>NW_020230537.1:215000-815000 GCF_003227715.2 Harpegnathos saltator | reverse complement strand
CTCCCCCGCTGTGCGACGTCGCGAGGCTTTAGGCGCTTCGCCGGGAGACTGCCAATAGCTCGATCGATCGATCGATCGATCGATCGATCGGTCAGTCGATCGATGATCTTCGATGCTCACTCGACGGTCAATTATTATTTTAAGAGATTGCGACAATTCTTCGTCGGTTTTTGCCGATATTAAACGCCCTTAATCTAACCTCCCCTTCGGTTTTTTGCGCTCTCTAGATTATTCCGTGGGAGCAAGCATATATCTTCTTTCTTAAGATTTGCGGCAGGATTGGGGAAAGCTCTCGTGGCGTGGGGAATTGGGTCGGGCATCTGAGAACGTTTTTCGTCTGAAAATTAGGCGCAACAACAAACCGCCGGGTGTTTTTCCAACATCGACTATTGCTGATTCCACGCGGAGCAGGCTGAGACCTGCGAGAACAAAGACGGCCGAAGGAGGGTGGAATCGCGTAATACGGGACGAGTGAGAGGAGGATGATAAGAAAATTACGTGAAGGAGGGTAACTTGGCGGCAGAGAAGTCGCGGGCCGGCCGTTGAGGGAAAATGAAGCGGAAGAGATAAAGTTGACGAAACAAAATGACCGGCCCCGGTGTTTCTAATTGTGCGATTTCTCAAATTTCCTCGAAGAAATATTGCCGCGATGTGAGCCGCTTAACCCTCCGCGCATACACAATTGGGGCCCGTGGAATTTCCCAAACAAAAAAAAAGAGAGAGAGAGAGAAGAGCAGGAAAGGAAAACGGACCTCCGAAGGCGGTATTCAGTCGGAATAGAATATACCACAACCGAGAGCCGAAGTATTATTTAGAGATTATTAATCCAATTCGACGCTGTCAAGGGAGAGGAAAAAGGATCGCGAGAAGGATAAAAAGGAAAGGACCTAAAAGGAAAGGACTCTCAACGTAATTAATTCGCAGATTGCATTTACTAAATTACGTAACTACATTTATCTCTCCACTGTGCGACAGACGTGCGCAATATTTTACTAATTAAGCCGTATCTCATTTTTAGCTTTGAACAACGAAATATCCGAAAACAAGTCGCAGTATAAACAATATAATACAACACGGTCTCCGTCGGCGTTTCGAGACAGAATTTTTCGCGAATTAACGTCCATGACGAAAAATAAACCGATCGCGGTTGACTTCGATAGATGCAATTAACGAGAAATAAAAAAAAAAAGGGAGCAAGGAGGAGCGAAAAAGAGAAAAACAGAGAGAGAGAGAGAGAGAAAGAGAGAGAGAGAACGAACGCGCCTGCGGATTTTATTTGCAAATAAAAGTATTAGAGTAATCCATGACATTACTGTCCGTCGATTACTGCCGAGCGTGTACACGCCGCGCGTCCAGCTTTTGTCTGTATCCTTTATTGGAGCAATAAAAGAATGGTTATGTCATATGGAAGCTGCATGTATGTGTGTGTGTGTGGATGCTCGGGGGTGGAACGAAGATTTCTGCAGACGAGTAAAAATGCAATTACCGATCCTCGATCGGCACTTGTCGGCCGATCAGGTCTCTTGTCTTGCCGGGGAATTTATGATTTCGAAAGCTCGCCTCCGGGAAATATTTTGTTTACTCAGAAACGTGCGCAACCGCTCGGAAATGGCCAGGCTCTCCATGCTGCATTTTTCGCGGTGGCTGTGTAATTTTATCGAAAATTTCATCACACTCGTAGTCAATAACGCAAAACATTTTTCGAATGCACAATCGTTGAAATATCGTTTGCACAAGTGTCACGTGTGTGTGTGTGCGCGCGCGCATGTGTATGTGTGTGTGCGTGCACGCGCGCGCTCGTCGAACAATCGCAAAAACGTGAATTATGCAAAGCATCATATAACGACGCATAATAGGCGGCGCTAATTACGACGGAAAAAATTCAACACTGATCGCGTAGCATGAAATATTCGCCGTGCGGTCAGATAAATCTACAATCTCGCCCGCGATAATGCAATTAAATAATTAAAGCAGCGCCAATTAAAGTTACACCCCCCGTTAGAATCCAATTAATTACGTCGAGAAAAATTGTCGGAGCGAAAGAGGTAAAAGCGGGTCAACCATATCGAGACTCGGAATCTTTCCAGCGAGCATGAAAACTGTATCCCTCCCCCCCTACACAACCTCTTCCGCGAACCATATCCCGACTCATAAATGATGATTCTAAAATGCACTCGGTTTCGGTATTGTTAAAAAATTGCACTTATACGCACGGTTATGCGAATAATTTAATGAGGAGAACGGCATATCTTTCTTTCTCTCTCTCTCTCTCTCTCTCTCTCTCTCTCTCTCTCTCTCTCTCTCTCTCTCTCTCTCTCTCTCTCTCTCTCTCTCTCTCTCGCTCTTTCTCTCTCTCTCTCTCTCTCTCTCTCTCTCTCTCTCTCTCTCTCTCTCTCTCTCTCCTTCTCTACTAGAAAGATAAAATTGCATTTCCGCGAGAAGTTACCGTTTCGCCGGAGAAAGTTCACCGCGGCACGGGCGACGAGTCCGTCGACGAGACAAGATTGAAAGATAAATGATATCGACAAGGGAGAGGGGAAAGGGGAGAGGGATAGTCGCGTGGCCGTTTAGCCGATGAAAAATGCGCGACAAGCGATTCTGTCAAAAGTAATCGAACCGAGAAGCATCCGCGTGATTTCGCGCGTTCGGCGAGAACCACGCGGCGCGCTCGAAAGTGTCGTGTCAATTTATCAAGGAGTGTGTTCCACGGAAATTTTATTTCCCGAGCAGCGCACCCTCCCCGCCCCCGCCGAGTGTAACTTCGGGGGTTTTACGAGCGTCTTTAAAAATTCGTCCCGACCGAGAGACATTGCGTGCGAGCGCGCATGCGTCCGCAACATGAAATTCTTTTTACGAGAGCGAACGAGCGAGTAAGAGAGAGAGAGAGAGAGAGAGAGAGGGTGGGGGGGACAGAGAAGGAGAGAGGGGAAAATGAAGAAAAAGCAGGTAGCTACGATCGCAAACTCTCGCTTGCGCGGAAATCGATTTATACGACCTCTTTGACTCTGAGCTCGCGCGTTCTTACTTCACGTGTGTTTTATGCGGCATAAGATAGAGAAGTACGACGTCAATTGGGAGCATTTGGAACTGCAGTTCGTCGCTGCAGTCGCACGTCGACGGGCCGGAAATTTGATTTGCAAGTGCAGGAAAATCGTTAGCTACAACCAAGTTGTAATTCGTAGCTCAACGTGATATACGCGTCGCACACGTCACGCATCAACGAGGCGCAGCTTTTTGAGAGCGGCGGCGACTCGTGACGCACCGATCGATCGGCGATCGCGGAGGAAACGTGTAAGTTTTTGATCCTCGATATCCGTGGGACAGAATATATTTTTTCACACGATCGCGCGTCGTGTCGTCGCGAGTATCCACATAACGAGCCGGATAAGCAGCGTGAACTATGCTCTTTCGATAAAAAATTTGACATTTCACTTTTTTTTTTTTACCTTTTCCTTCTTTTACGCAATATGTCGCGCGGAACGTTATAATGTAGACTGTAGAGAAACGCGCGCGCATATGTATGTGTGTGTATATTCTCTCTCTCTCTCTCTCTCTCTCTCTCTCTCTCTCTCTCTCTCTCTCTCTCTCTCTCTCTCTCTCTCTCTCTCTCTTTCTCTCGGTCCCGATGGAGGCTGGCAAACATTTACGCTGCATCGAAATAAAGTAACGGAATGGAGCGTTCAAGCGTGCCTCTCGCGGAACATCGATATCGGATCGGATCGTACCCGTCGAGAGTCCAATTCTACCCAAATGGATCAAATCCAGCCGAACAGATATAAAATGCTGGGAAAAGAATCCGTTCAATTTTCCCCTCTTAAAAACAATGGCTTCCGCGAACTCGCACGGTCGAAGATGCGTCACGTATAACCCCCGCCCCTCTTTTGCGCTCTTTCTATCTCGAACATTTTACAACGATCTTTCCTCAACTGGAAACGTCATCGCGACCAGCACGTGGCACTTTACGCGCCCTGCGTAGTCCGTCGTCGTAGTTCGATCACGTCCTACACACACACCGTAGTTTACTAATTAAATTGTGTCTGCAGTCAATTTTCATTCTCGCTCAGAGAGGTCGAGATTAAAACGATACGATATCCGATTAAATTTACGGCGGAACCTTGTTTTCTCAGGAAACTCGCGGAAATTTAGCGAAACTTTCAGACTCTTTGGAACACACGCGCCGCGGCGATCCTGATTAATCCTTTCATTCTGCCTTGGCAATTTCGAAGCTTACCCTAAACTTGTTCGGAGGATGGCAATACACTCGACAGGCCGCTAATTACAACTAGAATTTCATTTTCCAACGTTCAACCTCCCCCCTCCCCCTTTCTCTCTATCCGCCGCTAATTAATCGTCCAACGGAATCAGCTGAGAGAGAGAGAGAGATAACTTCCCGATTTCCTTTTAAATTGCGATATCGCCGACAAATAGAAACGGAGAAAACGACGGCGGAAAAATGCGATAGAGGGGAAAAGCGGTATGGGAGATCCAGTTGCGAATTTTCACGAAGAAAATCGTGCCTCGGTGCACGAATATTTTTCGGACACCCCGCGGATACGTCTGGTACTTTCGAGCACGAGAGAAGTCTGTTACTTATATGTGCGGAAACTTTCGGCGGATGAATCTTTCGCAGGACCGCATACTTAGGAAGAAGTACATCAGCAGCTGTCGAACATCCTCGAGAGACTCGGGAGAGATCGAAGATTGATCGAATAGGAACTCCGTTACTATATCGACATTTCTCTTCTTTCCTCCGCGGTGAGTCGAAATCGCGACGGATAAACGCGCTCGCAATATTGAGTAAGGTGTCATTGCCTTGTATTTTGAATTTACATTCGCAACAATAACGCGCAAATCAATATCATTTAATCGCGCGCCGTAAAGTGTTTATCACATTCGTCTAAAATTTCCCGTCGGATTTTGAACTTACCCCCTGGCTCCTCGCCGCCCCCGGGAATCGACGACGAAGTTCGATTCGCGTTAACACTAAAACTACCAAGTAGAGAAGGGGAACTATCGATGTTCCATCCGACAGTTACCGATAGTTTATAATGATTATCGATGGTTTTTATTTCTAAAAAAAATTAATAAGAAGCACCATACCCGACATTTATTTACCTCCTCACCTTTTCAATTAATTTATGTTATAACTCGTTAAGTTTCAGTTGATACAATAGATGTAACAGAAGATGTGACACGCACAAAGTGTCTTACAAAAATATTTTAATTACTTTTAATTAAGAAATTGGTCATTTATTCTGACTTGAAAATATCAGCATATTAATGTTTCTGAACTTTAAATTTGTTCGTCGTTGAAATGATTTAGCTCTGAAATGATTTAGCCCGTCTTACTAAAAATGCTTACTAAAAATTCTGCTGGCACACAAGTAGCAGAAACACTAAAGTGCTTCAGTGCAGATACTTGAAGAAGGTAGAATTCACGCCCATTAACCTAAAAAATCTGCTGTACGGCAATCCCCCATTCGCCCATTTCAGATACTTGCAAGAAATGCGTATTTTTTTAAACTAGATTTACTTGTCAAGGAAATACATTTGTTGATTATTCATCAAGCAATTTCTAAATATTTTTAAATTATTAAATAAAATACTTAAGAACGATATAGTGAAAAAAAAAAAAAAAACTACCGATAGTCCTAAATCAATTGTATCGATCATTATCGATAGTCGCATATATAGTGAAGATTACTTAAAAATTCACACAACGGTGCATCCCATATTTTTTACGGGCATTGAGCAAACCCCGAGGAAAGGCAGGAGCCTTTCTACCTTGGCGTAACGTATAATCGTCGGTAATTCTCCGGTGTCAGGCGCAATCGTAAAGCGCAAATCGAGAAGCGGCGGAACAAAAGGATTCGGTCGACAAAGTTCGTCGGACACGACGCGGCTCTGCCTTCTTATTAATAACACGTAGACGCTTTCGCGTCTCGAGACACGAAAATTCATCTCGCGCGCTTAGATAAGGGGATTTGCGGGTTGGGAGTCGGATGTCGTTCGCTGAGATGAGATGGCGGGTCTGCGCGTGCTCTTCCTCCCTGCCGCTCGCTATCGCTCTGTCGATTAACGTATACACGGCTATACCGTGTGTAAAACGGTACACGGTGTGTGCGCGCGTATGTGTGTGACACACACACACACACACACCTAGCCGAAAGGTTTGCATCTACGTGTCGAGAGAGTATCTCGTGTAACTAATCGCGTATCCCGCGCTATTGCTAAGAAACGCCCGGGAAACATCCTTCTCCGGACGCAGCGGTTCGCAATGGTACGAATGACGTTGTTTATTATACCGCAAATGTTTACGTGCAGCAACACGAGTGTCGTGACTCTCCAGGCCAGGCCGTGTATGTGTCATAATATTTTCTATAGAATGCGCGCTGTGAAAAAAAAAAAACATCCGGCGAAGCGCTTCGAACAGGTCAAGTTTCGGGGTCGCTGTTTATGACCGCTTTCTTTTTCTTCATACAAATTTATTTCAACAAAGTTTCCGTGTTCTTTTAATCTGCAATTGTTAAATGGCGAATTGTTGGCGTCTTTTCAGAGCAAAGCTCGCGAAGGAATCGAAAAGAAACGACGAACAAGAGGCTCACCGCAATTGTCAGTACGCAATAATTAACGGTAACCGTTGTTGTTAAGTGGTCACTTAAACAGGATATATAATTACTGCGCGATGATAACTGCGGCAAGATACCGTCATCCACTATTCCATTGTTTTCTTTGAATCTCTGGTTTGTGTAAAATGGGCGCAGAATTTCCCTCAAAATAGTAGTCGGTGATAAAGCTGACGAGACACTGCACGGTATCGATCGTGTTTGTCGTCAAACTTTCCAACAGTAATAGAATTATACTTTATAATTACGCAGTTGAGTCGACATTCGCACGCGCAAAAAGAACACTTACATCGCGCATACAACCGCGTTACGCGGTGCTGTTATATTTTTATTGTTTGTCTGTTTACTGCGAAGTAAAAGTACCAATGTGGCGGAGCACACACTGAATTCTGAACATTCTTATTGTTTCCGCTTTTAGACCCGTGTATTTAAACTTTCAACATGGAGAATATGTATACATACATTCGAGGTTGTGGAAGTCTAAATATTCGCGTCTACACACCAAACAACAAGAAGAACCAGAGTCAGATCACGCGTCCCGGCACTGAATCTCTTGCTTCACTTGCGGTTCGAATTTTCCTGCCTGAAATTATCGAGATCACAATGTATGTGTGTGTGTGTGTGTGTGTGTGTGTAGCAAAAACTTGTGCAAGACTTGATCCTTTGAACCCGACTTCTTTAAGCGTACAATGCCCCGGGATCAGCGGCACGTCGCACAGAGGGACCAGATAACATGTTTTGGTTCAAAATTCTTTAGAGACCTAAATTTCCAACCGACACCATCGACACCAATGGATGAGGTCGAATAGATTCCAAAGAGATCTGTCTAGCCGAAATTTTGAAAAAATTATCGGTTCAGGGTTCATGGGTTTAGGGTTTGTCTGAAAAGTTTATCGTTTAAAGTACAGTGTCTTTAGTATCCATAGGTTCGACCTCAATGGGTTCGAGCCAATGGATACTAAATGCGAGAGCCCAGAACTTAAAATCACCTTTCAGAAAACTCGGAATTTCAAAGCTCATCATTTCAGCCTATACATTAAGAAAGAATTAAGCCACATGGACCCAATGAGTAAAAACATGGAGAACACTGAACAAAACATCCAACCCTAACCTGATGGTCCGATCCATGAGCCCAAAGCTTACAAACCTCAGCTCATAAGCCAGCATACGCAGATAGAAAGTAATCACCGTCGACATTAGCATGACCCAATGTGCACCGCTATTAGATAGAAATAAGTGTCGAATAATGAGTATTTCACAAGTTTCTCGCGTTTAACGATAATTTTTCCTCTTTTGGGGCTAGTAATTGGAGAAAAAAATTTTTTTAATTCCGGCAAGACAAATCTCTTTGGAATTTATTCAGGATCAACCTCATCCATTGATGTCGGTGATCGGTTGGAAATTCAGGTCTCTAGAGAATTTTCAACCAAAGAATGTGTCATCTGGAGCAACTGTGCGTCGCCGGCGCTAGTGGGATAACGGCGCGCGTAAATAAAGTGTTTGTTGACGAATATATCAGAACGTTAATAAACTCGTCGCTCTGAAGTACGCGAGTCGCTGAGTAGAGCGAGTACTCTCCGCGGATTACGCCTGGACAAGCAAATAACGGGCGGTAAGCCCGTCGTTTAATTTGGGCAGCGCGTCTCTACGTACCATCGACACGCGATATTTGCGAATAGCTGCAAACGGAGACCCCGCCCGTCCGTTCGTTCGTCTGTTATCACTAGACGCCTTTAACAAGCTAATTACGTCGCGAATAGTTGAAGCATAAGATGCGCCCGCGATTGCGTCTCGGATGCACTTTAACGTGGGTACATTCCAGTGACATACGCGGAATCATGCGCTCCATTGTGTTACCAGGCAACAAGAGACAACTTCTCCCGGAGAATCTCAAGCTGGCCGAAGAAGCGCCGAGTACGTAAGCCATAAGCAGCTGCAGAGCGCAGCAAGCAAGCAAGCAAGCAAGCAAGCAAGCAAGCAAGCAAGCAAGCAAGCAAGCAAGCAAGCAAGCAAGCAAGCAAGCAGCGTAGCAACAGCAGCAACGTACACAGTATATGCACGACAGAATTGAGAAAAGTAAACAGCGCGTCGTGCGCGCACATGTTTAACCGTTAAACACCGTACTCGTCCGAAAAGTCGCGCAGAGCGCAGTGCACGTGTGCGCAGCTTGGCGAATTCGCATCGGACAAACGGTGATTCGGCGTGTCACTCTCGTCGTCGAGTCTAAGTGGGCGGGGGAGAATCAAGGAGGAGGAGGAGGAGGAGGAGAAGTAAGAATTCGAATCGTGGAATGATTGATCACATTGCGCGCTCGTGAAAAAAAAAAAGTAGCCATTCTTGCTATTTCCGAGTTAATAGCTTTTTTAATGGAAAGTGATAAAGTGCTATTTTTAACGCGTTAGCTGCGGCCTCGCGACTGGCAAATCACATTAGTGCTTTTTGTAAAGTCGTCGCCGTGACTGGATGAGCGAATCGCGGCGATATCAGTTACATAACCGTTCGACGACGTGCCGCGTGCGCGTTTGTCGCGATAAGACCGTTGCTTTCCTGCCAACGCGACGAAATCGGCATCAAATGATTGTCCTCCCCCCCCTCCGCGAAAGGAGGGGACGGCCGAAACGAAATGATAATTTTTGGCTCGCGGGTCACTGGGCCGCGGAGGGGAGGGGGGGGGGGAATCGCCGCGTCAACGTGACGATGAACGACACAGGAAGGCATATTGTCTGAAAAGGAAACGGAACTTTCGCCTCTTATAAAGCAAATTCGGCTTCATCGACCCCGCTGATGGTTCTTACGAACGGAACTCGCTTTTAGCCGGTCGAGTCGATTCGATCTCGACTCCTGCGAGTCGAATTCCGTCCTCACCTTATTAACCCTTTGCACTCAGAATGCCAGCACAGCTGGGATGAACATTTATTCCGACAACTCGGGATGCCAGCTGTGCTGGCACGAAGGATTTAAAAATAAAGAGCAATAAAACCATAAAATGTGGCAACAAAGATCCTTTTTCGTAGTTTTTCTAAGAATTTGGAAATTATATTTACAATGATCGAGTTGGTGGAAGGAAATGTGGAAATGTTCCTTGAATGCAAAGAGTTAAAAAACAAAAAAAAAACCGAACTATTTTTCTCTTCGCGTGAATTTTTTCTATCGACGGCAGAATCGCGCTTTGTTTCTTGCGCTAACGACGCAGTCTACTACTAATTGTCACTTCGATCGTGTGTATTCATCTTCGGAGAGTAGGTACAAAAGTAAAAGATAAAGAAACATGTGCACCGCTCCGATAGGTAACATTTTCGCGCTGAAGAGCGTCGCTGGCACTTTATACGCTGTCGGGAGTTAATAAAATGTAGACCGTGAAATGGCTTTCCTATATCCTCCCGCGATGCGCCGCAAATAATAAAATTCCTCTGTGCATCTCGTTTCCTCGTGAATCACACTTCGCCGTGTAACTGCAGTTTTAATTGCGAGAATTCTTTTCAGAAAGGAAGAAGGGGAGGGGAGAAGAGAGAGAGGAGAGAGAGAGAGAGAGAGAGAGAGAGAGAGAGAAAAAGCGGGACGGAGATATTCCTCTCTCTCTCTCTCTCTCTCTCTCTCTCTCTCTCTCTCTCTCTCTCTCTCTCTCTCTCTCTCTCTCTCTTCCCCTCCCCCCTCTCTCTATCTTTCTCTGTATTCTCAGCGCGCACGATACGCAAACGCAACACGCCGCGTTGCGGGATTACATTACATTATAAACATTGCGCAAAATAGTTCGGCCGCACGAGAAGAGTTCGGCTGTCTCGTGAAATTCACGTCAGCGCGTTGTACACGCGGATAACACGTATCGAGATATCATGTGTATCCCGCTCGCCATTGTTGTTGTTACTGTTGCCGATCCACATCCGTGCGCGTTAATTCGGACCGTTGTAAAACTGTTCGCCGCAAAATCACTATTCTCAGAATCAGCTCATTCGTTGCAATTGCATATCGTCGCGCTGATATAACGTCATTATCGCACGTGTGAGATAAAAGCGCGCAGCGATAAGATAAAAAAAAAAGTAGGATTTACCTGTCGATTTCTTTTCGGTCGTTGCCGGCGGTAAACGGCGAATCTCTCACGCGCGTCTCGCGTTCCAATGTGAACGTCACAAAGCAAAAAACGATAAAAAGACAATGCGCGCAACTTAAGACGAACGAGTCGGCGCGCTCCGCTGATGTGTCGCGCAATTGTCTCCCCCCCCTCTCTCTTTCTCTTTCACACACGAAAGTTCCTCGGAGAAAATTCCAGTGCTCGTCCCTTTTTATCCCGGACAACGTCTCGGCTGCTGTGTGACGCAATTAGAGATATAGAAACAATGCGCGCCCGCCCTTGCGATCGCGCACCGTTAATGCCGCTTAATCTGCGATCCCAATAATTGCTCGCGGACGCGAATGTTATATTGCCTTATAAGCGCCGTTATCCACCTGATATAAATTCAGCCGAGGCTAACGCACACACCCGGCTTCGTTTCAATATATCCTCTCATGTTTTAGTCATAAATACGTCCGGCCGCATGATTAATTTATCAGTCGATTTCAATTGATAGCGCACTAATGCATCCCCCGCTTGTGGATCCTTTAAATTTCGATAACGTTTAATTAAATCGCCCCGACTCGCGAGTCCGCTTCCTTCCTCCTTTCCTCTCCCTCCCTCCCTCCCTTATACTCTCTTTCTCTTTGCGGCCGACTCGGGGAACACGGGCCGACGGAGAAGGCGTTCCAACATTTACCTCGTGCGATTTCTCGCTGCGACGACGCGACACCGAGTTGTCACTTGGAACGCGACTCCGTCGCCGGGACGCGCGCGCTGCGTTCACGCTAATGAAAAATATCGTGGCGTCGCGAAATTAGCGTTACCGTCCGACCGGTTAAACCGATTGACCCTCTTTCACGAGATCAATTTTGCGAATGAACGGTTATACGAGAAACTCGATTACTTCTTATCACATTACCATGCGTGTATTATTGCTCAGCGCTTTATTCCACAGTATGTTTATGCAAAATGTCCGCGCTTATTTATGCTTTCATCATATGTTTGCCTCCCTCTTCCCTCCCCCCTCCCTCCTCTCTCTCACAGCGAACACGAAACTCCATGTTTCTCCCCGCAAATGCAAACGATCCTCATATTTTTTCGCGTGTAAGTCGCCCGACGAATGCACGCCAATTCTAAAACGAAACGGTCCGTCTATCTCGCTCAGGGCCGTAACACGCGCGGGCGCACGCCGAAAGAAACATAAACAGCCTGCAAAAAAACTGAAACAATGAGCAAATCGATCGTTACAAGAGCCTAGCGCTCCCGATAATTCTTCTCTCGCTGCTCGCTGCTTAATTTTCAGCCGTTTTTATCCCGCTGAGAACGCAATCTACTCGCGGACGTCAGCCGCGAAAGACAATCGCGCGTCAATAACGGATCGATAGCGCGTCGCGCGTTTCGATAAATTAGCACCGCGCCTTTTACTTCCGCCACTCCGCGCTGCGTGTTTCCGCCTGTGTTAAAAAAGCGACGCTCGCTCGCTCGCTCGCTCGCACGCTCGCCTCGTCCTCCAGCAGGTATTTACAGCGGGGACAACACCAGTTCCCGAGTAATTTTTTCCTAATTGCCGGGGCGGCGTAGCCTGGGATTAAAATGCGCGACGCGTGGCAGAATAATTAATACCAACGCGTGAAAATACAAGTTTCCAGCGTTCTCGTGGATTTATCGTCTTGATAGCAATTCGTACGGCAGACAAAAACAACGGGATACGATAACGAGCCGACTTTTTCGTTGATGGATCAACGATGAGTGTTGATCCTCTGAAGCTTTTTGGCGAAAGAGAGAGAGAGAGAGAGAGAGAGAGAGAGAGAGAGAGAGAGAGAGCTCCGGAAAACTTGACATTTATGCGACTTAAATGAACATTTTATCATTGCAATTGTACATATTCGTCATTTTCCTCCCTTTACCCACCTCCCTTTTTTTTTCTTTTCCTCGAAGGTTTACATACCCGACTGACAAAATTACAAGAAGCCAAAAACAACGAGCTAACAGAGGGAGTACCCTCGTCATCGTGAATTAAAGTAAAAGGGCAAATGGTGCAGTGGGACGCGGTATTAAAGAGGCTAGGACGTCGGAAGGGGAATGATTAATTGTCCAGCAATCTCTCCCACATAGAGAGAGGGGAGGGGAAAAGAGAGAGGAAAGGGGAAAAAGAACGAATAAGAGAGAGAGAGAGAGAGAGAGAGAGAGAGAGAGAGAGAGAGAGAGAGAGAGAGAGAGAGAGAGAGAGAGAGAGAGAGAGAGAGAGCGGTGAGAGAAAAAGAGAAGGAGAATAAGTGAAAGAGGAAGACAGAGAGAGAGAGAGAGAGAGGGGGGGAGAAGATAAAAACTGCATTCGAGGGCCCAAAAGCAAGCGAAGGTGCGATAGTTCGCGGAATATATCGTACGATCTTAAATGGTGGTGTACATTACACGAACGATATATGTTCCAGGGAAAAACGCCTAAAATGAGAAGCATTTATTATCGACCGCGTTAGCGGCGACGTCAGTAATGCGAAGCAAAAAACTTACATCGCACTCGCAGCAGTTTCGTCGGTTTCCTCCAGTGGAGCGAGGAATTCAATGCGATATGACGAAGAGACGACTTGCGCTACGTTTAATTAGCGAGAGTTGCGTAATGAGCGATAAGAAACTCGTAAAATCTCGGATCCTCTAATAACTTTTCTCAAGAGAGAAAATTCAACGATATCTGTCGCACGCAATCCAATACTAACACGCTTAAATACCACCTTAACATCATGCAGCATTTAAGCGTAATAGACACACAGACGTAACGGAACCGCATTTTCCTCGCGTGAGCTCGGCTAAATTCGAACAACAATTATATTATCTATACCATGCAGATCTTCGGTCGCATTTGTCAGTCGCGCTTGGAACATTCAGCGAGGTACCGGCAACAATTATGTAAGATACCATCTTCTCTCTCCTTTCTGCGCGTAGACGCACGAGGTGAGTTAAGAGCGGCACACAAAAACAGACACGCAAAACAGAGCGCTGAAGGAGTCGGGAGAAAACTCCGGATCGTGCAATTGGACTCAATTGCACCAAGTGTGCTCCGTTTCTTCTTACGTCACGCGGTTGACACAGCGGGATAAACGCGAGAGCGATAATGAATCATCTCGATTTCTCACGACCGTCCGCAAATGTGTGTACCCGTTCAATGCTGATGAGCGTATTTCAATTGTACGTGATAATCTAATCGCACCGGCGTACGTCAGTCTGACGGCTGACGGACGCCACGTCGAAGAAGAGCGAAACGACGGCGAGCGTGTGCCGTCGCGGCAGACAGACGAGCGAGCGACCGAGTGAGAGAGAGAAAGAGGAGAGAGAGAGAGAGAGAGAGAGAGAGAGAGAGAGAGAAAGAGAGAGAGAGATGACGCGCCACGCTCAAAACGGCGAGCGTGTGCCGTCGCGGCAGCAGAGAGAGAGAGAAAGAGAGAGAGAGAGAGAGAGAGAGAGAGAGAGAGAGAGATGACGCGCCACGCTCGAAACTCAATATGTCTAATCAACATTGTCCTCCGACGCGAGTTACGTAACATTCCACACGGGATCCGCCGGCGCGAGGAGGCACGTGTCGACGGAGAGGTTACATGCGCGCACCGACACCTCTCAATATGTTTAATCAGCATCGGTAAATATGAGAGTATCCCGCCGAGCGTATCCCCGTGGACACACACGGGCGAGGAGAGATTGCGTCCGCTGGCGAGTCATCTCCGATCCGCGCACAATCGACACGAACGAGCGAGCACGAACGCCACGCTCCCCGTTCATCCGTGAATGCGCGCGGGCAGGGCCGGCGGAGGAGCCGGGGAGCCAGGGGGGCCAGGGGGAGCTTTGCGCGGCCGCGTTCGAAATCCCGATACGTCTAATCAACATTATTCAAAGTATTTCTCGCTGTGTGTATATGAATGTGACATGCACGTCGGGTGGTCATCACTATGTGGCTGCGCCAAGGGTCGGAGAAATCTTCAGGCCCATGGGCCCGAAGGATCTCGGTCGGGTTATTCCGGTAAATGAGACTCGAAAGTTGGGACTGGCTGCCGAAAGGTCGTAAGAGACCAAGAGACGAGTCTCCCCGAAAAAGGCAACCTGCCCGCAGCGTATGACTATTGTTAGAGACTTTGAGAGATAAAGGATGTTGGGTACATAAAGAAAGGTGGAAATAGACTGTCCGGAGGAGGGACTGCTGCTGCTGCCCCGAAAACGGTGCACACAGATGTGCGTTGACTAGCACTAGTTGTGCTGCGCATGAATAAACGGTCGATGCTGAGGAAACTGTAATGTCTCAGCAAAACGGTCTCCGGAACGGACGAGTGTCCGTCACAAGCCCGCACCGACGCTTTCGATAGTCCGGAAAATTGTATTCTCCCACTTTTGAAAGCTTGCTGCTATGCTGCTATGTTTTTCGTGCCTTTTGTGCATTCCTCTGCGTCGGATAGAAAATGGTCAGCGCAGTGCTCAGGTCAACGACTCTCGGATCACAAGGAGAATAAGGTCCGTGACACATAAAAAAATATCGAACACGGTCGATTATTCTGGGTCACGAACGGAGAACAATCGACAGGGTCGGTCAACTTGCTTACTTTTTACGCGCGCTTAATCCTAACCTGACCCCGGTCCGAATTTGCTTACCGCTTACGGTTTCGTGCGCGTCAAGGACAGGACCGTCTCTGTTCTCTCGAAGCAGGACTTGCACCCTCCTTTTCCCCTTCGACACTGTGTTGAACACCTGTTTCGCTCCGCAGGCGGAAAGTGTCATCCGATTCAGCGAGGAAAAACAGACCGACGTGTCAGCGTGACTGCGGACGTGCCCGCAGCTCTGCACCTTCTGCACCGTGTCGCGTAGTCTTTGCATTTCCCGCGGCCCTCCCGCCGCCCCGCGGAACGTGCATTATCTGTGAAATTCGTGTCTCTGCACTTGGCAAACCGCGAAGTGCAGACGGTGCAGCCCGTGGTGCAGCCGCCGAGGATGGCTCTGGCGGAAGATTCGCCGCTGTCTCGGCCCGCGATATAAACAACACGATCTATTTCTCATCATTACACGGAAAGAGAACGATACACAGGCCAATCGTGGCGAGCCAATCCGGTTCGCCCGCTGAGACGACGGTGTAGCGTCCCGCGATCCACCGGACGAACACCGGTAAACATGGACGCGCTGCGCGCAGCGCGACGGCACATCACGCTCCGCGTATGCGTGGAGGACGTGCACGAGGCCTGCGTAGGGTTGCCAAATCCTAAAGTAAAAATTACCGGACATTTCTTCTTTGGCCCCAAAGAACCCAAACCGGACTAAACCGGACAATCATAACGTTACATTAAATATTACACAAAATATGACAAGAATTTACTTACAATATTAATCTCCAAACAATTTTATAAACAAGATTTGATTGAATAAAATAAGAAACTATTACTTTTTTAATATATACGGAATGATGGATCGGCAGATCATCCACTAGATGGCTTTTCGTGGCTCTCGCGATCGTTTGTAGGCCCTCGAAACGGAGAAACGTTGCGTAAAATCTCAACTCCCGTTCCATCGATTGGATATAACTTAAGAACCGGACACTGGACAAGACTTCTGAAAACCTGACAGACCGGGTCAAAACCGGGCAGTTGGCAACCCTAGGCCTGCGGGGGAGGGAAGTGTGACGGCCAAGGAGTCGCGCACATGACACACGCGGTGCGCACACGACGACGCGGTCCACGTAACCGTCACGTTCGCGCACAACAAACACCGGTGACGAGAGAGATCGCATCACTCTCGCGGCAGGTCTCTCTCAATAAGCTAATCGATATCGAGCAAAGACGAACGCCGTCGGACGCGAGAGAGAGAGAGAGAGAGAGAGAGAGAGAACAGAGATGCGGATCGCGCGCGCGTTATCTCTCCCTCTTTCTGTCTGTCCGTCGTCGACGTGCAGTGGTAAACAATGCTTCTTACGTTCGGCAGAAAAGCTGCTCTACAATCTAGTTGGCGTATACTCGGAAATTTGACTGAATCCAAAAGCATGCACACCAATGAGGTTCACGAATTTTACCACAGCGAAGAGAGTCGCTTGGCAGTTTGGTAGCCATTGGCTACGTTCAGCGGCGAAAAAGGTTCCTTCGCGAGACTACTGTAAGTAGTTCGCGGGCCTGACGTGCTGTTGGATTCAGCCGAGATCGAGAATCGATCGGGATTGATAATTTTCAGCGCGAGTCGCTCCTCCGTGAGTCCGTTCTTTCGAACTCTGATCTGAGCAACATTGAAACCTTCCTTCCTTTCCTCCTCGGCGCAACTTTCTATACTCGTATCATCACTCTAACGGCACCAAGAGTGAGCCAGCAAAAAGGTGAAGGTCGAGTCAAAAAGAACAGACCTCGTGTCCAGAGCAGACAGACAAAGAACAGACCGTTCTTTGTAGCTGCACTATTGAACTAGTGCAATAAGTTAAAATGAGACAACTGTATTTTTTTTCTCATTCTAACTTATCGCACTAGTTCAGCGGTGCAGCTATAAAGAACAGACCAACGACGGGGGAAAGAGGTTAAACATGTCGAACGCTCCGCGCGGCCGGCCGCGGTGAGAAAATGCGTGTGTTGCTGTGTACTTACTACGTGGGTACCATAGGGCCTAGGAAGGGTGGTATTGCCGGGAGTAGGGGTAGACACCGTGGTGGCGAGCCGCTGTGCTGTCTCCGTGCGACGAAGACGATGCGTAGACATCAGGCGGCACGGGACGCTCCTCGTCGACTATGCCGCTCGTCGTCGTACACACTGCTACCGTGCACGCACCACGTACGCGCGCCGTCATCCGGCGACGGTGGTGAAGCAAGGTCGCACGGAAGGATAAACAAACCTCGAAGACTCTTTCCTTCTCCTTTTCTCTCTCTCGCTCTCTCTCTCTCTCTCTCTTTCTTGCTCTTGCTCTCGCTCTCGCTCGGAGAGGAGAAACTCGCGGACTTCTCGCTCGCACGCTCGCACGCTCGCTCGCTCGCGCGTACGCACGCACGCACGCACGCACGCACACACGTAACCCACGACGACGACGATGAACACGGACACACACAGGCACACACACACACCCACACACTCCGGGAGATCACACGGCGATCTCGTCCGGCCGGGGCTGCGTGTTGCTCTTCGTGAGAAAGCCGTTGGCGACGAGCGTGCCGAGGAGAAACGTTCTCTTCGGCGGCGTACGGCGTACGGCGACGGCGGCGGCGACGGCGACGGCGGCAGCGGCAGCGACGGCGACGACGGCGGGGACGTCGACGACGGTTTAATATGGCCGTCCCTCGGTTGACACGGAGGCTCGAGTCTCGCTTGAAAGCGAACGGCGGCGACGGCGGCGGTAACGGCTGCTCGCGGCTTTCGATGCAACACAGGCGAGAGGGCACGGCGATGCAACGACCACAACGGCGACAGTAGCAACGCACAGTGCTGGCGGCCCCGTAGCTCGCGTACGACGCGCACGCATTTGTTCGCACTCGCGAGGAAACAACCACGCACCACCCACACAGTCACGACGTTTCGGCCGGAGATCTCAAGCGCGTACGACACACACTCGACGTCGCGTATCCTATCTCTCTTGCTTTCTCCTTCTCTTTCTCTCTCTCTCTCTCTTTCTCCGTCTTGCTCCTTCTCGTTATCTCACTCGCTCTGCTATCTGGTTCTCTTTCTTTCTCTCTCACTCGCTCGCTCGCCGCTCACTGTCTCACTCTACCGCCCGCTCTCTCTCTCTCTCTTTCTCTCCTTCGCCGGATCTTTTCCACGCGCTAGCGCCCGGCGAAGAATCTGCCCGTCTGTTTCGCTGCTTGCACTCGCGATCACAGGCGATCCCGAGCAAACTTGCTTCTGTATTTCTTTCTCTGCTGCGCGAGAAAGAAATTCGAGGGGCACGTTCCTTCACAGCGCTCGCTCGTCACTCTTTCTGTCTCTCTTATCCCGTCTCCCTTTCTGTCCCTCTCACTGTCTCTCACGCTCACTCTCTTTCTGTCCGTTCACTCTATCTCTCTCTATCTCTCTCTTTCTTTCTCTGTCTCTCTCTCTCTCTCTCTCTGTCTCCTCTTTCACTTCCCTTGGACGTTCCGTCGTGGGCCACTATGGTCGGACACACCGCGGAAAAGAGATACCGTGCAGGTCGCGTACGAATCCACCGCACTCGCGCTCGACGGATCAACGGGCACCACCTTCGCTCTCTCACACACACTGCCGTTCCTGTTCTTCTTCCTGTTCTCTCGTCCGTTTGTCACCCGCGACGACGCTCGACGGCGGCACAGTCCACACGGCGCACGCGGACGTACGCACGCACGGTTTTCTTCACGCTGCGCGAGGACGTAACACGACCTCGGTGCGAACGACAACGTCAACATCACCACCGTACGCTTTCGTGGCGGCCATCTTTTTCGGAGGATACGGTGGCGATACGCGAATCACGAAGCGAGAAACGCACGCGCGTACACGGCTGCGAGTGCGCGAGCGCGCCGCGCGCGGCCGAACGAGATTGGATGCGCTCGGCCGTATGCGCGCGCCTTAGTGACTGGCGGCGTGCAGGGACGTGCCAAAATGAGGCGCGACGAACGCGAGACCCTAGAACGGAGGACCGAATTGGACACTCGACTTTAACAAACTTGGCCAATCGGGATGAAGCTGGCCGCGACTGAGACCACGCGAATGGTCGTATTTTAATTTTCACCTCGCACTGTGAAAAATTGCGCGATTATTGAATAATTTTAAATAGAAACACCGTTGTACTAAAAATATGTGGCAATTGTAGCGTTTCTTTCAGCTATTTCGATAGACTTATTTTTCACGAAATTGAGTTAATTACGTAAGAAAGTTCTCGTTTCTAAATTTGCAGCGTCGAATTAAGAGACCCGTAATCACAATTGATTTCTCGTTTTGTTGGATAAAAATAATTTCGGTTTTTTTTTCTTTTACCATCGAGGTTATTCCGAAGCATTCGATAGCTAACTATAGCACATTGCCATATTGTTGTATATAGACATGGAATGCGTATATCGTACTTATTTATACTTATCGTGACCTGACCAATAATCCAAAAGTTGAAAATCGGATAAAGTATGTAGAGGAAGTGAAGAAAACACAAGTTGTCTTGAAGGAACTTTTATTTCCGCTTATATAAGAATATTTCTAACAAACGTTGTTCAATGTTCTTCTTGCTTCTTACAACACATTTTCAACTTATAAAATATCAGATATATGGGTATATTTTTTATAAAAATTTTTTGCAGTATAAACCTTTTCAAGTTACAAAAACGGTGTATAAACTTGTATACAAAATTTCATAGAATGACAGAGTATACAGATATATATATACACACATAAACTCGATTAAACGTTAGAAATGAACTATCCTTCACGATTGTATGCGCACTCAATGTTGCACATTAAGTTCTTTTTTTTAATATAAACCAACTTGAAATCAATATAACTTGTATCATTATTTACAGTCCAATAGTTGTAGAGATATTTGAAAATAATTTCCATTCAACATGTTATTTACCCCTAGATCAAAATTTAACCAATGAAAAAAAATTAATCTTTCTTGAAGAAACATAAATTCTTTTAATTTAAGGAACACTGTCAAGTTGCTTTTATGTCTACTGATTACTTAGCATTTTTTATTTATCGATGTATAATATATACATCAATAACATTGTACTATCTTGCATTATATTGTCATTTTCTAAATAAAATAAAATTGTGCGTATTTTTTATAGTTTCCAATTTTTAATCACTTCCAGGAATTATTTACGAATTTTTCTTTTATATTCTCATATTTCGATTTCTCTCTTGTTACATTTATGGCGTTCAAAAATAAACTGATTGATATTTCATTGTAACTTTACTTATAATAAGAGCCAGTTATGTATATCTTATTCTTTCCTCAGTAACTTTGTCAGGTTCTACTGATTACAAGAACTAAAAATGGAAGAAAACATGATAATAATAAATGCCTGTTGCAAAAATGCAGTAAACATGTCAATCAAAAACGATAGAAAAACACAACTAGTGGTAATATATTCTCCGTGTATCTATTTTCATGAAATAATGCTGCAGCAAAATTATACTCCATTTCTTGTTTCATATCTTTTTAATATAGCCCGGAATGTGCCATCATATATGTATATATATATATATATTATTGAGGTTCTCATTGGTTTCGAAAAATATAACATCTTTTGTACATGTTTAGTGTTCCTGTTGAACCCAGCCAACCTAATTTCGCTGCCAGCCGCGAGACATTGGTCAACAAGATCGCTAATGTTTTAGGATGTCTCGCACAGCAGCGAGAATTTTATGAGCGCTGATACCGAAATGGTCAAGTAGTACCGTGGGAGGACCGGAACGCGGCACCGTCGGCACAGCCAACATCTTCACTATTATGTTTCTCTCCAAGGCAACTGCGGCCGCGACCGCCTCACCCAGGCCACCTTGCGCGTAATGGTCCTCGATTGTGACGATCCTGCCGCCGGTTTCCTTAGCATTCTTCACGATCGCTTCCATGTCGATGGGCTTGATCGTAAATGGATCCATCACGCGGATGCTGATCCCGGCCTTGGACAACTCGTCAGCCGCCTTGATCGCCTCATGCAACGTCACGCCGGCGCCAATCACGAGCACCTGATCTTTCGCGGAAGACCTGATAATCTTGGCCTTACCGATGGCCATCGGCTCGTCGTTATTGTACAAGACCGCTGTATTCGGACGGGAGGTGCGTATGAAGCAGATGCCCTTGGTGTTGGCCGCCAATTCTACAGCGCGCTCTGTCGACACCGCGTCGCTCGGGTAGAAAACAGTAGAACCCGGGATCGTGCGGAACATCGCGATGTCTTCTAGGCCCATCTGCGAGGGACCGTCCTCGCCGATAGACACGCCGCAATGCGAGCCGACAAAGTTCACGTTCGTCTGTGATATCGCGCCCATGCGGATCTGCAAGAGAATTTGCGGTAAATAATATTCACAGAATTTATTATTTACTTTATCAACAAGTTTGTTATTTACTCCTTTGCTGTTACCATGCGTCATCATTCGGCAGAATGATAATATATATTATCATTTTGTAGCGGACGTCTCACCTGATCGAAGGCGCGCGTGAAGAACGTCGCAAAGGCCGACACGAACGCGACAGTACGATCCCTGCAAGCGGCACCGATCGCGACACCCACGATGTTCTGTTCAGCGATGAATCCCTCGATAAATCTGGTTGAGTCGACCGTCTTTATTTTATCGGCGTAAGTGGAATTCTTCGTGTCGCCGTCCAGAGCAATAACACGAGGATGATTTTTCGCCAACTGGAACAAAACGATAGGTTTCGTTGCGCGAACATCGATTTGAAACTTTTTGAGAATATCTTGGATGTCGATGGACATTGGTGATGACAAAGAGACATGCAAACCTTTGCAAGAGCAGTGCCGTAGGCCAATCTGGTAGCTACTTGGTCACCGATTTTGTAGCTTGGAGGCGCTGCTAACGTAATGTTGCTGATATCCACAGCAGGAGCATCGTCCATAAGCGGCTTTTGTGGGCGTAGTCCAGCAGAGCCCATATTTTTCAAAAGTCCAGTCAAATGCTATACAAACAGAAGATTAATATTATTTTAGTGTTCATTAAATTAGCTTCGTTTTAATACACATACATACGTCAATGCATTGCAATTAATATCTTAATTAGTACACACAAGATACCTGAATAACATCATTTGCTTTATTGCCCAACGGCTTGCCGTGCCAGTTGTCCAAGTCTTCAATGTTGGGGAAGTTTTTGCCTTTAAAGGTCTTGGCTAAAATGGCAGTGGGACGTCCTTTTATATGTTCCGCTTCGTGGAAAGCCTACGAAGACGAAAATTCCTTTTACAATTAATTTATTTTGTTTTATGCAACTGGCAAACTTACCTTCGCCAATTCCTCCACATCATGGCCATCCACGACCAAAGCGTTGAAACCGAAGGCTTCTAATCTTCTACGATAGACTTCCATATTATGCTGCAGCGAAGTTGGTTCACTCTGTCCGAGACGGTTGACGTCAAAAATAGCACAAAGATTGTCTAGTTTGTAGTAAGACGAAAAATGAAGAGCTTCCCAGATGGAACCTTCCGCTGCTTCTCCATCGCCGATCAAACAATATACACTGAAAAGCAAATAACAAGATTGTCTTAATTACCAAGAGGGAGATATGTCTGAAGTCTCCAGCATATCAAAAGATATTAATGATATTAAGAGAGAATATAAAAAAATGATTGTATATAAATAAAAATAAAAAATATAAATTATTATATAGATCGTATATTATTAAATAGTATAGTGTATAGGAATAAAGAACATACCGATAACTGGCTTTGTCGTAATTTTTTCCCACATAGGCCATGCCTGCGGCAACCGAGAGACCTTGTCCTAATGAGCCAGTTCCTACGTCTATGAAGTTGAGTCTCGGAGTGGGGTGTCCCTCTAGGTCACTATCGAATTTTCTCAAATTCAATAATTCGCTCGGTGGGAATAAGCCTGCTTCTGCCCATGCTAGAGTATGCAATAACGTATAATATTAAAAATTATATTATTCTGTATGTATTACTAATGTAATTTTTGCTATATTATTATTATGGAATATTATATTATATAATCATATATTGATACATAATACATAATAATCAATCGTATATTTACCTGCATAAAGAATTGGAGCTGCATGACCCTTACTGAGGACGAATCTATCGCTGTTCAGATCACGTGGATCCGAGACCTTGTAACGCATAGTATGGAAAAAGAGAACGGACATAATCTCCGCTATCGACGAACATGACGTCGGGTGGCTAGAACACGATAAAACAGAAAATAAATTACAAATATAATGTTAAATGTAATACATAAAATAAGCGCACTTTAATTCTGATGTTGAATACAAAATATTTAAATATCGGACATTATTATTACACATGTTAATGAGATATTTCACTTACATAATCATATCTGTCTTTTCAAAATCATGTTATCACATGGTGAGGTCGACAAGGTTTGTACATATATGACCTCTAAGTCATATCAGAGGCGACTCACAAGGCGACTTATAAGTATCTCTGAACGTAATTCTTACAGATACTTCTCAAACATTTCAAAAATAATTGTAATTAATCCTAAATCGACACATAAAATTTATCTGATGCCCAGAAAATTATTTTCCTATAAACAATTCTAATATTGCAGCTAATGGGTATCTTTAGCTAAACTGAACGCCTAGCAAAGAATTAATATTCCATGCATCTGATTGGTACATATTTAAAAATCATGATTAGATGTGTGAACCACGCATGTAAAGAGAGAATTATACTTCATTAACAATCATAAAACCAATAGCTTCCAGTGCTCTCATCGTACCCGCTCTTCGCCGCCTCGGTCGCTCGTACGCACTCGATACGTAGTCTATTGGCAAGATCTTGGACTTTCTCCATGTTCGTGTCTCGCACCATCGTGAACTAAATCGCCGAAACAACAATGGGTGGTCGATCGCGACTACCGGGGGTAGAGAGGTTTCGGCGATGGGCCGACTACGCGCGCGAGCACGAATCTCCCCACTTCTTCGGACGTCGATAACGGAGATATCGTCGCGTATACACGAGATGCCCCGGAACGCAATGTACAAGCGGGGAACGGTAATTTTTTTTATTTTTTCATCCCTGTACCATTTCTTCCCCCAGAGCATTTTCAACGGAATATCAATTTTTTTCTCAACCGTCTCATCGGGTTTATACTAATCTTAATTTCCGCTTCGCAAAACCATTTCTTCGAGAACTTATCGAACTCGTGTGCTTATCGTATATTTTACACCTGGAAAAAAAAAAACGTAAAATTGATTTCAAAACGCCTTCGTCTCGAAATAAATCAGCTGAATATTAAGCGACCGATATCCAAGATCGAATGTCAGTTAAGTAACATGTTAATGCGGTTCGCGTAGATCATTTACTGACCCGTAACGGTCAATTATGAATAGATCGCTTACATTACACTCAACCAAGGTGATCTCTTATCGCGTAAGTACGATAAATAGATCGTAAATATTTAAAAATATTCCTCTTCTGAGATACGGACGAACTCGTGTCTTCTTGCTTCGTTAAACGCGCGTTTCACATTTCTTACAATAAGTGTCCTCGATAAAACAAAGGACTCGTGTCGCAAAGTGATTACGAAACGGAAGAAATATATTATATCATAGACACGTGTCATTCATATTTATGCACAAATGACAGTGCATGAGACAGGTTTATTCAGCTGCACTTTCAATACCTCGCGTCGACTTTCCCGCCCCTATTGTCTCAACCCCTCGAGGGCCCGAATGTATATACATGCGGGTATCTCTCGTTCTCAGCGTGCACCAAGATATATAACACGGTGTAGCTGAGGGGGGAACAGATACGATCGTCTTGGCACGAAACGCAAGAGGCAGTTGTCACGATCGATACAGCGTCCCGCGCGAATTTCCGAACGCGTGCAGTCACGAGTTTCACCGCTCGTTATCGGTGCGGTAAACGGTTGCGCGCTTATCGCCGCTCATTTGCAGAGATTATTCCGTTTGCATTTGCAATTTGATAGACGCGCGTTATCGCGGCAAAAATTACGGAAGAACTCACCCGGACTTGCTGGCCTGCGTAGCCTCGACCGAGTGAATTCTCAACTTCATCGCGATATCCCGTAACTCCTGGATGGTTTTCGCTTCCGGCTTGTGGTAGTTCGCCATTTTTTGTCCGCTTGCGTGCGTGTGTGCGCTCGTTCGATCGGTCGGCTGTGCGCCTCGATGATTCTCTCGACGGTGCTCGCGAAAATGCAACGCTGTGGCGCAACAAGTAGATTCGAGTGAACGAGAGAGGCCCGCGGCGAGCTTGGCCGAGCACGCCCGATCGCTATCATCACGACCGCAGCGACTCCACGATCGTAAGTTATATTCATTATTTGGGCGGGTTCTCAACAGTAGCGATTACGTAATGTAAAGGCCGGATCCGGTTACGGATGTGGAGATCTATCAATCAGAGCAAAGCAGTTCGTCGGCCAGATTGCAAGTTAAGCCAGCGGCACACGGTGCTTGTTTTCGTGCTGGATTGCTTGCTGGATGAAAATACTGCGTTGTGATTGGTACATTTCCGAAGATGGATGGAAATGCACCAATCAGAACGCAGTATTTTCATCCAGCAAGCAATCCAGCACGAAAACAAGCACCATGTGCCGTTGGCTTTATATGAAGTCTATCTTTTATCGCTGATACTGAACTAGTGTACACTCAGGGAACATGAAAAGAAATAGATATATATCTAGGAGTTAGTGAAAGGGAGAGAAGAAGAGAATAAGTGCAAGTTAGTGCAGCCAGTTCAGCAATAGAAAACAAACTTATGTGGTCTGTTCTTTTCAGCAGCACTGCGGAACTAGTGCAATAAGTTAGAATGAGACAAGTATATATTTATCTCACTTTAACTTATCGCACCAGTGCAGCGATGCAGAAGAAAAGAACAGACCATTGGTCTGTTCTTTTTAGCTGCACTAGTGAACTGGTGCAATAAGTTAAAGTGAGAAAAAATATAGTTGTCTCTAGTGCAGCGGTGCAGAGGAAAAGAACAGACCTATAATTTAAACCAAGGGTTCTCGATTCCTGACGGCGTGCGAATGAGATGCGCATGCGAAAATCTATATTATATGTAACGTGAACTGTACATTTTTGCATACGCATCTCACTCGCACGCCGCGTCAGGAATCGAGCCCCAAATTTTTAACTCGTTTATTGTAAACTCATTAAAGGCCTTCACACACGAATCTACTTAAGGCCTGGTCTACAATACGTGTCGTAAGTTGTAAGCCGTAAGAATTGGCGAATCACAGTCGATTATTACAAAAATAATCGGCTATAATTGGTCAGTTTTTACGGCTTGCAGCTTACAACACGTATTGTAGACCAGGCCGCATACATAATACGTAAACCGTAAGGAAATCCTCCAATCAGAGTCGACTATTCCCCTCTACATTTTGCTACGCAAGACAGAAGCCGTAACTGATTGGAGGATTTCTTTACGATTTACGTATTACGTGTCGTAGTAGATTCGTGTGTGAAGGCCTTTAATAACATTGCGAGAAAAGATCACATGCAGATTGATTGTTTAACGTGCAGTGTGATCGGCTAATTCATTATTGTTAACCTTAACCAAGCTCGCAACTTGTAGTGGGACCTTAATGGCTGATGTAATAATTAGATTAGTAGAATAGTGTATACAGAATTAGAGACAGACAGCTCTCTCTTTCTCTCTCTTATTTTTCTATCGAATTACTGCAAGAAAGCAAGAATAGTCGATTAGATAGCGTATCGACGAGTTGTAGTTGTTAAAGGTTATATTATGATTATAGAAATTACAGGTAAGTTTTCATAAAATTATGACAAGACTAATAGTTAAGTAAAATTATATTTACACACATTTAAAAATTCATACATATAATATTTGAGTTATCTTTTTCAAATTTAATATATGTTATGTTATATATTGTTATCAAATATATCAATTGTAACTGTCCCATTTTTTTTGACAAATTAAATTTTACATATGACATATATTTTCATGCAATTATTACAACTTATCTAAATTTTTATTTACATAAGACTGAACTATGAGCACCACTATCTCACAATGCATGGAGTCACCAGTATTAAATAAACGAACACATCATAAGAAAAACAAAATACAAATTGAGAGTAACAATGCAGATAAAATTAGTAAAAGTGACACGATTGAAAATATAATAACTGATCAAGGTTTAAAAAATAATGCACAAGAAAAAAATATTCAAGTTAGTCCTAGGAAAAAACAAGAAACTGAAGAAGTAACTGATCAAGGTTTAAAAAATAATATACAAGAAAAACGTATTCAAGTTAGTCTTAGGAAAAAACAAAAAACTGAAGAAGTAACTGATCAAGGTTTGAAAAATAATACACAAGAAAAAAATATTCAAGTTAATCCTACAAAAAAACAAAAAACTGAAGAAGTAACTGGTCAAGTTTTGAAAAATAATACACAAGAAAAAAATATTCAAGTTAGTCCTAGGAAAAAACAAAAAACTGAAGAAGTGACTGATCAAGGTTTGAAAAATAATACACAAGAAAAAAATATTCAAGTTAGTCTTAGGAAAAAACAAAAAACTGAAGAAGTGACTGATCAAGGTTTGAAAAATAATACACAAGAAAAAAATATTCAAGTTAGTCTTAGGAAAAAACAAAAAACTGAAGAAGTAACTGATCAAGGTTTGAAAAATAATATACAAGAAAAAAATATTCAAGTTAGTCCTAGGAAAAAACAGAAAACTGAAGAAGTGACTGATCAAGGTTTGAAAAATAATAGACAAGAAAAAGATATTCAAGTTAGTCCTAGGAAGAAACAAAAAACTGAAGAAGTGACTGATCAAGGTTTGAAAAATAATACACAAGAAAAAAACATTCAAGTTAGTCCTAGGAAAAAACAGAAAACTGAAGAAGTGACTGATCAAGGTTTGAAAAATAATACACAAGAAAAAGATATTCAAGTTAATCCTACAAAAAAACAAAAAACTGAAGAAGTGACTGATCAAGGTTTGAAAAATAATACACAAGGAAAAGATATTCAAGTTTGTCCTAGGAAGAAACAAAAAACTGAAAAAGTCACTGATCAAGGTTTGAAAAATAATACACAAGAAAAAGATATTCAAGTTAGTCCTAGGAAAAAACAAAAAACTGAAGAAGTGACTGATCAAGGTTTGAAAAATAATACACAAGAAAAAAATATTCAAGTTAATCCTACAAAAAAACAAAAAACTGAAGAAAAAAGTCCAAAAACTGAAGCAGTACCAAATATAGTAGGCATAAATACTTGTAAGAATAAAGAAATAGAGCATAATGATAATATACAGAATAATTTAAAGTCACAAAACAGGTCACCGGTGAAAGTAAATGATATACATACTTTTAACAAAACAAACAGCTCTTTGCAAAATTTTGAAAATGTAGAATGCAATAATAAGATGGTTGATAATTCTACGAATGATAAAAATATATTTACTCTTAGTTTAATAGAATTACAAGATTTATTAAAAAGCCCATCACCTAAGAAAACAGAAAGGTTATTACAATCTGGCAGTATAATCTCAATAAATGAGAACTCAAAAAAAATAAGAAATGATAAAGAATGCTCTGATATAGTGAAAACAGATCTGTGTAATTCAGAAGATTTTAATATCTTTCAGGCAGATCTATCATATGATGATCTATTAAATACTGCAATGAATACTGAAAGTGCTGAAACACTATCAGATATTTCATTACCTCTAAAGACAGAGATTAATACATTGCATTATATTAATGAAGGTTTAGCTGATTTAAACAAAGATCCACTAACAGATCCTCTCTTTATTGGTGATTATGAACAGAAGGATGTTAATACTGCAATTATGAATTTAGATCACAAGCCTTCAAAGCTAAGAAGGTCCGATCGTATAAATAAAAAATTGACTAAAAATTATAATGTAGATAATATTAAAAAAGAAAAATGCATGCTGAACACTGCAGGGAAACATATTTTAAAAGAATTAGAAGATATCGAAGAAGAAGAAGAGATACCATTAAGTATTATACAGGTTGGTCAATATTCTAGATACTCTATATGGTGTATTTACTTCTATTTTATATATATATATATATATGTTAATTAAAATTTACTATTTTATATACGCAGCAGTTGGCATCATTGTATATAGAGCTAGTACACAAAGTACCTCCACAACATAAAATAGAAGTTACTGGAGCTCATCCTACAACAAGAGAAGAGAAAAAATTATTTCAAAAGTATGGACCACTTCGTAAAGGTCCATACACATCTGAAGAAGATGCAACTATTACACAAAACTGGAACATGTTTTGCAAGGTATATTTCTGATATTATACAGATTGGCCTATTTAATAGAACATATGACTCAAATCATATTTTGATGAATATTTATATTAAGGGAAAAAGTTGTGCAAAAGTTGTAGGGAGAAAGTATATATCACTAACTGATAATTTGAAGAAATTGATGACTTTAAAATCTATATATAGCTATAACTATCTCTTATATATCGTATAACTTCTTTCAAAAAACATTTTTTTTTATATCATTATAAATAACAGAAATATTTTGGGTTATTATGTAAAGACTCTTCAATTACATAATAACAAAGAATATAACATGTCCTATTATACATACATACAGCTTCATAATTGGGACTCGAAGAACATTGGACCGTTTCGTAATTTGAGACATAATGGAAAATATTATATACGTGATCTGAAAGAAAGGCAGAAATTTGTTCAATTTTTAGCAAATGGTTTACCTTGGCGGACCCTCAATAGTGTTTATTCCAGATTTAAAATTTTATATTGTAACAAAATCACCAATGTCCGGTATGACAAGACAAATAAATTAACCTTTTAAATTTTTATTTTAAATTATCATACATATATATTTTAGATATACTTCAAAAGAAGATAAAAAGATTTTAACATATATACAGAATAAATATCTTGACCAACGTGATACTAAATATATTGAATTAGCAAAATTATTGGGACGAACAAATCGGTCAATATCTAAACGATATAAGTATCTTAAAAAAATTAAAGAAGCTGCAAGCGAATCGACGAAAAAATGTAAGTAACTGTCTCTCTCAAAATATATTATATATTATATATTTTTGTAAATATTTCTGTGTAAAATTAAATTTACTTAATTTCATTACACTATTAGCAAAAGTGAAGTGGACAGTGCCACTCATAAAAAAATTCTTAAAGACATTACTCGATATAACATTATGTGAAGATATAGAAGAACTTAAATACATTAGACTTCCTATGCCAATATGGCGGAAGATGGAAGAAAAACTAAATATAGATGAGAATATTTTGAAAACATTTTGGCAACATCAGTTGCATCTGCAGTTATTTAGCACGAGTCCCATCTATCTAAACGATATTAAAATACAATTAATTGAATAGTAAGTATCACATGTTACATGTTATCTGTTATACTTTTGTTAAGAAGCATGAAAATTGATTTTGATGTATTACAACTATCATTGAGTGTTACTACACATATACAGGGCATTAAAAAAAAGGATTTACAGAGTAGATTTTACCAAGTATTTTTTACTCAATATAATAAATATTATATATCCTATAAGTCTGAAACTTTTTTTTTTTGAGAGTCTTACATAAGCATATAAATTATTTTTAGTATGTATAAAAAAGGAATATCGAGTACCCGTGAGATTATATGGCCCAATGTAACACAATATTTTGAGGGAGCAACTGCAGTATTTCTCTGCAAGACCTTTTTTTACCTAGTACAAGAATGTCATATGGACGACATCGATAATTTTACTGGTAATGTTAAGTTTAAATTATATAAAATACAAAAAATTAGGATTATATATTGTATTTGTATAAAATCATGCAATATGTTGAGAATATTTTTATTGCAGATGTCGTGGAATACTTATATCATAAAAAGATCCCTGAAATTAAAGAGGCTCCGACAGACAAGTTTTTACCTAGGATTGTATATAAAAATGGGAACATTGTTATATTAAATTCGAAAGATGATACAACAGATACAAATATTGCTGATCATGATACTGATGACATTTAAATGTTTTGTGTATGAACAAATGGCGTGCATTTAGTATTATAACTACTCATTAAACTCTTTTTAATCAGTACATATACTTTCAGATCTAATCAAGAATTAAAAATACAAACCAAATAAATTCGAAGATTATTCAATATTCAGTGAATGGTTATATTATTGAATGCTCTATTTCGTCGGTAATTTTTTTTTACAGCTATATGCCATTTTTATACCATTAAATGTTAAATATAATGAAATTGGTATATTTTGTAAATAGATAAGTGTAAATAAATAATGCATATGCTAAATTGTAACAAAAAATAACGTATAAATTATATAAATGTAAAGCATTTTATTAAAAAAAAAAAAAAAAATTACATTTCACCATAATGCAGATATTGGAACAATTTCAAGAATTTCATATCTATATATAAATAATCATATAATTTTGCAATATACATTCAAACTTTATTTTTCTTTGATTCCTTTTCGAGTGCTTTCTCCTTTGCCTTTTGATACAAAGGTACAAGTTTGCCTTCTTTAGCTAGAATCTTCAAGAGTTCCATGATAAGTGGTAAATAATTATGTTTTCTTCTGATATTCTCGATTTGATATCTTTTCGATTTTCTTATTTCTTCTTCAATTAATGCTTGCAAACGTTCCATTTCTGCAGGGTCACAGATATTTGCCTTCTGTCTTTCATATAAAGTTTTTCTGTCTGTTACTATAGCCATTAGATTGAAATGAATTTCACCTTCATTATACCTGTTCATAAACATTTTACTTTCATAGAATATAGGTAAAATGACATATTTGTAGATATATTGTAGATTGTAGATTTGTAGATTTATAGATATTTGTAGATGACCAACATTTATATACATGTTGAACATGAAAAGAGTTGTTGAGACATCTATATATCATAACTTACTTGTTTATTCGCTTTTGAATTATCGGTTTTGCAGCTTGTACCCATTGTTCCCCCACTGGGCACGGACCTAAATCCATAGGTCCATCCTTTAATCCATCCAATTCATATAAACGGCCATCTATTGGAACATAACTCACAAAATGAAATACATTATCATCCTTAGATGCTTGTCTTGAGTCATATTCAAATACTGTTTGCCTAAAATTATGTAATATACATACATGTAGTATACAGTAAACAGAATTGTATATATTAACATATACTAAGTGATATCAAGTAATTAAAAGAAATATATAAATACCTTGAAAAAGAATTATGTACTTCCCTTATAACATCTGAGTTACTAAGGGCAAGTCCACGCATGTTTGCATCAAAGCTTTGACAAAAATTTTTGAAATCTTCCAAATTTGGTCCTAAAGATATATCTGCATGTTTGCAATTTAGCAAAACGCTTAATATTGCTTGTGTTGCACAAGCATTGTTTATTATCTAAATAAGTATAATTTTTTTAAATACGACATATATTCAATATTTTTATCATAGGTAATTTCTCACAAATTAGTAAAACACTTCTATACTTTTACTTTGTATTTTACATACCTGTTTTGCAAAGAATATTTTGTCCAACCTACTATCTTGCACAATATTTCCTGATAATTCATCATCTTGTACCCATTTGAACAGAAATATTAAGCCATGAATAGGTCTGTGGAAAATATTGTAACAGATACAAACATAAAGAAAAGAACTTAAAAGTTAATTACATGATTATGTATTATGAAATACAAGTATAGGAAATATAGTTAATAAAAAATATATATATGTCAACTAAAATGTCCTTTTTAGTTAACGTGATAGAAATGTTCATTATATACAAAGTATATATACTTCAAATTATCGAATTGTTCATCATCCAGGCTCCATAACTCTTCCACTTGTGCTCCTTTGACACCTGTGTGTGAGAAAAATAATTTAATTTATATATATATATATGTGTGTGTATATTTATATATACCTTAATACATAGACTATGTAAAACTTTAATATATAGACTATGTAAAACAACTTGACAAAAGTGGGTGTATAATAGTGCAGTTGTCAAATTTGTAAACTCCACTACAATTAGATCGATTTTGTTACAATTGGAATACAATTGGAAGGATAATTGCAAAAATAGTTACCAAATTCTTTAATCAACTCTGTAAAAACGCCAGGATCACTCTCAATGAGACACCAATTTCCAGCTGAATCCGCCATATTTTATAAACTGTCCCACAGTGTGCGTGAAATAAGCAAAGAATACACGAAAACTTGATGTCAGGCTGATCAGTAGAAAAGAAGTGGAAATCTAAAGCAGATCTCTTTGCACATAATTTTATTTACAGTACAGTCGGGTGTAATAGAGTGCAATGAAGCGGTCCGGTTATTGCATCAGATTGTACCATCACTTCTTATTACACTGCGTGTAACTCCGAATTAATGGTCTGTTCTTTGTAACTGCACTGTTGAACTAGTGCAATAAGTTAAAGTGAGACAAATATAGGTTTTCTCACTCTAGCTTATCGCACCAGTTCAGCAGTGCAGCTACAAAGAACAGACCATAAATCGATCTACCATCGATTGCTTTCACTCGCACCTCGTACACTTCGTGCAGATAAATAGTTCCACTACGGAAAGAAATGAATCACCGCGATTGGTCGACTCAGCTTCCCGAGTATCCCGCTTGTGGCGCTGTTATTTCCTATTTAGTTATGGCGCTGGTTACGGATTCTGTGCGGTACGGTAGTGTGCGAGAAACCGTCGCCCGTGATTTTTCGTGATTTTGAGTTGCCGTAGCTGAGTCTCGTGTCTTAAATCGTTATTGAGAGTGCCGAAAGTAAGTTTCGCGCGTGTGCTATGGCGGAATGACGTTCGTTCCGCCACGCGAAGTGAAGTGAGATGAATTGTCGGAATGCCGAGGAAAACTCAGCGCGTCAGTTGTAAGGGCAGTTCGGTTTTCGCGTCGCAGAGCTTCGTTTTCGTCAGCCGAGTCTCGGTTGCGAATTATCGTTAAACATCGAGGTATGGCACACTTTCGTTAAATATTGGCTGAAAATTCTTCATTCTTCGTCGGGAGGGTCGAGTAAAGTTTCGGGAATTTTTTCTGTTATGGTCGACTTCTTGGAATATTTCAAACGGAACGAACGGTTTCGAACAGAATATTTTGATTGGCTAGTACGCTAGTACGTATTCACCAACATATGCACACAATGGCCGCGTTCAGTAGAACAAAGTGATCAGAGAGCGCTTAGTGATTATTGTCTGTGATTGGAGCATTCTTTTAGGTTCTTCACAGACCCAGAAGTATTTACCAATCAGGAGCAAGATTCAGTGGAAAATCTAGTAATTTTATCCAACTGTTGAGTCTGCTGAATGCAGCCAGTGAAAATCGCGACTGTTGCATTGCAACGCTTAGTACGTGAATTCCAAAAGCCGACCATGCGTATTTTCTGCGATTTTGAATTACTAAAGGCAAATATCAGCGTATATTATTTCGTCGAGAATACCGCAAGAAAATTTCGTGCATTTGTCATGGCGAAGTATCATCAAGTAGTCGAAAGTAAATAATTAACGAAACCGGATCTTCGGGAGTGCCGGATGAAATTATGCGCGTTTGTTGCTCAAGATTTGTGTTTGTGATCAAGTGATGTGAAAAATGGCCTGTTATTATTCAAAGTAAAATTTAGTGTTTGTGTTGCGAAAAGTATTAAGTGCCGAGGATATATTTTGCAAGGAGGGACATCAGGAACCATTGAGGGGTAAGTTTACTCTATGTATATCACTTTATGTACATCGCTATAACAATTCGGAGTTGCTTGTCTCGCGATATTGCGTTTTTTGCGATGAAAAAATTATCCAATGAAAAAATTTATGAGGCTGATCATGGTTGTGAAACGAAACATAAAAATCTCAATTAAATATTTCGAAATAATACATTTAATGTTTATTGATATTTTCATTCTTAATAGTTCATCACATTTTACATTTTAAGCGCATTTTATTAACCCGTTTTGAATGAGCAAACGAAATATTACGTTCAACCTGAAAGCATCAGTTTTTCAACGAGTCCGCTCGCAGGTCTCTACGATCCTTAGTACTCATTGTCCGTGTAAATGCCTCGTCGATTCTTGGAACTCACGCCGCCGCGCACTTACCCAAACGACGTGTCGTAGCGAACCATATTTACTTCCCTAAATTTTTACTTACTCTTTACGCTATCCGGAAAGATATTAATTTGGATTTTATTAATCTGGATTTTAGGAAAATTAGTCATACTGCCTTAAAAATAAACAGCATCATTTGTTTGCGATCCGTCGTCTCATCGTAGCGCTTTGTTTCGATGGAATCGAGGATTCTCGACAACACGAGATATTCTGCGATGACTAGCGCGTGATCACACGATCACACCGTGCTTGTTCGGCGACGGGACACACCGTTGTTATTGTCACTGTTTGTCAGCATATGAACGCCAATAACCTGGCAAAGTTTTAAATCGACAACGGGTAACGTCCCATCTCCGAGCAAAGAAAAACGAAAAAAATATATATTAATGTAAGATCGAAGTTACGAACCGCTCTGTATTCCTCACTCCGATCAGATCTAAAATTCGCACGAGACCGACTGCAAGTATCAATTTCGCTTCGTTCCGCACCGTTTTTTCTTTAATCAGCTGCTCTGGTCGAACCTTCGCGTACGGAGACTCGGTTGCGGCCTCAACTGGCTGATACTTCGACTGGACGTGCCACGTACAAACTTAATTTTCGTCCAAATTGTCCGCGTTCAACTTGTATTTTTTGTTAACAAAATTGGAATCGCGGGTTCGGGAGGTGCTCGCGCTCCGACCAGCGAGTATCATTCTTCCAGAATCTCGACGAACATCGCCCATGAGGAGGAAATAAAAGGGAACGATCCCGCGAAACTCAAAAGGGCTGTGTCTTCCTTTCTGTCGAGCCCCGCGCTCATTGCTGAGCGGTCTCGGCCTCTTTTTGACTTAGCCAAAATGCGAACAAAATTATTGCTCATTTCTTTCATTCTGCATCATTTCTTTCGATTAGCATAAATATTTCCATGACGTATATTGATCTATCATTTTTCTCTTCATTAATTTTAACATTTCGGACTTCATAATTCTGTAATGTTGGACTGATTTGGTATCTACGGATCATTGTTATTTCCAATTTAGATTAGCTTCTTGCACACGATTTATTAATTTATACTTGGTAACCCATCATTTTCGCATCGATCAATCTAGACATATCGGCTTCAAATTCTCCATAACGCGTAGGCGCACGTTGTTGCAATTTGTGAAGATCTGAGTTATCTTGGACCTAGATTAAAATCTTATCACTCATATTTCGTTAATTAATATTTCGTAACTTGTTATTCCCGAACCCAGACAGCACCGGACATCCGGCCAATGGATGTACGTTTCACATCCAATTTATGTCCGATTTACGTATATTCCGTATTCCCATATTACGATAATTAATATTTCGTGACAGGTCATTTCTGAGCCTGTCACTTTCCCATCTTTCGTGGCCTGTAACTCCGAAACGCGTAATCGCATTTCGATACGGTTGGCTCGGATCATCCTTATTTTGAACCAAGATTAATATCTTATCGCAAATAATTTTGCAGCTTATACCCGGTGACTCATCATTTTCGTATCGGTCGATCTTGACCTATTGGCTTCAATTTTTCAATAACGCGTAGGCGCACGTCGTTGCAATTTATGAGGATCTTAGTTATTTTGGGTCTAGATTAAAACCTTATCACTCATGCTTCGTTAATTAATATTTGATGACTCGTCATTTCTGGGTCTGTCACTTTTCACAAATTTTCGTGACTTCTAACTTCAAAACGTGCGATTACAACTCGATGCGATTTGCTCGGACCATCCTTATTTCGAATCTAGATTAACGTCTTATCACAAATAATTATCGCAAATAATTAACTTATAATTAACGTCTTATTATAATTAACATCTTATCACAAATAATTATCGCAAATAATTAACTTATAATTAACTTATAATTGGTGACCCTTCATTTTTCCGCATTGATTTCGGAAAAAAATGAAAAAAAAATTGAATACAAAAAAAATGAAAAAATTGAATATAAAAATTATAAAAATAGCCACCCCTATTAGCGTCATTTTGTGTCATTGCTAAAAGTTTTCCGCTCGGTCTCGAAATATTTCTTCCCAAATTGCGGGCAGGTAGCGTGAAAGATGAGAAGCGAAGGGGCAAGACGGGAGAGATTTTGCTTAAGCCAGCGGCACACGGTGCTTGTTTTCGTGCTGGATTGCTTGCTGGATGAAAATACTGCGTTCTGATTGGTGCATTTTCATCCATCTTCGAAAATATACCAATCACAACGCAGTATTTTAATCCAGCAAGCAATCCAGCACGAAAACAAGCACCGTGTGCCGCTGGCTTAAAGCGAAGTTCGTGCGAATCTGGTGAAATAGGCTGCATTTGCACTTGAACAACGATTGTCGAATAAGTGGATTGGTTGTTGGATAGGGAATATTTGGTATCTCCAGAAATACGGCATTTTTCGATGAAAGTTCTTTCATGAATTAAGGAGTTCAATAGATATTTCATATCTGTGACAGTTGGATGTGGTTCTTGTAACTACGCATAATTTTTTGATCGTGGGGACTGTGTACGCGCTGTCTCTGTTTTTCTTTTTACATCATATTACTGGGAAATGGCGTATGGACATTGCTGTATGCAGTCCGGAGCCATATAACGAACTGAACTGAACTAAACTGGATATTTCATAGCCAGTGACCGAAGTATCCGTGAGGTAAATCTCAAATTGCAAATCGCGGAGATGCAACTTATCCCAGGGATTGGAATGACGCGGTGATATCACGTCTTATGTGACTTTTTTTATCGAGATATTCATTGTGAGATATGTAAGGACCGTGTGCAGATATTCGCGGGTCGACCAGCGATCAACAAATAATTATGTCGACAATGGAGGGTTCCCTCAGCAAGTGGACAAATATGGTTAATGGATGGCAATATCGATGGTTTGTTTTGGACGACAATGCTGGCCTTCTGTCTTATTATACGGTAAATATATTTTCGAGAATGCAATTACGTTAATTAGGTTACATTCTTTTCGTCCTCACATTAATTTGTGCGAGTATAGTATGGTGCATTGTAACTTGGTATATATTTTCTACATATTTTGTTGTAATTTACATACTTATCTACTTAATAAAATTTAACAACAGTTTTTATATGTACTTTTATTATTTTTAGAGCAAGGAGAAAATGATGCGCGGAGCACGTCGTGGTTGTGTACGACTGAGAGGTGCTATTATTGGTATAGATGATGAAGATGACAGTACATTTACTATCACAACATCATCCTGCAAAGATGACCCGAAGACTTTTCATTTTCAAACGCGCAATGGAGAGGAAAGAGAACGTTGGATCCGTGCACTAGAAGATACAATTCTCCGTCATTCCAATGCGGTATGCTCATGTGCATATACAACTATAAATAAACAGGGTGTTTCAAAAAGACTGCCTATATATAATTATATATTTTTATAAGAAAAAAAAATTCTATAAACAAAGTACCAAACATACAAATATAAGTTGAGTCTAAATTTAAAAAAAATTAATTTTAATGATGTGATACATGTAATATTTATTCAGATGAATTTTAAAAATTAGAAAGCTTAAAAGAAATGCTTGAAATGTATACTTGAAGTGTAAAACAATATAATTTTGGATTCTTCTCATCATGAAACATCTTGTATATTTAAACATTCCTAAAGTACTATATATTGTTCAACATCTATCTTTTATTATTTGTCAAAGTTGTTTATCGTCAGCCAGAATCAAGTAAATAATTGTTTTTAAATGGCCCCACAGATTAAAATCAAGTGTGTGAATTTGATAATTTAAATAATTATTGTATATGTATTATATTGACATTAAAATTAATTTTTTAATGTTGACTCAATATTAACTTTTTAACCAAGTGTTTTAAACACTATCTTTATGAGAACCTTCTTTTTGTCTATTTTGAGAAGAATACAATTGCATATACAGTCAATTGTTAATATTTATTTTCCTATTTTTCTTAAAACAACAAGATGGATGTAAAAAAGTCAAATAAAACAATTTTGAAATATAATCCAACAAGGAATTAATCCTTACAGAGGTGGGATCCTAAGAAATCACTACCTAAACATGATTTTGACCGCAAAGTAGCTGAGGCTGATGCTTATCTTCAACTCTTGATCGAACAAATTAAATTAATTGAAACCAAAAAAAGTGCTGCTGAGGAAGATGAAGAGAAACAGAAAAAGTATTCAGCTATTTTATTACAAGCCAATGCTATGCTTAATTCTGTTAAACATACCATTGTCCAATTACAAATTGCAAAGGTACCTTATTACATATCATTTGTTATTTCATTGATTGCTAAGCTCTGTAATACATCTGCTATTTCACTACAATTAGAACACAGCAATACCAGTTAACGGAGTATACAGAGGACCATCTAATTCTATACATGTCTCTCCACCACTTTCTCATGGTAAGAATTCTCACATAATCTATTGTTGATTGCACATTTGTGGAGCCTTGATAATTTTTGATAATCATTTAGTTTCTTACATATTTGTTTTATATAAGTTTTATATCACTTGCTTGTATGCATCAGATTCTTAAGATATAATTTTAGTTGCAGCTAGGGCGCCAGAGGCAACAGTGCAAACTGGCATCGAATTAGGCTCTGAGTGTGTGGAACCCCGGGTGCCTACGTTATCAAATGGTTAATATCATGTGCAGCATACATATTTACACCTAACATTGTTGAAAACAAGTTATATCGATTCTGTAAAGTCCATTCCCCTTTCTATCTCTTTTTTCTTTTTTGTATTTTTTTCTTGTATTAAAGCGTCACTGCACATTCTCAGTTGTAGATAGAGATCTACCAGTACCACAGTTTTCGTATTCTTCATCTGACGAGGACGACGATTACTTCGACGCTGCGGACGAGATACCAACTCCGATAGTTCAGAATCATATTACGCTGCAAGTATCACATGTTAATATTTCTGCGTAAGAGTAATTAATATTCTTCTCACCCATGCCGCCGTACGATGCATCGCCCTTGGTTGTTTCTCATTCTCTTTGCTTTAGAAGAATATGACATTTATATATTTGATAACAGTAACATGCGAATGATTTTCAGACGTTCAGATAACGAGCGATTACACTCGTCCATAGAAAGTGCCGCAGGCGATAAACGTAAGGAGCCACCTTTGCCACCTATTAAAGGCGATGGTTCGGTAGATTACGACGGTGAGTCAACATTTTATGTTGTTTGAATGTAATCGTTTTTACCGCATTATCTAAGAATTTCCTTCATACGTTCGTCAACAGTCAACAGTTTGAACTATTGTAGTCTTGACAGGCATGCGTCACCGAGTCTGCCGTTAATTGCCGAGGTCTCTGTTGATTGTGATATCTATATTCGACAAACAGATAATGATTATGAAAAGGTCTTATGATGTCTCAGTGTGCATATATTATGTCAAAGAACGCGCGGGAAAAGAAGTCGGTTAAAATTACTGTGATAAAACACCGGTTGTAATTACATGCTAATATATTCTGCATGCGACTTTCATATTGAATGCGGTTTATTGCTGCATGTTACGCTTCCCCGCATGAATTCGACGATTTTTGAAAATATCCCAGTAGTTTGATCGATGACGCAAGACGCGAAGAGATATCTGTGCGGTCTGAGGAAAATCCCTTGCTGTGTATCTGTGGTGTGTCACACATACAGTATCTTAACAATGTAAAAGATAAAGAGCGAGATAAAGGCACACACACACACACATACACAATTTATACGGCACACCAGTTCCATTGTCGATAATGCAGACCATGTTTAGCACGTTTAATCGTCTGTTTTATCCACCGCGACCATTATTGATCCCGGACGCTTCGAATGCTATCTTCGACGTGTGAATTAGTATTTCTCGCGAGCCAACACGTTCGTGAGCATTTCGTTATGTTTCTCTCGAAGTAAAGTTGCGGTTCGGTGTAAGAGAATGTTTGATCGATATGACAATGAATGAGAGAACAGAACCTCGGCAGAACCTGATGTTCTGTCGTTTGCTTTCACGACAAAGCATTCAGTTAAATATCTCGCGTTAACAAGAAACGATTCGGTCCTGAGGAAATAAGGTGTTTAGGAATGGATACTAGTTGGTCTATTCTGGCAAGACAACATGTTGGACATAACTTCAAGTCGTAAGTTATATATATGTAGAATTTAGGTTAAATTGGGAGAATTTTTGAACCTTCATATAACGTCGTACAACTCGTTTCTAAGATCGTTGGCCGTTTTGAGATCTACACAAATTGAAGTTAGCGATCCTTGAATCTCTATTTCTGTATGAATACTTATTGTACTTTAAGATGTAAATATATGTATGTCTGTTGCAGCTCTTTACGAAGAAGAAAGCGAAACAGAAAGTAAGTATATAAGCAAATATATAAATACAAGACAATGAAGAATAGAGGTTCTTACACCTTTAGTATCTTCTCTTTTTGCTTTGGTTGTTTATAGTGGATTCCATGGAGAGCCATGGATCGGTTGTGACGCATCTTCTGTCTCAAGTAAAGATCGGTATGGATTTAACAAAGGTTGCCTTACCAACATTCATTCTGGAGCGTAGGTCACTCCTGGAAATGTATGCAGATTATTTTGCTCATCCTGATCAATTTGTAAGGTACTTGCAGCAACTACTTGATTTAATAACAACACTTTCTTACACATACATATATTTGAGCAAATTATATTTTATATTTAATGTAATTATGTTTAGTTAATATATTTACATAATTAATTTTTAAAAGTATTTAGTTAATGTATTTTCATAATTTAGCATTGCAGATATGTCTACACCTAAAGAGAGGATGGTACAAGTAATTCGTTGGTACTTGTGCAGCTTTCATGCGGGACGCAAATCTGGTGTAGCCAAAAAACCGTACAATCCAATATTAGGTGAAATTTTTCGGTGTCATTGGAATATACCAAATACCGGTTATTCTGACAATATTACGGATTCAGGCAACAAACTCATATCAGATGGTCCTGTACCATGGTGCAAGGAGAATCAACTTGCTTTTCTTGCTGAACAAGTCTCACATCATCCTCCAGGTATTAAAGTGATTGTTAATTCAAGCTTTTCTCTTTGGATATCGTGGACCACATGACTTATTATTCTTTTTGATCGCAGTTAGTGCATTTTATGCTGAACACGTTGGGAAAAATATTAGTTTTGGAGCTCACGTTTGGACAAAAAGCAAATTTTTGGGCTTAAGCATAGGAGTACATAATGTGGGAAAGGGTTGGGTAAATGTACTGCAACATGGAGAGGAATATGTTCTAACTTTCCCTAATGGTTATGGCAGATCTATCCTCACTATACCATGGGTAGAGTTAGGAGGAACTGTGACTATAAGCTGCCTGCAAACTGGCTATCATGCGACGATAGAATTTTTAACAAAGCCTTTTTACGGCGGTAAACGAAATCGAATCACTTGTCAAGCGTTTCAAGCAGGAGACAAGAAACCGTTTCTAGTTATAAATGGAGAATGGAGTGGTATGATGGAAGCAAAGTGGTCGGATGGTGTAAGTTGAAACGCCTGTAATGAAGTTTGATTATGATGTTAATTAAGAAGAATCGGGTACTATGGTAACAGTAATTGAAACGTATTCACATCATCATGTTAATAAGTTGTATAACTATTCACCGATATAAACAGCCGATTACTAACAATGTTTCGTAACATTTTTCTCGATATAGAAAAGTGAGATTTTCGCCGACGTAAAAGAGCTTAGTACGGAGAGAAAATTAGTGAAAACAGTATGCGAACAAGAAGAGTGCGAGTCGCGAAGGGTTTGGCGTGACGTCACAGTTGGCCTACGTATTAACGATATGGATAAAGCTACGGCTGCAAAATGTGCAATTGAACAGAAACAAAGAGATGAGGCGCGCGTCCGAAAAGAAAATAACATAACGTGGCAAACGAAAGTAAGCGAATAATTTCTGCTCGATCCTTCTTTAATGCTCGTTTCGTGAATTATGCCAATTAGTTCTTCTGTGTGTTTGAACAGCTCTTCAAGGAAACCAAAGATGGTGGCTGGGTGTACATAAAACCTCTCGTAGACAGAATACGCAGTTCTAGTGATCAAACTAATGTTACGTAACCATGTTCAGTATAATATTATGTGATAATTTTAGACACAGCACAATACTAGGAGAGACCATGGCCTAATGCCCGTAAGAGAACTGTAATACCAGGCTTAATTCGAGACGTATGCACTTTCACATTTAAAGAATTTCCACAAATATTTTCATGCATAATGGTTCTCATTTGGAGAATTTCTGCAAATATTTATATTTTTTATTCTTATGTGCCCAATTTAAATGAAAAGAAAGATAACAACATTGATGCTCACTCTTTTATTATTCTATGCATGTTTAATTCAGTCTATCAATCACGATAAATGTGTTTTTTGTCGACATTCAGAGAAAATGTAATTCTTCTGTTTTTAATGTTTTTTTTTTCTCTTTTTCCTTGAAATAACTTTATAAAGATATTGTACACTACTATTATATCAATATTTCAAGTACACATGTATAGCAAAATTACATTTTATTATGACAATTGTGACGTTTTATTAACGTTGTAATTTGTTATAAGAAAGATTATATGTACAATTTATGCAAATCTGTATACATCGCATTGTATAGATCGTATATACCATATCATATTCAAATGTTTTATGATAGGATAGACATAGATAATACATGCGCGGTATTCTGATTATAGAATTATTTTCACGTAACTTTGGATTTTTCTCGTGTAGATAGCTACATATTTCCCTTTATATATGATGCATGGTCCACATTCCGTAATTATGAGTTTCTGAAATAAATTGCATTACTTATGCACAGAATGATATGTCCGTGGCAGCTATTTAACATTTCGTTGCTATTGCAACAGTATAAATTTCTCTGTTTCTCTACATTCCAATTTCTTTCTTACTCAAATGAATTGTTGACGCATCTGATTGATAAAATTGTATTGTAAAATACGTCCTAATAGTATTAATTACGATATATACAATTTATATTGATATAAGTATTGGAAATTCTTAATTAAACAAAATTGATTTGTTGAAGTAATGACATTCTCATTGTATTCCTAGAAAAACATAGAGGATCTAAATATTTCCCTTGGATTGCTGTGATACGTATAAGAATTATAGAAGTTATTTTAATAATCTATTCCTGATTAATCTTAGATGGGACTTTGTACTGAAAGACAGGCATATAGTGGATATTTTTTTTTATTGTATATAAAAATAAGTAAAATATATGCAAGATGTACAAAAATGGACATGGTCCGCGGTGATATCATAATACTTTGCTCACATTCTCTCGTAGTGCTATATAACCAAGAAAGTAGTCTGCAATATTTCTATTATTATGAGGCAGGCGTTCCGTCGATGACAATAAATGTTTTAATCCCGCCTCGATCATAGGTAAACTTACTTCGTGATATTCAACATTCCAATGATTATTAGTGTTAGCAATTTTGCTTGTGTCATACTTGTATAAAACTTTGGCAACACATTTCTGCTGTAACGAGATAGGTGCGTCGGTATTGATTATTTGGTGATATGGTTCTGTAATTAAATTCAATTCACGATCCATTGGTTTTATCAAAAGATAATGAGTCTGTTTGCCAATAGATGTTTGCAAGATAATTTCTTCTCCTAATATGTTAGTCAATGAGTCTTTTATGAATATTAAAAAGTCATCTAATGGATTAGTAGCATTTACAATACTTAATGTGTCATCCTGAGGTTTGTAATCTACACAACAATTCCATAATTTGAGTAAATTACACGAATAAAGCGCCCCTATATGCAGAAAGCATTTATCACAGGTTAATGTTTTATTATCTATGCGTAGATTGTTTATAAAAATATTCTTGTGCAGCAGAGCAAAGTAAGACCCATACAAGTAATCAGATTTTTGTGTTTCTATGTTTACAATATCATTAGAACTATGCTTGCAACAGAACCATTCATCTGGGCTGCACTGTATATCAGGCAAAGGTAGAGCTCGTTTAAAAGTAGTTGGCTTTGAGATAACATTCTTACAACAAGCACATAATACGATACATTCTGATGCCTTAAATAGCAATTTGATATCTTCTAAAATTGGTTGCGAACAAGTCAACTGGGCTGATTTGTTTGAATCAGTTAGCACCTCTACGCTAAAAGATCCAAATACCGAATTCAGTGGCATCATTTGTAAACGAAAACAAATCCAATTGTTCCTTATACTTAACATAGACAAAGAAGTAGGTACAATCTTTATGAATGGCAACGAGAAATCCATATTATGATCTTTGAGTACTAACGCTATGTTACTTTCCGAAAGTTTAACTTGAACATCTTTTAAATCTAGATCTTTACGCATAGCGATAAATGCATTGCACGATTGCAGTCGTGGTCTTAGTTCTAACGTTATAAATTCCATTTTTCTTATTGTTCAATAATATAACTATATCTCACGATATAGTAATAACACATTTTCAACCGTGGTCCTGAAAAAACAGTATAAAGTAAGATTCATCATATTATTTCAATATAGTTTAGATCTGCAGATCTATGTCACCGGATATCTTTATATTTACCGATCATTTGCATCCACATTCATACCGTGAACCCACTAAACTACATAAAAAGGTTAGGTTATGTTAGATATTTTCGGCAAGCTATACGCTTTTTATAGGTCAATGTAATCTAAAAGAAAGTAATTCGGTTAGAGCCATATGGCATGCGAAATTATTTTGCATTTGTGTATATACATACCTGATTTGACAAATAGAAGTTCGTCTGATTTGTCATTGAGTTGTACCATTTGAAAATAAAGATTCTTCTGATTCCCTCCGTTTTATCTGCTATTTGCGGGTAAAAAAGTTCCTTCGACTCGTCCTTTGATCGTAATGCTTGAAAATAAGAAGTGCCTGTTCCACTGTTGAGTTGTATCACTTGAAAATAGAAAGTTTGGCTGCCCTGTCGTCCAGTTATATTACGATTTCGAGATCCTTTGTGTTAACGATGTCCAGTTTTATAAAAGAAACTTCAAAATTATATATTGATACTAACTACAAGTCGAAATTCTCATTATTTTTGCTTCTACTGTCAAATTTACCGTAATTTTTATTTTCTAAAATATATAAATTTTTGTTGATATCCTTGACTTTTTAGATTAAATTTAAGTTTTCGTTTACGACTACGGCACGTTTATTAATTTTTACATATTCGTTTATTACGATTACGAATCGTCGTTTTTACAACAATTGAGCACTTATATTTACCTCCAATAATACTCGAAAATTAGTTAGACGATTTTTTATTCTCAAGTGTTACGCGATTCAATAAATCAAATAATTTTTTTACTTTTGTATAGAATAAAATAAAGCTAAGCAGACTAATCGAATGAATACTTCAATTTCTAACTTCTATTGAGAAGTAAAAGTTGTTCGGGTTTTCGTTTCATATTATTAAACATGATATTATATATTATGAAGAATAAAAATCCGAGCAGGACAAACTTTGACAAAAGTTGAGAGATCGACGTTTGGAAGATGGATCTCATTGGCTGCGTTCAATAGAACAAAATGATCAGTGAGCACTTATTGGCCGCGTTCAGTAGAACAAAGTGATCAGAGAGCGCTTAGTGATTATTGTCTGTGATTGGAGCATTTTTTTAGATTCTTCATAGACCCAGAAGTATTTACCAATCAGGAGCGAGATTTAATGGAAAATCTAGTAATGTTGTCCAACTGTTGAGTCTGCTGAATGCAGCCAGTGATTATTGGATGCATCCAGAACCACGAATGCTCACTGAGCGCTCAATGAGCTTTTACACTTGATTGGTACATTCTTTTAGATTTGAGAATATACATCAATCAGATGCAAGAGGTCACAGTGAGCATTTGTGGTTCTGGATGCACCCAATGGCCGCGTTCAGTAGACTCAACAGTTGGACAACATTACTAGATTTTCCACCGAATCTCGCTCCTGATTGGTAAATACTTCTGGATCTATGAAGAATCTAAAAGAATGCTCCAATCACAGATAATAATCACAGACAATAATCATTAAGCGCTCACTGATCACTTTGTTCTACTGAACGCGGCCATTGTCTGTGATCGGAGAATTTTTTATAGATTCTTATAGATTCTTATAGATTCTTCATAGACCCAGAAGTATTTACCAATCAGGAGCGAGATTCAGTGGAAAATCTAGTAATGTTGTCCAACTGTTGAGTCTACTGAATGCAGCCGTTGGTAAACCTGAAAGTATTTACCAATCAGAGATAAGTTTTACCGAGCAATTTGTACAACTTGTGCCTTGTGAGTGCAGCCGAAGTCTGCGAGAAAGTTCTCCATCGGCATAGAGCGTGCACACTCTAGACCCACGACTGCGACAGTTTTAGTGCACTCGTCGATTCATCTGTGACACTTTATGTGACCGTGTATGTAGTATGTGGTAGTATGTGCGGAGTGACAAGGCGCACTTGACAGCTTGCTTTGATCAGTGATACACACGCAAGTTCCGTACCGAGTGACGTAGCGACTCGCCTCCATGCATTCGTGAAGAGTACACGAGAGAGCGATGAATGCGACTCCGAGACTTGCGCAAGCGTTGTGATTCGTGCGGAAGCTGCGCGGAAGGTCGACGTGATCTAACATTCCCGGGAAGCCGTACATGAGCCGCAAGTGCACGTTGCTGACAAGTGGCAACCTGCTCCTCTCGCCGTTTAGTGTAACGCATCTAACGTTCGTTCCCGACGTGCTTCCGAACGGCCGATTACCAAATGTCAAAGAACAAACTCAACTTAACGCTACCACCTGGCTCGATAGAACCAGTGCCAGCAGTGTCACCGTCACCGCCGGTGCCACCCTTGCCCGTGGGCAACTCCGAGACCAACTCGGAACCATCAGTGATACCCAAGTAAGTCGGTGAGACAGTGTTTCGTTAGATAAGCTCATGTCAAGCGGTAGTAAAAAAATATTCTGGCGATATGGCGATATGTTTACTGCCTCTGAGATATCTAGTTGTTATAGAATTTCAATGTAAAAGTTGCCACGGATATGTAGAATATCCGAGGACCCCATCGAGGTGAATCGCTCTCGACTGCGGAGCTGTCTGTCCCCCTGCTTAGAGCTTCTGGTCGCCTCTTATATGAACGTAGCGATTCAATATCCCCTGTGTGCGATCCGATTTGCTTCTGACTGTCGCACAGATCTCCTAGGGGAGGATCGCCGTGAGACTTCGCGAATGTCTGCATTTTCGGTTTTTCAGCAATGTGATGGGTAGCATGAACATTGATGTTATTCAAGAGAAATTCGAGGAACTAGAAATGGACGAGGAGCAGAGGAAACGACTGGAGAGCTTTCTGGGGCAGAAAGAGAAAGTCGGAGAATTGTGCGATGAGGATTTTGAGAAGTTGGGCGAACTGGGCGCTGGTAACGGCGGTGTTGTCATGAAAGTTAGGCACAAAAAGTATGGCCTTATAATGGCAAGGAAGGTAGGTGGATGTCTGCCAGACTCGCGACATTCACTGTATATTTTCATGTGAAACTTGTTTGCATTTTAGTTGATACATTTGGAGGTGAAGCCAGCGATTAAGAAGCAAATAATCAGAGAGTTGAAAGTACTCCACGAGTGTAACTTTGCGCATATAGTTGGGTTTTACGGCGCTTTTTACAGGTAAATTTTACAGACAAGTTTCTCCTCGTGACACTTAACTGCAAGCTGAGCGCATGTGGTGTGCATTACAGTGACGGAGAAATTAGCATATGCATGGAGTACATGGATGGTGGATCCTTAGACCTGATATTGAAAAAAGCAGGACGAATTCCAGAACCAATCCTAAGCACAATCACATTCGCTGTAAGTGACACTTTTATTGCTAGAGTCGTCTGAGAAATAAATTCTTCTTAAACAAATTCTACGATATGAGGTAACGATCACACACATTGGAAGAACGGAAGAACGGAACACATTCACGTACGCGGACACCGCGCGTTGCGCGGTCGATTATAATCGGTAACTGAAAATGTGCGAATATCGGGAAAAAGCGACTGTTCTCCTTCACGGGTCTCTGACAAAGCGTCGTCAATAGTACGTCTCTCTCTCCATGATGCCGCTGGGAAAGTGGCGGATGCACCAGCGTCTCATTTCATCGTAACACCAGAGAAACATGACGAGCGGTAGGCAGGGCCAGTAACTGTAAGCTTTCAGAGGCATAGTCTTCAGCACGTACTCCGTGCCAGGAACGTACAATAAGATCCCCGTTAACACGACCTCAAAGATGAAGGAGAAGTTGACAAACCAATTGCTCATTCCTTGCTGGAAGATGGAGTTGCGTCTGGTCTTGCTCATTACCAAGTCCACCATCTGCGATATCACGATGGAGAGGAAGTAGCCACTTCGCGCCTCGTTCAACAGGTTCATCCTGTCCTCGTAGGTCCATGTCTGGCCCCACGAGTCCTGCAGATCGTTGATCGACGGATTCTCCCAGTCAATCCGCAGACCGAACAGACGATCGGGCATGAAGCCGTTCATCATGAGCACCATGAAATAGGTGTAGAACCCGGCGAACGACTGTGTCATCCCGATCTGACCGTAGGTGATGGATATCATCCGCTTGTTCACCAGCTTGTCGTACTGGGGATTTCGCGGTGCCCGGCGCATTATGTCGGACTCGGCCTTCTCGTAAGCTAGCGCGATCGCCGGGATGAGATCGGTGCCGACGTCTATGCAGATGATCAGCTCGATGACCAAAGGCAGCGGAATGGCGAGTATCAGGCCGCTCAGCATCGGCAGCATCTCCGGCACGCTGGACGTCAGAGTGTACGCGATCGACTTCTTCAGATTGTCGAATATCAGTCGGCCCTCCTCCACGCCGGTGACGATCGACGCGAAGTTGTCATCCATCAGTATCATGTCCGCCGCGTTCTTGGCGACGTCGGAGCCGGCGATGCCCATGGCGATCCCGATGTCGGCCTTCCGCAAGGCCGGTGAATCGTTGACGCCGTCGCCGGTCACCGCCACGACCTCGCCCAGCCGTTGGCAGCTCTCCACGATCAGCAATTTCTGCTGCGGCGATGTCCTCGCAAATACGATCTCCTCGTACTTGCGTATCACGTTGTCCAGTTGACCGGAGTCCATGTCCCGCAACTCGCTGCCAGTGATGATGATCGCTTCCGTGTCCACGTCGGTCAGCTGCGTGTAAGACTTGTTCTGCAGGATCGCCCTTTCGTAGTGGGTCTCGTGGCCTTCGCTGATGATGCCCACCTTCTTGGCGATCGCCATCGCCGTGACCGGGTGATCGCCCGTGATCATGATCACTTTGATGCCGGCGGTGCGGCATCTCTCCACCGCCTCGGGCACACCCGGCCGTGGCGGGTCCCGCAAGCTCACCAAGCCAACGAACCTGTAGCCCTTGGTGGGGAAGTTGAAAGTCGCGGGCGAGTCGGTGCTGAACTTATAATTCGGCCCGTACGCGTTCGCGGGTAGGTGCAGGTCGCAGTACGCCAGCACTCGCTCACCGAGGTAGCCCAGCTCCGTGCAGGCTCTGCGGGATATCGAGTGATCATTCGCGGTCATGTCGTGGGTCGTACCGTCAGTATTGAGGATCCTTGTGCAGTACTCCAGTATAACCTCCGGCGCTCCCTTCATGATTATCATGTAGCCGTTGACGTCCCGATGTATCGACATCTGGTACTTGGTGACGGGGCTGAATGGGATCTCGGCGACCTTGGGATACACGTCGCGGAAGCGCTGGGTGGAATGGATGTGTTCCCAGAAGCGGAGAATCCCAGTCTCGGACGCGTCGCCGATCACCTCGCGCTCCTCGATGGGCGCCAACATATAGGACTCTCTGGTGAACTCGGCGTGCAGGCAGAGTGTGCACACCTTCATCATGACGTTGAAGGCCGGCTTCTCTAACAGCAGGTCCCGCTCGACGCCCATCCGCTCGCCCGGCGGGAAGTTGTACCTGGTGTGGCCGAACCAGAGGTTCGACACGGACATCTTGTTCTGCGTGAGGGTGCCGGTCTTGTCGGAGCAGATCGTCGAGGTCGAGCCCAGCGTCTCGACCGCCTCCAGATTCTTCACCAGGCAGTTCTTATTCGCCATCTTCTGCGCGGTTAACGTCAAGCACGTCGTCACGGTGACCAGCAGCACCTCGGGCACGTTGGCGATCACTATGCCCAGCAGATAGGTAAACGCCCGCACGATATTCGGCTCCAGCATTAGCGACAACCCGAAAAAGATGACCCCAAACAAGATCGCCACGAACGTAATGATCTCGACGAAGTGTCTAATCTCCTTAGCGATCGGCGTCTCGATCTTGGGCAAGTGCGACGTGAGTCCGGCAAGACGGCCGATCATGGTGCGGTCGCCCGTGGCGATGACGATCCCCTTACCCTCGCCGGCCACGGCAAACGACGAGAAGAAGGCCACGTTGGCGGACTCGAGGGGGTTGTTGTCGGTGGGGTAATTCGTACGGGCCACCGGCTCGCTCTCGCCGGTGATACTGGAGTTCTCCACCCTGAGGCCATGGCAGTCGATGATCCTGATGTCGGCCGGTATCTTGTCTCCCATACGGATCTCCACGAGGTCACCCAGAACCAACTCCTCCGTGGGCACTCGTAGCTTAACACCACCGCGGTACACCGTGGCGAAAGTCGGCGTCATCTTCTCGAAGGACTCCATCACCTTGATGTTCTTCGTCTCCTGTATGTACGCAAATACACCCGAGATGATGCAGATGAGAACGATGATCACGCCCAACCAGACGATGCCGATGTCGGGCTCCTCCATTAAGTAAGTGACGAAGTAGAGGATGAAGCAGAGGCCTGCGCAGACCCAGAGCAGCAACGCGAAACCGTGGAACATGCACTTGAGGAACTTGAGATACTCCGGAGTAACCTTGGGCGGCGACAAGGCGTTCGGGCCGTCTCGTAGGAAGATGGCGCGCACTTGTTCCTCCGTTAGACCCATCTTCGGGTCAGTGTTGAGTTTCTCGCACAGAGCACTCAAGGCTATTACGTGGTCGACCGTCTGCAGCTCCTCGTGCAACTCTTGTATCTCCTGCTCGGTCAGTTTCTTCTTGTGCACGTGTATGGAGGATGTGCGGGCCAGCACCGCTTGCTGCACCTTCGAAGAGCTCGGCTGCATCTCTCTCGCAACGTGCTGAACGTGGTCTTACAAGATAGAAGGGGGATATTTCCATGAGAAGGATGCAGGCATCGTATCAGTAGCTGCTGCCACTTGAAACTTCTGTCTGTGTGTGTGTGTGTGTCTCTCTGGTGAGATACTCGAGCCTTGCGTTCGGAGTTTGCTTGGCTTCTCGACTGAATATATCCGATGATCGCGATACAAGTGGAAAAATTCGCATCTAACTCTCTGGAACTTCAAACCTGAGTGTCTCACCCGAGACAAGTTTCAAGCGACAAATCGATACGAGTCATAAGCCGTATGTGTGCGTGTGTGTGCGTGTGCGTATATGAATAACATTTGAAAGACTGTGAAAAACGTGAAAAACTTGATGAGAAGCTGTTGCATCTTCCTCCTATGTTCACAGCGATGCAATCATCATTACCGCCAACTGCCGCTTTGTCTCTACGAGTCTTGTCTTCTGTTACAGGTGCTAAAGGGCTTGAGTTACTTGCGGGACAAACACGCTATAATGCATCGCGACGTGAAGCCGAGCAACATTTTGGTCAATAGCGCGGGAGAAATTAAGATATGCGATTTCGGTGTCTCCGGGCAATTGATCGATTCGATGGCCAATTCGTTCGTCGGCACACGAAGTTACATGTCGGTAAGCTCAGTTTTGCTGTGTACTCGTTTGTAGTGTGTGTGTTCTCAAGTTCTTAAATTTTTTCGAATGAAATTCCGCCTGAGAAGTGGAGGGACAAACAAAACAGGTTTGGGTAAACATTCATTCTCTTATGATTCCGGCCATAATTGTTTCGAGTGAATTTTTATTTGTTTTCAGGCAGCTTTTATTTCAAGGAATTGTCTAGAGAGAAGAGATAGAGTAAATTCGAAGAAATTTCTCTTTCTCTGAATGCCTTTCAATGAAATTTCACTCGAAGAATGGGGGGGGGGAATGACAGCCGAGTCATTCGTTGAATTTCACTAACTTTTCACTCGTATAAAGTGAATTTGTCCATTTTTATTATTGGCAGAATGTTTACTGTGCTGCTTTGAGCAAAATATTCTTTCCGCTTGATATCTTGAGCAATGTTCAGTAAGATATCACGCTCTACAAATGTATTTTTGGGTGCGATTAATATGGAAACTTTTCAGCCAGAGAGACTGCAAGGGTCACATTATTCGGTACAAAGCGATATCTGGTCGTTGGGACTATCGCTGGTTGAAATGGCAATCGGTCAATATCCCATTCCGCCACCGGACGAGAAGACTTTAACTTCCATATTCAGTCCACAGTCGGTTCAACCGCCCGTGGAGAATGCGACGAGCAGTGTACCCACGCCGACTACTCAGTCGCCAGGACATAGTCAGTGTCTCGCTCAAGTTTTAATCTGAGTGCTATCGACGCCGCGTATGCGGCTTCACGATGAGAATTTTGCGACGAATTATCGGCGCTTTCGAAGGCTCTCTCATTGACACGTTCAATTCAACTCAGCTTGTTAGCCGTTAGCTCGTTAACAGTTCCAGTTATAAGCTTTATTATTTTAAGATTAGAACATTTAAGATTAGATGATTCATTTCCGCTCTACTTGAGACCGCTAATCAGCAACAGAAGAAACATTCAACCATCTGGTTGAGTTCCGGCATCGATAAGATATTGAAGACCGTCAGCCTTGAGCAAATTTTCATGACCAGAGAGGCTTGGAGCAGCCCGAAAGCGATCGAATAAAGATAATTGTCGACTGGGCATTTAACATTGTAACATATAGGCATGAATTTTATACACAGAGCTACCGATCGATGAAGTACGTTAAATATTTTTGTGCAATTTCTGCATTTCCGCAGTTATCATCTAATTTAACGCAGAATTTGTCGTGAATTTGTTATCGAGTTACCGTTATAATCTGTCCGCTAAACAACGATATTTGTCGTTAAATCCCGTTAAAGGCTGACTGTCTTCAACTTTTGTCTCGTCGATGATTCCAGCCACAGAATTCATTTCTATCTCCATCATCGCGAACGCGATTGCCCTCTGTGTAATTCTCGACAATTCCTCCATCGTGCAGGCGCAAACAGTCCGAGACCCATGGCCATATTCGAGCTGTTGGACTACATAGTGAACGAGCCGCCGCCGAAACTACCGCCCGGAGTGTTCAGTGACACCTTCACGGATTTCGTCGACCGGTGCTTGAAGAAGAATCCAGCCGATAGAGCGGACTTGAAGACGTTAATGGTGCGTGTCCCGGATGGAGGAGAGTCCGTGTTTGGTAAAAACGCTGGAGAGAAGAGACTCGTCATATCTCATCGGTGTCTTTCTTTGTTTCTTGCTAGAATCACGAGTGGATAAAGAAGGCCGAGTCGGAGAACGTGGACATCGCCGGATGGGTGTGCCGCACGATGGACCTGCAGCCAACTACGCCAACACGCTTAGCAAGCGTGCAGTCCTGAATAGATGTAACTCTTACATACTTGGCTACATATATGCGCGTTCGGTATTCCTAAGTCACTTTTAAGTTTATCTTAGGTTCTATTCGGTCGAACAGTGGCGTTTATCCGTTGTACTCTCTCTTCTTCGGTCTCGCGGTATCTTTTAATAAAATCCACGCATCAGGACTCAGGATGCGTTCGCGTCCAGCACCGGGCGATTCGTACGTGGTATATAGTAGGAATTTTACCCTGCGGGAACGGTTGTTAGGACCAATCGATTGATGTACTGTGTATTGATGTCACTTATCTCGTCGTCGGTCTCTCTTGATTTTGACGGGGGGGAAGCGTAATTCGAGTGTAATACGATATAGATGATGCAATCTTTTGAAACTGTTGTCGCCGAGAGCGCTACGTCGTCATCGAGATGATCGTTTGCACGCAGCACGCCACTGTGCCAGGTATTAATTTCGGAGGTTTCACTTTTATGTGTTCCTTTTAAACTTTGGTTGAAAGTATGTAAGACGAGAAAAGTATCACAATATAAGTTCATTATTAGAGACTCATGGGCAAATTGTGTTCCCCGTGATATGATATTTAGGATACACGAATGTGAACATCGAACATATAAGAGAAAGAAAGGGGAAGAGAGAGAGAAAGAGAGAGAGAGAGAGAGAGAGAGAAGAGAAAGGAAGAAAATATCGTTTGAAGAAGTGAACAACAAGAAAAGAAAAATTAACTAGATCAAGTTACTTGTATAACATTTGTACCTGACATCCGTAGGAGCGTTATTTACACGATCAAAAAACTTTATTCTATGGTCACGTTGAACTGTTGTTGGTTTCTCTTAGCAATGCATGGCTGCGATTAAGCGTGATTCCGAGTCTTATGTTCTCTCTTCTACATAGATGAGACACATCTCTCATTACGAGACGATTCATTCAGAGAGAAGAATAGAAAGAAGGAAAGGAGGAGAATATATGAGAAACGTTTTCTGGGAAGGAGAGGCTTAAACCTGATTTGTCACATAATCGCGGCCTCACGAATAATTGAATACTTCGTAACACGGTTTGATCTACGTTCACATATTCAATAGGTAGTATTAATCTGTGAATCCTTTTGCTGCAAAGGATGAACAGTACGTCGCATCGCAGTCTCATTGTTTGAAAATTAAAGAGAGGAAAAGAGAAGGAGAAAGAGAGAGAGAGAGAGAGAGAGAGAGAGAGAGAATGAGTGAGAGAAACAAAGAAAAAGAAAGAAGGGACTCGTCTGCAGCGAAAGGATTGACCCTTGTGTGTGTACAAACGCACGCTGGATCCGTTCGTGTGCAGTTTTTATAGGGCGTATTTCTCAAAAATGTCAAGCCGCTTGTGACTATCAACGACCAACTTGAAATTCACGAGTTCACATTCGAGAAGTAGATATGATGTAATGCAGGTATGTGTTATAATGCAGGTCTCTGATTTTCCACCGTTTTCTTTCGTGTTGTACGCGTCGTATTATCGTCAAGTGTATGTTATCGTCAAGTGTATGTTATCGTCAAGTGTATGTTATCGGCAAGTGTATGTTATCGTCAAGTGTAAATATGAGCTGCCGCTCATATTTAAGTAGACGTTTGATTTTTTTAGTACTTAACAATTACACAATATCATTGGTGAGAGAGAAAGAGAGAGAGAGAGAGAGAGAGAGAGAGAGAGAGAGAGAGAGAGAGAGAGAGAGAAAGGGAGAGAGGAGAGAAAGAATCGAAAGAGATTTAATATATCCGTCGGAATTATGAGCGCGAGTTGGTCCGTCAGTGACAGTGCAATAGGATCATTGTGGAGCACAGGATTAGACTGTACACATATATTCAAATCATAATAGTACCATCAATTTGTGAATTCGTTGGAACTTCTTATTCCGAACACGATATATTTTATAGATGCAGTCTACAAATTAGTCTCGCGTTGCGTGTGACAGTAGCCGTCTCCGAATTGGCTTAAAAATTGTCGGATTGTGTTACGAGTATATCTTGACATTTGTGAGCGAGATATTTCCCTTTCGATCTTTCCGCCCCCTAGTATGCGTAGAAGCGTAAGACGCTCAAAAACTGTCATGTTATGTTTATCTCGCAATTAACAGCAACATCAATAACAACAATATATATATATATATATATATACAATTGTTGTTATATACATGAAACAAACGCATATAATGCCATTTGTTGTAAAGTGATCTCTATAATCGACTACAGGAGGACAATATACACATATGTTTAGCTACAAAAAGATCACATCGTAAAGTGTATGAGATATTTCCATATAATTTAGCGATTTTATCAAGCGATAAATCATAATCTCTCGCGTAAAGGCTCATAATTCCTATCACTTATTAAAATACGTGCACATTCCTTGTTGCAAATATGTGCATAACAATTACAGTTGTATGGATTCACTGTCTAAGCGTCATAATTGTAAGTACAATAAAATTATCAATATTGCAAGTGTAAGTCTCCCACACTTTATATCTCAACACCCGAGTATGTGATTATACGTAACATTTCCAAATGAAGCTTCGTTCATCTACTTTGACGATTTTTAGTTTTCATTAACTTAAGGAAGTTTAAGACTCGTCAAAGTAGCTACTTTGGATTGGAGAACATTCAAGGAGAAAAGCAGCAATATTCAATATTTCTTAAGAACAGAAGGAAACTTAATTGAAAACAGCAATACCATGCTGTTTGAATGAAGACTATTATATATAATTGAAGACAAAATATTTGAGAAAAAGATTTATTAGTTATTTATAAATATCATTCAATAAATTGAACAACTCTTCGCATTCGAAACAACCCAGCAAATAGAAATCTAATTTATAAATTTATTATTAATTTTCAAAGTGTCATCAGGGGCTTACAAACGTTTGTTGGATTGAATTGAATTTCATTGGTTTAACAGACGAATCATTTGACAGATGCAGAATAGGACAAATGTTTGAAAGATAGAAGAAAATTATAGACATTTTGAATGGACAATACATATGTACTATTTTGTTACTATTAACCGTCGTTACTTACTTAGGTACGACTTGACTAAGACATTAGGTCTACACGATTTCCGAAACTACCAATAATGCGGGGGTTAATCAGAAAAACACAACTGAAGGCTTAACAATGGTAAGATTGGTACTTTTACGCATCTAAAACTATATAAATCTTTGTAAATTTAAATAATCCCTTCAATGGCGAGAAACTTACAGAGCGTTGATTCGTCAACATGCGACTAAATTAAATTAAGAGTTTTCCATATGAATATAATTTTTAATTTCGCCCCGAATTTCTACTTATATATATGAATCCTATATATACACGTTAAAATAACGTTAAATACTTTTTTAAAACACTTTAAACGAAGAATTAATACAAAATAAACATTAAATAAATATTTTTTGCACAATGGATGAATAGAAATGTGAAGAAAATATAAAATAAATATTTGAAAAGCATTAAAAAAATATTGTCTGCTGATCGAGACGTGTTATATTCCGTTTTATTTACTGTTATATGTGTATATATATATATATATATATATCTTTTTTCCAAAAATATTTTTCAGTAATGTTATGGAGCACAACGATACCTCCATATTGCTTGCTTATGCGATACCGAGCATGTCGCATATGCGCGTGAAACCTTATCACCAACCCGTATATGGCATCCGTACGAATGGTTCTGGCCTAATGAAATTAACAGTTTGCAAAAATGGGGATACTGCATCTGTCAATACAATTTGTGTTCCTTGAATAAACATTTTTAATATCACGTTATTCGTTCGACTATCGCATATTCGCTTAGCAACCTCGTAAGTAGCGTTTGTGATGTTACAACATTGCGAAAGATCTAATAGTTGTAATTGAGGTGAAGATACAAGAATTTTGCATACCCCATGGTCAGTTATCAACGGACACGAGTGGCATTCAAATATTTTTAGATTTACTAAATTCTTCAAACTATGATTGGTGATGTTCGTCAAAAAATTGATATATAAATATTCCAGTTTTGACAATCCTGCAATAGCTATTATTCCAGTATCGGTCACTTTGTCACAACCTGTTGAACAAGAGAGATCGTATATATTTAAAATGTTTAGAATGTGGGACATATGTAAAAAGTATATAGCAATATAATTTACCTGAAATGTCTAAATGGGTAATCTGCGGACAGTTGAGTGCTACATTAATGAGCTGCTCGTTTGATAATGCAAAGAAGTGTGTAATTTCCAACCGTCGCAGATTAACAAGGTTGGTAAATTGTATATTCATATTATATAGCCAACCGGCGCGTCCACAAATTCGTAAATCTGTCAAACTTTTACAGTGATCGCTGATTGCTTCCATTATCTTCTCACCAATGTGGCAGCAATTCAATAATTTAAGACATTCTAAATTTTTCAGTCTTGCTAATGCCTGTATTAAAACATTAACGTCGCGTATTAATGACAGTTGTCATAAAAGGAAAAATTAGAAAGAAGGGCTTTCACTCACTGTGGAAAGATTAGCATCGGTAATCTTATGGCATTCCTTTATCACCAGCGTGCGCAACATCTGAGCTGGTAGATATGACAGGCATGTACCGAAAATATTATCATTGCCTCTTGCCTCAAAATAACTCAGATCTTCGTATTCTTTGAAAACATTCTTTAAGTCATTGTCCGAAATATCTGCCACTGATCCTATACTGAGATAAGTTATCTTTTTACATTTTTTCGTTAAAGTATGCAAGTCCATCGGACAAATTGGTAATGAAGAACCATCAATACATGTAAGATTGGGGCAAAAATATGCAATTATTGGTAATGTATTTATGGATAAGTCATTCGGTACATCGGACAGATGTATGTGTGTTATGAATTTGCCACATCTTAATAACACTCTCCGTAGCATAGCTGTATTAATAGGGCGTATTTGTTGACCCCATGTAGAGTAAGATAAGTCTAATTTCTTCACTGTATGCCAAGATTTTAGACTCAAGACTCTCCAATGTTTGCACACTACAAACATAGTAAATAAAATAAAATGCATGTATACAAGTCTCATAGAAAAAAAATAAGCCATACAAATAATCATAATTGACATTTGTTGAATTCTTACCTCTTTCCGAACGGATTCTGTCATTAACTGATAAAAAATTAAAAATATATATCAAGCAATCATCATTCAGCATATGAATAGGTGTATCTTTAATGTTTAGTGCATATCTATGAGTGGAGTTTAACTCTAAGTGCAGCCATCTCTCACGAAGTTTTTGTTCTATACTATCAGGTTGATTCCAAAGATCTGCAGCCATTACTATTAAGTCCCTATTGTGCAATCTTATTTGCTTACAATATCCATCCCGCCAAGCACTACAAATGATTAAATGTTATTAGATGATAATAATAGAGATTGATGTTAATGTTTTTTATTAAAATGTACCTTGACGCACTATCAACATTCATAAATGTAACAAAAGCACAGTTCCTCTTTTTTTCATTTCTATACAAGTAACAACTTTCAACCTTGCCGTACACAGAAAAGAGATTTTGCACATCTTTAGAAGTAGCCTGTAATAAAGTTCAGTCAGTTAGTACATGTGTCATTCTGCTGGCAAAATATAATTTTAAGCTTGTCGGTACAGCTAGTATTTCCTACATAATATCATTCAGTAACTGAAAATAATAAGACTTTAAGATATTTCTCTTTTTGCGCACGGCAATCATGTGGATATTCTGGTGAAAAAAAATTCCCATATCTTACAAAATTTTAAGAATTTGTCATACTTTAGATTTATGAGAAACTCAGAAAACCAAAATACAAATTTATTTAAATTTGGTAATATCTTATGAAATTTATATTAAAATATTATATTATTGATATTAATATTAAAAATTATATTTATATTAATATTAAAAATAAAAAAAAACAGTTTGGAATATTTTGGAATTTATACTTATAAATTCTTCAAAATTATACAAATTCCTGAATAAATTATATATATTTTTACAAAGATTTATTCACAGAAAAAATATAAAATATCTTATTATTAATCAGAATATTTACATGAGAAATTCTTTAAAAATTTAAACTTACTCATGCTTTCTTACATTGAGATTCAAATTTATTCACAGCAAAAAAATTATTTATAAGAATATCACAATGTGGAAAGTAAATATTTTTATTAAAGTATTTATAAAATACATATCATACAAAAAAAATATTTGACATTTTCAAGAACCTCTGAATTTTTGTGAAAATTTTGAAATTATATGAATGATTCTAAATATTTCTCACCAGGGCATCTTCTATATAACTAGTATATTATTTTAAAATGCTCGTTGATTTTAATCGACAATCATACCGAAAAGTTAATACCAACGAGAAAAATAAGAATATATGAGACAAACCCTTTCAGCTAAATTGCCGATGAACAATTTTCGTATCGGAACACCATCTATTGATTTCGAGGATATCTCATCTGCAAAAAGAATAAATAAGCGTGAGATTTAGTTTAATAGGCGGTATAATACGTGCGATATTTTGTTTGGTTAACAATTCGCAATCTTCAAAGACAACTTACCTTCATTTATATATGCATTTATTTCACGATATATTTGCCTATAACGGTCCTCCAAAGTGCTTATGGTAGATTCTATTTCGTCAGCTTCGTTATTTTCCATTTGTTATTTTCTAAATAACTTCTCAATATCCTCAAGTCCAAACACACGTGAGAATTGGGGGTCAATCGCTCAATTCTCGAAAGGACACGTGATTTTGACTGTATAATCATAGGCCGGTATTCAGGTCTTATATTTACTTCAATCAGGTCTTATATTTACTTTAGACCGTCTTAAGTTCACTTTCAGATAGCCCATACCCAATAAAATTATTTGTACAGCATCTGCAGATAAACTTAAGACGGCTTAAATATAAGATCCGACGATTCTTTATTGATTTCCCCCACCACGCACACGCACACATACACACACACATACACACACACACACACACACACACAACACACACAGCTGGCTCGGTCTATTCGTATGAGACGGATCTGATAATAATATCTAAGAGATAATAGTATCTAAGATAGTCGGATCTCGGTTTATTTGTATGACAGTCGATTCGATTTGCAATTACTGACACCTGTCGGTATAACAGTATGGCGTTACGTCCGTCGCACTCTCCCCCTCTTATTTTGCAGATATGCTCCTTCCTTATGTTCTTTATTCAATGATGTTTATATGGTCAAAGGTGGCGAGGTAGTAATTTTAATGCTGACAATATTGACGATATACATTTTACGTCACATATACTATAGATTTACCACATACCAGACACGCTAGAACACGACTTCGATATCTCGAATTGTCTGATTCGATCGACTTATCGACTGTGGGTAGTGAGAATGAAAGATGTCCGGATCAAAATTTTTCGTATAATGTGTTGAAACTCATGCACCATATAATGATCGAGAAACAATGGTCCACGCTGTATTTGATAATATAAAAATAATGTCCGACACACGCGACGAAAGACACATCATTGCTGCCAAGAGGTATGACGGATGCTTGATGTTGCTTCGAAGTTTGCCGAATAAGTAGTGAAAGATATTCAACTTCTTAAATGGAACAAACGATAAAGACTGACGCATTTGTGCTCTGTAGATACTTGAACTTTTACTCTCTGATAATCGCAGAATCGTTGCGTTTCGAAGAGATTTCCCAGTAAACGTGGAACATTAGATTAATATTAAAAACATGAGAGATTAAAAACATGAGAGATATTAAATCTGTAGAAATATTAATTTCACGTAATGTTTGTTATCTCTTAAACGTTTTCATTCAACATTTTGCAAATGCGTATTCTCTCAATTGCACGAGAACAATTTCCTCTCGATTCGCGTGATTTCACAGGCTAACATCCAGCGCGTGATATATCGTAAGAGCGCACGCTACAGAACATGGCCGCCTTCTTCGAGAACCCGTTGTTTCTTTTCGTCGACGAAACAGAGCCGATTCTTCCAATTTTCCGATCTCCCGAATACAATGATTCGGGAAGAAAAATCGTGGAATTAACAGACGTTGGTTGCGACACGGAAACGACATTTCCCATACACTTTTTACGCGGCAAATTCAACAGGCGACGTGGAGTAGCCGACAGCTTTAGGTCGGCTCGTAAAATCGCTAAACAACGCAATGAAAGACCGACAAGTTTTTCTTCCCGTACAGTCACAATTCTAGATGACTTTCAAGTAAGTCTAACCGATTGCTACAATACACGAATGCTTCCTCAGCCAACATGATGATGTCAGATATCATACTAATGACATCTTAATAAATATTAAGTAACAGTAACATTACCATCAATGTTGTAACTTTCCATTTAACAATACGAGTACAATGTGACACGTGTACACAACAGTTACATTGCCGAGAGTGGAAAATTATAACTTTAATGTTGTGTTACATATTCGATGTCAGAGACATCATCAACACGCCATTTGTGATTTCACCCGTAATGTGTATTTATTAGTGTATTTTATATCTTGTATTTATAATAATATAACGCCTATAAACTATACAAATTTCTTTACCTGATAACCAAAGTATCCCCTTTTCCTCAGCCTATTACGTTTCCTCTTTTCTTCTCGATCGTATAGGACAAAAAGGCAAGATACACGAAGAACAAATTGTGGCGGAACGATCGAAGCGACGGTTACGGTCATACGTACTCCACCGGACCGAATTGCAATGCATATGCTGAGGATTCCTACGATGACTGGGAGTTTTCGAAAAATGATTCCGCCGTTGGGTACAACAATTACTACACCGAGTCCGTCAGTCTTCGGAATATGACCGGACATTCACGGAAGGAACGTCCGTCTCCGAATATGTCGAAGTATCCAAGAAACTTCGAGATTTCACCTTCACCTTCACCTTCACGAGGAAATCGCGTGTCTCGAGAGCGCGCTCGTTATCAAAGAGAGAACACGTGCCCGTTGTGGTTCGACGAAGACGAGAGACGCTCTTACAAAGCTCATAACATTGACGTTCGGTCGAGACGATTGCCGTTGAGCGAGCATAGAAAACGAATGAGGGTTTCTCCGGGAACGGGTAACTGTCTCAACCGCGGCGTGGGTACGTTGCCTGAAAGCGATTTATTATATTATTTGGTTTCGATAAAATCTCCGGAATTTCGAAAAAAATGAAGGATATAAGTTCTCGAGTGGATAAATATACTTTTACATCTCGATTTTCGTTGACTCTATTTCAGAATGCACAAAAGACCGCGTTGGACAGGAACTACGAGAACAAGAAGACGTTTCGTTCAGCTACGTCGATCCCGTCGGGTTTTCAAAAAATGATATTTGGGATTTCACTTTGGAGAACGAGCCAATTTATGAGGAATCGATATGCTCAGATTCTACAACGGCGAATAATCAGTATTTGTGGGAAATGACGTCTCAGAATCTCGATTCGCAGCAGGCTCATGTGAACGTTACGGACTCGGAAAATAGCGAGTTTATGAAAACGCGCGAGAAAAACAACTCCGCGAACTCATTGTCTTCAAAGGATGCGACCAACAGCGAGAAGCCCAAGGCCTTTCGATCAAATTTGCCCGATACGAATACTCCCCGCGTTCGATCAGCGGGAGTAAGCACCGATCAGCGGTTGTCAAATGTACATTCTACTGGTAAAGGTAAATCCCAGACATCGCAAACTTCTAAAAGACATTTTAAGGATATTTAATATACCATTGCTAAAAAAAGTGATTGTTCGATTTACTACTTTACTTTTCTGCTTGTAAATAATTTTATTATTTACTTTTAATTATTTTTAATAATAAATATTTTTCTGATAATTTCTAAAAATATATCTATCGCAAATTTTAAAAAAGCTCGTTATCATATATTCGAGAGAGGAATTTATTTTTGTTTCAAAAATATAAAACTTTACATAAAAAGCAAATATTTGCTTTTTTTTAATTTGACTTTGTATCTTTTATTTAATTTAATATTTTCCTGTTTAAAGTAAACTAAATTTATTAGGATTCAGAATGTATATGGAATAAATTTGATGCTTATTACTACAATGTTAATGACAGTAATCTTAAGCAAGTATATTGCAACTATTATTTTTTTGTTAAAACAATTGTTAAAACAATTTGTTAAAACAACAAAAGATATAATAAGCTCCGAAAATAATTATAATTTTTGGTAAGATTAATCATTTTTCCTCACTACACCTGAAAAAAGTAAAATAACTTTTGGACATCTTTAACACATTTGGTAACCCACGTCACAGACAGAGTGTGTGACAGAAAAAATCTCTTTCTACATTACATCAACAAATTAATTAAGTCTGTTTTGCACAACTATGCGAAAAATATACAAGTTAAGATTTCTCAGGGCATGAAATGCGTAGTGATCTGTTATATGGACCGCGTTACTAATAAGTAATTCTTGAAAGCCCCGGTAGATGTCCTTACGGTGACAATATTTGAATTCAAGCGCATCATAATGATGCGTGCGCAGTCGCTTTGTTAAAGTTATTAACAGTCGTGTTTGCGCCACTTTTACGATTGAAACGTAAGTCTATTACATCATAATTCTATATATTAAGTAGTCAAATCGTGCTAAGAAATATCTACGGTATCGTTATACACACGAGGCAATAACAAACGTCTCGTCAAGTCGTCCGTTTACTTTCCGTTCGTATAAATTACACACACATTTTCGCAGCTACGACGAATATGAGGTTACATTCGGCGCTTGAAGAGAGAAAGAACAACACGGGCCATGCGACACCGACTGAGAGAAGGACAGAAACCGCGAATTTGAGCTGCGCACGAACGCGAACGAACGATCGTCGGCGTGACAACAACTCCGGCAAAACTCAAGTTAGGACCGGACGATCTGCCAGAAAGGTAGAAAAGGATGTCGCGGACTCACCGATCAAAATCACCGATCGCACACACGGAAAAAGTAACGCAGGTTCTCGCGCCAAAAGTGCTGATAAAAATGGCGGAATCAAGCGAACCGATCAAACAGTCCTATCGCGATCGACGCCCGAGAAGCTAACAGAGATCAAAAAAGCGTTCACCTCGGCTAGTACAGAAGTGGAGAAGAAGCAGAAGATCTCCAGGTTGCCCGTGAGAACGTGGAAACGCATGCGAACGAGGGAACCCGCCGCGTTGCATCTCAAGACCGGGCAAATGACGGGCGTGGCTGTTGCTACTGGAAAGCCTGAAGATGCGGACGTTGCTTTCGAAAATGCGCAGCTGAGCAACCCGAGGACCGCTGAGGATGACGAAGAGCGCGAAAAAATGGCGAGAGACCGCGCGAGCGGACGTCGCGACGATCTAAAGCCGAACGATCGTTACAGAACGGGGGGATTGTCCGTCGCCGATAAACCAGGGTCGGCCCCCGCCGATCTGAAAGGTTTAAAGGGGACCAAGAGCTTCAACATATCGAAAGGGATGTCTGACCGGCTAAAAAAAAGAACGAATTAGCCGTATTATTAGAATTGGAATAAGAATCAGGTATGGGTTATTATCTTGCAAGTAATGAGAGCAAGATGAAGACGGAGGAAGTATTGCGGTGAAATTTGCAATAAAATTTTTGTAATCTTGGGCTACGGGGAAATTATTAAATTATTAAATGGAGAAATTACTAAATAGAGAAATTATGACCGTAATTATTAAATATTCGTTTACAAATGTTATGCACATTTGACACGCTCGGTTGTACAATATTGTAATTATTCGAATATTTTGTTATTTCGTTTTGTTTCTTTAATTGTTTATCGTTTCCACAATAATTCATACTACAATATCGGTATAATCCAGCTTTATAAAAATTATAAAAAGAAGTATAATTTCATCGTGATTCTTACTACGATATTTTCTCCGTATAATTTACCGTATATTTAGCGTCACACACGCACACACACACACGTACTGTGACAAGCATTGAAATAATTTATCGATTTGCTTCTCGAGGTCACAAACATCATCGGAGGACCAAAAATAAAACGCAACGAGCACACGTGAGCACTCACTCGACGAGAGTAGAGAGACGGTCACTTTTTGCGATCGGTATCGTTTCTACGTGTCGTCCGAGCGGAAAGCGCTGACGGACGGAGAAGAGGCCGCGCGGAACACAGTGGTAGGCTGAAGGACACGTAACAGCGTGTAGAACAAGGCAGGCATAATCGTGCCTCGGAGTAATGGGTCACCTCAAAAGAAGACCCCCGAATGATACCAATTATGCCATCAACGCACCATGCCGTCTCCCCCGTACACGCCTCTGTCACAGCACAGTCACTTCGCCCGCATGTCAACCGCCCCGCTTGCGTAACCACCCTATGTGGAGAGCGCCTCGTCGTGTGTATAATACGCCGGCGGTTCTCGCGCTGGGGTCCACCGCGCGATCTCAGGATCAGAGGGAAAATATGTAATTGTCCGTATTTACCCTTGCACCCGGCACGTACTCAAACAACAACACGAGACCCCGGCACCGACTGTCGTACGGCGACGTCGATTCAATCCCGAGCACGCAGTGTTCACGGGTGAGTCTGATGTTTCCATGTTCTCACATCCTTGCACTGGATATATCGAGCGGTCGATTTAAGTTCCTTCGATTTTGTTCGCAGCGATAACAGCGGACGAAGCGAAGTAGACGGAAGGGAGACTCGCCCCGAGTTTTTGCAACAGTTCGCTCCTCTCGACGAAGGCGATCTCGCTGTGTTCTGTTGTGTTCCTCCGTATCTCGATTTTCGTTTAGTTTAAGTTCCTTCGTCGAGGGAGGAAGAGAGAAGAGATAAGAAGACGAGGGGACAACAATGACGGAGCGTCGCGCTGAGCCGAAAAACGTGGCGACGACAAGAGGAGAGCAAAAAGGAAGGCGAGTCGCGCGCGCGGCGCAGCCGAGAGCCGCCTCCCAGCTGGAGGCGGATAATCAAATAACCTGCACGCACCGTATAAATTATCAATCAGGGCGCGATTGTGCAGCCCCAACAGAGGGAGCCATCCGTGTCGGTAAGGGTTGTTACACATTGACATCGCGGAACGGCGGCGGGAGGAACGGGGCGGATTGTGTGCGACCTCGTCGTGTTGAGTGACCCCGCAACAGTTATCTTCCCTTCGTGCGTGGGCGTTCGTGAACGTGAGTTCACGCCCTCGGCTCCGGGGGACAGACGACGACGCGTGCAGGCAGGAAGACGAGGGAGGCAGGCGAGGGAGGATCGTCCCTGAGTAAGGTGAGTAAGGTGCGTTGCACGTGTGCTCGGGAGATCCCGGATAGATATGGAGCCGCGAAATTGAAAGCGGCAATCCTTCCCCCCTTCTCTCTCTCTCTCTCTCTCTCTCTCTCTCTCTCTCTTCCTCCCAGGTCGCAACCGAGTGCGCGACGTTGGGAACGCGTTGACATGAGACGGATTTTGCGTCGCTTTTAGCCCCACCGAACCCTACGTTGGTAGATACCGGGGTTGATAACGGCGTATCGCTGCGTGTTACATCTCTCATGGACCGAGTTAGACCGCGGGATCATCGGCCGTGCGTTTCGCGAATCACGCGAATCACCGACACGGAATCTTTAACATGCCGATCGTCGCACTGATTTTCATTGATCGCATGAGTGCTTAACTGATTGTCAGCTATGGTCAGCTAGACATTAGAGATGTTATTAAGTGACAACAACGGCAGGAGAAAAATTCTTGAGGGAGGGTTATCGTAATGTTATCGGGAGACGGTTCCAATTTCCCGAGCAATCGTCGGCCTTGTCGGCGCATGCAATTTGCACGCGTAATTTTCCTCAATTTCCAACGCTTCCGCTTTAACTGCGCTTCAGTCTCGTAAGACGTTTGTTACATTGACGAGGCGGCTCGATCACGTACGACAGGAGCGAGAAGCAAGCGAGTAGCCGAGCCAATTAAGCGTCGAAGGGGATCCATCCCGAGAGCCTACGGCATCGACGTATCGAAATTAATCGGCGCGGCGGCTAATTCTCCCCTGAGCTCACCGAATACCCGCTTGTGCTCGTATATACATGTACAAGACGCCCGGCAGCTCTCTTTATCCGCTGCTCTCTTCGACCGACTTTTTTCATCTTCATCTCAAATTGATCGTCCTCCGCTCATTAAATTTCTTCGAATGAAATTCCGCGCATAGAAGGCCCAGTGACAGAAAAGTCACTTGAATTCGGGTAGTTTTTCGTACAGGATAAAAACTACGTCAGATATATTTTTCAAGTTCGAAGTTTCGAAAATACAACTAAATATGGTTTATAAATTCCGTTTGCTCGAGTCAGCGCGACGAAATTAGCGTCATACGAAGCGCGGTCCGCATAAAGTACTTTCAACAAAAAAGAGGAAAAGAGGGATAGAGAGAGAGAGAGAGAGAGAGAGAGAGAGAGAGAGAGAGAAAGGGGAAAAATCCTGGGTTCGATATCCAGGACTCAATTTTACCATATTCGATATACAGTGGCGTGCAAAACTTTTGAGCCACACAATTATTATTATACATTCATTTCATAATGAACGCTAAAAACTTTACGCATATATATAAACAAAATATATTTATTTGTCCTACAATTATATAAACTTTACAAACTCTTGATAATTCTAAATACTTTATTTTTATACAATGTCTTATTATGTCAAACAGTGCAAAAGTATTGCGCCAAAAAGTTTTCTTACGCATAAGAAAAATATATTATTGAAAAATAATAACAAAAAATGTCAACGTTTTTTTAAACTTAATACTTTGTTGCCATGCTTTTAGAAGCAATCACTGTAGCACAACGACGAGGCATTTATGCTATTAAATTAGAAATGCGATCTTGAGTTAAATTTTGCCATTGAGTTTGCAAATCTTGCCACAATTCAGCTTTATTGGAGTGTTTCTTATTTTCTGTACGTAGTTTGAATTCTTGCCACAAATGCTCAGTAGGATTCAAGTCCGACGATTGCGAGGGCCAGTCAAGGGCCTCGCACTTTTTTCACGATAAAAAATTCTTTTATTAGTTTTGATGAATGTTTGGGATCGTTATCTTGTTGGAAAATCCAACCACGTGGCATGTTTCGAGTTGCATATGGCAGCATATGCTGTGTCAATATATCTCAATACATTATAGCGTCCATAGTACCCGTGATCTCAACTAATGGACCAACTCCATTATAAGAAAATGATCCCCAAACCATCACGTTACCTCCACCATGTTTTACGGTAGGAATTTGGTATCTTGAGTTATATCTTGTGCCTGTTGGACGTCGTATATACTTTCTACCGTCACTTCCGAATAACTGAAACTTTGACTCGTCAGAGAAAAGTACTTTTCGCCAATCAACTTCAGTCCAATGTTCAAATTTCCTTGCAAAATCTAATCGAGCTTTCTTATTTTTTGCACTAATTAATGGTTTTTTTACACCAGCACGTCCTAAAAATCCTATTTCCCTTAGACGTCGAGATATTGTACTTCGACTAATATCAGCAAGATTTTCTTCTCGTAGTTCTCGAGAAATATCCATGGCAGTTTTTCTAACATCTGCTATCGACTTTCTTTTAATCATTTTATCGACGCGCTTTGTAGTTTTGCGAGGTCTACCGTTTCGTGGTTTCATCAGCTAGAGAGTTCGTCAACTTATATTTAGCAATAATCCTACAGTACTTTTATCAATTAATAAGTAATTAGCAATTTCGCGAGAAACCTTTCCTTGTTGAGAAAGATTAATCACGGCTTCGCGTAACTGAAGGCTTGTATGTTTCGACATTGCGGTAGACTGAATAGATTGAACCTTATTTAAAGCAAATATTTATGAAGGAGTTTCATAAGAAACGTAAACAAACCGGACTCATAAAGTCGCAACAAGAATATGGCTCAATATTTTTGAACATATGTAAATATCATATGACTAAATAATTAGAAACTATGTAATTTCAAAATTTTGTAACTGTACTATTATTTGTAAGAATGTTATGTCAACTATTTTATATAATTAATTTTTAGAGCAAATCAATATATTGTCATGTATCTTAAAAAGACACTATGGCTCGAAACTTTTGCACGCCACTGTATATTCTCTCTCATTCCTTCGAAAGTTCTTACTAATTGATTCAGCAAGCCCCGTAGTTTTATCAATCGAAAAACTTTGTTAAGGTATTCCAACGAAAAGAAGCTTTGAGAAAGCGCACGGCGGAGAAAATGAGATCTGTGTTTGGGTTTCCTCACACTTATAATCGCATTTTCGAAACATTGCACTCTAATCTGAATCTTCTCAGATTTCCCAATCAGAGCACAAGACTTTTCTCTTCGTAAGGAAACTAAAGCTCTATACTCAAAGTCTTCAAATGACAGGAAACGTACAACTTGTGTCATTTGTAAGTTAAAATAAACTCATAACAAGTACGTACAATCAAATTAAGATCGAAATTTAGATTACTCTTACGATTTCGGGCGGGAAAGTGCAAGTTTTCGTATCGAGTGAATTTCCACTCGTTTTAATTGAGATCTCGTTCCAAGAGATACAGCTTCGAGAAGCGAGGGTCGATATAGATAACCGGGGGGGGGGCGGGAGGACGATATTTCGCCTCTTCTGATCTGCGGCGATCATAATTCAGTCCGGCCATTCCGCCTCGGCAGCGAGGCATCTTATTAACCGCGATCAGGAAACGCGAATCAGGGACGGGGGGAATAAATACGCGAGGAAATTCGGGTCGCACGTTCCGCCGTGAAGCGGAATGCGCCTATTAAATGACGGCGGCAGCGGGCACGCGCCCCCTCCCGAACAGAAAGAGAGAGAGAGAGAGAAAGAATCCCAGGGGAGACTAAATAGTTTTCTATAGCCGCAGGCAGTGCGCAATTGTGCATCGGGCCGTCGCGTGCGCGTACGTACACGATAACGGGATTCCGTGCGTTCTCACGTTCAGACGTCAATGCGCAGATGCTCGCCGTGATAATGATCGTCGAACCGGCGCCGCTATACCGCGTCGCGTTAGATCGCGTCGAACGACGAGTTAGCGGGCGGGAGGGAGGCGTGTGCATTGAAAGGTCAAAAGGCTCGGCGACGAGCAAAAGCACCACACGAGATAAGCGGCGACGACGACGACGACGACGACGACGACGACGACGACGAAAGTAGCAAGATAGTAGCGGCGAGAGAGCCTGCCGATAAATGACTCTCGATAAACGAGAACTAGAGAGATTCGCCCGTGGCCGTTGTTTATTTATCGCGGCCGAGCCGCCGGCTCCTACACGGCCGCGCGTAAATGGCCGCGGGCCTTTATTTAATAAGTTGTTATAAATTAAGGGGCTACCGCATATTAAACCACCCTCGGCATATTTATAGTGATTCTTAAGAGCTCGTATGTATGTATATGTGTATATAGTCAGCCGGCAAGCAGCAGTACGGTTATGTAAATCACTCGGTGCGCCGCGCCGCTGACTGCGCCCGCGAGCCGGACAGCAGCGCACGCCACGCACACGAGCGCGCGCGGCTTCACACGTACACGCCGCCTCGCGCGCACTCCCTTATGAATTTATCTTCGCCGATGAAACGACAAACGGTTTTAATTGCCGCTCCGGGCATCGCGTCGATGATCGGGGGGATCTCTCCTCTCGGCTCGCCGAGGATCCTTCGCCTCGTTATCTGCTCGTCCTTCGTTTTCGGCTCGACGATAAGCGCGCGTGCGACTCGTTTTTCGCGATTACCTGCGGCTGCTGGTAACCGCCGCGGGCTCGGTCGCCCGGTGCAACTTTTCGCTTCGGTTGTCGCAGGATTGGCTGCACTGGATGAGAGAGACGTCGTTGTACGGAGGAAATTTGACGGTATAAATGTTGCTGTGGAATTGTGTAAACGAGGAGGCTGTCGACGTTCCGTCTTGATTTATTATCCTTTCGCCTTGTATGTTGTTTATGTTTAAAAATTGAAATCTATTGTTAGAAGACTATTATTTGTTACGTTTCGCCATTACAGAAGCGAATTTACCGTAATCTGAAACACTGAAACATTCACTCGTATACGGAGCGAGAGATACGGAGAGATATGCGAGTTAAGAATTTTCATGTCGAATCGGATCTCATTTTTTAAATTCGAATTCGAATCAAATCGAACGAAATCGAATGGAATCATCAAAAAATTTAACATGACATGCAAATAATGATGGAAGATTTTAATATGAAAGGGAATATTGATATTGTAATATCATCTTAAAGTAAAATATATATTTAAATATTTTAAGTAATTTATAATTAAGTTATTAATTATAAGTTAAGTTAATTACAAGTTAAGGGTTCAAACACACAGGCCCGTTTTGTAGCTGATGCACGCAAACGATAATGTAATTTGATTCTTATTCGAATTATTCGAATCATAGGGATTCGGATTCGAATTCGAGTATTTCGCACATCTCTAACAAGAACTTATTCGAAGTTTGAGTGAAGCATTCACCCTTGTGGTTTCGAGCGGCAATATTTAACTCTTCAATTTTTTAACATTTAATTCTTTAAAATTATTTCGCGAACAAAAGAGAGAGAGAGAGAAAGAGAGAGAGAGAGAGGCAGGTCAACCTGCCCCGGTCTCTCTCATTTTCTCGCGATGATATGCGCTCGCGCTCGAATGCCGTGCTGCAAACATCGTTTCGCGCTGCCTCGGCCGAGCCGACTCGATATCACGCTAAATCTGATCACAGATGCGTCGCAGATTTACCGTAGAGTCTCCGGAAGTGAATTACGAAGAGACAACGAATCCAAGGGAATCTCTTCGCGGAGTCGATCGAACGAATATATGCTCCCTCGGAGCCCTCGAGCGCGCCTCGTGGCTCGTCGCGCGATAATGATCGCTCGGAATTCAGATGGGGTACGGTAACGCGCTTAACGTCACAGGCAAGGCGACGCCGGCGGTGTATCGAAGTAGTTCGATAGTTCGCGCTAACAGCATTTGACCCCGGCTTGCTGCCGGTTTGCCGGAGACGCTAACAATGCCTTATGTCGGCGTTTCGTCACTCGCGTCACGCGCGTACGCGAGTTCGTGGCGTCGGAACACGTTGTTCCCTCCGTTCCCGGAGAGTTTCCGCTATAATCCGATCATCTCAGAAGACCTCCATCCCTCTCCCCCCTCTCTCTCTCTCCCCCCCTCTCTCTCTCTCTCTCTCTCTCTTTCTCTCTCTCTCTCTCTCTCTCTCTCTTTCGGCGAGGATCCACAGAGCCTCATTGTCATCCTTGGAATGGCACGCGGTGGGATTTGGCCGCGTTACCATTGCAAACGATACAAACGATCTAATTTCGTCGGCGTAATAAGGGGCGCTGGGGAAACAGCGGAAGACAGGCTCGCGTCTCCAAACAACATTCTTCACACGAAATTTTTCTTCACGTCGCGCTCGCGCCACGTAATTCTCCCTCCCCCTCTCTCTTTCTCTCTGCCTTTTTCCTTTCCTCTTCCAATCTTCCTGCCGGCTCGTATCATTATAGTTCCGCGGTTACTATAATCCCGCGCGACACACGCGCGAGTGCGAGGCGAGGATGTGGGGAGAGTTTAAAGCACGCCGCTCGTCGTAAGTCATTCCGGGCGAGGAAGGAGTGAGAGAGCGAAGTGTCCCCGAAAATCGTGAAACCCACGCGGCAGCGCGTACCACAGTTGAGAGAGGGGGGGGGGAGAGAAAGAGAGAGGGAGAGAGAGAAAGAGAGAGAGAGAGAGAGAGAGAGAGAGAAAGGTGGGTTAATATATTTTATCTACTGGCCGGGGCCAATGTCGCGCGCGCGCGGAGGACATATCCCGCCGAGGTGCGGGCTTTTATATACCGCGTACCGGTATTTATGTGTCGCCGCCTTGCCTAAGCGTTTGATATATGAACTATGAAGGGAGTGACGGGGGAGTAGGGGGAGGGGAAGAATGATATAGGAGAGAAGAAGGACGAGGAGACGGAGGACCTCTCTCGAAGAGCCTCCTCCCTACGCTCCGCTGTCCGCAATATATGTTCTTTTAACAATAAGCGGGGTGGAGATGGAGACAGGAAGAGAGAGAGAGAGAGAGAGAGAGGAAAAAAATCGGAGAATGTTTGTCTAATGCTGCTGTATACACGAAAATCGCGAGGAAGTCACGTTATTCAGCTCTCACTAATTCCCCTTTTGATTATTATCCTTTGAACACTCTCTCTCTCTCTCTCTCTCTCTCTCTCATTCTATCTCTCTCTCTCGCCCTCTTCTTATTCATCCACCGTTACCTATGGATATTTCGCGAGGAATTATTCCGACGAAAAGTCGCCGTATCTTTCGACGATCAGTCTGAAGAGATACGGAAACGAAAGTCATAATTTAAGGGACGAAGGATAGGGCTCCTTCGAGCAGTCATCGCGGAAATCGCGCGGTGGAGCAGAGAGGGATCCGAAGCAGTGAGTGAATGAAAGAGAGAGGGAGATAGAGAATGAAGTGAGATGGAGAGGGAGGGGAGAGAGGAGCTTGCTTGATTGGGTTAGCACTTAGCGCTGTGATTGCCGTTTGTGACTCCTTTGCCATTTCGTTTCCAAGTGCCCTCCCCGCTGCGGAGGAGGTTGCGAATCAGAGGCACCTCGATTATTCCCGTGTCCTTTCCTTTTTTCGCTCTCTCCGTCCCCTCTCTCCTCTTCCTTCTTCAGACGAACTTCGATCGTAGAGAACTTTCCGTCGCAGCGACGCGAGAAGAACGAAATTTCCACGGATCTCTCTTGGAAATCTCGTTTCTCGCGTCTGTCTCTTCCTCTCCTTCTTCTTTCGCGTTTTTCTCCTTTCTCTCTCTCTCTCTCTCTCTCTCTCTCTCTTTCTTTCTTAGAATTGTAAAGAAAACGCGCACTCGGTTCATAGTCCTGCGAACGTCAGCCGGTATACACGCGAATGTGCGCGCCCGCTCGCACGTTCGCTCGGTTTCGTAATCAACTATGCAAACGATCCTTAGCGCAATAAAAATGGAGGTATCTATAATGGCGCCGGTGAGTTTTTGCTCGTAAACGTTTCCTGTGAAATACGCACTTAATAACGGGCCAGAAACTGCTCGTAGGTAAAACCGCATCTGTCCGTGTACGTGCGCGCAACGGCGATGATTACACGAGCTATACTTGGAACCCGAGCTGAAAACGAGCGGCTCGTATAAGCGCGTTGTTGGTTGTCATTACACAGTATCGAGGCACGTTAGTTACCTTATGACCGCTAATGATAATTGCAGCATGCGGCGGAGAGTCAGTCAGGTCAGCGCGATCACGAGAGCTTGCAAGTTTCTACAGAGTTGCGAGCAGAACGATCTCTCTCTCTCTCTCTCTCTCTCTCTCTCTCTCTCTCTCTCTCTCTCTCTCTCTCTCTCTCTTTCTTTAAATATATATATATATATATGTTTGTTATATATCTATCTCTAAATAAATATATCAATCTATTTGTCTATCATCGAGCCGAGCAAAACAAAGAAATAAGATATCATTGCCCGCGCGAAAGAACCTCATTGTTCGCGAAAAGTCTCACAGCCGCAGGAACCCATTTCCATTATCTCGTCTCGTCTCGTCTCGTCTCGTCTCGAAAGCACACTCCGATCTGCAGACATGTAGGACGCGCGCGCGCACGCTCGTTCGGAAGAAGGAACGCAGCGACTACGAGAGAGCCGCAATAAATTACCTATAAATCAAAAAGGGAGAAAAAGGACGAGATAGCGGCGAGAAGCGACAGCCGCGGCGAGTTACGGTTTCGCGTTAAATATGAAATACTGCGAGCCCGGCCCCGTGGTATATTTTATATGCGCGTATACGCATATACGCACGCACGATATTAAGTAGCTGCTTAACATATTTTAATTGCCAGATTAAAATTTAAAATGTCGCAGGCGGCGCGGCGTCTGCAGCCGCTTAATGGCTAATAACCGTCTCCCGCCATGTGAAGCGGCTGGCGAGAGAATAGCGGAGCGAATTGTTCCGTTGTTACGTGCGGTTGTAAGCGCACGTTGCAGATCTGACGAATCATGCGCGGAAGTATTGCATACGTAAAATTGTTCGGCTGAGAGAAGAAGTTCATCCGAAGATTCGCACCTGAATTTGAATCGAGATTCAAAGTTTTGTCTCTTGCAACGCTTACTGATTAGATGTTGGCAAATGCAACTGACTGAAGTCGTATATACTCTCATTCTGATTATTCGCGAATAGCATTTTCGATTCTCTTAAGGAACATTCGGCGAGTTCCGTTCGCGTTACGAGAGACGAGTATCGGAGATCGGAGGTGGAGAGAACAAGGGAAAAAAAAGCCGGCGGAATGATTTTCCTAAGTGTGGACACGAGCGGAATGATATATCGTCGGCGAGGTAATAACGCGTGTGAATAACGATAAACGATATTTTCGTCGATATTTACGGCTGCCTCATCCTCCAGGTCGGCGTAGGAGCCGACCGAAATCGTAACGAGTTTCAAAGGAAGGAGAGGATCTAGCCGAGGGCGGGCGGTTCCGACATGAAGGCCTCTGGCCCATTAAAAAGGCCTTATTAATATTGTAATTCCCTTTTAATACGCGTAAATCTAGGATCACGACAAGGCCACCTCGGAGACTGTTTTATGGCTGTTTAAGTTTTATAGATCTCCGGCTGTATGCGCGCCGATCCCGCGGGATAATAGTGCACGCTCGAGTTGCTTTTGTCGTCAGTCGAGACGACGACGAGTTTTATCCGGAGAGCTTCGAATAATTCCATAGATGAAAAGATAACACCGAGCGCAAAATTTAATTCGTCCAAAAGTATACTCTTTCTCTCTCTCTCTCTCTCTCTCTCTCTCTCTCTAAGCGTCTTTTTTCTCGTAAAGAGAAACTAGTGTAGTAAACTCGAGGATAGTTGGAAGGATCCTGCCAGTTGAATTCTCACTTCTTGTTAATATAATACGTAATATCGTAATTATATGATGGCCGTAAAGATTATATATGTGTGTATTTACAATCACCGCTTCTTCCTTCTTTACATAAAGTTTGATCCCGTAATTTCCAAACGCACCATCTTCCATTCGCTTCCTATACTACTCATTCCGCTATTCCTCCTTATTCTTCTTTTGTTTCTCACTCATCTGTCTAGTTGTATATGCACGCGTATGCATATCCATACAAATATGTGCTAGGAGGATATTAATGTAAATATCTCTATTCGGCTGAACTGTATACTATACTAGCTAATACGTTTTCAGCGGAAACGCACCCCACGAGTTCGCCGTCGCATAATTTCGCAGGAACGACGACGACTCGCAGGTGGAGAGCGAGAGAGAGAGAGAGAGAGCGAGAGAGAGAGAGAGAGAGAGAGAGAAAGGGAAATGGAGAAAGAGAGAGAAAGAAATATACCGATCGGGGGACGATACTCGGGATGTACAAAAGCTGCGCGCATACGAGCCGCTAAGTAGGCGCTAATTATCATCGTCGCAGATAATAATGTATCGGGCCCCGGACTGAATCGAAACTACCGATCATGCTCCCAAATAGTGACCGCGGCCAGCTTTCGTCCGTAGGCATGCGCGCGTACCAAACGACGCATTCACGCACACGGTCACACAAACACAAACACACACAAACACAAACACACATACACACACTGTCTCCTCGTACGCACATGTACGAGCCGTTCCGATTGCGTTGATGGTCCGGTCTCGCGTAAAGGAGATAAATCGACCGTGCCATTCAAAGTCGCAGCAGCCTGGGCCCTCCTCGACACACATCAAGCCATCGAAGTCAGAGGAGAGAGAGAGAGAGAGAGAGAGAGAGAGAGAGAGAGAGAGAGAGAGAGAGAGAGGGAGAGAGTGTGTGTGTGTGTGAGAGAGAGAGAGAGAGAGATCCTCGCTCGCGTCTACACGCGTATCGTTTTCGATGATGTACCCAGAAGAGACCGAATCGCGCGCATACCTTTATTATCGGTAACACAAAGGGCCGGGAAAGGGTCAGGGAGGTAGGGGGAGGGGGGAGGAGGGGGAGGGAGAGCACCGCGGCGCGCCGCGCCGCTGCGAAGTCGGTCTTCTGATGGCACTGGTATGACGAGGTAAATTATTTATTCAGCGGCGACCGCGCACCGGTGAATAATGGATCCTCCTTCGGCGCGAACGGCACCGAGAGGCGCGTTATTGATCACCGAAATATCAAGAGTAGGCGTATCCATCACCCATGGTCCATCGGCCGCCGATGGACTCGTGTCGAAACGTTACATACGTTGCGCTCTCGCGAGTTTAACCGCGAGAGATAGCGACCGACGCGCGCGTGAGAGAGAGAGAGAGAGAGAGAGAGTGTGTAGGTATGCGTGTGCGTGTGCAGAGAAGGGGTGGGCGAGCGGGTGCGAGAATGCATAGCGCGCATACGCACGTACACATGTACGCGCACCGACAATATAATCGATTTTTCACGCGGCGCATTTATCATGCGGCCGCGATAATGGCCGCGCACGGAGAGATACGGGATAAATATTTCGAAGTAAATAATCGTTAGCTCTATGGTATCGGAGTGTCGAGGGGGCATTAATAACGCCGGTGCCTGTTTTACGTCCACTCGCTGCGGCGGTCCGCGAGGATCACTCTCTCCGCTCCCTCCCCGCTGCCCCTCTCTCTCTCTCTCTCTCTCTCTCTCTCTTTCTCTCTTGTGTCATTCGGCCGCTCATGTCAGCGAGAGAGAGAGAGAGAGAGAGAGAGAGAGAGAGAGAGAGAGAGAGAGAGAGAGAGAGACGCGGCTTCGATCGCTCGACGAGGAGCTCTCGTGCGCGCCGCGCGTTGATTTGCAAAATCGCGACTCGACGGACAATGGGGCAGGAATGACGGCGCGGCGGGAACTCGACGAGTACGCACTCGAGGTTTCCGGCCGCGAGTAGGAAGTCCGCGCTTGCTCCTCGAGAATCAGCGGGATACTAATTGCGCCGCGTTCATGAGGCAAATGAAGACCTGACACTCGTAAAGAGGCCGCGCGTGAATACCGCGTCTTCTCCAAATCATCGCGCACTCGAGATTAATTGTCGCCGTTGCTGTCGCCGTCGCCGTCGCCGTCGCCGTCGCCGTCGCCGTCGCCGTCGTCGTCGCCGTCGTCGGGACAACGCGCGCTGATCGCGCACCGTCGAGTCGGCGGGCCGCTATTTAGACCGTTCCCGAGGCCGTCGACGGCTAGGAGACACCAGCTCGCGAGGTGACTATCCAAATACGAGCTCGTTAAACCGCCGCGATCCGTGACGGGATCGATAAGTGGAGTTGCAACGGAGTAAGATTAATTATTGCCTGAAAATTGTCTTCGTGCCGATGCCTGTCGACGCGATCATTCGGAACACCATTCCATTCGTGCCACTCGAACGTTCGAGCGAAAAAAAGAGAGAGGGAGGGGCGAGGGGGAGGGGGAGGGGAGCAGAGAGAAAGAGAGAAGAGGGAGGAGGAAAGGGAGAAGAAAGAAAGAAAGATAAGCGGCCCCGCGTACCCGCAACGATGTCCGTGACAAATCTGCGGCGATTAATCTCAGTTGAATACCTTTCCGTGTGTAGTACGAGTACGCCGAGCACGAGTCGGCTCTCGGTCGCGTCGGTCGCGTTTATTGCCGGCCCAGTAGACAGTGACCGTTTACAAGGTGTAACTATGTGGCCAGGTGGTCGATCGTCGAAACCCCCGACGAACGAAAATCTTCCGCCAGGAATGACCCCCAGCTGGGAATTCCCCGGGCTTCTTATTTTTATTTCTCACCTCCTACGGCGTTACCTCTTCATCCTCGCTCGCGCGAGCGAGCGAGCTCCAGCGGCCGAAACGAGCTTCGTGCCTCCGGTCTATATGGGGGCCCGCGGCTCGCCCCGATAATTACGTGATCAATACATTAAGTGCCCCACGGGCCGATTATGTAAATAAACAGACGCGCGTAGCTAATTGAGTTACGCGCGTGCGCGCAGGGGGTGCCTGGACGGAACAATTAGGCGAGGGCAACGGTAATTTCTGAAAGAGGGGCACACGTTCCGCGACGTGTGTATTGGACATCGCGAAGCGAACGACTGCCGGAAGAAGAGGAGGATTCTTGAACGTTAATGCTCTTGCACCACGACGAACGACGATATCGACGCGTTATTAATCGCGCGCGAGAGTCTTGAGCGCGAGAGCGCTGAGCTTTTAGTCTCGCTTGTGCTTCTACTTCACACCGCAAATTCGAGCGTGCTTTTTCACACGTTACTTCTACTTCGACCGTAGATAATTTGAGCATTCTAATCGGAAATTGCACCGCTTCTGGGAAAATCTTGAGAAATTTTTATGCAGGTTCTCAGATCAGCAGATCTAACGTGAGATCTACTCGAAAGTATTAAACACTTAATTCAGTAATTTATTTGTACTTTACTTATTGATCATGTACTGTGTTTAAAGTATAATATATACAGTCGGTATATGTATTTTCATTGAAACGCTGCGCTTGGAATTGCTGATTCTCTCAGACATGGTACGCAATCAGGAAAATCCCGCTGGAAAAAGATCAGTCAGTAATAACACGGCCGTCCTCATTACTGATGCAGGTTACAAAATGCAGATGTAAAATTATGTATCGCCGCATGTAAAGCATATGAAAAGCGTGAGTTCAATCGCGGAAAGCTGAACTTGATATACAACGTGTGCGGTGAATTTGTATCCAACAAGTTCCACAATGAAATCTTACGTCTACGTCCGGTTAAAAGTCAGTGGTCAGCGTACAAAACGGCGGAGTAAAGCGCGAGTGCTTCTACTGACGATCAGTGAACATTCACTGATTATTGACGAAATGCCCTTTTGCCAATTCTTCACTTGACAACATTTTTCACTCCCCCGAGATTCTCCTCGACAGAAAGAGAATGCACTGCAAACCCAAGTGTGTTACTTTTACGCGCATAAACACAGGTTTAAAGATAGCACATTTAGCTCCTCTAACATGTTTCTTTCCAAGTCACGTCGTTGCGGCGACAAGAAACGAGAGTAAAAGGACCTTCAGCCAAAACAGCACTTGAGATTAGAGTGCACTCCGAGAGAGGAACATCCGACAGTTCGGCAATACGGTAACGTTACAGTTACAGTTACAGTTACCGGAGAGGTGCGCTCGTGCGATCGATAGTGCACCGTACCACGTGGCGGCGGCAGTTTGCGCACACGAGAGAGAGAGAGAGAGAGAGAGAGAGAGAGGGGAGACAGGAGAGAAAGAGAGACAGAGCGGGAACGAGAGGAACCGTCCGAGAGAGAGAGAGAGAAAGAGAGAGAGAGAGAGAGAGAGAGAGAGAGAGAGAGAGAGAGAGAGAGAGAGTTTAATCTACTAATCTACCTATGAGCAGCCGGACAAGAGACGTTAGCCGGGGCCGTCGAGGAGGATCGAGGGGATAAGCGCGCTCTCGCTCGCGCAGGGTGCGAGAGGGGTACGGGCGCGAGAAGCCCGGGCCGCCGGGACTCGGGGCCCCGCTTCGGATTCTTATTTCCTCATAAATAATTTTAATGACGCGCCGCGGCAGTTCAGGTATAAGGCCAGGACCTATATGCAGATCCCGTATCCGTAGGCAGACTCGTATTGTTATTTATTATGTCCGTGGTGTACGGACGCGAGAGGCGCGCACACACAGCGGCGGCGCGCGGGAGTGCCTCGCTGACCATTTTTCATATCAACGTTCTTCTCCTCTGCACACACCGAGCGTGCTGACTGCGCCGTCTCCATTTCTCTCCGCGGTTTGTAGATTTTAAAACACACGTTGCTCTATCTCTCCCTCTCTCTCTCTCTCTCTCTCTCTCTCTCTCTCTCTCTCTCCCTCTCTCTCTGCACGTCTGTCTCTCCCTCGTCTATTATCGTCAACAACACCGTCGCCGTTTCCTCTTGGTAAGACACCCGTCGACGTCGTCGCCGGTCGGATGATCAGAGGAGGGGGGGGGGGAAGCCGCCGGTGTCGCGTGTATCGACATCAGAGAGAGCGATTCGTACGATACCCGTCACCCCGAGAGACGGAACGGCAGCGAGCGGGCGAGCGAGCGGTGCAGAGAGACGCGAATCAATATCGTGGAAACAAGAAGAAATATCTCATATCACGCGAATTAATAACAGCGTATCGAATCAGATAGCGCGTACGCGTAATGTGTGCGTTATATATCATTTTTTTTTCACAAACTACCGCCCGCCACGTACATCGGTATGAAGCAACTGTCCCGCGAGCCCCATCTCTCTCTTTCTCTCTCTCTCTCTCTCTCTCTCTCCCTTCTCGTCGTCCCTCCCTGAGGTCCCCCTTGCCCCCGCTAACGTAGCACGTACATTTATGTCGCTTCTCTTTTCCTCCCCCTCACTCTCTCTCTCTCTCTCTCTCTCTCTCTCTCTCTCTCTCTCTCTCTCTCTCGGGCCATCTCTCCCGCTAGACGACGCTCGCGAGAGGGACAGCTCTCTTCCGCGGATCAAGACAAGATCGCGGCCAATCAGCGCGACCCGACGCGACGCGTGTTGCCCTATTACACATCCGCGCGGACGATTCGGGCCCGTCAAGTGGGGACACGTGCGCGTGCGAATTGCGACCGCGTGGCACCGCCACCTTCGGCCCCCCGCTCCGCGCCCATTCGGCGGCGGTGGGCCGGACGAGCTCGGGCGAATCGCACCGCGCCGGCGAGCGTCGTCTACGTGGGGCGGCCACAGCCCCCGCCGCACATCACGCCCATCCGCCCCTGGGGCGGCGGTGCGGTGGGGGCTCGCGCTCGTCCTGCTGTCGGCCCCCCGAGTTTGCGTCGGGAATCGGTCGAGCGGTCGGTCGACGGAGCGCAGCGCAACCCCGGCGAAGAGACAGAGAGAGTGAGAGAGAGAGAGAGAGAGGGAAAGAGAGAGAGAGACCGCTGAATTACGCCGTTGTATCGCACACGGGGCCCACGATGCGCCTCTCGCGCGTCGCCGCTGCCGCTGCCGCCGTCGCCGTCGCCGCCGCCGCCGTCGCCGTCGTCGTCGTCGTCGTCGTCGTCGCCACCGCCTCGTATGGCGCTTGACAATCGCCGGTGATACTCGCGCATCGCGTCGCGTCGCAGCTTCCTCTGCTACCGGAGTACCCACGCGTAATCCCGCACCCCCAGCAGCGTCCTGACGGCCCAGCGCAGCGGCGCGCTCGCGATGCCGCTGAAGAGCCCGAGGCGGCGGTGAACGGCACGTCGAGCGCGTCGAACGTCGCAGCAAGTGCGGTGCCCATCCAGAAGCTTCCTCTTCGTCGTCGCCCGCTATCGGAGCTATCATGAAGGTACGTACGCGCGCCTGCAAAGAGCCATCCACTTCCGCGGCGCGGACACGCGTACACGCAGGGGATGGTGCTGCTGGTCTCTTTGTTTTCCCTCCTTGGTACCGGCTGGTGAAAACTCGGGGATCTCGAGGAGGGCTTCCCACGTCGCGTGGCCGTCGCGGGAACTCGCGCACGCATGGTTGAATTACGCATCCGGCCACGGGTAGGCGTGCGCGCACGTGTCTGTGTGTGCGTGTGCGTGTGCGTGTGCGTGTGCCTACGCACGGGCGAAACTGTAAATTCGCGTAAGATCACATCGCCGAGACAGTCTACGTCCCACACGCCGGGAGGGGTGCGTGAGTTGTTGCGCGAAAAGGCGAGCGTCCCTGCGACTCGCTCTCGCTCGCGTGTGGTCCAGTAAATTGTCGGCGTAAAGCGCGCAAAATGCCGCATCAGCCTGATCCGGAGTTATATGGACTTCGTTCTGTCTTTTTCTTTTTTTTCAAGTCTCTTTTTCTCTCTCTCTCTCTCTCTCTCTCTCTCTCTCTCTTTTCACTTCTGCTCCTCCTCTTCGTCTTCTTCGTCCACGGGCTCGGCGAGCGTCGACGAGCGAGCGGGCGATGAATAAGAAACGAAGCGCAAGAGACGCGAATCGCGCGAGACACGCCTCGCTTAGCGTGAATTTATCGGCCGTTGCGGGCGTTGCGCGAGAGTTACACGCGATATAATTCAGCGTTCCCGTTATGCCCGCGAACAATGACCGCGACGCTTTGCTCCGACACTGCATTTTTCTATCGCGAGGAGTGGCGGGGGGGGGGAGGGGGGCGCGAGTAGGATCGCGCGAGCTTTGCTTCTTGATGCGGTGAGGCGCAATTTTCGAGCGTTTCGAGAATGGAAGCGTCACCTCCACTTGGCATTCCGGTGGAATATATGCGCCGCATTCTATACGACATGTGGCTCGATCCGGGCGCCGATAAATCGTCGACATTGTTTGTACTTTTGACAGCGAGTCCGTGGTTAACGTGATAACGTGATAATCCGAGCGTGACGCGAAAACACGTGGCGTTTCGATCGCGTGCCAGCCACGGCTGTGTTAAGACAATTTTACTCGCCGAGTGTGTGGTGTGTGTGTGTGTGTGTGTCTGTGTGTACGAGTTTAACAATTCGAAGAGTGATTTTAATTTCATTATCCAACATCTACTATTGCGGAGGAATAGTAAGATTCGACGGCGTGAACAGGCGGAATATGTTTCATGGGATCGTGTGCGAACTCCCAATGGCGAATCGATTCCCTTGAACTCATTGATCTAAAAATAGTTATGATTTCTGAGGCTCTCGAGTATTCAACCGATAAAAATGAAGGGCCGAGGAGAGCCGCTGCGCGCGGATGTTGACGCGTGTGTTTTTAAAATTGGGAGAGTCATTAATCTGCACCGAGAGGGAAACGTCTAGGAAACAAAAGAATATTTCTTCGGCGGATACTATAATGACGTATTTACTTATACTAATATTTTTATACTTATATTTTTTTTCTCAAACGAGTCGTTAATCTACATTGAAAGAGAAAAACATCTGAGAAAGAAAAAACATCTGAGAAATGAGACGTATTTATTTCGGCGAATGTGTGTACTGTAATCACACACATTTACTCACACTAATGTACATATTTTACGTTGGGACAAAGATTTTTTTTTAACGAGGAAACTACATTTTGTAGTTTCCTCTGTGAAAAAGCCATCTCGTTTCATTTCCAAATCAGATAATATAAATTCACGTAATTGTATTATTATCTGCCGAATTAATGATTCTTTATTTTTCAGCATCTTTGCTCTCTCAGTACAGAAATATTTAGATTGATTTTTCAACGCTTATCAACGATCCCTTAACTCCGTCCGAGCGAATCTTTCCACGTGCGCTTCCAAGTGCAGCCAAAATGTCTCGCTGAGTAAAATCTCCCTGGTTAAGTGAGTGAAAACTCATCCACCACTTGGAATCGCGAGAATGAACGCTTACCTCGAGTCGCACGGTGAAGTCTCTGCTGCGAGACCGATGCAGCGCACGTCACCGCTTCACCCTTCGCTTTCGAATGAAGACATTCACCCGCCGCCTCAGACCGGGAAATTCGCTCGGTGTGCCCGGGAAGTCACTCGAATTCGAGTAATTCGGCTCATGCTACTCCTCGAGTGCAACTCGCTCGAAGAAGCCCCGGGATGCGTCGCCGACGACAAGGTGGCGACGTAAGCGAGCGGGAACGTAGGCGTGACGTTTGAAAATCGCCCCGAAAATGCAGCTGATTTCGAGTTATTCCCGCGGCAGGGAGCATCGCACGCGAGACAGACGGACAGACGGACAGACAGACAGGTAGACAGAGAGAGAGAGAGAGAGAGAGAGAGAGAGAGAGAGAGAGAGAGAGAGAGAGAGAGAGAGAGAGAGAGGCAGCGGCGCACGCGTGGGCAGAACGTGAGCCACTGGACATTGAGCGTGCGCCATTGTCACGGTTCGTTCGATGGCTCTCCTCTCTCTCTCTCTCTCTCTCTCTCTTTTTCACTCTCGCTCGGCTACTCATCGGTCATCGCGAGACTCTCTTCGTGGTCACGGTGTGCGCGGTTAATAAACGATCCCCCGAGTGATCGTGAGACGAATCCCTTTTCCCAGCCGCATGCCGCATGCCGCATGCCGCAGCACGCACAATGCCGCTCGCCGAAAACGGACGGGCGACGACGGCGAGAGCGAGACGGTGGCGCGACAATGTGGCGTGCGAAAGCAGAAATCGGATGGCGATTTAAATGGATTTCGAGTGGCCCGGGCCATGGACCGTGTCGCCTCGAATAGTCCGCTGCCCATTGTACCTGCCTGGCATACAAGAAACGATCGGTTTCCACGTGATAGCTCCTTCTTTACGAGGGCGTGAAGAGGCTCGTGCTCCTCTTTCTCTCTCTTTCTCCTCCTCCATTTGGCTCCTTTCCTCAGCCTCCTCAGTCCCCCGCTGCCCTCCGCCGACGTCGCCGATGTTTCCGCCGGAAAAGTCGTGTGTACAGTCGCGAGGCTGCGCTCGGTAAAAAGCTGGATTATTCTCGGCCGTTCGGCCACTTTGTCAACTTTCCTCTGAGCTCCGACGATCAGTAACGAGATGGGGAAGATACAAGCGAAGGTTTGGCGATCGAAATCCGCTTCTTCTGCCGACGTTGCTTCCATCTCGCGTGGCAACTCCTCGACGCGTTTGAAAACCCTTTGAGTTCCTCGAGTTTTCTGTCGTCTTAATCGACGGCGAGGAGAGGAGAGAGCAAGCGAACACGCGATTGTTGCGCTCGGCAAGACGAAAAGAGATAGTGGAAAAAAGAGCGAGGAGAAAGAGAGGAAGAGAGAGGAAAAACAGGGTAAAAAGGAGAGAGAACAAGGTCGCTTCGGTCACTTCAGTAGCGGATCTCATCATTACGCTCGTAGAATTTTGAGATGTATTTGTCCGTTCGGTCGCCGACATGAATATTTGGCGTCCATAATTCTCTGTGCCCACTTTGCGCATCTACATGCGCGCGCCCGCTGTGCGCCTCTCTCTAATAAATTCCTCTAACGAGAGGAACCGTGTGTGCGGACAAATTCTGTTAGATAGTAACGCCGTCCTCGCGCATCCAGAGGCGCAGTCTACTACAAAGTGTTCGTTTCTAATTAACGGTCGTGTTCATTAGCGACTGAAAACGAATTTGCGTTCCGTGCATCGAGATTGCGCCCACGAGAGAGTAAGGGAGAGAGGAAGATAAAGCTAGGTAGATAGGTAGAGAGAGAGAGAGAGAGAGAGAGAGAGAGAGAGAGAGAGAGAGAGAGAGAGAGAGCTATACGGGACATGTAATTCCGAATACATCGGGCACAATCAGCTCGCATCGCCTCGCGAAACGAAGGTTGCGGCATTCGATCGCGAATCTTCTCCGTATTACGTTTCCGTATTACGGGCGATATCTCCCGTGGAAAATTTTTTAGGGAGATTTAATTGGGAGTTAATTGAAAATTAGTAACGTTTCAAATATATGTGTGACTCATTCTAACTGAGAGAGGTCCAGAGTTTCCAGAGTTATTTTTTCTTGTTTATTTTACGTTAGAATTTAATTCTTGTGGTCTTTATTCTATTTTATACAATAACATGCTATAAACATATTTGACACCATAAAAGTACATCGACCCGAGTTATCACCCGAGAAAAAAAAGCACGAGTTTCCACCAGTACTTCCGTTGTCGATTCTAAACAGAGAGAGAGAGAGGGAGAGAGAGAGAGAGAGAGAGAGAGAATGAGATTGCTCATTGGACGACTAATTGCGGGTGAAATTCGGGAATTGTGACTGCCGGGAAAATCCCGGAAAAGCTTCTATGCGGGATGCTTGGTTTTCGCCGTCATTTAATATTCATGAGCCCGAGAGTAATTATCATCACCGTCGCGCCAGCATAACGTCAATCGGATACAGTTATAGGAGAGCGATACGGCGAGGTAGAAACCCGTTCCTCTTTTCGCCATAGAGTAACTTTATATCGCGGGATAATAGAAAGAGAGGCGGGTCGGTTGGAGTCGCGGTTTTACGGCGCTAGATCGTTTTATGATTATTATGACGAACCCACCGCGCGAGAACGGCGTTTCGCCGGGGAAAGAAATATCGATTTCAATGGACACACCGTATTCTAAACCGAAAGTGACACAGACTCGTGAAGGCCGATGAAGGCGGCGGGAACCCTCCAGCGGAGCCCCTATAAGGCCCCCCCGTCGACAGGCTTTCAGCTTTGAAAGTCATACCCCTGTGGTGGTGTGTGTGTGTATGTGTGTGTGTGTGTCTGTTGGCCGAAAGGGACTGAAACCGAAATCCAAACCACTCGAGTACCACGAATGGGACTCACGGCCATTTTAAACAGAGGCGTGCTCGAATTCAATTCGACACAACGCGAGACATGCGAGCTCACCATGGGCTCACTGTCACTGTCTAAATGTACTCCTGAGATCCTTTTCCGCCAATAATGTTGTAAAAGTACGAATACCAGAGCGGATCAATCTTCAAATCGGATTACGAGGGACCAGGCTTGTCGCAGCCTTGTCGCACGTTAACGCACCAATTACAATCGGTTACCTTGTGCGAGAGAGTACTCGTGCCATATTGTTCTTAGCTTTCTTCGCTCAAGACATCACGCAAGACAACACCTTGCGTACGTCAAAGTACGTAAAAAGTGAGGAATATTTATTCCAGGTGGGTATTGATGACACATTTATTTAAGAACATTTGATAACGATACATTTTCGAGTCGAAACCATTTTTTCCACTGAGGACACTTGAGAATGATACATCTTTCGTCCTCTTCTTCGAATCGAAATCGTTTTTTCAAACGAGCACATTCGACGACGAAACATCCTTTGAAAATTGTGTGTTGTCTTTTAAGATTGCGCGTGAAGGAGAAATTCGGTCCGTGCAGTTTCTGTTTTCCTAGGGACCGGACGAACATATTCGGGTGCAGGCACGTAAAAAAATTCCTCTGTTAGAGATTTCTATTCAAGCGATTGTGTTCACAGTTATGTCAAGCGAGTTTTAACACAGACGAACGTTTTCGGCCGCGGTAACAGAGATATCGTTCCTCGTCATCGAATTTTTGTCCAGCACTCAGTCGTACGAATCGAAATTCCAGTTTTTTCTTGTGTAGCTTCTCGCGAAAACAATTGTTTATTCTATCTGAAAAGAGAAGAATACAGATTTTACTAAACACAAGTTGTATTAGTACTCACCGAGTAAATATTTAGATCTTGTTGATCTTTTTCTCTCAGTGTGGCGAATCGACTTGGAGACTTGAAAATCTTCTGCTCGACGCAGATTAGGTTAGGTATAAACCTGCGGATACCTGTGTGGAGTGGTCATGATGCGGAAAGGTCCCACTGGAATAATTTTTCCTAAAGAATAGGATATAGGAACCTACTCTCTCAAAGTGAATCAGTGAAATTCACTGTCAATCAGCGATTATGCACTCTACTAGCACTGAAAAATTCAGTGGTATATTTAGCACTGACAATCAGTGCGTAATCGCTGATTGACAGTGAGTTTCACTGATTCACTTTGACAGAATTTTGAGGGAGTAACGGGAAGCTTGGATTAAATATGTCTTCCCATGAGAACTGCTCTGAATGCGCAATTATTTCGCAAAGTTTGAAAAACCCCGGACGAGTTCGAACAGATTAGCAGACCTCTTGACCTGAAGTTGAAAAATTTTCTTAAGCTCAGAATGGGTATATAATTTTCACATTCCTGACCGAGTCAGGAATTTTCGTCTGGTCGACAGAAAATGAGTCGTCGGTTGAATCCGACAGTCGCACGAAACGACAAACGACTCGATTCAGGATTCACATTCGTAGAAACGTAGAAAATTTCATTTCGGAAAAATGATTCAGGCTCGGGAATTCATCACACGAGCGAAAAGTCGCTGGATTTCACTGTATCGCGCATTTTCAGTGAAATTTCACTCGACCAAGTTCAAGAAGCTCTCGAATCCAGCCAGATCTCAAATATACGACACGAGTACAAACTATAAATGTTCATTCCACTCGAAACTTCTTGGTGCGAAATCTCACTCAGGACTCGAGTGAAACCCCCCCCCCCCATCGAGGAGAGACAATGAGAAGGAGTTTTTTTTTCTCCCCGCGTACATGCACACATAGTGGTGGAAGGCTGCTCCTATAAATTATGAGTCCCAGCGAAGCTGGGTAGCCTGTAATTATGCAAATCTAGCCGAACTCTCGGCTGCGCGCGATCTCGGCGTCGCGGCGGCTCTGCGCGGGTTCACTCTCGTTCTCGCGTCGCTCCGCAAAGCCTTTTCCGCTCGCGGGCTCTCTCATAGCCGAAGGTACATACATTAGACGATCACCCGAAAGAAGTCTAATCCCGCGTTTTACGACGCTGCGACTCCGAGTTATTATTGTCACCTATGACTCCCCCGGCCGTGCGCGCACACGTGTGCGCATAAGCGCGGATAAGCGCTAATACGCGCGCGCTCTCCTGCGAAACGCGGACGCGGATCTCACGCATGGCGAGAGCGCGTTCAGCGAGTACAGAAGAGAGAGAGAGGGGGGGGGAGGGGGGAAGAGCAGAGAAGCCGCGGCTATGTGTGAATATAAATTAGGCGCGTCAGAGTTCGCATATATAAAACGTTCAAATGCACGAGAGAGCGTCATCGATACGGCGCGCGCATCTCGCCTCGGCTTCGCTCTCCCGCTCTCTCGCTCTCTCGCTTTCACTCGCGCTATCCGCACGGGCCGCTAATCGGATTTGCAGTGTTGTCGCAACAAACAGTTGTCGCGATTACATCGTGAAAATCGCGATCCGCGAGATATGAAACTGTCGCAGCGCGAGAGGAGACGTCGATGGCGTGCGCGTGTTCGCGCTCCTCGCGCGTCGCTCTCGCTCTCCCCCTCGCCCTCTCCCTCGGTCTCCGCTTCCGCGATTTACCGAAGGCGCGTATCCAGTTGCAGACTCGCGCGGGCCGGGTAAGCGATCCGGCAGGCAGCTGGTCAAGCGCAAAGGCACCCCGCCGAGAGAGCGAACGTAACGACGAGAGAGAACGAGCGGCGCAGCCAACGGCAACGCTCCCCGACGAGACGAACGATACGCGCTCCTTTTCAACACAATGGTGACACACGCGTGTCCGTGTTCCGCGCTCTGTACTCGTCGTCGTCGTCGTCGTCGTCGTCGTCGTCGGGCTGTGTGTCGCGTCGCATCGCGCCGCGTCGCCGACGCGCAGCGCGTGTAAACGCGTGTTCTCGCCTCGGCACCTCTCACGTCGCGCATGAACACATTCCCCCAAATCGGGGGGATGATGCGCATCGGGACCGGGAGGGAACGGGGCGCGCCCAGATGGGAGGAAGTACAATGGCCGTGCGAGTAACCAGTCGCAGCCGAATCTCTCTCTCTCTCTCTCTCTCTCTCTTTCTCTCTCTCGGTCATTATGTTACCGGTCTCGTTACGGTGAAGCTCTCGGATGTTCTCCGCAGCCTCCCCTCCCCCTCCTCCCCCCGCTATTCTCCGCCGGTGTTCGTGTCATTGGTGATATGAGCGCGCTACTCTTCTCCCCTCCGTTGACGCTTCGGATTTTTCGGCGCTCCAACACCTGTATACTGCTTCAAATCCGTTGGGAGAATTGTTTGGTTGTTTGTCTGTCGAGTCGAGGAGCGAAGTTGATCGTTTGAGCCACTCGCGAGATTCCTCGGGGCGAAATTCCACTCGAGAAGTACAGCCGCGTTGAGCTATCGAGTCGAGGGAGACTGTTCTCTCGTTCGTGTAGAGAGCGAGTGTGTGCCTCCATTTTGAATGGCCGAAAGCGGAAATTGGAAAGTGAAAATTCACTGGGAAGTGGAAGGGTTCGGCCGTATCGCTTTGAATTGCCTATTCGCTTCGAAATTCAAGAGCCTGATATAACCGTATAACAGCTGCTTTTTATTGGAATGAATATATTCTAATTGGAAGTCGCTCATACTACGCTCCGAGTTGAACGCTCATTATTGCTCTTGCGACTCCGACTGACGATACTTTTGTCGAAATGAGATTTCACACATCGAGAAATTTAGAGTACTTTCAAACGAGTAGAACGAATCTTTAATTTATACTCATACCGTATTTGTAATCCGTGCTTCGTGCAAGTTTCTTCGAATGCAATTTCGCTCAAAATCAGATACAGTTCGAAGCCGAGTAACTTTTCACTCGTACAATTTCGTGTCTCAATTTTTAATCGTCGAATGAGCATCTATTCTTAAACGTTTACTCTCATATTGAACAAATGTAAATTTTTTAAATAGGGCAATTTTCTGAAATGTATGAAATTAGGGACTCTTCCTACATGCTGAAGTAATCTCACTGTCTACTAATTGTTGGGATGATTATCGCTGGTATGTGTATAAGCACTCGCTTTGAAAGAGACCGAGAGAGAGAGAGAGAGAGAGAGAGAGAGAGAGAGAGAGAGGGAGGCAGGGAGAGGCATTGGACGGAAAGGAAAGAATAAAAATTCGCGTAAGCACTCGAAGACACGATACATCTTAAGTTGAATCGTGAGTGTAAATAAGTATATCAGCGTTGTTACATTTCGGAGCAACCTTGCATTAATTCGTGCGAAATTGGCGGTGATTACACAATACCACGTCGTCGGTTGAGATCACACACGTTACGCTTGCTTCGAGCTTGCTTACGCTTCGAGCGTCGAAGGATATTCGATCGTGTAATCGTAATCGTTTTCTTAAAGAGTGTAACGGAATCGTGAATGGTAATTCTACATTTATTCACAATGCATATACATGTGTGGAAGTATGTATATTTTTCCAAATTTGTCCGTTCAGCGACTCCTCTTTCTCTGAGCCGTTTTCTATCCCGATATTTATTTTTGGGAAATTTATATATTTATATGATTTTTATAAAATTCTTATACAAATAAAATTGCATCCCGTTGCACAGTGAGGTGCGTTAACGCGTACTCATTTGAGTACAACAAGAGCATAGCTCGAGCGGATGGATACTATGTATCCGTACGTGCTAGTATATTTCCGCGTTAATAGTTTCTCCTCAGAGCAATTTCGCAAATTTCGACAAAATCATCGCTCGCATTTTGCGATATTGTCTCACGACCGGATCCGGAAAACCGTTCCGCTTTCCGAATCCGCAGATTTCGATTTGTCGGGACGATTCGTGTTTACCGTCGCTCCGAGCAAAGAACCTCAGCAAAAAATGCCCGTTTTTCAATCCCCGATTTTTACATTAAATTAAATTCAAAGCGAAATGATAGCTCACGATAAGACATTAATCACAAGAAAGTATTACATTGAGCATATAGAGGGTCAAAGTGGTCACTACCTACTAAGGAAGTTTGACACTAATAACGTTTTGTCGCACGAATTTTTGCGAAATTCAGTATCTATGGGTTCTTTGAGTTGCTTATTACAAATTCGATGTCAGATTTAAAAAATTCAAGATGGCGGATGTAATGTAGCGGACACAAATAGTGAAACAATTATTTACTTTTATTAGAACTGTTATGTTGTGGTTTTTTGGCTAGCTGATTGCGAATTTTCTATCAGATTTACATTTATCTTCAGTATCAGGCAAGATGAAAAAGTTATCCAGCCAATGAAGGCAAGATAAAAATGTTATCCAGCCGGTGAAGGCAAGATGAAAATGTTATCCAGCCAGTGAAGGCAAGATGAAAATGTTATCCAGCCAGTGAAGGCAAGATGAAAAAATTATCCAGCCAATGCAGGCAAGATAAGCTTCTAAACATAACAAATAAAATTATCACGTTATCCTTCATGCGTCATGTAACGTATCAATTTGAATTTGATATCTTTTTTATGAAAAAATAATAAGAAAAATACTTTTCCCACTCAAAAGTTGTCGTTGAAAAAATTACTTTCGTGAACCTAATAGAAAATTCGCAATCAGCTAGCCAAAGAAACCACAACACAGCTCCAATAAAAGTAAATGATTGTTTCACAATGTGCGTCTGCCATGTTGCAGCTGCCTGATCTTGAATTTTTAAAATCTGACATCAGATTCATAATCAGCAACTCAAAGAACTCATAGATACCGAATTTTGCAAAAGTTCCTGCGACAAAGCGTTACTTATTAGTGTCATACTTTCTTAGTAGGTAGTGACCACTTTGACCCTCTACATCTTTGGAACCAATCGTATGCTCGTACGTAAAACTTTTCTGTAATTAATGTCTCGCGATGAACTATCTTTTGGCATAAAATTCGATTCCAAAATCGAGGACCGAGAAACGGGCAAAACCCTTTTCACGGAGGAGGTTCTTCCCACTCATGCTGTGCGACACTTGAGTTCACTCGAAGGGATTTTTATACAGGCCTCACCATACAATAGACGCGTGCGTGAGATACATATTCCTTACCGCCTCGCGCGACTTCCAGGACAGACTCGAAGCTACTTACGCGTATCCACCTAGCAGTCTATCGAAATACCTCCATATCTATTCGTCGAAATTGATCGAAATATCTGGAGCTGTTGTTTGTTTACGCAGACGGAAGTCGAGGACACGAGCGGCGACGGAGCGTGCGACGGCGCCGGCGGCGGTCCCAATCTCGCCTGTCCCGAAAGCACGAGCGGCCTGGTCGTCGGCCCGGAAACGTCACCCAGCGTAATGGAGTGCGGTGGTTGCGGCGAGCGCGTACGCGAGCGGATCGTGCTGTGCGTGGGCGGACGTACGTGGCACTCCAGGTGCCTGAGGTGTTGCGCCTGTGCCAGGCCGTTGCACGATCAGCACTCCTGCTTCCTGAAAGGCATGCGGCTCTACTGCAGGCACGACTACGCCCTGTAAGTCGAAGCCGGCCGATTGGCACTTTTCTACCCAAATAATACAGCCGAGCCTTGTGCTCGGAGGAGCTCGTCGTCGCCTGACGATCTCGCGAACGTGACCGATCGATTGCGCGCGCGCGCGCGCGTCAACAGCGGACGGGTAGAGAGAGAGAGAGAGAGAGAGAGGTGAGGGAGGAGGGAGGAGGGAGGGAGGGAGGGAAGGAGGGAGGGAGGGAGGGAGCAGCAGAAAGAAAATATAGTCCTCTCTTTTTGTTCGCATTATCGAATGAATAAGTGGAATATTTTTGTTGCGCGCGCGCGATGCGCATCGATAGCGATGTAAGACGTACGGCCGTGGAGATCAAAGTCGAAGGAACCCGCGGTGACTCGTCGAATGTACGGAAGGCTTCAGCCGAAGTCTGCCCAATGTGTTTATCCAACTGTCAATCAGTTACCTCAGTCACCTGGGTTTTACGCCAGCCGAAGCTGAATCAGGCGTCGTGATATCCGATCGCTACACGACTCTACGCGTCTGGCGATAGCGGCCATCACAGAGGAAGGGGTTCGATGTTCTAGACTCTAACATATTATTGCAATTGCGACGCGGCTATTCCGCCGAGTTGTCGGCGACGGGAAAGCAAGCTCTCCGTTAGCATGTACGAGAGAATATTCTCACCGATACTTTTATCTCTCTACCCCTCTTTCTCTTTCTCCGTCTCTATTTTGTATATATAGCTGTCGCGCGGAACTGACAGAAATTGATCGCTGACTGAAACAGGAGAGAAATTGATCGGTGCTTGTTATCATAATCTGATCGGTCTTTAGAACTTTGAGGTGGCCAGTGCGGCGATTATTGACGATTAACATCAAAGGCCGCTTGTTATCGATATGTTATTGTTCTCCAAATAGAAATATCGGCTATTCTGGCGACTTGGCGCATGTGTGAATTCTCCAGATACTTTTCTCTCTCTCTCTCTCTCTCTCTCTCTCTCTCTCTCTATCTCTTTCTCTATTTTGGATATAGTCGTCGCAGAACTAAATGAAATTTATTCCTCACTGAAAAAGGGAACAAAATTGCTACGGTTGTCAGTATAATCCAATTAGTCTTAGATTTGTGTCTCTGAGATGCTGATGAAACAAGTATCAGCATTAAAAGTCCCCTCGTTATCTCTCGACACGTTATCATTCGCTAAATAGAAATATTAAACTCGTCATCGGAACTCATGATCTGCTACGATCTGCTACGGCCGTGCACTTTCTGTGCAGATCGCAACTTTTACCTCGCTCGACAATGTGAAATAAAACACTCATTATCGTCAGCCACAAGGGCGGACTTACTTTTTCAAGTCGGCCAACTTGGGCGCACTCGGGAACAGTGTGCGGGAGGTCCGAAGGAATCCGCCGCGTAATTTTTTTGATTCGTGCTTTCTGCCTGGTAATGCTGCCATACGATGACCCGGTCGTCGGCGGGATCCACGACCCGCGGGGACCCGTACACCCGTCGACAATCGCCGACATGGAGCTCCGAGAGTGAGACAGGGCGAGAGAGAAAAAGAAAGAGAGAGAGGGAGAGAAAGAGAGAGAGAGAGAGAGAGAGAGAGAGAGAGAGAGAGAGAGAGAGAGAGAGAGAGAGAGAGAGAGAGAGAGAGACTGGAACCTTCTCGTCTCTTTTCTCTTGAGCCTCGCGCAAGCAAAGTCCGTAAAAAGGGCGAAAAATAAGACCGGAGCTGAGTATCGCTTGTAAGATTGTTCCGTGTCCCCCCTTCCCTCTCTCTCTCTCTCTGGTCCTCCCTCTCACTCTTTCTCTCATTTCCTTGTCTCGCATCGACACGTAACACTGTTTGTGGCGTCTTCTCTCGGAGGACCAATGTGCGTAGTAATCCGTGGACGGGAGACATTCGAGATTCAAATCCTTCTCTAGCTTCCGACGTGGGCGCGTGATGGGGAGTCGTCCTTAACGCCGGAACATGGAATTAACGTTCTGCCCAAACACAATAGGATTAAGGTGTTATTATGTATCGTCGGATCGAAACTCAATCTTCACTGAGTCGCCCCTCCTGCGGGACGGAATCCATCTCTGCTTCCTTTGTCGCGTTTGTTCCGCCTGCTCTGAGACAAAACTCGAGGATTCAAGTCGAGGATTAATCTCCCTTGAACGGGGACAGATTTCCGCATGGAAATCCTCCAAGGATTTCCCAGGTATCGTGCAAAGTCCGGTGTGATTTTCGTGTTTTTTCCAGTCTCGCTTTTTCCAGTTAGCAACTTGGTCGATGCGCCTTTAGTGATATCAAATCAGGGAACTCCATTTTTATATCACAACTGGTGTATAAAATAGAATAAAAGATAAAAGACTAAAATTCTAATATAAAATGAAATCCAGGGAAGAGATGTTGGGAAAACTTTGGATCGCATTTTTCAAACACGACACTTTCGACTCGAATTTTTGTAAAGCTATCCGATCAGAATCCATTATTTTTCTTGGAAGTTACATACTACTATGATCAAAAAATAAGGTGAATTCATTTATAAAATGAAAAATCTTTATTTATTCTTCCAAATCAATTCCATCGCCTTCAAAGTACACCCCGTCCGACACAATGCACTTATGCCAATGTTTTTTCCAATCCTCGAAACAGTCGGAGAAGTCTTTTTCCGGGATGGCCTTCAATACTTTCTTCGATTCGGCTTTCATCTCCTCAATCGAGTCGAAACGGTGTCCCCGGAGCGGTCTTTAGAGTTTGTTGAATAGCCAGAAGTCGCACGGTGCTAAATCAGGCGAATACGGTGGTTGTGGAACGATATGGGTCGAATTTTTGGCGAAATGTTCTCGAAGAACCAATGCAGTGTGGGACACTATAATGGGTGCATTATCGTGGTGCGAAAACCAAGAATTGTCTGCCCATAATTCTGGCCTCTTGAGGCGAATAGCTTCACGCAAACGACGCATAACACTCAAATAATATTCCTTGTTAACAGTTTGGCCTGGCGGAAGAAATTCATAATGCACAACACCGCGATAATCGAAGAAAACTGTCAACATGACCTTGATTTTTTAGCGACTTTGGCGCGGTTTTTTCGGTCTTGGTTCACCTCTTGCACGATATTCGCTCGATTGGTCGGTTGTTTCCGGGTCGTATGCATAGATCCAAGTCTCATCTCCCGTAATGATGCGTTTCACGACGTCCTGGTAGTCAGAAATCATTGTTTCACAGATGTCAACGCGACTCTTTTTTTCCAAAAAATTGAGTGTTTTTGGAACCAATCGAGATTTGACGCGTTTGAGGCACAAAACATCTTTTAAAATGGATTGGGTTGATCCAAATGAAATGCCCGTAGCATCAGCAAGGCCTTTAATTATCAATCGACGATTTTCGAACAGCAAATCTTTGATTTCCTTGACGTGGCTTTCATCGGTAGATGTCGATGGTCGTCCGGGGCGCTGTTCGTCTTGAACTCGTTCTCGGCCTTCTTTGAAGTCTTTGTACCACTTGTAAACATTTTTTTGCGACATAGCCTTATCACCAAAGGCCTTCTGCAATATTCTTAACGTTTCCGCGGCAGAAGATTCATTCCGCAAACAAAATTTAATGCAAATTCTTTGCTCAACAAAATCAGACATAGTGAAAATCGAAAAACTCACTTACATATGTTTACAAAAACACGTATAGCTCTGCAGCAATTGAATATATTGACATGAAACTCTGCATAGATGTCAAAGACAGTGCTACCAACCCACCAGAAAATAATTTCATGATTTTAAAGTACCCGCGAAGTTTAAATGAAAAATTCACCTTATTTTTTGATCACAGTAGTATACACACACACACACACGTATGAATCTCCATTAAATCCCCGAAAATATTCCATACGGAAATATTCTATGCGGATAGTGTTTATACTGTCACGAAAGCGCAAACAGAGAATCCTATTTTAATATATAAAAAAATTTTCCATATGAAATTTATTTCCCAAATCTCTTCGAGAGAGAATGCAAATAACTCGAAGGAATGTTTTCTTAGAAATTGTCTCACATTTTGCGCGAAATTACTTGGAAGGAACAATTCGAGGCGACAATAATTCGCTCGATTTCAACAGATAGAGCTCGACTCGTCATTCCAGCTTTCGGGCGAAAGTCCACTGAAAAAATTCAGATAAAGAGAGAAAGGGAGAGAGAGAGAGAGAGAGAGAGAGAGAGAGAGAGAGAGAGAGAGAGAGAGAGCCCGACGACGTCCGCGGCAGGATGTGGCGGGGGCTGTGCGCTACTAACGACCACCGGGGTAGTCGCGTGGCGAGCCATAAGACATCCGCCAAACGCACCATGTCCGCTGGCATTCGCAAACACAATCCGCACAAGCCCGGATCCGCGGGGTGCGTCGGATCGGCGACGGCGAGGGGCAGGGGCGAGAGAAACTGGACGAAGGGGACGAGGCTATCGGATCGGATGCACTTTCCATGTTCATGAATATGATAATGGGCTAATGGCCGCCTAGTCGTTGTTTAATTATCGGCCGCGACACTCGGCGACACGGGCGAGCACGGCCGTGCCAAGTCGAGGTAACAACCGACCCCGTTCTCCTCCTCCTCGAGAAGATGCTATTGCTGCTGCTGCTGCTGCTGCTGCTGCTGCTCGTCGTCGCGGAGTGCATCCTTCGGTGCGCGTCCTAGCTGCGAACCTCCTCGTCGCAAGGGCCATTCATCCGATGCGCCCTTGCGTGCGTGCGTGCGTGCGTGCGTGCGTGTGTCGTGTGAAGCAGGCTCGTGTTCGCCGCGGTACACGGCTACCGTTTACAGCGTCGCGGCCGACTGCATAAACGCGCGCGAGCGCGCACAGTATTATTAGAACCGATCCCCGGTGGATTTACACGCGAGAGAGAGAGAGAGAGAGAGAGAGAGCGAACCGATACTTTTTATTAGGCGACGCGGAGGAGTCGAGCCGCTCCGCCTGGGATAGTGCGCGCCGATCTCCGGCCGGCGTATCATTCGAACTAATTAACGCAACGGGCATATTGTATTGGATCCTCCTTGGTTCTCTCTCTCTCTCTCTCTCTCTCTCTCTCTCTCTCTCTCTCGCTCGCTCTCGCTTGCTTCTCGCTTGCGTCTCTCTCGGGGTTAATTAAAACGCAAGAGTCCGGAGTTATACAGGCGGGCACGTACGGGCATTAAACGTGGTAGACACTGAGTCATGAAGGTATATACGACGATACGACTCTCGCGAGGCAATCGCATAGCGGGAGGAAGGGCTGTCGGGGGGAAGAAAGAGAGGGAGAGAGGCGAAGAAATAAACGGCCGTGAAACACGCGCCACTGAAGACCACTTGCTTCTCGACACGAATATCTCTTCTCTAGTCTCCCTCTCTCTCTCTCTCTCTGAGAGCGCTCCTCTCTCGGCAGAGAGAGAGAGAGAGAGAGAGGCAGAGAGAGAGAGAGAGAGAGAGAGAGAGAGAGAGAGAGAGAGAGAGCCTCTCCGCCTCTCGCTCTCGGTCCGCGAGTTATACGTCCTCGCGGTTATCATTGCACCCCGTAGCCGCGCGCGGCGCGGCGCGGCGCGGCGCGGCGCGGCAATAACTTGGCGCAAAGTAAATACGAGGCGTCACGACACACTTGCCGCGGCGCGGCCGGGCCGCGTGCTCTCCAACGTGCTCGCCGTTAGTGAGTCGTTCGCTCGGCGCTTGCTGTTTGCAGAACTTTCGGCGCGAAGTGCGCGAAATGCGGCCGCAGCGTGGGCGCCGGCGACTGGGTGCGAAGGGCCCGCGAGAGAGTTTATCACTTGGCCTGCTTCGCCTGCGACGCCTGTTCGCGTCAGCTGTCGACCGGCGAGCAATTCGCGCTGCTGGACGCGCGACTCCTCTGCAAGGCGCATTACCTCGATGTCGTCGAGGGCAACAACACCTCGTCCGATGGTGAGAGAACGTCTCGCGCGCTCGGGCGCACACGGAGCCGCGCTGTCTCCTTGTCGGTATGGACGATACGGCTGTGTCTTCCTATGGTTACACGGGGATCGCGAGGCGCCGCGGCGCGGCCGCCGGGAAGGTGGGGGCACGGCTAATTGGTACTTTCGCAGAAGGCGGTGACTCCGAGAGCGGCCACAAGGGCGGTAACAAGGCGAAGAGGGTCAGGACCACCTTCACCGAGGAGCAGCTCTCGGTGCTTCAGGCGAATTTCCAACTGGACAGTAACCCCGACGGCCAAGACCTCGAGAGGATAGCGCATGTCACCGGGCTCAGCAAGAGAGTCACGCAAGTCTGGTTTCAGAATTCCCGCGCGCGGCAGAAGAAGCACCTGCACACGGGCAAGATGAAAGGACCCCACGGTAAGACTTGTCCACTTGTTGTCGCGTTGCACCGATCGAGCGTTATGTGCATTGCTTCTTTTCTCCGAACGCTACCCCGCCTCTACCTCTCCCTCCTTCCGATAAAATCACTGATATGAGAAACCTGATTCGTCGTTATCAGGCCGCGCATGATCAATCTCTCGTTGCATTCGGAGGAAAGTTGTCGCGACCCCTGAATCGTATTGTTGCACGCAGACAAATTTTCCACGTGCGTTTCTCGCTTCTAACCGGTCATCACCGCGGAACCACCACGACGCCTCTTGCGTCCTGAAGATGATGTTCGATTGGATTTTAGATATTAGTGTGTCTCGACGAGCGGATTTCTGTTGCAGTGCATCAATCCCCGCCGAACTCGACCGCGTCGCCCAACGACTTCGGTCGTCATATCAACCTGCACCTGACGTACTCCTTCCAGCAGCAGCACCACCAGCAGCAACAGCAGCCGCAACTCAGCCCGGCCACATGCAAGAGTCCCACGAGCTCCATTTATCATAATCACGGTAAGAGATCGCACGGGACGCGTTCCATAGTGGCGGGCTTCCAAGTAGCGCGTAAGAGACTATATCGGCAGGATTAAGCGGCCCGTCGCGGGAAAAAAACGATCGTTAATCGGGGATCCCAGCGGGACCGGTTACGTTAACTCGCGATTTCGTTAACTCTGTTCTCAGGTTCGGAACAGTCGATGGACGAGCTCTCGCAGGACTCAATGCTGTTGTCCATGCCGAACGAGGTTTAATGACCGCGGCTCGATTCAGCGTATTGTAAATACACACGCATTGCTTTAACGTGAAAAAAGTGTCAAGATAGAGATACACGCCTCGAAGCACAGGTATCGTTTTTATTTGCCCTCAAGGTGGGAGAGAAGCTCCCGCTGTCGCGTTATTACTCTTCGATGACGCGCTTTCAGACCATGCCCGGAGAACGGTAGATCTCTCTCTCTCTCTCCCCCCCCCCCCCCTCTCTCTCTCTCTCTCTCTCGCTGTTGAAGCTTGTTCAAAGCGAGCAGCGAGTGCGCGTATTGTTCCGCGTGTTCCTCGCACCAACAATGTGTGTATTCACAGGCGAGAAAAAAGCCGGCGGATATACAAACGAAGGAGAGCGACGTGTATGTGTGTGCGTGTGCGTGTGTGTGTGTGTGTGTGCGCGCGCGCGCCTGGTGTACCATGTGTGTGTCTGATAGCGCGTGTAACTTCGCAAGGTATATTGAATCGATCTCCCTGTCCTCCTCCTCCTCCTCCTCCTTGTGTTGATAATTTTGTACTCACACATCGCCCCTCTCCCGATTCCCTCTCTCTTTCCTTTGGTCTTGACACACATTGTTCCGGAAAGTCAAAACTTGAGAGTCTGAGAATTTTGATCGTTGAATTTTGAGAGTTGATTCAGAAGGCGGAAGAGTTACAACGCCAAACAATCTCCTGAAATGCGATTTTTCCGAAATAATACATTTCCCGAAAGGTTGGAAAGGTACAAATTAATGAGAATTGTGTCAGTTTTCACGTTTCAAGAAATTTAATAATTTTTCAGGACAATGCGTGCCCATCAGTGCTAAAATTTCTCGAAAACAAGTCAATATCGAAATATCGACATCGGGAATATCTCGAAATTTTCTTGGAAAAACGTTTCTCCCGGCAAGCGAAACAACACATAAAATGCGTTAAACAATTTGAACGCAATCTTTCACGAGCTTTCCGATATTCGAAGAACGATTTTCTAAAAAATATGCTTTTCTCGAAATATTTGATGTTACGACTCTTCGAGAAAATAATAATAATAAACACTTCCAATGTCTTGGAAAAATTAAATTTAATAAGTATCATCTTCGGTGCACCGACTTTTCGGGGAATTATGACAGCTCCCGAATATCAGGATTCTGATTTTTCGGGACGATCGACACGTCCACTTCTCCTCCTCTCTCCCCTTTTGGTAAACGTGAAAGAGAGACAATTACGTGTCTCTCCCGAACGTCATCGGAGACGTAATCCGCGACTTGCGGAGTCGGGAAATTTCGCGTGTCCTGTAGCAATGCTTCAAATGAAAGTATCTTCCGTAGCGTCTCGATAGTCGTGTAAACGTGAAAAGGAACCGACATTTAATATGAATGTACTGTGATGTAAATATTGTAAACTAAACATATACATATATATACATAAATATATATATATCTATATAAAAAAAAAAAAAAACAATTGCACACGTTGAACAAAAAAAGAAAACTAGAAAAAGAGACGATTTCTATTGCATCCGCCCGAAGCGATCCCTCCCCTCGATCTTTCCTTTCCGCGCGACGTTCTCCCCAAGGACGTTGCAATAAATAACCGCGATGTCTCACATATATATATACATATATATATATATATATCGATAGACGATCGGAGGAGCGCAAGAGAGACGGATGGATATGGAGAGTGCGGAGGAGGCGGAGAGGGAAATTATTCCGACGAGATTATATAACGGAAGGCGTTTTATTATAATAACAGCACAATATTGCAGCAACAATTGCGCATGGATATCAAATTCTCGCATCTCTTCTTCCCTCTCTCTCTCTCTCTCTCTTACTCCCCGTTTCTTCCTACGCGTAGTTCGGTATATGTACAAAAGCAAGAACTCACCTATATACAACTTACGTGTAACTTACTTAAAGATCTGTCTATGGCGAAGACTCGCGAACGGAGGGATGTGCGACGACGTAATCAGCCGGAATCGCTCGGAGCTCGAGAGCGACTCCGCGCTTCCTCTCGCATTGTCCTCCGTGTCTCTCCCCGGATGTCTTTCGCGCGGACATCGAATCCGCGTGAACACCGAGTGAAAACCGAGTTGAGCTTGGAATAAATAAGCGTAGCCTAAGGCCCAGTACGCAATTTCCGCGTACTTTTCCGCGCGCTCGCGTTACGTTATCCTTCCTTTTTTCTTTTATCAATATCAAACGCCTTCGCACGCACTCTTTTCTTCTCTTTCTTTATTTGATCTCGGTCGCTATGTACAAAATAGAAGACAGGGGGAGCGGGAGGGGGGGGGATGGTACGAATGATTCGGGGAAGATTCCACACGCATGCACGATGGGTGCATGGAGTCGCCGGACGTGACACGAGCGGCGATCTCGCGGCGAAAGCGCGGATCCTTGCGTCGAATTAGCCCGGGTGGCAGAATTGCGCCTGCAAATGGTTCGGCGTGGTCGGTGTGAGCGGCGTGAGCGGCGTCAGAGGCGTTAATGGACTACCTGGACTCTCGCTGCCGGCGCTACCGGCCTGATAGCCGCCCAGATAAGCGCCGACCACGTTCACTCCGCCGGGGTACAGGTCGACCGGTGCGTGATGTTGTATCGGTGGCGAGTGGTGCACTACGAGCACACGAGAAAGGGCGAATTTGAAAATACGGATAGTCGAGTCGTCGAGGTGAGCTGTGCTTCGTCGAGGGTTTCGTTCGCGAGTTCACCGCGCGAGAAACGCGCGGTGGAAAAAGGAGATCCCGCGAGATGTCTCCTTTTCTCTCCGCGACACTCGAAATTCCCGCTCGAGAAGCCGAGCTGAGGAAATTTCAATTTTCCACTCTGAATCGACCAACGAATTAATATTATCGTATGACTTTGAGGAAAAAAGAATCGAAGAGATAAATACTCCGATTCACTCGCTCGTTATTGGATTCAATTGCTGCTCGACGACTTTCATCAATTGGTGGTAGTCTGTTCGAAATTACTTCGAGTGGAATTACCTCCGCGCTTGGGAGGCAAATCGAGTAAGAATGAAATTTCATCGAAACCGAGAGAGACTTTCCGGCGCAAGTAAACCGCAGGAGAGCTCCGAGCACTCGCCCCGTGTTCCTCGCGCGACAGACGGACAAACGAAGCTGCAGGAGGCCGCGGCCTCCACCGAGCGCGATCGCGCGCCTTAACTTACTCTGCGTCTTAATCTTGCCGCTGTGCTTCTTCTGCCGCGCGCGGGAATTCTGAAACCAGACTTGCGTGACTCGCTTGCTCAGGCCGGTCACTTGAGCGATTCTCTCGAGATCCTGACCGTCGGGATTGCTGTCCAACTGGAAGTTGGCCTGCAACACTGACAGCTGCTCCTCGGTGAAGGTCGTCCTCACGCGCTTCGTCTTGCTGCCCTTGCCGCCGTGCTCGGAGTCGCAGTCCTCCGACGAAGACGTGTTGTTACCCTCGACCACGTCCAGGTAGTGGGCCTTGCAGAGGAGCCGCGCGTCCAACAGCGCGAACTGCTCCCCCGTCGACAACTGACGCGAGCAGGCGTCGCAGGCGAAGCAGGCCAGGTGGTAAATCCTCTCTCTGGCCCTTCGCACCCAGTCGCCGGCGCCGACGCTGCGGCCGCATTTCGCGCATTTCGCGCCGAACGCCCTGTGAACACGAACAACGGCAGAGCCGTACGTATGAGCAAGACGCTGAGACGCCTCTCGCTCTTAGCGTCTTGCTCCGGCAGCGACCCTCTTTTGCGTCGGAGACTAATCAACTGAGTGTCATAATTGTCGATCTAATCTCCGCTCGCCGCCGCGTCCGAATTTCTTCCCGACGCTTCGCGAATGCTCGTGAGTTTATCTCTTCAGGGAGAAGAGCAACCTGAGACGCGACTCGAGCTTCAGGTTATTCGTATCTCGCCGAGTCGCCGACGAAAACAGTCGCCGGGGCCGAGTCGCTTCGAGTCTCGAGCGACTTTCCTGAAGGAAGAAATTCGCCCGGAATCGCCCAGATGAATATCCTTGCTCGAAAAATTGAAGAAATTCCCTCTGATCGATCGATTTACGGTCGATCGGTTTATTTGCACAAATCACACAGAAGGATTTCACCGCCGCTTGAAGAACCACAAACTTTTCTTCAAGTTCAACTTCTTTCAGGCTCAAACCTTTGCTTTATACGTTAAGTCACTTAGCGAGAAATTTCGAGAGGCATGACGCCACTCTTTCTCTTCTTCCCTTCCCTTTTCTCTTCCCTGCCTGATGGGAGCCGCGCGGACACGCATGGACGCTAATAGACGCGATCTCGCGGTGTATCGCGGGTTAGCCGCGGTCACGGAACGAAAGAACTATTTTTATCCCGCCGACGACGGAGAAGATTCATTCACGGTCCCCGGGCGCGCGAGGACCCGGCAGCGTCCTCTTCCTTGTCCTCATTAACATACTACTCAGCCGCGCGATGTCCTTCCGACGAGGCGCGGAGCCTCGGTTTAGGGACCGTATCACGATTCGTGAGGTAGATTACGTCGAGATTATCTCGATGTCTCAGTCGCGCGGCTTCCGATCCCGTACAAATGAAACACGGGCCTCTTTGAGTTCGTGCCGACGGGAACGAGAAGTAGATATCTACGAGGGAGGTCGGCGCGAGAAAGGGAGGAAAAGAGAGAGAGAGAGAGAGAGAGAGAGAGAGAGGCCGAAGAAGAAAGTAGCACGAGATCCAGCGGGAATAACGGTAGGAATCGAAGAAGGGATAGAAGGTGAAATTCAGCAGAGGTTCGCGCAACTTGCACGAGAGTGCGCGAAGTAGAAGAAGAGAAGAAGAAGAGAGAGAGAGAGAGAGAGAGAGAGAGAGGAGAGAAAGGGAGAAGAGGGGACGAAGGAGAGGAAAAGGAGAAAGATAAATAAGAAGTACAAGGGGGATAGGAGAGAGAAGAAGACAGAGAATAAAACAAGGATATAAGAAGAAGAGGAAGAGGGTAGGAACGACGACGACGACGACGACGAAGAAGAAGAAGAAGAAGAAGAAGAAGAAGAAAAAGTAGACGAAGAATGCATCAACGACCGATCGAGCACGACGTTATTGTATGGAAAAATATGGTAAGCTCACGGAGGGATTAGTCTTCGCGTCTGCATAGTCATCGTCGCATGACGCGATGTTTTCGGGATATTATTGGTTATGGTGATCGCGCAAAGGGCACGCCTAGGAGCTAGAGACCTCGGAGAGACCGACGAGCTAGAGGACTCGTCGAGAGGCCCGTTCCCGTCGCAAGGGACACCTGGCGGTTTCCGTTTCACGGCCGCCACGCCGCGGTGCTTCACGAGCGCCGTCCTCTCCGACCGAGCGCGCGAGCTCGATTCCTTTATTTCTCCGATCCATCCAGCCTGCTTCCAGAGGAAAGGTAACTCCACCTGCGCCTGTCGTAATCGCGCGAGTCTACGCGATCCAGTCCTCGGAAGGAGGACCCCGAGGGCCCGAAGGGCTCAGGACGCGCGAGCGAGAGCTCAGCGCCGAGCGACGAGAGTGTCATTTCGAGTAAATAACGGCGCCACCCTTTCTCCCTCCCACCCTCTGTGTAGCCCTTAGTCCTTCCACGTCCGTAGCCGAGTACGAGGACACAACACACACACACACACACACACACGCATGGCAAGGTAGAAGTGGACGAAGCCGGGGGAATCCCGTGTATCCGGCGGCGAGAACTGGTATTGGGTATCTATAAATCTTCAGGGCCGTACGTCGGCTACCAAACGGCCCCGCCCTAATTTATTCATTTGTTCTTCCACATAGGCGGGCCCTATAAGTCAACGGGGGATTAAGTTAGGCGCTCGTTCTCGCTCGTCGACCCCGCGCACGATGTATGTACGATCGCGGGGATCCGAGTGCGAGAGCACCACGACGGAGAATCGCGCACGTATCAGCGAGCGCGGTTAATTACGTCGTCTCGGTAGCGCGGATCACGGGTCTCGCAGGACGCGAGGTTATCGCAGTTTTATCGTACACAGCGACTGTGTGTGTAAAGGCCTTCGCATACGAATTGCTGATTACGGCCATTTGCCGCGAAAAATGCGAGAAAGCCTCATTTCTTGTTAAACCCGATCGGCGATGGCTGTCATAATAAACGTCATTAACACATTTAGACGTATTAAATTATAAATTAATTTACAACGTGGCTGAAATGCCACAGCAGACAGAGCGATTGAAAAGCCGCTCTCACGGCATTTCCAATCGAGACCTGTCCTTTCGCAAAACTTCCTGGGACTTAAGGAGGAACAGAGGTAGAGCTGCCCTCGAGCTGAGACTCGGTGGAAAAAGAAAGAGGAACGGAGAAGCGCAGAGAGTGCAAAAGCGCGAAGAAAGAGAAAACGGACCAAATCAGTCGCGGGACGTCGTCGCGTCCTAAGCGAGGTGGAGGTGGGGAGGGGGGTAGGGCCGCGATTCTTTCACTCGTTGGCCGAGCGCGGCGCGTCCGTCGGCGCGGGCATCGTGCGGTATGCGGGCCCTTTAAGTGCCCCGGCGCGGCGCGGCGCGGCGCGGCGCGGCGGCGAGCCGGGGACGATAACGTCGCGATTATCGGCGGCAGGTGGTCCCCGCGTTCGCCAGCGCGACCGGGCCCCGCCGCGGCCGCCCGCCTGCTAACATTGACCGCACCGAATCGAGAGAACCGGAATTCCCCGGTCGTTGCGGCTGCCGCGGGTGGCGGGAATTGCGGCACAGGGGGCAGGGGGGTGAGGTGGACGCTAACCGCTAATAGAGCGATTTTTGCCGCGCGCGACACCACGAATCACTTCGACGCCCGAATCTCTTCTCTCTCCCTTTCCTCTCCTTTTTCTCTCTTGCGCGCCCTCCCTTTTCCTTCTTCTTTTTTCGGTCGAATCGCTACGAAAGCGACGAAAGCGGGGAAAGGATTGGGGTGAAGGGGGTGGCGGAGGACGAAGGGGCCCGGCATCGAAGGAGCGTAAAAGTGGCTCTCCGGTCTCTCTCTCTCTCTCTCTCTCTCTCTCTCTCTCTGTCTCGGGGTCGGGTGAATATTTATTAATTTCAAAGACCGCTCCTCTCTCGCTCGCCCTCCCCCTCCCTCCCTCCCTCCCTCCCTCCTTCCCGCGCCTCGCCGGCCTGAAAAGAAGCACCGCGCGGCTCTCGCGCTCGGCTGAAGGAGGGAAGAAGGAACGGTTCGAGGATCGCAGCTGGCTTCGGTGCCTTACGAGGCGAATTCCTCAGTCCTCCGGAACACTGACACTAGGCAGTCCCATCTCGTGACTCGGCACCCACATACACGTACGCGTATATTTGGTATACGGGATCACACGAAGCGCGAAGTAACCCGCTTTCGGGACATTGATAAATTAATGATAGTCCTCCACCACCCCCCTTCTTCCGTCCCCCCGCCCCCCCCCCCTGCGCGCGGACCCCAGCGATTCCCAGGCGGTGACGGAGTGCGGAGCTATCGCCGGTTATCGCTCCGGAGTCGAGAATCGTTGCCTCGCTTGAATCCTTCGGGGTCCTCTGAATCGCGAGGAAGAGAGAGAGAGAGAGAGAGAGAGAGAGAGGGAGAAGAAGAGACGACGGAAAGTCGAAGAAATTCCGCGCGATGAAAGCTCGACGCTTCCAGCGGGCGGATCGATTACACGTGTCTTACATGACGTGTAAGGAGCGGCGCGGGCAGGGACAAAAGCCCCGTGACGAGAGAAGGGGGGAGGGGAGAGCGTGTGAGGAAGATCTCGCGAAAAAGTCAGGCGATATTTATTTTTTTCCGCGCGTCCGCTGTGCGAGACAGTGAGACGTCGAGACGTCAACGTGACTCCGCAGCTCGTGCGTGAGCATGCGTGATACACGAATGCGCGGTGACGTGAATAGCCGGCTATACGTGAGGTCCGCGGAGGAGGAGGAGGAGGAGGAGGAGGAGGAGGAGGAGGAGGAGAAGGAGGAGGAGGAGGAGGAGAAGAAGAAGAAGAAGAAGACGAACAGGCAGACTACATTGGAAGACATTAATCACCCAATGGCGACTCTCTTTCGCGCGCTCGCGCTCGCCTCGGACATCCAATACGCGCGCGTGCGCGCGCTCGCTCTTGCGGATGTCTATCTGCAAAAATACCTATCCGTAATACCCACGCGACGACGGATCGCCACGTGGGACGGCAGGCGGGGCAGGCAGAAGGGGGACGAGGGAGATCGCGGTTCGCGATCGGCGATTCAATCCGCGCCGGTTCGCGCGAAGAACAAAAGATCGCCGCGCGGCGCGGCGCGGCGCGGCGCGGCGAGTCGAATCATTCCGACCAGTCACCGCCAGTGCGCCGTCGCTCGTCGTCGTTTGGCCCGCGGCCGAAGAGAAGGAGGAGGAGGAGGAGGAGGTGGAGGGTGAGATGAGGGCTCGGGAAGAGGAAGAGAAGCGAGCTTCGAAAGCGAGCCCTGCGAGGACCCCGACGACGTCCAGTCGCGCACGGAAGCTTCTCGGTAAGTCGAACCACGTATGAGACGATTTCCCTTCTCCCTCTCCCTCTAGGAGGCGATCCATGTCGGCTGCGGTAGCTGAGAAACGTCTTCTTAAGCCGGACTTTAGTCCAACCCTGATCTCGAATCGCGTCAGCGGGGGGCGCCCGTCGTAAGTTGCCCTCGACGAAGCGAGATATTATATCGGGCTCATCGATAACGGTCGCTTATAATCCCGGATGGACTGGCGCGCGCGCGCGCGCGATAGCGACACGCGGAATGTGGACCGTCTTGTCGTTCGATTCGCTCGCTCTCGCGCGGAGGACAGGTAGCCCCCCGTTGATCGGGCCGGTCACTCCGATCGCAGCTGCGACCAAGTGGTGCCCCCGAGATTCCCGGCGGGCAGTCATCCATCGAATTCTGGATCGATCCTGAACACACTCTGGACAGATCACCCCGGATCAACTCTGGACGGAACCTGATTCGATCCTAGATCGACTCTGAGTCCTCAGTCGATTCTAGATCTACTTTGGACCGATCCTCAATTGATCCTGGATAGACTCTGAACAGACCTCAGATCGAGTCTGGATCGATCCTGGATAAACTCTCGACAGATTTTGGACAGACCTTAGATCGACCCTGGATCGATCTTGGATCAATCTTTTTGATTTCACGTCACAAGCGACCGGCGATGACCTTAATATACCGATGGATTGTTTCAATTTGTTAAAAAGAGAAGAAGAAAAGGAATGAGTTAGGGCACTTGAAGGTAACCGCTTTAAAAGTTAAAGGTTGACTCTTCCGAAGTGAGCAGAATCGCGCTGAGAGTTATTAACTCCGCAACTTCTTCCGCAATTTCTCCGACTCTTCAACTTTTAGCTAACTAGTTCATCTTCCCAACCAACCCCCCACCCCCGCTCGCGGAATCTCTCGGTAGCCGTAGCGTGCACTGCTGCCGCCCGCCGGCGCACAGTGGGGCCGCACTGATAGAAAAGTATAGTTGAATTAACTATCATCTCACTATATTTTGTAGTTCATTTTGGCGTCAACCATATTTTTATAGTTCGTGGAAATATAGTAGAAATATGGTAGAATAAACACAAATATACAGTCAATGATTATCTTAAATAATTGTTTAGTTACTTTTACCACATATATGGTAATTTCTCATTCACGAATATAGTGAGATTTAATATTCATATAGTTACATCTGTCATCATTTAGCTAATATTCTGGTAATATTGACTATATATAAGAGTTACTTTATCTACCATTTTATATTTGTATCCATACAATAATTTTAGTTTACCTTACTATAATTCTTAGTAAAAATGTTATATGGTTGGTTATACTATGCCTATATCGTAATTATTACCGATATTATGGTAATGCTTACTATAAATATGATATTTCGGACTACGGTAGTTTAGTTACTATATCATTATAGTTCCAAATATCATACTAATACTTTTCTCTCAGTGCAGATGATATTCTTTGGTTTCTCTAGAGACCTGAATTTCCAACCGATCATCGACACCAATGAGTGAGGTTGATCCTGAATAAATTCCGAATAGATCTGTCTTGCCAAAATTAAAAAAAAATTTTTTTCTCGAATTACTAGCCCCAAAAGGGGAAAAATTATCGTTAAACGCGAGACACTTGTGAAATACTCATTATTCGACACTTCACTGAGAGAAAAGTATATCATTGGAATTATAATGATATAGTAATTAAATTATAGTCCGAAATATCATATTTATAGTAAGCATTACCATAATATCGGTAATAATTACGATATTGGCATAATATAGCCAACCATATGATATTTTTACTAAGAATTACAGTAAGTTAAACTAAAATTATTGTATGGATACAAATATAAAATGGTAGGTAAAGTAACTCTTTCATATAGTCAATATTACCAGAATATTTGCTAAATGATGACAGATGTAACTATATGAATATTAAATCTCACTATATTTTTGAATGAGGAATTACCATATGGTATGTGGTAAAAGTAACTAAACAATTATTTAAGACAATCATTGACTATAAATTTGTGTTTATTCTACTATATTTTGCAGGTTCCACCAACTATAAAAATATGGTTGACGCCGAAATGAACTATAAAATATAGTCAGATTATAGTTAATTCAACTATATTTTTCTATCAGTGTTATTTCAATCTAATAGCGTATTCAACGGATTGAAATTATGAAACCAATCAACAGACACCTCGAGATTCATCGATCTTGAACCAGAAAGCCATTAACCCAAAACTCTTATGCCGAAAATACAAAAACATCAAATGTAGACCCGTTAGGCACAAAACCGAGGGATTTTGAGGGATCTTAAGCCCATCAACCTAGGAATCTATCAATCCGAGAACTTTTTAGCTCGTGGATGCATAAAGCATCCGTATATATTAAGAGCCCGAAATAGTCCAAGAACCCAATCTAGCCGTAGCTCGAGAACCTAATAATACTCGACGTTGAATATTCAGCTATAAAACATTAAGTTCGAGCCTCGAAACTTTCAAGACAAGCCCTAAATCCATGAACCCTGGAGCCGATAGTTTTTTTCAAAATTTCGACTGGACAGATCTCTTTGGAATTTATTCAGGATCAAGCTCATCCATTGGTGTCGACGATCGGTTGGAAATTCAGGCCTCTAGAGAATTTTGAAGCAAAGGATGTCATCTGGCCGCACTGTGCAGCGGGTGCATTCCGTGCGCACGCACTTCCCACTTACAAGGCGTAGTCGTGTCTGCAGTAGAGCCGCATCCCTCGTAGGAAGCACGAATGCTGATCGTACAGTGGCCTCGAGCAGACGGAGCACTTTAGGCACCTGGAGTGCCAAATACGGCCTCCTACGCACAGGACAGTGCGCTCGCGCACGCTTTCCCCGCAGGCGCCGCAGTCCATCTCCATCCCGTCGTAGTTGTCGCTGCCGTCCTTCTTCACGACGGCGGCGACGCCGTTGTTCTTGAAGCCGGTGGTGTTATTGTTGTTGTTGTTCTTGTTGTTGTTGTTGTTGTTGTTGTTGTTGTTGTTGTTGTTGCTCGAGCACAGACCACCGTCTGTACACTCGGGCTCTGCCTCCATCTCGGTCTGCAAAGCAACAACGACAGAATACCGTATAATGTCCGCTCGTGACGACGATGAAGGTGGCGTTGCTTCGCTCTCTTCGAATGAAATTTGCCCGAAAAAGTCAGTTCCTCGAAGCCGTGAACATTCGCGGCGGATTTTTCATTCGTACGGCTTGCATTAATCCCGTTGCTCGGGACTTCGTGGGGCGAAAATTTTCACCCGAAATTTACGAGTGAATGACGCACGCAGACCGACGTGACGATCTTAGCACGTGGTACAATTCAATTACCGCACCGAGAGAAAAGATACGTAACAAACTAAAATAATATTGTTTAAGTTCTTCTTTACTTAGAGTAGAGAATACCGTGAGGAGAGCTACACGGTTTCACAAAATACGTATATTCTTATTGAAAACAATTTCTTTTTCCGTATGTTGATTCCGTAACCAAATCAATGTCATTAGTACGTGACGAATCAAATATCTTGATTTACCGGCATTTTTTCTGCGGGCCACTTTGTCTCTGGACGTTAACGCGAGGCACGCCACAGATGGCTGCATTGTCGCATCGTTCTTTGAATAATCAACGAGCTGTGCATTAGCAACGCGCATACGATGAAAAAATCCCGCAAAAAATACCGTAGTTGCATTACACGTAGTTTATAACGGCTCGTGTATCTCAGCGTTGCAGCAAAAAAGCTTCGCTCCGGTCGCGAAGCGAGCGTTTGAGAATCAACGCTACGGCTCGCGAGTGTTCAATGCGAGTGTTCCCGGAAAAATCGTGAGAGGAGGGCGCGTTGTTGAACACGTTGGCGGACACGCGAATTCGCGACGTCGGGGTCCCGGTCGGGGTGGAAAGCGGAAGAAGGGCTGAGCCGAGATATCGGCCGCCGATGAAGAGGGGGACGTCCGACCGATCTCCGGAGGCTCCGAATCTCTCTCTCTCTCTCTCTCTCCCTCTCCCTCTCTCTCTCTCTCTCGATTAATACTTGGCAAAGTGAAATAATAGACGACCTGCGCCGCCGCCTCGGAGGCTGCCGGGTCCGGCGCTGATAAACGATCCCTCGTGCCTCGACGACGCATACCGCTTGTATAATTGCCTGCGCGCACCGGCATCGCAACGTCGTGTACGCGAACAGACCGCGCCAGTTAAGCCAGTATCAGAGCAGACATTGGTGATCGGGGATCGCGGACGGAGGATTAGAACATGTCCAATCGAGTCAAAGCGAGTCAAGATCTCGAAATCAGACCCGCGGGATTGTAATCTCTAATCCGCGATCCTTAATCTCCATCCTCACCTGAGGTGCAATCCACCAGACGCGGTTACGGCTCTCGAGGCGGTTTTTACAGACGGGATTAATGACGTCATATTACGCAGCTGGAACGTTTCAAGGTGTCTAATGGATTCTGCTCCTAGTCTGATACGGACATATCGAGAGAAGGTGGTCGCTAGAGAAAGAAGAAGAGAGAGACGATGATGATGATTCCGTCTCTAAAATTATCATCATTCCCGATTCGCTAACGGTTTCATATTTCGTTGCTCTAGCAAAGTAGAATAATACTTATTGAAATTCTTAAATTTTACCGCTACCGCTGTATCGACTATAATTATTTCATTACGCGATTGTATCGTCACAGATGCAACAAAAGATTCTTTCCCTCGGTGTGTCAAAAATGATTTTCTTGATTTTAATAATGATGCAATTGCATGTGTGTAATTATCGTCAGGAGAATATCGAAAAATTTTCCCTGCGTAAAAAACATGTAGCTTTCTGGACTATGATTGTTCCATCGTATAATTAGTACTACAGATAAGAAAAGAATTTTTGTCTGCGAAACATGACTTTCCCGGCCATAATTATTCTATTTGCCTGATTATCGTTATGTAATTGGAGTCACGAGTACCGAACAATTTGATGCGATTACAGTCAAAGATATTAGAAACAAATGTCTTCCCTGACTATAATTATGCAATCATTACAATCACGGGAATCGATCTTCCCTGCACAAACCGACCGCCGCTTTCCTGACCCCAATTGCATAATCCCATTACATAATTGGACGTCACAAAAACGACGTCCTGTCTATAATTACTTTATCACGCGATCAAATATCCCACAAATATCGAACGATCCTCGTCAGTGGTCGGCGATTCCCTTTGGTCGACGATTCTCTGTGCACGCGCCGACAACTATCGGTCAAAGCACTCGACGTGAAATTTACCTTACTCGGCCTCGTCGCCGGGACGATCGGTGCGCGTCTAGCGGATCTGCGTGGAGCCTGCGTTAACCTTTTCTCTGCTGAATCGACTCCCCTTGAGAAAATTATTCAAATATTTGGTAGTCCTACGTTTTTTCGCTCGCTGATTACGAATCTAAAGTGAGACTTGCAAAATTCAAAATGGCGGACTCAATATGACGATCATAATGTACAAAATTAACGAAAATTCCGATTATTACCAAATAATGACCAGGTCGTAATAAGAACATATGATTCTAGACGATGGAACTCGATCGAGCTGGAAAAAATTTATGCGGGAGAATGCTCAATACTGCATATTTATGCTTACTCTAGAAATTAAACATTCATTTTTGAGTAAAATAATATTGATAGTATGGATAAGATGGAGATACAGAATGAAAAAACTAGGAAAGTACAGCTAAAAAGTGCAAGAGAATCAAATTTCGGCCGTTTTTGCAGAAATATTTGTTTATAAAAAAGAAATCTAACCTGCAAAAGAATACTGAAGAAAATATATGTTTTTGTACAACATTAGAAAAATATTTGGTGAAAATTTCAGTGAACTCTACATTCAATACTGTTCGCAACGTAAACGCGATATTTAAAGAAGAAGCGAAGGGAGGCGATTGAATGCCGTCAAGTTAAACAAAAACTGCAATTTAATAAACAAAAGTTTAAATGGCACCCGACAGTTACTCCACCGAAAAGCGCTATTACAAGAAGTGGTACAATAAGTCTCGCCGAAAGTCGAGGAAGAAATCCTTGTCAATTTCGTCTTCTCTTGTCTTCGATGTCTTATCTAACTTATTCCCGATAGACACGGGACTCAGGCCCGTGTATAAGAAATCGCGACTATGCAGAGACAATATACACTCAAACTCAACGTCCGCGATTTTTCTACACGGGAATATCCAATACATAATGTCGAAAACAAGGTCAAGATTCGAATTCTAAGCGAAATTATAATGATACAATAAAGTTTATAGAGCCCAGATATAAACAATTTTAGAAAGCGGCCGAAATCGAAATTCGTTGCGAACAAATACTCTCCGAGGAATCGGTTTTCCCCTAAAAATTTTCCCCCATTTTTTTTCAACTTTAATTTCTTATAAATAATCACAAATAAATAATTATAAATATATATTTCTTATAAATAATCACAAATAAATAATTATAATAAAAGCCTATTGTGGAGTATATTGAACAACTGTTCGGTTATCCGGAAAACTCAAATCCCCGATTAGTTCTTCAAAATTACGTGATTTACAACGCAAAATTGAATTAAGAAAAGGTGGGGAAGGATACTTCCCACTAACAGTGAAAGGGTTAAAACACGCCGGTGTCGCGCATCATCCCGCCGCGATTAATAACGGCCGCTGGTCTAACGGACAGACGGACGCGCAGACAGCGGGGGGGAGGGAGAGGGTGTCGTTGTGACTGGTCGGTGTGATACACTATTTTTCCGCCATCGACGGGCCAGACCGCGCGCGCCATTGTACGCCGCTTGAAGCCGTAGCAGATAAACGCGCGTTATCAGATCGCACACGCACGCGCGCGCGCGCGTTTCCTCGTCGCGGTGTCGCACGCGGCCATCGCCGGCCATTACCTAGGCACTCTGGCCCGATAATATTAATTGACACGCGAGTAATGCACGGAGGTTATTGTGCGCTCCGGGGGGTAATCGATGAGTTAATTACCTCCGCGAACGGCACACTCACCGCGCCCCCTCCAGCCCGGAACCCCCTCGACAGGTTGACCGGATTATGAGCGAGCCGGCGCCTTTTTCTCCTGCGCTTCGTTTAGTAACAAAGGTATACCAGCCGAATGTCTCGAGGTGAGATCTTACGCGGAATGAGAGGAGATTCTCACTAGAGATGTGCGAATCAAGAATTTTTATGTCGAATCGAATCGAATCTACGAAATTTCATTCCAATTCGAATCGAATCGAATCATTAAAAAATTTAACATGACTATTAAACATGCACATAATGATGGAAGATTTTAATATGAAAGGGGATATTGATATTGTAATATCATCTTACAGTAAAATATATATTTAAATATTTTAAGTAATTTATAATTATGTTATTAATTATAAGTTGAGTTAATTACAAGTTAAGGGTTCAAATATACAGGCCCAGATGGCTCGTTTTGTACCTGATGCATGTAAATATAATGCACGTTAATATATTTTATTCGTAATTGAATCTTCGATTCGAAATTTTCGAATTATTCGGATTCGAATCATAGGAATTCGGATTCGAATCGAATCGAATTACATTAGATTCGATTCGATTCGATTCGAATTCGAATAGTCGCACATCTCTAATTCTCTCTCTCTCTCTCTCTCTCCCTCTCTCTCTCTCTCTCTCCTTCTCTCTCCCTCTCTCTCTCTCTCTCTCTCTCTCTCTCTCTCTCTATCACACAGGAACGAGGGTGAAGTCGAACCGAGCGAAAAGTTGCTTGAAGCGCGCACGCTGCCACTCGGAGTCCCAAGAGCGAGTGACTCGCTCGACTTTGAGCGAACTTTTGCTATACGAGTGAATGTGAATCGGTGAACTGAAGCAAATGTCAGTCAGCGATAGTCAGCGGTATCTTCAGATGCACTCTTCAATGTCGAGCGAGCATATTCACTGGATAATTTGCTTCGTACGAGCGAAAAATCGTCTGGCTCTTCTCCTCGAGTGGAATTTCCTCCGGAGACATTTGAAGCGTTGTCTAAACTTCTCGGTGTGTCTAAACTTCTCTCGAAGCGAGTGCGAATTCGCTCGAGCTCTTGTTGAAGATGTCGCAAGAGTAAACCAAGTTTAATCCAACCGTTGAGTGTATTTTTACAACTTGCACGAATGAACGTCTCGATCGATTAGATTAAATTTCCTTCCGTGACGATAGAGCATGTCAAACGTGCTCTTCAATTTCGAGCGAAAACATTCACTCGGCAACTCGGAGTAGAAAATTGTCATTGTGCGAGCAGCGATTCACTCGGGAATTCGAGTGACTCGACGATCAGTGCATTCTTCGCGCGGGATTTCGCCGTGAGCAAATTCACAGAGCAAACGACGCTGAGGAAGGCGCGCTTGATATACTTGCGCGATCCTATAATTACCTTACAGTGGAAGAAAACAACCGTACACGTATATCGTAACTGTATTTTGTTTCCTTTTTCTGCACAACAAAAAGATACAGCTCGGAGGTCAAAGTTGTATGACTACAACTTCGGTAACTGTCAACTGTCCTTTTCTCTGAGACAATCTGTCAATTTCGAAACATTCGCTGACCCTCCAGCAAAGCGCAAGAGTACAGAAATCCTGTTCCCTCCCCCCCCCCACTCTCCGATACAAGCACGCGACAGACGTGTAAACGCGCGCGGAAAAACGCGTAAACGTCTGGTCAGGCATCCGACATCTGGGAAGCCGAGGAGAAGAGGGCGAAGACGGCGACGACGTCGAGGTCGAAGACGATGAGGACGCGACGACGGCCAATTTTGAGAGAATCCTTCCGCCTCTTCCGTCTTCTCGTCCTCTCCGTTACGACTTCGTCCTCCACGGCGCGGCGCGGCGCGGCGCGGCGCGGCGCGGCGCGGCGCGGCCGGTGCGGTGTAATCATTTCACGTACGACCGGACAGCTATTGATTTATGACTCGCCGAAGGCGAAGCTGAACTTCCCACTTGTGTGATTTATGCCTTCTGGCTTTCCTCTGTCTTCCCTCGCGTGTGTGGAAATCACCGTCGTTCGTTCGTTCGTTCGTCCGCTCGCTCGCTCCTTAACGCATACCGTCGCGCCGCGCCGCGCCGCGCGCGCGATACCTCGATTTATTAACACCGTCGTGCGACGTGATGAGTTCCAAGTGTCGGACGAAAAGCTCTCGAGAGCTACGGGAGCTCTCTCGAAAGAACGTGCGCGCCGCGTACGGTCGCAGCTGGCCCGGCCGGAAAAATCGCTGAAAGGACGTTACGCGCGCGCGCGCGCGCGCGCGGACGCCCGTGTGCGGTTTTAGCGTTGATCAAGATGGATCTACGCGAATTCCATCCGCTCGCTCGCTGACTCGCGTGTGAACGTTGATTAACACAATTAACAGGGCGCGTGTGACGCGCTGTATACGCGGTGGCATGCGAGTCCTTAACAAGGAAGCGCGCGACGATCGAGACGACAGATCCCGCGCGTATTCTACGGAGCGAACTCTTTTCCGTCTCCCTTCCCAGCCCTCCTCAAGCCCCGACGTTTCTTTTTTCCACTCCTGCTTCTGTGTCTCTGTTCGTCGTGTTTTTCTCTTCGTCTCGCCGGGCGTTAATGAGCGAATAACGACGTAACGCCGCCTGTTACGCAGGAATTCCGCGCGCACAATGCGGCGGGGGGAGTCGCCGGGCCGAGTGGCGTTCTCATTGTGCTCGCTGAAAAGTTCTACACGCTCGCACCACCCCCGCGCGCCAACCCTCTGCGCGGACCCCGCGAGTTTTGGGCTTCGCAGCGGCCCTAACCTGACCGCGAGCGCGGTCGAGTCCGGCTAATGAAAAGTTCACCTGTTTGTTTCTCAAAGAGGAACTCTTGAGAGAGAAGAAATCGTTCGTTTCTGCGAGCTTTCTTTTTCAAACAGCAACAAAATAGTCTCACTGTGCGATCCTAGCCACAAATGCCTGGTATTTTTCTCCCTATAGTGGAGAAAATTCCGTAATTATTTATCCTTCCTCCGTAGCATGTCCTTAATTAGTGCTATCCATCTAGCGGCACAATTCAACGTACCCAAGTACGTCCCATCTTCGCCCCAATCATTGAATGTGGAAGAGCGAATAATACTTGTGTCGACTTGTGTGTACTAGATGAAGACTTGGCGAGTTCTCAACGTTAGCAACGTTAGCAACACTGCTGTAGCGTTTCGCACAAAAATGGGGGTCTCGATCACAGCTATTTCCGAGCGAATTACAAGTACGGCCAATACCCTTATCTCGATGTAGTAACATATGCGATCGCGCGCGCCACTTGAGAATTAATCGATCGCCAAACGCCAGACGTTATCGGCGCGAGAACTCAGAGAGAGAGAGAGAGAGAGAAAGACCCGCGTAACGCTCCACCACATACGCCCCCTGTTATCCCCTCTGTGCGAGAAAAGATTAAGATCTGCCAAAATTCTCCCACGCAAATTCAAACTGACGAGTATTCCATTTCCTCGCCCGTTGCTCGTTTTGGGGCCTTTGCTTTCTGCAATCAGCGAGAGCTATAAGAAAGAATAATAGGCGCCATTTTTTATTCGTCAACGAGCCGGGCCCAGGCCGATGTAGATGAGCTGACAAAGTGAGAAATGCGGAGATGAAGAAGCGGAGTCCGGAGCGGCCGGCTGCGGCGGCCGAAACGCGCCGGACTACCGGATGTATCGGCAATAAGCTACCGGACCTCCTTCCTGCGGGAGTCCTTGCCGAGCCACCTCGGCAAGAGCTGGGCAGTGTCCTTTGGGAAAGCAGTGTCCTCTGGCGAACACGATTTTCGCGCGATTTTTATGTAGCAAGCTGTAGGCTTCTCCCTTGAAACCCGAAGAATGACGTAATTTCCGACTAGAAGAAGCGATCCTCTCCCGCTACTACCTGCAGTCATAATCCTTAAGCTTTAAGCGAGCTGGTCAGATTCCAGCTGTCAAAGAGTGAGAAATGGTTCTCCTCTTTTCAAGAATTATAGGACTTGGAACAAAAAGGTAAAGGCTTACTCGTATTCGGGATCCATTGTGGACCGGGCCTAAGGAGATGCCCAAAACGTGTGTAAAACTTGCTTGAACGCGTCATCTAAATATTGCGTCTTCCTCGTAGCTACTCCACTATGAGCGCTACACTGAGAGAAGAAATGGAAAATGAAAGAAATCATACCAAAAGTTGTAGCGATCTAGTCTCGGTTCTACTGAACGTGGTATATCCTCTTCTGGTTCTAATCAAAAAGCAGCGGTAGGGCGATGTGCACGTGCGCGGTTGTGCTGATCAACACTGTGTGTGTGTGTGTGCGTGTGTGTGTTAGTAGTAACAAGTCCGAACCACACCGACGAAACGGTATTCGTCACTGGGACCGCAAAGGTTTGTAACTGCACTAACTGCACCAACTCGTACTACTTCTCTATATCCTTCTTTTTCTTTATGACCAAGTCACGTGCTTCATACGTCATACCTCATACCCGCCCCTTTTTAAGTTTCAAAAGTGTGCGTGATTGTGATCCAGCCACGTGTCAACATCACGCAACGCGTTAATATGACGCGCAACGACGGGAAGACACGGGAAAACTAAACAGAAGAGCATGGTGCCGGTGCCGGGGATGACAACAGCCTTGGCTTGGAAATTAATCATCCCCAAGGTATTTCGTCGAGGGTTAAGTTGGTCCCAAAGATCACTCAAGGTCACGCATATCGTTCGGGAGACATATCTGTGTGTGTGTGTGTGTGTGTGTGTGTGTGTGTGTCTGTCCCAAAGAGGGACGGGCGTTTTTGGTATTCCTTTCTCGTTTCCCTCTGAAGAAAGAATGCACAAAAGACAGACAAGATAACTCCAGTTCAGCCTGCTCTTGCCTCCTCTGTCTCTCTATAAAGGACGACTCACCACGGTCGGTTACCGTGGTGAAAAAAAATGCGTCTCTTCCCTTCGAAGAGAAATTTTTCTTGCAGCTCGCGCTGCCCTCTCGGAAATTCGAAAGAGCGAGTGTGACTTCCGGGCTGCTTTAACCGCGTTAATTCGCTTCGTTCAGACTGCGCATCGCACCGCAGTCACACAAGCCATCAGCCAGACAGCTACGGAGCACGAGGCCCGTCGGCAAGAGGATGACGGTGAGGGATGACTAACCTTCATATTCGCACTGTCTCGGTTAATCCCAGTGGCGCACGATCACGTGCTTCTTCTCTTCCTCATCTCGACTCGATCAGACTTCACTCGGCCGGCGCGGCTCACACGCGCCGTCGTCTCTCCAGCGTCCCTCTTCCACCCCCGCGCCCTCTTCGCCCATGTACCAGCGAGCCCGGCGTGAGTAGCGCGATCTCTCCAGCAAGCCTCGTGCCGCCGCCACCACCACCACCAACTCACCGCGACCTCTGCGACCCGAAGTAGCCGAGAGCGCGTTTCCGGTCGTCAGTAGTCATTCGTTGGCGCGAGTGCGCGACGGCGGACCCAGCACGGCTCTCGCAGACAATCGAGCGACATCCTACTCGGGCCCGTGCTCGGAGAAAACTGGCAGCCTCGGCTCTGCCCCCTACCACGAGCCCCGCGGATGGTGGCAGGGTTGGGCCAACGGCACCGGCACACGCACTGGGTGCCCAGGATGCGTGGGGATGGATGGGCGCTCGCATACACTCCCGCGGCCGCCGCCAGCTCCCGGCGATGACAACAAGCACGGTGCCGGCGGCTGCTCCCCTACGAGTCGCCATCTCCGGCTCGTCGACTCATCCCAGCCTGTCCTCCAGCGTTGCACCAGCTTCGTGACCCAGCGGCTCTCTCGCGTTTTGCCCATCCAGGCTCAGCTACATGTATCTGATTCTTTCGCAGCTTTGAAGGTGTGCACTGCCTCAGCGATGAGGAGCAGACCTGGAGTCTGGGCCGGTCACCCGCGGAGGGCACCTTGATACCTCCGGAGTCATCGGAACTGTCGTACTAGACCTGGGTACACCTTCACCTTCATGTACCACACACACACACACACACACACACACACACACATGCCATGCGCGCGCACGACAGTGTGGCGAGACTCACACTGCTCGCGCACATTACGTGTCGATTCAGGGGGTCGCGGGGCAGGTAGGCGATAATAGGTAGCACGGAGAGGATCGGAAGACTTGGCCGGGACAGAGTTTGGGGTGAGCGACGGAGAAGCTCCGCCCATGGTGCCCGCCCATGGCTCCCTTGAACGAGCTGCGAGGACGCGCGCGTGTGGACGTGTGTACGCGTCTGTCCCTGTGTGGTGCACGGGTACACACTCGCGCACCGGGAAGAGGGGGGGGGGGTGCCTTATTGTCGACGGCCAAACTGCCGAATGGAATTTCAGCGGTGATTCGCAAACTCCCCGAGCCCGAGTCTTTGCGCAAACTTCGTTTGCAAGTCCTGGGCACACCCGAAAGATCGGCGGCGTCCTCCGGTCGAGGAAAAAGCGCGAGCGCGCTTTTATCGAACCGCCCACGCCGCCGCCGCCGTCGCCGTCGCTGTGTGTATATCGCGCATCCGTCGCGCACGAACAGTGTCGCTCGAAATTACCTCATTGCACCGTGGAACTCGCCCCGATCGTGCCGCCCCCCCTCCCCTCCCCTCTTCCTGCTCCGTGCTTGCCGCTGGAAACGGCTTGCCAGGAAACGTCGTGCAACGTCGCGCTAATTTTTTACACAACTTGCACGCATGTGCGAGAGAGCGGGAGGGCGGGGGGTGAAACAAACTCCACTTTTTCTCCCCGTCCTTCCCCTGACGAAAATTTAGGTATTCGAGGAAGCCCGAACACACCTGTTTGCATTTTCATCGAGTCTAATGCCCGCACTCCGACGCCGTAAATCATCCCCGAGTGGACCGGCGACTTTTATCACTGCCGTCCTTTCTCCCTCTCCGCCCTCCCCCTCTCTCTCTCTCTCTCTCTCTCTCTCTCTCTCGCCCGGACTATTTCCACCTTTCTACATACGCTCGTTCGGCGTGTTCGACCGTCGCAACCACACACACATACACACACGCACACACACAGACACACGTGTGTGCATTCACGATGCTGTTCGACCTGGCCCCTGGCGGGTGCACGGCACCCACGCCCACGCCCGAAATGAATATGAATTTCTCGCGTCGTGGAAAACTGTCAAACGAGTTCTCGGCTCGCCTGTCGCCCGTGTGTTTTATTGCCGGCCGACGCGCGCGCGGTCCGTGAAATGCGTCGCTCCGCTTCCCGAAGACACCTCGCCTAGAGCGGCTCCGCTCCGGAGAAGACGGCCCGATCGCACGGACGCGTCTCTGTCACTCTGTGTGTTGTTCATAGTGTTTCGCCTGGCTCAGGACTAAGCAGCCGCACCCCCCTCCTCGCTTTCTCTCTCTCTCTCTCTCTCTCTCTCTCTCTCTCTCTCTCTCTCTCTCTCTCTCTCTCTCTCTCTATCTATCTATCTATCTATCTATCTCTCTGTTCTCTCCTCTCTCCCACCTAGGTTTTGATCCTGTTTTCGGCCTCGATATTCCATTTCACGCCAATTTTGTGCTCTGTGAAGCCGGTACTAACTTACTACTCGATTCTGTTTAACTTGTAACTTCCCCGAGAAGTCCTTCTGAGAGCCTGCGAGTGGCGAATTGTGTGTCTTCCGCCGTTTAGAGCGTTGAGTAGCGCGTTTCAATGCCCGCATCAATTAGATTTTATCAATCTAATCGGATGAAATGTCCATTTGTCCTCGAAAATGAGTGTTCAGGCGACTTCAGATTAGAAATGGGACTAAAATTTCGGCTCGAAGCCTTTCTCCAAGTGTCTCACGAAAATCAAATCAGCTTCTCTCGTAAACACGATTATAAGATGTACGTTGGATGTCTTTAATATCCTCATGTATGACACGATTTTCATGCTTAGTGAAAATTCGAAATGCTGTACACCTGAGATATCGCATTTATCCGAAGGAGGCCGCTTCCGTTTGGCACGTCCGTCGAGAAACTTGCGGCGCCGCGACGCTCTCGCGTTCATCTTCGCCGAGTGGAAGAGAGAGAGAGAGAGAGAGAGAGAGAGAGAGAGAGAGAGAGAGAGAGAGAGAGAGAGAGAGGCTGACGCGGCGCCTTTTATTTATTAACTGGGTAAGTAAGCGCGCATAACCACGTAAATTTACCTCCGTACAGGCTCTCTCCTGCGGCCGAACGGCTCGCGCGCGCAGCGAACGGTTCGTGTTGCCTCGTGAACGAGCCATTAGTAACGCTTACCCGGTATAAAGCGAGAAAAATGGCGGTCGAATTATTCCGGTGGCGGAGCCAACTGTGAACAAAGGTCCTCGGTCGCGCGAGGAGCTCGGAGGATCCTCCCGTGGCAGACCGCGGGGTTCCACCCCGGTGCCGAACAAATCGAAGGCGACAACGCGCCCTCTTCCCGCGGCATTCACGAGTGCCGTCCGTGCGAGCCCATTAATCGATACGATCGAGAGTCCCGTCGACGGTCGCCGAGAAATATACCGTAGCGCGCGAGCGCGCGATGCGCTCTACGGTCCCGCGTATATCTCTTAACGGTACGGCAAAAAATTGCATAATTAATCACGCGTCTTAGGAGGGTGCCGCGCGCGCTCGACTCGCGCGGCCGCTTGACGGTATCGACGGTCTCGCGCCGCGCGGCACTCCGCGCGCGAATGTCGCCATTAAGCGAGGATACGGAGATGCCTGACGTACTTAGACGACGAATCGGATTCCCTAAATCTCTTGGGATTTCACCACAGACTTCTACTATATACGTAGTATATGTACGTAGGCAGACTGAAAAGTTCTCGGCCTAACAGTGAAAGAAAACTTTCTTTTGCCGTGAAATATGTTGTATTTTTCAATATAATCTCCTGAAACTTCAATACATTTATTCCAACGTTTTTCCAATAATTCAATACCATTATTAAAGCGTGATTCCGGAAGGCCTGCAAAATATCCATCCGCGGCCGCAATAGCTTCGTCATTTGATGTAAAACGCTTCCCAGCCAGGAATTTTTTCAGGTTTGGAAACAGATAATAGTCAGAGGGAGGGCCAAGTCTGGTGAATACGCTGGACGTTCAAGCAATTCGTACTTTAATTCGTTGAATTTTGCCATTGTCAAAACACTTGTGTGAACACGTGCATTGTCTTGATGGAAAACGATTCTTTTCTTCTTTAAAGCAGGTCTTTTCTCACGAATTTTTGCGTCCAATAGATCCAGAAAAGGTTACAATAATATTCAGAGTTAATCGTTTTATCTTTCTGAAGATAATTCTGAAGATAAAACACCTTTGTAATCCCAAGAAAACTGTTGCTATAACCTTTCCTGCTGATGGAACCGTCTTTGCCTTCTTTGGTGCACGTCCACTGGTGCTTCAATCCATTGTTTCGACTGTTCTTTTCGCTCTGGTATATAGTGGTGGATCCAAGTTTCATCAACAGTTATGAAACGACACTTGAAATCCATTTTCTGTTTTGCTTAAAACGATCCAAACACGCTTGAGAAATACGCGTTCGAATGCGTTTTTGGTCAATTGTTAGCAAATGCGGCACCCATCTTGCACGAAGCTTTTTCATACATAATTGGACTTGTTGAATGAATGTTTTGTGGTGTTGTAGCAGTTTTTGCCGACAACCTTCGCGTGGATCATCTTCGAGGCTTGTACGACCAGATTTAAAAAGAGCAGCCCATTTTTTCACACTGGAAAGTGAAGGTGATGCATCCTTATACACTTTTAACAATTTCGGATGAATTTCTGTTGGTGTTAAACCATCCGAAACAAAGAATTTAATCACTGCACGATATTCAATTTTTTCCATCTTAAAAAAGACAATGACACGTCAATATTAAACTGGTGCTACTACTCGAATGACTTGACAGATCGAAATGAAATTTTACATGGGTTTATATCAGGGATGCCACTTTCCAATACAATTACAGTTTGACAGTTTCTAATGCCATCTATGTGTCAGGCCGAGAACTTTTCAGACTGCCCTCGTATAAGCTAGACTGAGAACTTCCATTGGTTTCCATCGGTTTTCAAAAGCGTCCCTTATGTCAAATATAGAATCGTGCGCACATGCGCACTGCAAAGTCCCGAAAGGAATGTAGCTGCACCGTAGAGACATTTTTGCTTCAGAAAATAGTAATATATTTAACCAGGAAATATTAATATTTATACAAAACATTGAATGCGTCATTGAATGTGACATGTGCAAGAGGAAATATTAAATATTGGATAAATATTAACATTTTCTAGAGCGAAAATGCCGGTGCACGGTGCAGTTACATTCTTTTAGGGACCTTGCGATGCGCATGCGCGAAATTTTAACACGTACTTTTAGGGAACGTGTTGAAGAGACCAGTTATCGGTCTAGTGTATATAGAAGTCTGTGGATTTCGCACGGAGAGTAGAGTGATCAACAGCCGCATGGATTCTCGAGAGAGACTTCTCGCTTGTTCGAGAGCTCTGCGAGAGAGTTCTGCGTTCTGCGATCGTCGAGTGAATATTTTCACTCGAAATCGAAGAGTGATCGTCGAACGTGTTCCTCTTTCGCCGGACGACGATAATCGCTCCGATCGAGCGAATCCGCTCGATCGACTTGAGTGAAACATTCGTCTCTTGATTTCAAGTGGCGATATTTTTTTTCACTGTCGCCTTGATGAATGAAGATACTGCTGCTTTTCGTGCGTTTTCACTCCGAAAGGATTCAGAGAGAGAGAGAGAGAGAGAGAGAGAGAGAGAGAGAGAGAGAGAGGGAGAGAGAGAGAGAGAGAGAGAGAGAGAGAGAGAGTGCCTTGATTGGAATGTGCGCCAACGCTGCAAATCCGAGCGAGTTATTTTGACACGCGTAAGCGTGTCAAATTGGCTAAGGCTCTCTTCAAGGCGTCTCTTCTCGTCTTCTGAATCGCGCTGTTTAATACGTTTGAACATGTTAAATGATGCTTAAGCGAATTAAACGGCGCGATTTAAGACGACCAGAAACGTGTAAAGGAAGCTTCAGTCAATTATACACGCTTATGCGTGTCAAAATAACACGCTCGGATTTGCAGTGAAGAGCGGCCAAGCTTACCGGTTGGAACCTGTCCTTGTTTCGCGCTTGTATAAGTCGACGCTGTCCTTGTCTTTCACATTCTGAATGGTCTAGTCGAAATATATTGCGTCTGAGGAAAGGATACTTTTTAAATCCCGCGAAATGAAATCTCACTCGATAAGCGAAGGGACCATCGGGTCATTCGAATTCGAGCGATTCTTCTCTCGTCGAGTGAATAATTCCACTCGAAATTGAACAATAAATTTATTATCGTACTTCACCGTCGTGAAGACGCAGAAACGTATTCGTTCTAATCGGTTCAAAGCACTCTCTCTCTCTCTCTCTCTCTCTCTCTCTCTCTCTCTCTCTCTCTCTCTCGATTCCGATATCAGGTTTCGGGTGAAGTTTTACTCGTTTAGAAAATATCCAGCAAAAAATGGAGTGACAAGCGAGTAATTTGAAGTCGAATGGCATTCATTCGCAGGAATAAATTCACTGGTAAAACTCGCGCATTTAAAGCTGAAATCCGCTCTAATCTTGGATGAAACACTCCTCATATAGGTAACTCAGGTTATGAAGTGAGCTCGAACGAACGAGTACCTCAGCGGATATCTCATCATTTATCTTCAGTATAAGAAGTTTCAGTATAAGAAACACAATTCTTCCTAAAGCATCTATCGTTGATCCACTTCAGTCCTTTTACGTCTCCTTTAGAACGTCTTGAAGAAGCGAGTATAAGAATAAGTAACCTGCTCGAGTATCTCGATATCCGATTATTAGCCAGAAAACTCAGGTACCCTTCGTACCCGTGTAGTGGCTGGGATGGATAGCATTAGAGCACCACTCAAGTTATGCCTTCATCATCTTTCAATCTCTCGTTTTCTCTCTCTCTCCTCTCTCTCTCTCTCTCCTCTCCCTCTGCATTCTCACAGAAAATTAGGCGATTTTTCCGTCGTTTCCACATCGCTTCGCGCCTCACCTCACCGTTGAATTCTGAAAAAAATTTTCGGTAAAACGCCGACCACTCTCTCTCTCTCTCTCTCTCTCCGCCGCCACGGGATCGTATATATCGACACATTATTATCATTAGAATGATCGTCTGCCCTGCTCGGGACCTGCTCGAGCTCGTCGTCGAGAGATGTGCCACGTGAACCCGGGGAAAGGAGCCCTGGGCTCTATTGTCGCCCGGCCTTACGGGGCCCCAGGCTCCCGTAAAAGAATACAAATTCGAGAAAGCAGCCTGGCGTGTCACCTCGCACCTAACCACCTGCTGTGCAAACAGCGGGGACATTGTAAAAAATCCGGTTCGCCGCCTCTCGCCCGGCGAAGGCGCGTGTTTAACCACGCGCGTTGTGCCGCTCGCTTCCCGTTTACGTGGACCGCTCGCGCGAAACGCTCGCCGTTCGGCCGACGCGATAAGAGACGCTCGGCGATACTTTGGCCGGCCGATAAGCCCGATAAGCCCTGACAATTGTCGCGAATATTTCCCGTATTCGTGCGTTCTCTGGACCTCGTTCGATCACGGACCTCCCGCTGACTCTCCGGACCTTTTTTACGCTCCTTCCCGGGACATCGCCTCGGAAAAATCAGCCGGGCAGACTCGAGGGAGGTCTTTACGCTGCGGTATACACAAGTTTCCGGTAACCCCCCCCCCTCCCCCCGCCCTCTTTCTCTCTCCTTTCATCTGCGCACCCTTTGATCAATCGTCGTCGGAGCCGACTTTCTCCCTCGACGGAATCGTCGGATAGCAATTTCCGAGAGCGATGGGTGATGTCCTCGAAGATCGCGGCCGGCTGCTCTTCGCTAATCCTGAGCCTGAGAGACGCGGAGGGACACGCGAGGGGAAAAAGCAATGTTTATGCGTAGTTTTGCGCGAGTTTGATATTCGCGAGTTTGCACACAACCGGGGCCGGGGGGAGGGAGAGGGAGAGAGACGCGAGCGCGCAATTGCGACGGAAAGCCGACGCTGTCTCTCATCCTCCGTTCGCATCCTACACTCAGCTTCCTGCTCTGTGATCTCAGGGCGCCTCTGTTTCATCCCTCTTCAAGTTGGCTAACAGCAGGATCCTACACAATATAGTCGTGATTGCAAATCCGCTCGTTATCGCCAAAACTGTGCTCGACCTTACCGAAAGCAGCCCTCGCCCTACGAAACTTCCTCGCATACTCCATGCATTCTCCTATCTTTCTTCCCTGCCTCCCTTCCTCCCCGCCCCTCTCTCTCTCTCTCTCTCTCTCTCAATTTGTCTCTTCGATCCTCTCGGTGTACTTCATCAATTGCCGTTTCGTCGGTAAAAGGAAAAATTCGCCTCTCACGTTCGCCTCGCGTTTTCGGGCTCCTCATCGAAAACTCACTTCATCGCCTTCGTTGCAAACTTCAACGAGATTCAATAAAATGGATTCGTCTCGACCTTAGCAGAGTTCCTTCGACGAAGTGAACAACTTTTCTTTCGCCTTGCTCCAGATTCCGGCAAGCTTGCTCGACGGAAGAGAAAAGAAGTTCACTTCGATCGTATCTTACAGGATGTTTGACGTTCTTATTATAAAGCTCATTGCTAATCGATTCATCGTCATTCTTCATCAAATTATTGTTAATCAAGATTGTTCATCAAATCATTGTTCAATCAAGATAAAATCGCGCAAGTCCACGCGGCGAAATATTTCCGAGAGACACGATGAAAGATCGCGCGTGCGATTTACAAAAAGAGCGCCTCGGCGCTTTTTACGCGTTCGGTCGAGTTAAAAATTGCGATAACCGATAAACAGCTTATTGACTTACACAAAGGACCATGTGCGTGCGCGTGCGCGCGCGCGCGCGCGAGCGAGAGCGGCGGATCGAAACGCACTTCTGTCAACGGGGACGACCTGATACTATTAGGGAAAACACAGAGCGATGATTGCACAGGTGCGAGAAAATCGATCTACGCGAGCCCAATGTGCCCACGGAATTATCTCTCCTTTGGGCGTCATATCGGCGAAGATAAACGTGAGCCTGTGTCAGGAAACACAGCTACTCCCGACGTATTGATGTTTACTCGGACACACTCGCGACATTCCTCCGCGGGGCGCCACGAACGGCGCGGCGCGTTTAGACGCGCGCGCGAGCCGCCACTGTGGGGGCCACACTGAGAGAAAAGTATATGATATTTGGAACTATAATGATATAGTAACTAAATTATAGTCCGAAATATCATATTTATACTAAGTATTACCATAATATCGGTAATAATTGCGACATAGGCATAGGTGTAATCAACTATATAATATTTTTACTAAGAATTACAGTAAGTTAAACTAAAATTATTGTACGGGTGCATATATAAAATGGTAGGCAAAAGTAACTCTTTTATATAGTCAATATTCGAAGAATATTCGCTAAATGATATTAAATCTCACTATATTTGTGAATGAGAAATTACCATATGGTATGTGGTAAAAGTAACTAAACAATTATTTAAGACAATCATCGACTATATACTTGTGTTTATTCTACTGTATTTTGCAGGTTTCCACGAACTATAAAAATATGGTTGACGCCAAAATTAACTGTACAATGTAGCGAGATTATAATTAATTCAACTATATTTTTCTATCAGTGCAGATGACATTCTTTGGTTCAAAATTCTCTAGAGATCTGAATTTCCAACCGACCATCGATACCAATGGATGAGGTTGATCCTGAATAAATTCCAAAGAGATCTCTGTCTAGCCAAAATTAAGAAAAAAGTTTCTTTCCTCGACGAATTACTAGCCCCAAAAGAGGAAAGATTATCGTTAAACGCGAGAAACTTGTGCGAGAAATACTCGTTATTCGATACTTATTTCTATCTAATAGCGTATTCAGCGGATTGAAACTATGAATCAACAGATACCTCGAGATTCATCGATCTGGAATCAGAAAGCCATTAACCCAAAACTCATATGCCCAAAATACAAAAACATCAAATATACACCCATTAAGCACAAAACCGAGGGATTTTGAGTCTTAAGCCCATCAACCTAGGAATCTATCAATCCGAGAACTTTTTAGCTCGTAGATGCATAAAGCATCCGTATATATTAAGAGCCCCAAATAGTCCAAGAATCCAATCTAGCCGTAGCTCGAGAACCTAATAATACTCGACGTTGAATATTCAGCTATAAAGCATTAAGTTCGAGCCTCGAAACTTTCAAGACAAACCCTAAATCCATGAATCCTGGAGCCGATAGTTTTTTTCAAAATTTCGACTGGACAGATCTCTTTGGAATTTATTCAGGATCAATCTCATCCATTGGTGTCGATGATCGGTTGAAAATTCAGGCCTCTAGAGAATTTTCAACCAAAAAATATCATCTGGCGGCGCACACACAGTGGGACGAAACAGGATATCGTACTTTGTAGGCAAAATACAGCAATCAGCAGAAAGCTGAATAGTGAGATAAAAACATTTGATCAGACGATTACGATTAGAGAAGACGATTACTCATAAACAAAAAATTAACTTTCCAATTGCTTAAAAAATTATTGTTCAAACAATTCGTTGCAAAATACGAGATACAAGGAGACTGATAGTGCCATTCGATTCTACGGGAAAAACTACCATAGAAACCATGTGCTAAAAAATTTTTTCTCAACCCTATTTATTAATAAAATAAAAAATGTTTCAATGGGTTAAGTTGTCTTCTGGCCGGCGGCATTTGCATCAACGGCAATACGCACCATGAGGAGGTCGCACGGTTGGATTTTGCATATTAATTAAATTAATAACATCATCTTCTTTTCCCCTCGAAACTATAAAATTTTTGTTGAAAACATTTTTGTCTGCCACTCTTAGTTTTCAAGATATTCGGCAGGCTTTAAATATGACTACGTTCTTTATCTTATAAAGTTCAATTTCTCTCAAGGTCGTAGCTAATCATGATGGAATAATGAAGGCAGATGCTTATTGAGTAGTGTACAATATGTAAAAGTTTGTAAACTTTTAAGAATTTTTTGTTACCTCTATGAATACAAAAATCCAGAACGATAAGTCGTTAATCAGAAAAATACATGTCTCATAGAGAAAAAATGCTGCAAGTGTCTGCTTCCTTCGTCAGTCTTTTGATTCTAATTGATTCGCTTAAGTGGAATATTCACTTAAACTAACAATAATTAAAACATTTTGACAAAATAGTGGACATAGAAATGCAGGCTATATGTAACAAACTTTTCGCTATTCTTCAGATACGTATACTGATGACTAGTACATCCTATATTATACGGACAAAATGTACATAATTATTTTCATTTAGTTAGGCTCTATTACTATAATTTCGAAACATTAGTTTGTCTCAATTAAAAAAAAAAAAAATTCTGCTCTAATGTCCGAGGTTTCTATACAGCGTGGTCCCACTATGCGGCGTGATGTCCAAGTTTTATCGCGCGTTCCGACGAGATTGCCGCGCAAGTTGCGCTCGCGACGTGCATCATCGAGATGCACGAGAGAATAGTCGATGACAAGGATCACGGCGGAATAACGCGCCGTGAGGTTTTGGTAGCGCGTGGCCGCTCACCTGTAATAGCACAGGTCTGGTCTCGTCTCGTCTCGTCTCGTCATCGAACGCGGATGCCACACGGCGGAAGATTTCAACAGCGCTCATTTTATACTCCTGCTCTTTTGTCCTGCTTCTCCCCACTGCCCCCTCCCCTCTATCCCCCGACAATTGACCTACATTCTGTGTGATTACGTCGGACTCTTGTTGTATGTACGTACGTAGACTTTGGATTGCTTAGAGTGAGATCTCGAGCTGAAAATGGGTGGGAATTTGCACGGAGATTTTAATTAGTGAAGATGTCGCCAGATGTCGGAATCGCAAGAGTGAATGTTCGACTCAAACGGTAGAATGAGGTCTTCATCCGTGCAATTCAAGTGAATGTTCAGTCAGTGTAGATTTGTTTCTGTGGGAGATACCGGGAGGTGTGTATGTTGGATTTCTTATTGATTTCTCAAGTTTCAAAAAAATGTACGCGCAATTTCCTCATACTTTCTCCGTACGAGTGGATATTTCAGCCAATTAGAATGAATTGGTTCCAACGATCGTGGAATACATGACATTTGTTCTTCGATGTCGAACGAAAATATTCACTCGACGATTCAGAGCGGAAGAATTCAATCTGTATGAGCAAAAATTGAAATTCGAGTAACTCGAACGTCATTCTAGTTTTTCAGTAAAATTTCACGCGATAGGATATTTAAATGGCACAGACATACACACACACACACACACATCGTCGTATCCCTGCGTTTCTCCTTGTCGGTACTCTCAGGTTTTCTTTCTTGCATATAAATCGTGATACGTCCTTATGATGAGGACGTCGTTTCCTGCGGGTGGCAGGATTTCATGGGAATGCATCGCTTCCGCCTCGACCGCAGGTGCATCGGAGCTTAATAAAGCCGCTCCGATGATTCAGCGTGACGCGAGTCGGCGCGGCGCGGCGCAGTGCGGCGCGGCTCGCGTACGCCGATAATATTCGCGATAATTAGCGACGCGAGAGATGCGACGCCGATAAAATCGTCTTTCGTCGATTGTCGATTGTCAGTTTCCATGGTGTGCGCGCGAGCGGAACCGCCAGCTCTGGAAATCGAGTCACGCTCTGCACGAAAATCATCTCAACGTGCAACAACAAAATGGAAAGATGAGAGGGAGGGGAGACGTAAAGCATCTTTTTTCCACGAATATCCCGACAGGATGCGAACAATTAGAGAGACTAGCAAGCTCTGGTAATGCAGATCTTAAATCTTTACTGAAGATTACAGTGTATCCGCGGCGGAGTTGTAGTGCTCAGCCATGACGAAAGGTTTAACGCCTTGAAAAATTCCGACAGGCGTGTACGTTTAGAGAGATACGTTTAATTTTTCTCCTTCGATTCCTCTTTAATTCTTCAACTTGTTTCATATTGTTTTTCCTGCAAATTTTCTTCTTCCAATTCGATTTTATATTACAGCGACCAACACGAAATCCCACCGAAAAAGAGACTCTCGTCGGACCGGAAATCGGCAGGTGTGCCATCTTAACCCTTTCACTGTTAGTGCGAAGTATACTTCCCGCCTTTTCTTCATTCAATTTTGCGTTGTAAATCACATAATTTTGAAGAACTAATCGGGGATTTGAGTTTTCCAGATAACTGAATAGTTGTTCAGCATACTCCAATAGGTTTTTATACCCAGTTATTCATTTGTGATTCATTATTTATAACAAATCAAAGTTGAAAAAAGTCCCTTTTTTTAGGGAAAACTCGATTCCTCGGAGAGGTCTGAAATTTTCACCAAATATTTTCCCGATGTTCTACAAAAACATATATTTTTTCAGTACTTTCTTGCAAGTTAGATTTTTCTTTTACAAACAAATATTTCTACAAGAACGGCCGAAATTTGATTTTATGGTCGCCGTATTGAATCTGCCATTTTGAATTTTGCAAATCTGACTTCAGATTCGTAATCAGCGATTCGAAAAACCCATATATCATCAATAATATCGGAATTTTGATCAGTTTTGTACATTATGGTCGCCATATTGAACCCGCCATTTTGAATGTTGCAAATCTGACTTTAGATTCGTAATATCAGCGAGCCAAAAGACGTAGGACTACCAAATATTTTTTATAATTCTCTCAAGGGAAGTTAATTCAGCAGTGAAAGGGTTAAAGCGAAATCCTTGTCTCCCGCTCTTGACAACTCCATCCGAAGGATTAAACTTACGTTTTCCGATTCGCATTAAAACACCCGCGCCTCAGGATAATCGCTCGCTCTCGAGACCGCGAACGATCATCGATAAGATTACGGTCGACGTGCTCGCGTGGGATCGGTCGGCCGACCGAGTCGCTCCACGAGACGGAGTCTCATCCGGGGCGGCTGGAAGCGCGACACGGAGCTCGCAGAGAATACCCGAGGACGCAGGAGCGTGTGCAGCCTGACACGTTATATTATGTAATAGCGCAGAGCCACGTGTCACGCGCGCGTTCGGAGCCCCGGAATGAAATTCATTTGGAGCAGCCCGGGCCCCACATCGCGCGCTCCGCACCGTAGCTACGTGGGTTTCATCCCTCTCGAGTCAACAGTCACAATGCGCCGCACCCCGACGCACGACACGGCGGTACCGAGCCTTAATCCGATTATTCCTTTCGAATCGGCGGCCGACCACACGGCCGACGAGCGATGTGAGCGCTCTCGCGCCGGTCTTACGTCGCTATTAGCGCAAAGAGACACGGGGGGGAGGGAGGTGGCGTTCTCTTCCACCAGGGGGGTGTCAAGAGCGAGCATGCAGCACTCTGCGCTTCTTCGAGTAAAGTTTCACTCGAGGAATGGATAGTGTAAGTCGCCCGAAGTCGCGTGACTTCTCGCTCGTTTAGAGTGAATCCCCTCCCCCCTCCCTCTGCATACGGGAAAATGTATCCGTCCTACTGCCGAGGGAAGAGGTTGTTCAATTTATCGGATGTCCTTCTTTTGAGTGACGTTTGCGCAATTCGGATACCTTTTTCAGTTTCTCCGAGCAAAATTCCAAAGTGGCAACCGAAGCATTCAAAGCTGAGCGACATCCTCTACTACGCATGAGTGACGATACACGAAACGATCCAACGTTCACAGCAGTACAATGGAGGGTTTAGGGAAACCGTAAGCATCTTTATTACATTCTTCTATTTATCAGATAAGAGTACAATAGAGGCGGGTGGGGGGGGGCTAACATTTACATCGTGTCCTGTCATAACCGCTTACCAGGCAAGTCCACGAGCAGTGGTTCGCAAAAGTGATGCACTTGATGAGAGGCCCTCTTGAGAACCTGCGACTGGCAAATTGTGCATTTTTGTCCATCTAGAGGCACTTTTAATGAGACTTTAGTTTCTGCAGAAATTAAATCTCCCATTGAGGTAGTCCCGTAGGATTTATAAATATTAGACTGCTCACGTCGAAAGTGGAGGTGAAAACTTGCACTCGGGTGAAAATTTGTCTCGTCAAGGAGACGAGAAAAGGAGGAATTTTACCGAGTGCGATATTTTCAGATATATCCATTTTTCACAAAAGTCACAAAAGTCGAGGAAGAAGTCGAAAAAAAAAAAAGACCCCGTCAAAAATTCAACAAAAAAAGGGGAATTCTGTCACACGATTCACATCACAGATCGAATAGTTCAGGGTCAGGAAGATCGGGTGTCGGGGAAGATCAAGATGTCGACTCGGCTACCGATCGAACCATCACGATTGAGAGCTCCTAGCGACGGGCTCGCGCGCTAATCGATCACGAGAGGAAGTGACGCGAGGCATCGGACGTCGCACACACAGCTACGCCGGGGAGGAATCAGGAGGAAACAAGTACAGTTTCACACTACGTTCTCGTCCCTCTGCCAGATAAGAATGTAAGAAAAAATCAACACTTGCGCCGTGTGTGTCCTGTCACTCGAGCTGCTGCATGGTGCGCGCGCGAGCCCGCCGATAGTGGCTCTCAATCGTCCTGACGAACTCGCGCTCCCCTAACCCTTCGTCGTAGCGTCTAAATAGCGTTCCGCGACAACAAGTGTACGTCCGACGGGAAGGAACAAAACAAAAGCTAGGTCACCCACAGGAGGTGGCGGGGGGTGTCGACCAGGACTGTGCCGTCAGCGGACGCGCCGCGTGGGGGCGTGAAACGGGAGAAACAAGAGTCCGGCGGAGTGTGCCAGGATCTCTCTCGGACTCGGACGAGAGGCACGAGAGCGTCCTTATTGAGCCATTTGCATGGATCGAGGATCGCGGGCCGATCGCTTTGATACGGCGCCGCCTCGACGACGCGCTCGTCCGTGCTCGCCGACGAGGAGAGCGAAACAGTGGGGAAGGGAGAGGGGGAGAGAAGACTCGCCAGGATAAGGTGGCGAAGTGGTCGGCTCGCGTATCTGAATGAAGCTCGCGGAGAGGAGCGCGCCGACGGAATTAGTATTTAAAAATATGCGCGCCGACGGATGCGGTTTTCGTGTCGCGCGCTCCCGATGCCTCCCATAAATATGATAAGGCCGCGCGTACGGCGGGCGTAGCGCGATCTATAATTCTCGGTAGTCCTGCTGAAGAGAGGGTCTAATACGGGCCTGGACGGAACTGGACGGCACGGCGGCGGCGGCGACGGCGGCGACGCCGAGAGAGGAGAGGGCCGTCGCTCGCGCAAAAGAGAACGTCTCTCGCGAGCGCGTAGTTGGAAATTTATTCGATCGCCGCTCGCCGCTGCGAAATAACCTCGTTCGCGGAGTGTTGCGCTCCTCTTTTTTAATTCGTATATTTTAAGAAATACGGAGATGAGGGAGAGAGAGAGAGAGAGAGAGAGAGAGAGAGAGAGAGAGAGAGAGAGCGAGGAGGAGGAGGGAGAAGAGGCAGGGTGGGAGGGTGGAGAGAGCGAGTCCCTGGTGGAAAATCGTGCGGAATCGCGCGTGCGATTCCGCCTCTCCCGTCCTCTCCCGTATCAGCCGCGGCGGAAAAGTAAAATGGCCGTTGGCGTACATCGGTGCCGTGCTCTTGTTGATCGATAAAAGCGTCGCGACGCTGGGCGTGTCCGTTCCAAGCCGCCTCCGCAACGCCCGGCGAATCGTCGCGGGAAATTTCTCTCCCGGAAATTTCACGGATAAGTAGCCCCGGCGAGAGCAAAGGGCCAGCTCCTGTTGCCGTGGCAGGAAGACGCGCCTTCCTCGCGCGGCGCTTCGCCGGCTTTCGTCGTCGACGCGACGTTACGTTTACGCACGGGCGTTTCCGTTTCCGCGTCCCGTAGCTATTAATTCGCCCGTTCGCATCGCCGCGAGAACGTCAACGCAGTCGTCGTCATCGTCGTCGTCGATGTCGATGTTTCTCGTTTCGCGGGGGATCGATGGCTGAAGCCGGACTCGCTGCGAATCGGACTTGGAAGAATGACCGATTAATCTCGGCAACATTGCAGTCATTTTCGCCGCCGATATCTATATTTCTTCGTTGTTCCAATATATACGCGCCATTGCGGTTATCGATTATCTGTTAGTTACTGTTAGTTAGTTACTAATTATCTCGTTGCTGTTAATTAACGTTACAGTTCAAGCCATGTTATTTACATAACGCTATCTTTTCTACGAACGAGAATTTGGCGTTCTTTTTCATAGCGAAAAAGCTTCTCGCTGTTTTAAGAGCTTCGAGGGCGGCCGAATGAACAACAAAATAACTTCCTCCGGCCAATTCCAAGAGTGGACTTTGCTTCGACAGAATTGTCATGAAGCCTAGTTACAAATTATGTGTTATGTTGAAAGTGTCGTGTCAAATAATGAGCCTTCTCGACATTCTCGTCAAGGAGGAACTGTCACAAATTTTCGCGAGAAATAAAGTGGCGTATAAGTAACGAGCGCGAATACGAGACCGGATACTCACCGGATACAAATGCTTCTCCGGACTATAATTATATACTTTATCGTGCAATTACAGTTGGCAAATGGCGAAAACACACTTTGCTCTCGGTGCTATCGGCACACGCAGCAATCGCGCTGCTGAAAAACGCTGACTGCAAAGTCCATCGTCCCTCGTCTTTGCGCTCAGTCGCCCCGTTTCGCCATGAAGAGTTCCACGGCGTCGGCACTTTCCGGAAAACGGATATTATTCCTCCTTCGCCCGCATTTAATTCGGCCTCCATCGAACCGATATTCGTAGACGTTATCCCCGTCTCAATGAAGCGGTCCCTTTTTTTCTCTCTGTCTCTCTCCCTCTCTCCCTCCCTTTCTCTCTTCCTCCGCTCTTCGCTGTCCCCGTTCTCTTTATTTCTCTGTCAACGTAGCCGCGGAGACGCAGACGGCAGGATCCAGAACGAAGGAGCGTAAACGGATTAAGAGGGTCCTGCCGGATGACTAAGTTTTAGCCGGGCCAGCGCCGGCGCTAAATCCAATTTGATCTTAACGTTAACTCGATCCCGCGTACGGTTACACGCTGAATTAACCGTCGTTGACAACCGTGAGCTCGCCGGCCGATGGCTCAAAAATATCCCCCTTTGCCCCCCGCGCTCCAGGCTGCAACGATAACGTGTGCCAACAAGTGGCGCACCTTGTCGATGTTCGTCCTGCTAAGAGTTCATCGGAATCCGCAGCGTGGCGTGCAAACGCAAGAGCCAAGTTTGTAAAACTTGGACAAATCTGACTTACCTGAGTTCGGCTACACCGATCGACCGACTAGTCGAGATGAGTTGTCGGACGTGACGAACGAATCAGCAGCGGTAGCTGTAGAGCAACATTCTTGCGATGAAATTTCGCTCGAAACATGAAGCGAACAACTGAGTCGGTCGAATTCGAGTGACTTTTCACTCACATAGGATGAGCTGCTATTCATTTTGAATAATTTTCACTCGAAATTCAAGACTAAATCTCTTCCCATATTCAACTGCGAAAGGGCCGAATCGGGTCAATCTACTCGATCAAAAATCGATTATTTCATTGAAAATCTGCTCCAAATTCGCGTGTTAAACACTGACTTTTGCGACTTCAATCGGTTTTCACCCGCGCGCCGCTTCGAGTGAATTCGTTTCGTCTGAAATTTGTTTCACGCGAGAGATACTCGGACCTCGATTGGAGTTAGATGCGAGCTTTCCCATGAGAGATCACAATTACGAATATAATATTACGCGACTCACACGCGAATGATTCAAATCCAACGCTGAGTCCAGCCCGGAGTATCTCGCGTGAGACAAGTTTCAAGTAACAACTATCAATACAGCCGTCAAAGAGTAAGATATAGCCGCGGCAATTAAGATGTTTCTTTCGAACAGTGGCAGGTAATAAATCGTTGTTACCGAAGCTCAATTTATCAGCTGTTTGGATTTATACGCTATACAGCGAGAAAAGTACATGCTGCCAGAGAAGCAAGTGACATTTCGGTATACACGTGTACGATAAGACGCCTAAATCTTCGAGATGCCGCACGAGTCGTTTCATTGATGCTGAGAGAGGTGCCCGAAGGCAAACTTACTTGACTTACTTGATCTCAAATATAAGTGTGTCAGAACGTCACTTGTTTCTGCCAGCGAAATTATACTTCGCACACATTCACGCATGAAGAAACATGACTGCGCGACCTTCTCAACTGCTCGCGTTAATGTGCGCTTCTCTCTCTAACCTAACCTTGTAAACTCCATCTCGCAAAGAATGTACACTTTTTTGATTCGGGTCTCATCTAGGGATGCAACGATAAATCAATAACATCGAAATATCTACATATCGAGAGACAAATAGGGAATATTTATCGATATTTTTTTGTCTCCGATAAAACCGACACGAATCGATATGAATTTTACTGATATTTCGTATTTTTCAGTTACAGTTCCAGGGGCCTATTACGGTTCTACGACCGAGATGAAACAATGATTACAAAAGTGAGTGAATTCACTGGAATATATATTATGTAATTGGTTGATGTCTAGTAAATTCGCTCATTTTCATCATTTTCACCTCAATCGTTGAACCGTAATAGATCTCCTGCTCCATGTATGCGGTAATCTCCGACAAACGACTGCGGCTTATTATATATTTTTCAATAAGAATATAACAATAAATTATAGGAAGATAAAAATTTTTAAAAGATCTTTTTAAATTTTTCGTGTACACCCTTTATGTTACGCATACCCCTGTATGTATACATTTTTTTTATATAAATATCGATATTTTTCAAAATTATCGATATTATCGTCATCGATATTTTGAGAAATCATCGCATCCCTAGTCTCACCTGTAACAAGAAATTCGTAGTGTTGTGTCCACAAGCCACAAGGTTTGTGGCAGCGTCCGTTGTCCGCGAGCCTTAAGCATCTGATGCTGATTTTGACGACTGAACGAAGATTGTCTGGACGACGGGAAATCGATGAGAAGAAAATAACAACAGCTGATAGAGAGTCTCCGGTCTCGAGCTGCCATCGAGGACAGACGCGAGAATTGTTAAATAGAGAATTATTCCTGATGTAAGAAGCTCGAGCGAGCTGCGCTGTAAATAGTTGTAAGCTGTAATAGTTGAAGCTGTAAAAAGCTTCATATTTGTTTTCATTTATCTGAGTGCAAGCGCGAGTGCGAGAGTGAGCGCAACAACAACAGCGGCGGCAGCGAAACGGCCAGCCTCTCAGCCGAGAATCGAATCAGCCGCTGAGATTCAGCTGATGACACCGAGTTATCCTTCTGGCAGCCAGGACTCTCGATCGCGATCGCGAGGGGGGAGCGGAGCGATCTCGCAGCGAGTTGGGAAATCGTTGTTCCGCCGCCAATCGAGCAGCGTCCTCTCGTCGTCCTGCGCACTCGTCGTCCTCGAGAAGAAGGAGGCACCTCCGCCTCGAGGACGATTACGAAGCGGCGAAAGGGCGGCGGTAGTAGGCTGGATACGCGAAAATTGGGGAGAGCAGGGGTGAATTCGGTCCGAGCGCGGGTCCGGTTTATCGAGCTGGAACAACAAGCGGCAATCAGGCATAACTCGATCATTTCATTCTTCTGCCTTTCTCCCTCCGCGAGCCCCCGCGAAGCCCTTCCGTTGACTACGACAGTTCGCGATGCCCTCTCGCGAATACGCGTAGGCGCCGCACGTATATACCAATCCACGACGGCGCGGCGCCGAGGACTCGCCCTCGCGCGCACCCTCGGAGAAGAGTCCTCGCGGAATCGAGAATTCCAAATCCCGAGTCCCAAACATTCTCCTCCTCGACTCGCCGAGATAGACGCGAGCGGAATATTTCGCGAAGCGCCGCAACGGTGGGATTTTATCCGCAGGCCGAAACTAAGCTGCGAGGTGTCGCCGCTCCTCCTGAGGATCGATGTGACTGTTTGCTGAACCGTGAGTCCTTATTAGAACGGTAGTAATCGTAGCGTAAGCATAGGATAGGATAACGCTCGGCCGGTGATAGTCGCGAGGTCAAGTTCAGATAAAGAGTAAGTTTGATTAATCTAGTCGACGATTAACCAACCGACCAGAATTGCCGACGATAATTTTTAACTATGTCATTCGAGAGCGACCATCGGCTCTCGAGATCTAATCCTTAGATTCAACATCAATAAAAAAGTATCGACATAATAGCTTTAACGTTCAAGATTACTAATATTTTCCCACCACTCGAAGCTTTTCTGCGTTAGTGCAAAGCTAAATTAACATAAAATATATCGTTCTCACAGGATCGCTCGGTCTACTTCGAATAACCGCGCACTGATAGAAAAATATAGTTGAATTAACTATAATCTCACTATATTTTATATATATAGTTCATTTTGGCGTCAACTGTATTTTTATAGTTCGCGGAATCTGCAGAATATAGTAGAATAAACACAAGTATACAGTCAATGATTGTCTTAAATAATTGTTTAGTTACTTTTACCACATATATGGTAATTTCTCATTCAAAGATATAGTGAGATTTAATATTCATACAGCTACATCTGTCATCATTTAGCAAATATTCTGCTAATATTGACTATATAAAAGAGTTACTTTTACCTACCATTTTATATTTACATCTATACAATAATTTTAGTTTAACTTACTGTAATTCTTAGTAAAACTATTATATGGTTGGTTATACTATGCCTATGTCGCAATTATTACCGATATTATGGTAATACTTACTATAAATATGATATTTCGGACTATAATTTAGTTACTATATCATTATAGTTCCAAATATCATATACTTTTCTCTCAGTGCGACAAATAACAGATCAGAATTATTGCTTGCAATGAAAGGTTCCTGATAACCTGAAAGTTACACAAAATATTAAGACCGGTGGTTATGCCGGTGTTCGTATATACGTGCGTTCGTTTGTGCGTGTTGCGTGCTCGATTGACGCGAAGGTTGTCGATATCCGCTAGATATGCACCCTCTCGGGCGGCGCGGGCGATTGATCAATTCGACGAGTACACACCGGGCATGGACCGGGTATTAGCGCGAGGAAAGTGCGCAGCCGTAATTTCACGAAGGATAATTTCGCTCGTCCTGCCGGCGGAGTGGCGATCACGGGCGGCGTTGCGACCGTCGCTCTCGAGAAAAGCTCGCAAGAGACTCCTCGATTCCTCCTGTTTGGATCTTGCACGTTTCGCCCGTTTTCGCGAGAGGTGGGAAAAAGCGTTTGGTATTTTGTCACTGTGTGATTGTGCGTACAGGGTGTAAATGAATATAGCATACTTTCAAGACGGGGAGATTATAGAAGAAAGCTTTTAGAAAGCCTAATGTTTGGAAACGTCGCGTTTCCTTTCCTCCAATAATCACGAAGGATGAATACGACATATCGTGTGTACAATTTGCCTTGTTCCTGAGACTTTTGAACAATATTTTATCCTTTAAAATCATTTTGCAAGAAATGAGTTTATTTTATTCTCACTGATTCTGAAGTGGCAGTCGTCTCGCGTGATTTATCACTTGTTTCGAGTGAGATTTTACTCTGAGAAATTTAGAGGGTTATATTCCTTTGTAACATTCGTGAAATGGATACTATTTCATCCTCCTCCTCCTCCTCCTCCTCCTCCTCCTCCTGCTCCTCCTGCTCCTCCTCCTCCTCCTCCTCCTCCTCTTCCTCCTCCTCCTCCTCCTCCTCCTCCTCCTCCTCCTCCTCCTCCTCCTCCTCCTCCTCCTCCTCCTTCTCCTACTCCTCCTCGAGATCTCTAAGAAAAAATGCTTAATCCTTTAAAATCATTTTGCAACAAATAAATTTGACATTCTTATTGTTTTATTGATCCGAAGGTAGCAGTCTTTTATTAATAATAATAGTTATTATTAATAATAGTCTGTTCGAATTAACTTTCACTCGTTTCTAGTGAAACCTCACTCTGAAGAAATTTCAACCCTTTAGCCGGGTCTCTCTCCTACGCGTGGATTATGATCCCGTCCCGCGGATCATCGTCCCGCGAACCTCCGTTAGCCGAAAAATTTCCCCGCTGCTCTCGCGCATCCTTGCGCACCCGCGCGCCGTTAAATGAACTATCGACGATCGAGTTAGGCAGGGATACCGAGTGACCTCGGGCTTAGGATCCACCACGGCTCTCCTTTTACACGATTCCCTCTCACCATGCAATATTATTCGGTCCACTTGTCGGCACCCCTCGTGCGCCTGTGGCCCCTATACGAGCTCCTCCGCCTGGCCACCCCTCGTAATCCTGTTACCGACCTCCACGCATCTACGCATTCGTGCACCCACGCGAGTGTCCCTGTTCCCTCGCGCTTTGTAGCCAAAAAACAGAGCGCGCCTTTGCGAAACCCGCTCGATGTGTATTCATGAAGTGACGACGACGACGACGACGACGACGACGGCGGTGGCGGCGGTGGCGGCGGCGAGGATCTTCGAAGGCTGGAAATAAAATCAGTTGCTCCAAACCGTCGTCTCTCCTCGGGGAACGTCTAGTTAACCGGCAAAAGGGGAGTAAGTAATTCGCGATCGATGGATCCAAGTCGACGGTAGCCGAACCGAACGGGCCGTCGGCCATCGGCCCGACGTGCTGAAAGAAAGAAGGTCTCTCTCGAGGAGATACGCGCTTGCGCGCAATCGTGCGCGTTAATCAAGACGCGCGATCGGTGCGAGGCATCAAAGAGCGTCCGAGATCGAATTGGAAATTCATTGCATGCAAATCACAAGGAGAGAAGAATTTATTTCTTCCTTTATATCCCCGCGCGTGATCCCTCCCGCTTTTCACTCCCCGCTTCTTTCCCCGTCTCTGTTTCTCGATTTCTGCCACCCTCATCTCCCTCACTCTTTCCTTCCTTCCTTCTTTCCTTCCTTCCTGACAAACCGAGTTCGCAGCCGCAAATTAGCCGCTCGCGCACCGGCTAAAAGAAAATTAAAAGAGGATTCCCGGTTACCCCTTCGCCACCCCTCGCTCGTTCTCCCTTGTTTTTAGCATCTCGGGAGGAGCGAGGGAGAGAGAGAGAGAGAGAGAGAGAGAGAGAGAGAAAGAGAGACGCTTCCTCCTGGCAAAATTTCACGATCCCCCCGTGCCTCCTCCTCCTCCTCCTCCGTCCTCGATCTCACCCCGCCAGCGTGGCCTGGTAATTGCGGCCTCGCTTGAAATCAGAGTGCGAGTCGGAATTTTTCAGCTGGCCGATCGCGGCTGTCGCTTCGACTGTCCAAAGATGACGTTCGGCGCATTGTTTCGAGCGCCGTCCCCACGGCGATTCGCCGTGAGTCTGCGATCCTCCGTGCGTGTAATGTGTAGGAAACACGACGATATACATGCGGAACCCTGTGCGACGTCCATCTTTGTCGTCTCTTATCGAGCGCCGATCGCAGCACGTGTTAATTGCGTGTAGGAGCCAGAGGTCACACGCGCGCGAGCGCGAGAACGCACGAGCGCGCGACAGCTTTGAAGTCGTAATGCCTAATTAAGAAACGCGGGCGACGTGGAAAAAATTTAAGTCGAGTGAAGCGGCAGTCTGATGAATGATCGATTGTCCGCATCAAAGGACTCGCGCGAGCGCATCGGCGGTTAGCTAATCCAAGCCTGTCCTCGACGAAGGCGATCTCTTGTACTTGTTGTGTGCATGTCGCTCGTACGAGTGCGATCGCCGCGTTATGCGATAGGAAAGATTGAAAGAAAGGAAAAGAACTGGGCAGGGAGGCGGATTTCTAAGCGAGATACTTGTCGACCTTCATCGCTGGATTTGAATCCTTCCTGGGGAAACGATCGCCGAATTATGCGATAGGAATGATGAAAAATCAACGGAAAGGAGAAAAGGAGAGAATTTCTAGCCAAAGCGCTGTCCGTGCAATACGTGAGGATTCTATCATTTGTAAGAAAAATGCATGATGGCCGCACATTATGTAGCACGACAGAGCGAATTAGAAACAAAAGGAAGAGAAATAAAGAACGGAAGTAACAAGTTTTATCGCTAATCCAGATATTTGTAAGAAGGCGATCACCGCGCATATCATGTGATAGGAAAAATTAAGGAAGAAAATAAAAGAAAGAGGAAAAAGAGATTCCGCAAGCAAAGCGCTCGTCGTGAATTCCGTCGCTGATTTAGTTATTTCATCAACAATCGCCATACCGTACGATAGAGGAAATAAAAAAAGGAGAGAGAGAGAGAGAGAGAGAGAGAGAGAGGAGAGGAGAGAGAGAGAGAGAGAGAGAGAGAGAGAGAGAGAGAGAGAGAGAGAGAGAGAGAGAGAGAGAGAGAGAGACGGAGAGACGGAGAGACGGAGAAAGAAACAGACTTTCGAAGCGAAGTGCGCTTGTCGCACGGCTTCTGTCGCCGATCCAACCGAGGGAGTCTATTATTACAGTTGTAAGCGTCGAACTTAATCCTCTTCCGATCGCGTCGCATGGCGACCATGCCCCCCTCGCCGCTTGTAATCCCGTAAAGATGTAAATTTCCAGCGTTCCTGGAGCGCGCGAGCGACAAGGAGCGACTACGTGCGTGAATTCGAATCGCACGATTGCTCGTGTATGTGTGTGTGTGTGTGTGTGTGTGTGTGTGTGTATATGTGCGTGTGGTCGGATTTAGCCGTAGCCAGTCTCGCTGTACCGCATCGTGGGCTGAGAGGGGTTGAGAGAGCGCGGGGGAGAGAACGGGAAGGGGAGAGAGGGTGTAGTCGGTAGTTACAACGCGGGTTGCAGCGAATTGGTGTAATGTGCTACCCACAGGCAAATATTCGCAGATGTGAGCCGAGCAACGAAAATTCGGCTTTGCAGCACTCGTGCCGGCACTAGCTAACAGGATTTATTTGTATCTACGTGTACGTACCGCGCTCCGCATTTCAAAGCCCGTTCCTCCCTTTCCCCGCCGCCCTCTCCCCCCTCGCTCGGGAGAGGCGGCGGATTGGCGTATGTGTACGTAGGTACATACTAGGTACTATGTGTACACCCGCCACGTACACGACGCGGCCTGGCTAGCTGCAGCGAGAGAGACAGAGAGAGAGAGAGAGAGAGAGAGAGAGAGAGAGAGAGAGAGAGAGAGAGAGAGAGAGAGCCGAGCTAACTAACGGGCTAGCAGTTCATTAGAGATCGCTAAACTCCACTAGGGTGCCCGCCGTAACGCACGCCGGGCCAGGACCGAGCGGAGGAGGGGGGAAGGGGGGATGGGATGTGAGGATTTCGTTATCGCGCGATATGCGTTTCATTCGGACGAGAGCGAAGAGGGGCGGCCTCGTGCGCGAAATTTTCACCGGCGAGCTCGCTTTGAATTCCGAGATATCTCGCGTGTGTGTGTTCGTGTGTTCGTGTCTGTGCACAAGCAGGTTCGCGGGAGGAGCGTCCGTTGCAATCGTTCGAATCTCGAAGGAGGCAGTTCCGATTCCGACGGATGAACCACTCGAGCGGTGGTGCGTGCGTGTGTGTGTGTGTGTGTGTGTGTACACGTGTGTGGGTTGGGTGTGCATTGTGTGTCTCTTCTTCCTAGGTTGCCTCTTCTCGCGCTTGGGCCGTATTTCGCGTCGCACAACCGGACGTCGCGGGCGGAAACGAGGCCCGCATCCACGGGAGGAGGGATGAATGGCGGCGAGACCAAAGGGGATCTCCTCCCTGGAGATCGATCGCGCGGCGATCGCGGCGACGGTTGTCGGTGTAGACGTCCATCGATCTCGAATGCCGATAATCTACGGGATCGGCTCTCTCGCGGTGCCGGACGGCATCGACTTATTATGTAATGGGACGACGTACGGCAATATAAAACCGACTTGTAACGTCGTGACGCGTCCCCGGCATGAGAGAGGTAAAATCACGTACAATGCACGAAACGACAGGTAGACGCGGACGCTGAGTGTATCCACCGACACAAATAAATGATTGAGATCTTTGATACGCCGGACCACCAACGAATAGAAGAGAGAGAGAGAGAGAGAGAGAGAGAGAGAGAGAGAGAGAGAGAGAGAGAGAGACATAGCATACGCGTGCGCGCGCGCGGCGCGGCACGAGGAATTAACTGTAAACACTGCTTGATGTCGCGCGTCCATGACAGCGTCCTTACATCAGGTAAGAGCCGTCGCTGGATGGTCAAGCGGTTCGACGAGCAGGAGGCGGGGGAAGGGAATCGGTGGAAGCCGCGGTGCGTTGGGAAACTTTGACGAATCGTTTACTCGGGATACCGCGCAGACGGACGATACCGATTCCGGTATCGAAGACTGAGTACATGGAGCATGGAGGATCCTTTAAACGTCCCAGGCGTTCGCCGGCGCGAACGTGCCGCGCCGCGCTGCGCCGCGGCGAGGCGATTGGTATTCCCTCGCGATTCCCAAGTCCGTATTAGGTCACGCACGAATCTATCATATTCCGAAAGGCGTGCCGAAGCAGCCTCCTTTGAGAGGTCAGGATCCATCAATCCCGGCCGAGCTCGGCCGAGCACCGGCCGACCACCGCTGGGAATGCTAGCTAGTCGTACGATCCGCCAGTCATCCTCGCCGGATCCTGGCACATTCGTCAACTTCGTGGCTGCGAGTGTGTCACCTCTCCTCGCCGGGACTGACGTGGGAAGTTTGTCGAGCCGTCAATTCGATTCTCGAGGCTCTGCGAATCTTGCGGCCGTGGTGTTAAGTGGGATTTCCTCATCGTGGGATGATACTTTAACGCGTTCATCGCCAGGCTGAATTCACTGAAGATTATGCCTAAGTTGCTTGAAGTCTCGGTTCGAATCTTCCGTCCGCGGCCCGAATTCTGTCCTTGGCTTCCGACTTCTCAATCGCTCTGTAGAAATTCGCGCTAAGTATCGCCTATTATCGTCGTTTATTTCACGACAACGTTGTTTCGCGTTTGTTTCGCTAAGGTGAAATAAATCAACGAAATAGATTAATACGTCTCTTATCACCCTGTGTAAAATGTCGAATTGAAACGTGTATTGAAAAGCATTGACATTTTGAATACGTCTGAATTCTGCTGCTTTCTGATCCGAAGAAAGGGATTGACAAGTATTGGGCTCCCATTAAATTTCACCGCGCTGAATGCGAGACAGCAGTGGTGAATGCTTCGTATTCAAGAAAGATTCAACTCATTTCAAATATGCCTTGCATTCAATCGCAATCGATAGTTTTTAAATGCGAACTTTCGCACTGAAAAGTATTCACTTCTTCTCCTAATTGTTTACGGATTCAGAGGCAGTACAGTACAAGATTTTCACGTTCTATTCCTCGTATAGCATTGAAAAGTATTGGCCCCTCGATCACGGATCGTGACAAACATGTGCCGAGGAAACGGGTTAGCGATACTTTGTTCTCCCCCCGCCTCCTCTCTTCGACATTCCTCCTATAAATAGCTAATAAAATCATAGCTAATCGGTCCACTAAAACCGTCACTCACGGATGAACGATGGACTGCCAGATACGGCCGACTCGGCGGTCGACTTGTGTTAACCCGCGTTTCGGACACGCGGCTCGCTAACAATTAATTACAGCCGCCGATGTTTTCGGCGGAAGAGAGCCGATCCCACGGGAGGGATCAATAAAAGGACCTCGCTGCGTCCCCGGGCGGTACGCGCTCGGTCTGATGAGTCTCCGACGTCGAGTCTCCACCTACCAGGAGCGGACGGCAGCCGTCCTCTCGCCGAGCGCGCGCACCGCTGATGATCCCTTAACGATCGCATCCGCGCATCCGATCATAAAATTCGCGATTCTCTGATTAGCCGAAAAGGCAGCGCGCCGGCATGGCGGCGACGCGCGACGGTAGGGATGATACGGCCGCGATACGAGGTGCTCAGTCTCGAGTCCCTCGTCCTTAATGACGGGGGCGTGTTTACGGTAGGTAACTACCGTCGCCTAGTTTTTGTACGGCTTCAGAGCCCCCCGTCCCCCCGCCCCCCGTCCCGCAACCCCTCGTTAAATCTCTCTGATTGCCGGCAGATCGTTGTTTTACGGCCGCGCTACTTGTCATCCGCACTTGTATCGCGCAGGTAGACAGACGGATAGATACAACGGGGTAAAAGTGCGCGGCGCTGAGACTGTAATCGCGCGGCGAGGCAATCGCAGCCGAGGAATCACGATCCTCTCGCAGCGGGCGCTCTGCTGTGCTGCTGTGATGGCGGTCGCTTTGGCGATCCCTTCGCTCTTCGCTCGCGCTTTTAACATTCACGCGCTGAATCCTACAATTATTACTAATTACTTATTACTAATTACTAAGTCGTCGGAAATGATGTCGTAATCCGCTGTTCGTATTACGAGTTCGTATTACGAGTAATTACGATCCTGGCGAACATTCTTTACGCTTGTAAGGGAGGAAAAAATGAATCGAGGAGAAAGCAGAGAAAAATACAATGCGAGAGTAAAATAGACAGGGATTCCTTCTCTCCGATTCGCGATTTTCATTGAATTACTCGCTGTATTTCGCGCGAGCGACTCACCGGGTCGAGTGAAAAATGTCGAGCTCGTATCCACGATTTCGTTTTCGCAAGCAACACGACGATCTTCCGCACTCCTCCCGATCGGGCCCGACCGCCGTCGCCGAAGTGAGTCGAGTCCGAAAGGACGAGCCCGCGAACTGAGATTATAAATCAGGTAATCAACCGCCATAAAAGTCCACCCACGCGCGTTTCTCTCTCTCTCTCTCTCTCTCTCTCTCTCTTTCTGCGGGACCTTGCACGATTTTTATATTCGGTATTCGGGGCGGCGCGCGCGCCTATCCTCAAAATCTCGAGATACGACAGCGATTCGCCACACCGGGGCTCGGGATTCGAGGGGTACGGCGGCAGGACCCTTACTCACCCCGACAAAACACGTCGGTGGCCGTCGGTGATAAAGGAGATCGCCGAGGTCGCGGCGGTGGGCCCGCTGTGGGCTCGCGTAATATTCTATTTCTGCTCCATTTATACGCAGGACTGTGCGTTATTTTTAGCCCTCTTCTGTAATTTCTGTAATATAAAACGAGGAATGTATGCGATTTTCTCGATAACGTTCGAATGTCTTAGCTGTCGCCCAATCTCTTTCCACTTGAGGAAATCTAGAGAACATTTTTTTAGAAAATCTTTAGAAAATTCGTCCACGACTTCGAAAGATAACTTGTTACAGTTGTCGTCATCTTAAAGATAACGAGTTGATATAATTTACATTAATTCATTATTAAATTTCCTTTCTTCGATCGCGTTTTTCGAAGGCTTCTCTTTCGCGACTCCTTGTCGCTTGTCCCGCACACGTGTTTTACACGTACAAAGTAACAATAAAAATAATAATCATAGCGTTACGAAAAACTGTAATCACCCTACCGTTACTAAAGAAGAAAAAAAGAAAGAAAGAATATCCTTACCTTACCGTCGTTACCGGAAAAAAAAAAAAAAAGTAACTCATAACGGTAACAGCGAACAAGTAACGCGTTACCTCTCGGCCACGATAGACACGCGTAATTTTCCTTTTTCGGCTCGTCAGCCTTTGATAATCATTCCCAGTGCGCATTCATCGCGTCACGCAGGCTGGCAGAGACGCTCGCCGCGGCGCGAATAACTGAAACGGTATCCTGATTAATATTCCCGCCGTCGTCCGGGTCAATCATTCTACTCACCGCTGTGTGAGACGGGATGAAATAAAATCCAGAAATTCGGTTTATTCTGCTCGGGAACGCGGCGGCGGCGGCGGCGACGGCTTTATTAATCCAATAATGATCGTCGCGCTGGAACGTCCTTCGCGAGTGGAATGAAGAGCGGCTGTTTGATTTCGCGTTTCCTTTTGCTCGAGCCCGTCGTCGATGGTCTCCGTCGGCGATCGCTCGCGCGTTAATCTAATCGCACAGACGTTCCGGCTGGAGACAAGGTGATGGGTGACGCAGAAAAAAGAAAAGACACAGCGCGCGCTGGCGGCGGAGCTGATAACATTTTTCCCTTTATTTTATAAACGTGGATCTCTCACACATGAGCGACGCGCTTTTTATTATAAAAATAAGGTTACAAAATGTAGTAGATTTTTATTTCTATATATGCGTTACACGTCGTTATTGTAGCGCGTATACAAACGGTACATTAAATCTCTACTGTGATGCGATTATTGCGTAATCCGCGTCGTCGTGACAGGACGACCGGGAGAGAGTTTAGAAATCGTCTACCCTGCTCAACCTGAACGATCAAGCCTGTCGTTACCGATCATTACCTGCCGTCGAAGAAATTGCGATGAAAATTCACTCGCGCGCTTTCTTGTAAATTCGTATTTCCAAAATCTTCAGCCTCTTGTATGCGCATGCGCGTGCGCGAGTGTATGTATTGCGTGTTACTTTCCGACGTAAACGTTATATATGTATGTACAAATACGACATCTCAAATGTATCGAAAAGAGTTAACACGTGACGAGAAACGCTGTATACAGATCTTGATATTTCGCTCGCCTTATCGCGAGATATATAACCAGCCGACGAGTTTGAGCTGCTTGAGTTAGTGTATGTATGTAATATGTGTGTGTGTGTGTGTGTGTGTGTGTGTGTGTGTGTGTGTGTGTGTGTGTGTGTGTGTGTGTGTGTGTGTGCGTGTGTGTGTGTATGTGCCGCACACACAACTGCTAAAAATGCTCGATACAACAAAAAATGCTAATAATTACCTCCTAATGAGCCTCCGATGTCTATGCGATTGACATTATGTTACAATACATATCTTATCATATCTCATCGGGTCTCTCTCTCCTCACGCGAACGATGCGTCCATGATATATCGCGTGCCAACGTAGGAAGAAAATCACGATCTCGGCGTCTGGGAAAAGTCAATCTCTTGACGCCTCGGAAAATAATTTGCGACCATTGGGAAGACTATAAAATCTTGCCCGCCAGGGCAGCAGCCTTAGAGAGCACGATCTGGATATCCATCGATGGAAAATTCTGGAATGCATTATCGCGACACCTCTCAGTCGTTTCTCATTTGAAAAAGACATAAAGAGGAACATGCTCGTGGTTGAATTTGCAACGCACAAATCATACATTACGAAGCGTATTCGGCTCTCACCTGCAAAAGTTTAACATTCGTAGCAAAATCACCAGCCAGCAGCTGGTCCCTCAATAGTCTGAAAAAAAAAACGGAGCACAGAGATGCTGAGAAAACGACAAAAAGGCTTAGCGTTGCAGAGATATACGACGGGATATCTTACTCACAAGATCATGGCACAGCAGATATGTATGAGGAAACTGAATCTGTCCTCGTCGGCGAACAGCGAGTCCCATATTCTCATGACGTCTGGCAACGGAAACTCTTGCGAGAGGAGAAGCGTCAGCCATCTTGTATCACAAGCGAGAAAATAATAACAATGACGAGTAATAACAATTCGGATGCTTTTGCGCTGATAATTCTATCTTTATTCTATCTTTCTTTCTTTCATTCTATCTTTATTTATCGCTCGTGCATGCCGAAGGAAGGTAGAATAATGTTTCTAGCCCGAGAGAGTCCAAAGCGAACGCAGCTTTCAATCAGCGTTGAATGTTAATCGTTAAGAAAAATATTAGTTGACTAAAACAATCAGCGATTCAATTAACCAATCATCATATATAATTATGAATGACGTAATCGACCGATGAAATTAATTATCAACCAGTGTATAATTAATCAAATCAAAGTAATGTAAAGCCGATTAAAATTAAACCATAATTATATGTGATTGCACTCGATGTTAACTCTCATTGTTAGAGTCAGCCAAAATTTCAATCGATTAATGCCCAACGCTGTCCTCGACGACGATATTCATCGACACGCTAAAGTTATACCTAAAGCTGTAATATTGCGGGCACAGTTCCTGCTGATGCAGACGCATCCAAACCTCGGGATCGTTGGTCTTCACTTGATTCGTCAATTTACTCATCATCGAATTGATGCCAAATTCGGCTTCGTCTAACGTCTTTATGAAGAAATCGCGGATCTCGCCCATCAGATTGGTGAAACAGAAAAAGGTGTCGGCCTCGGCGTGTTCTGAAAGAAACAAAAGCACGAGCATCTCATAAAGTGCAACTTTTACTTTTTACTTTCTCGTTTTATTTTTTTCGTTTGCATATCGTAACATTCACACCTCTCCACGCCTGATCCGGATCGCAGGCGAACGCATGATATATAGGTCCAACTATCTCGTTCATGCCCTGCACGTAACCTTGACCGGGATTTAATTTGGCATATAGAAAGAGTATTCTCTCCAACACCTCCCAATGCGCCTCACCACCTTCGGCCAATGGCGCGTAATCTTCCGTGGCCTTTCTGACAGAGACCGCTATCTAGAAGATAAAGTGTAGATGCGACACGATATAACGAGACATGTCCGTAGAATGTCATGGAACTACCTCGCATGTACACTCTGTGTGTTTACGTGCAATATATAAAAATAGAATGAAAAACGAGTTTTCAGAGTACACTAGCTTAGTAGAACATATTTACTCCACTTGCATCGTTTATAATACCTGCTGCTTTCCACGTCAACACAAGGACAAAGATAAACAGAATCAAGTTAATAAATTTAGTAAGGAATTGAGCGGGAGGGACCTTTACAGTATGCTTGCAGTTCATTACCTTGGTCACTCCTAATCCTTTTCTTTCAACATTTGCGCTTTTCAGCACTGTATGTTGAACTCTGTGATGTAAACGTTGCTGACCATTAGCGCTCACTATTTTCTGACATGGATAGTCAGTGCCTTGTTGAAAAAATGATATGTCTGGACACAGTCGTCTGTGTATTTACAGTTTAACACTTACTTCTTATTTTTGTTGCTTTGCAGAATTACAGTCAACACACTTCAACACTCACCTGACATCTTTGTCAATTTGAAGCAGAACCTCGTTATCCTTGAAGTACGTTTGCCACTTACTATCTGGGTTTAAGTTGAGAGGGTGGTCATGTAATGTCACATCAACTCTTTCTTTATCATCCGTATTCGATTCTCCAGGCATAACAATGAGATCTTCTGCAATGGGCAGGTATATCATCACACATAAGCTTTAAAATAGTCAAGTGACCTGTACAATTTTCTTACCGATAAATGTATTGTACAACTCTCTTTTGCGGTTTAAAGTCTCTGACCAACTCGATCTAGTTGGTGGTAAATAGTTGAGCAACAACTTCCAGCATAAAGGCCTTAGACCACCCTCATCTGGGATGCCTATGAGAAAAAGAAAAATTCAATTATCAACAGAGGCCGAGACAAAAGGTCTATTCCTTTTAGCTGAATCAGATTGCACATTTTGCTTTAGAGTAGAACAAGTATATGACTTAGCGTTAAAGGGAGAAGGAATAAGGTTCCGGTGCAATGATAATTTAGCTGAAAAGAATAGACCTAAAATAAAATGAAACATTAAAACCACTGTGACAGACTGATAAGAGGACAAAATAAGGAGTAAATTGTATAGCGAACGTGCACGCGCGCGCACACACACACACATACACACCATGAAAACATATTTTACTGAGGCTGATCATGTCTATCTCGTCCGTATTGAGAACATCGTCGAACTCGTTCAATCTGCAAATATTCCTTTCATTATCAACTACGAGAAAACAGCTGTGTGTCTCTCTCGGCTTATCGTATATTCGGCTGCTTTACCTCTTTCGCAGAATGCTCATTTTACTCGCGTGTGGAACATGTGACACAGAGCGGGGATCCAGAACGGCGGGGATCTATTCGGATCTATTGTAGCTTCTTATCAGCATTCGGTAGGCGTGAGCGGGTGGGCGCGGGCGCGTACAGACGTCGAACGATACTCCTTCTTTTCATTATTGACAGCGACCTGTCAGACTGCTACGCGTAGCGGCCGTCATCGTGTTCGAACCTTCGAACCGTCTGCCGTAGGCTGTAAAACCAGCTGTGGGACATCCACCCGATACCAGAAATTCTCGATACTTTGTTCTCAGTGTCTCGATATATTCCGGCATCGATACTCTGTCAGTGAGGTAGCGCTCGGTATCGACGCTTATCCACGACTGCGTTCATCGCGAATGAATCAGTCGGATGAGCTCGAATACTCGCAATCTTGACTAATATGGGTGTTGATAGTGATCTGTCAAAGAATAACTGTCAAAATACGCGCGTTTATCTGGTACACGTATCCGCAGTCGAGTGTTGCTCATACGGGAAAGTGAGTGAGTGAGTGAATGATCGATATTCTGAGATATCGCGTGAATCTACATATGCGTGGCGAAACTAACGAGAGGTATTGTTATTTTAATTTGTTGCGATACAAGTGTATATAACACAGCATAAAATGATGTTGTAGTATTGCACGGTTATAACTAGTAGTGACGTTCGGCATAGTTACAAACATTATATCGACATCTAACCTACAAATCGTATTATTATTCATATTTGCCATTAAATTACCTGCATATGACGTATATTTTTCTTTCAGTTTCCCAAGGTTGCTAAAATGCCATTCAAGTTTCACTTGAAGAAAAGTAGGCAGTACAATGTCGTATCCAAGAATCAATACGTAATTTGTGTCGAGCTGTTAGATAGCTCCTCTATAGAATGCACACTCAGTATTGACAGCAGCGGACAAGAATGCCTAAATAATGTGACACAGCGTATAGGATTGGGGCAGCCAGAATTTTTTGGCTTACGCTATATCTGTTGTCATGGTACACCATCTCTACGATGGATAGACATGGACAAGCCTTTGAAGAAACAACTGGAAAAGGATGCCAAGAGCTTTACACTTTATTTAAGAGTTATGCATTATATCACAGACATCCAATTCATTCAAGATGACATAACAAGGTAAGTTTAACTTGAGAAATACAAATTCTGAGATAATTATAGTATAATTTTACATTATTTATCTTATTTTATATTAGCTTATTATATATTATCAAATCACCTTTTCTTAGGCTTCATTATTATCTTCAATTGAAGAATGATATATTAGAGGAAAAAATACATTGTAACTCCAGACAGGCTTGTTTATTAGTGGGCTACTCGATGCAGGCTGAATTTGGAGATTACAGCACAGAGAAACACACAATCGATTATTTCAAGCAGTGTGTCTTCTTTGCAAATGTAACATTGGCTTTTACTATTAGATTGGTCCAATTGGAAAGTGTGTCACAGTGATCACATGATGTATTCTGTATTTAGGATGTAATTAAGACAGAGCCAGGCGGGCAAGATTCCCTTTTACATACAGCGATATGTCAGTATAGGAGTCTTGCTAATGTTGCACAAAGTACTGCAGAGGAACTATACATCTCATCTGTGATGCAGCTAGAAGGATATGGCAATGAAACATTTACTGCCAAAGTAAAAATAGTACAAGTACTTTCAATTATTTCACGTTTCTGTTGCTCCAAATCTTAATCAACTCATGTATGTTTCAGGATAGCGGTAATAACAAAGTTATTCTTGGAATCTCTGTCAATGGAATCATGGTGGCCTATCCCAGCACACAAACCACACAATTTTACAGGTTATTTTACTGTGAATGCGTGTGTGCTAACGCGCCAAAAACATTGCTGTATATTTGAAACAAATGGATAATGTATGTCTTGCAGATGGAGAGACATCAGCAATGTCATAAACCACAAAAAGACCTTTAGAATAGAATGTCAACTGGAGGGCGAAGAGGCGAAACAATTTGTATTCACGGAATCTCGCGATGCGAAATATATATGGCGACTATGTATAGCACAGCATACATTTTACATGCAATATCAAGAACGCCGTACACTGGAAAGATCTAACGGCTATTACGTGCGTAACTTGTGCAACTATAAGAAAAGTATATGTCGGGAAATGCGTCAACTTCTGTTACTGAACGCGTTGATATAATTTCAGGATAACGATACAAACGATTCCGGCGAACAAGCGATGTCCGTAAACTTGGATAATCGAACTGTAGACAACCACACGCGATGGACAAGCTACAACGATCTCTCGACGTCGCCGTATCCTGCCGTTGTGTCAGTCTCGTCAACGGATATAAATAATTTACGCGCATTGTTACCATCGTACAGGCCGGCGCCTGATTACGAAACCGCGATACAAATGAAGTACAAGAACGGTGGAAACCCCCCACAGCCTTATTATGCGAATCAATCCGCGATTGTGGGCTCCGATATTTCGTGCCTTCTTGGTAATGTTGTAAACCACAGCAGGTACTGAATTCGATAAAATTTCTCTTAACAACATTATCTGATTAGGCCATCAAGAGTTTAAGTATTTCTATTTTTTTTTGTTAACATGTATTGTGATGTATTTATGTAATATATATATATATATATATATATATACATATATATATATGATTTAGATTGAGTTAAATGATTGACAATATGAAATAAAATATTTTACAAATACTAATTATCAAGATTGTTGAGTGCGTATGTATGTGTGCATAAATTCATAAATAGCAGTTTTTCGTCATTTTACAAGAGATTACCTGTTATCTGTTGCAGACTGAAATGCCACAAAAGTTGCAAACTGAGAGTCAAAGCTGTTGTGTGTGTGTGTGTGTGTGTTATAAGATATTATATATTGGGTCTGTGCATAATTCCATAGCGAAAATCGAATAAATTTCAAACGCAAAATATTTAGCAAAAAATGCGATTTTAATCAACTAAATATGTTCCATTCTATTCAATGACTTTCTGCTATCTCTCCACAAGCTTCATTATCCTTCTTTCATAGAAGTCCTAAGATCTTTGGGCAAAGAAGTCATCCAAGTGGTTTTTGAGGGCGTTCAGGGAACTGACGGTTTTATTATTCAAATTCTTCTGTAGTGTCTGGAACAAGTGATAGCCTGAAGGTGCAAGGTCCGGACTGTGCACGGTGGGTGCGCCAAAACATCCCACCCAAGCCGCAATAACTTTTACCGGGTTATCAAAGAAACGTGTGGCCTAACGTTGTCCTGGTGGAACACAGCCACCTACGCCCTTTCTGTTCCCCAATTGGGGTCGCTTCTGATCGATTATTCGCTTTAATTTGGCCAGTTGTGAGCAGTACTTGGTCGAATCAATCGTTAGGTGGCAGCAGCTCATAGTAGACGATTCCTTTCCAATCCCACCAGATACAGAGCATGATCTTCTTCGGGTGTAATCCAGCCTTTGCGACCGTCTGAGCAGCCTCCTCAGAGTAGACAATCCACTTTTGATCGCCAGTGATCATCCGCTTTAAAAATGGTTCGTTTTGATGGCGTTTGAGCAACAAATCGCAAGCAGAAATTCGGTCCATTAAATTCTTTTCACTCAGTTCGTGCGGCACCCAAACATCAAGCTTGTTTACCATCCCAAGCTTCCGTAAATATCTCGAAACAGTCGATTGGTCAATGTTGAGGTTATGTCCGATCTCTGTAGTCGTCAAATGCCGGTCGGAGTCGATTAAAGCCTTGATTTGATCGACATCAGTAGTGACTGGCCGACCAGAGCGAGGAGCATCTTGGAGATCAAAATCTCTGCAACGAAATTTCGCAAACCACTTCCGATATACACTTTCGCTTACGGCATTCTCTTCGTACATGGCGCATGTCTTTTTGTGAGTTTGCAACGCGTTTTTGCCTTTTCGGAAATAAAAAAGCGAATGCACCGAAAATACACGTTTTTTCCTTTCGTGTTCAAAATATAATTAAACTTCGTATACGTCACGGATCTTGATGAATACTTTCTTAAAATGTTGGCACAAATTTCAGCTTTCACTTAATGTATGACACTTCATATGTTTGACATGTGCGAGCGGGAAAACAACTGCGAACGACATCTGTCAGAATTTCGCTACGGAATTATGCATAGATCCAATATAGTAAGTATATATATATATATATATATATACTTATACATGTAATGACTTATAATTCTGCTACATATCTTGTACATGTGCAGGTATGTATATTATATATATGATCATTATCAAGTACATATACTACAGCAATTAATATAATAAATATAACTATAATTAATATAATAAAATACAGCAATATAATAATTTAAATATGGTATAAAAGTAGCAAGATATAGTCTATCATCTAAGTAATTGGCAGATTATAAGAATGTTAAAACATTTTTATATAAGGTATTATTCAAGCTATTTTATTCGTACATAGTCAGCAGCCACAACATATTCACGAGCATCTACTACAGACTTTGCTATTGTAATTGCTTCTACTAAGGCTGCTGGTTCAGGTTTCTTTGCAACTGCAAATAAATTGAAACCATAATGGTACATTGCAAGCCTTGTAACAGAACCTATAGCCACTGCTTTTATTTCCATGATAGAATAAAAATTTTTTTTAAGTTGTGCAGCAAAATATTCTGCTATAGATGGACTGAAAAAAACAAACATCTTAGGATGATCAACATATTTTTTGAGAATCTTTACTAAATCCTCTCCTAGAGATTCGCACTCTAAAGTTTTATAAACCACAAGCTTGTGCATTGTAATATTACAGGCACGGAGAATATCTGTAATAGTCCCACGTGCAATCTCACTACACGGATAAAATAATGGTTTCGAGTCCTTCTTTATATCGAGAGCAATTTTCTCAGCCAATTCTTGGGAATTACCCAATTGGCCACCGATACAACATTGCAATCCAAGTTGACTCTGAGCTAGAGATTCTGTTGCAGGCCCCACACAGTATGCAGGTAGTTTCTTCCAATGGTCCAAAATGCTTGTATCCTCATCGACTGCAAGTGCAATAGCTTCAACTGTACGAAGGCTGGTTAGTATCAAACCTAAAATATAAATTTGTAAGATGCAAATACATAATAAATGATATTGAAATTTTATATATTAATATATTACCACTATAATCATGTGCCATGGATAACCACTTCCGCAACTCCGACTTATTTACAAATTCGAATCGCAAAGTTCGTAAAAATTCGCAAGTATAACCGGCTGCTTTCAGCGCTTTCACATACGCATTCTGCTCATCATTCTCTTCGTATACACCTCTGCATAATACAACTAATTCGCCATCTCCGGCCATTGTATAAATAAAATTGTCTTATGTCTTTCAAATCGAAATACGACTTTGACTATATAAACATGGGTAGCACTCAGAGAATAAAGCGCTCACTGAGCGATTAGTAACTATTATGGCCTTTCTAGAATAAGCTATTAGTTATAACACATAAGAAAATAAACCAGTCGGAATTCTTTATTTATAGATTGGAGGATTCTGATCGGTTTATTTTCTTATGTGTTATAACTAATAGCTTATTGTAGAATACCCATTAAGCCCTAAACACAATGCCAGGCAACAGGCAATAAGAATAAAAATAGACCAATCACAATCGGCTATTACAAGAATAATCTATTGTGATTGGTCTATTTTTATTCTTATTGCCTGTTGCCTGGCATTGTATTTAGAGCTTTAGTCTTTAGCATTAAATTCTTACATTCAGACCGCTGAAATATATCGAGGCTTATATTTAAGATTGTCTTAAGTTCACTTTCAGATACCCCGTAGCCAATGAAGTAATTTGTACAGCATCTGAAGATAAAGGCTGTGTTCCGATATTCACTGCCAGCACTAAAAATCTATAATATACGTGACACGAACTATGTCTTTTCAGTGCTGGCAGTGAATATCAGAACGAAACTTAAGACAATCTTAAATATAAGACTTAAATATAAGATTTGACTATAATACCGGCCATCGACTGCCAGTTGACCGTTTACCGATGTAATGAACACTGGAAAGCAAAACGGTTTCGACAGTTTTTTTCTGATATCAGTAATCCGTGTAATTATGAATTTGAGAATCACTGCTTAACCAAACTGCACAAAACAAAAAATCACGGGTCTCTCTCTCTCTCTCTCTCTCTCTCTCTCTCTCTCTCTCTCTCTCTCTCGCGTAAATGATTTTCAAATTCTCAACTTCACGGATTACCCATGTCACTAAAAAAAAAACTGTCGAAACCGTTTTGCTTTTCAGTGAACATAAAAAGTGCCGCTAATGACCAAATGGCGATTCCCAGTACTTTAATAACATATGTGAGCTCAGTGATATTTAAGACTGTCTTAAGTTTATCTTTAGATGCTGTACAAATTGTTTCATTGGCTACGGGGTATCTGTCTATGAATACCGGTCTATATCTGCTAATAGTTCTTCTTTACTGTGCTAAAAATAGTTTTGTGTTTTGCTAAACATGGATAAAGCAGAGCAACGTATGATATTCTGTCTCTCTCTTTCTTTCTCTTTTACAATCGGGAATTTACTTAATGTTTCGATTTTTTGCCATTTGGCCCCTGGCGGCGCTTTTCATGTCCATTACCGCAATATAGGAAAAATAGGGCAATCACGACAGCCCATGGATGCGTTCCGATATTCACTGCCAGCACTGAAATTCTGTAGTTATGTGACACAAATGTATTTTTAGTACTGGCAGTAAATTTCGGAACGCAGCCCGTTGGTCTGTTCTTTCTAACTGCACTGCGAAATTAGTGCAATAAGTTAGAATGAGACAACTATATTTTTTCTCACTTTAACTTATTGCACCAGTTCAGTAGTGCATTTAAAAAGAACAGACCAATTGTTTATATAAATATCTAGTTTGTGTCACGTATACTATAGAATTTCAATGCTGGCAGTGAATATCGAAACACAGCCTAAAGAACAGACTTCTGATGTGACGTCATTCTAATAATGCACAGTTTCTGCACTGATGCAGACAGTTCGATTAAATGGTATCATAAGTTTAAGAAATGTCTGTCCACAGTTAGGTTGTAGATACAGATATTTCATCATAAGTTATTAATCAGTAAAAAAGCGTACACAAAGTATTTTTTACATGCAGTTCCATGCATGTAAAATAATAAAAATTTATTGGAATATTCTTTTTTTCATATTGAATTAAATAAAAGACTATCTAACTTCGATCTTATGTTGAAACATTTTTTATGGTTTATTATAGCGAATTTTAAAAAACTATGAGTGATCATATTCCAAGTAAATCGACTGTTTATATAGCAAATTTACCTTTTTGCTTAACCAATAATGATGTACATCAATTGTTAAAAGATTACGGAAAGATTGTCAAGTGAGTATTATTAACGCTGAAATAATTTTTTATGTTACGCACATATTATATTGTTTATTTTCAGAGTAACAATTTTAAAGGACAGAATAACGCGACTTAGTCGCGGTGTTGCTTTTGTATTATTTTTCAACCGAGAAGATGCCGTACGTTGTGCAAGCACACTTAATAACACAGAAGTAAGGTTTAATTTTATTTAATTTTGGTAAATGTTTAGTTTAAAGGTCACACTACAAATTTCAATAAAAATATATTCAATCAATTCGTTTTTATACCTTTTCTCTATTCTATCTTTAGAGAAAGGCAGATATGTGTAATCGTCAATTAATTCCAATTAATATTAATAAAAGTCGTTCACATAATTATTCTTCTGATGATACTAGCTAGGCGGACGCATTGTAAAAAGTTCGATAGCTGTCGACAATGGTCGCAGCAATGAATTTACACGTCGTAGGTACTACCCAGATAAATCACAATGTTATGAATGTGGACAAGAAGGACACTTGTCGTATTGTTGCAGTAACAATATGTTAGGTCCCAGAAAATTACCGCCAAAAAGAGCAAAGATACGAAATAAAAATATGAAACAGGAGAAATGTGACACGAATCATTATGACAGTGACAGTGACGAGATGCCAAAGAAGCCAAAGTACGATAATGATAACATTGAAGATGATTTTAAGGAAGAACCTGAAACATTAAGTGCAGTAATTGCACTCGAGGTATAATCATACAATTTATATTTTCAATTAGAAACTATAAAAGTTAACTCAGAAAAAATAATTCAAGATTGTAATATTGTAGCAAAGAAGGTTTGAAATGGAGAATAGACACGAGGAAGTGATAGACGGACACGACAGAAAAGAAAGTTCAAGCTTATCAAAGAAACGCTATAAGAAAAATAAATACTTTAGTGACGAGGAAGACTTCAGCGAATAATATATACAAATATATAAATATGTATACTTTTTTGCTTTTGATGTATATTAGCACTAATTAAGAACGATGTACTTGCAAACACATCTCTCGAGTATTATAAATGTATAATTATAAAATTAATCTATGCATCAATTTAATCTTTTCATCTTCATCCAGCAAATCCCTCAAAAGTTAACTGATTCAATTTTATTTAACAGTCAAATTTTTTATTCAAACTCCTAGTTTTTAATTTTATGCTCCTTTTCAGTACACTAAATCCAAATGCTTCTTTAAAAAAAAATTCAAGAGCAATATTAGAAATATACTATACAGAATTTTTGTAGTATTTTTATATAAGTTCTTTTTTCTTCCGATTATCACTTATTCTCAATGGTACTTAAAAATTCACTGATATTTTTCAAGTTTAAATATTATGACTTAAAAAGACAAAGTAGTATGTGTATAATCCAATATATAGTTAAGTTCTAATATTTAATTGAACAAGATTGTAATTGTAGTACTAATGTTGTCTCTGAGGTACAAAATCTTTAACCATAGTAAAAGATACTCCAAATTCACTCGTATCAATTTAATTTTTCTGTCAGCATGGCAGGTAGTAATGAGATATTTTTAACATATTTTAGAGAGAAATTATCTTTCTCGTATTTGTTTAGATCTTAACACTTTTAACAGACAAGGTTGCAACATATCGAATATAGTAATATTAATTACAATAGCGTTACATGCAACTATCATATATTTATATATAGAATGTCTCAATTTCACCGAATTTTCAATTTAGATTTCTTAATAAATTTGGAATTTGTCTATAAATATAAAAATTTAATCGCATATTATTTTTTAACTCACAACCTTTCAAATATCAAGTAGCGAATATCAAATAGTAACTAAAATCTGTATTAAAATAAAATCTACTTGAGGTCAAAGCAAATGATAAAATTTATTTATGCCCCTTAAAAACTACGACGTAATATTTTTAATTTTTACTTCTTTATAATACAGTATGCTTTCGTTAAAGAAAAACCGATTGCATCTTGCCCAAAAAATTTATAGCCGATAGAATCTGCAATAATCCTGAGACTACTTGTATGTGTGGGTGTGTATGTGTATATATGTGTATATATATATACACACACACACACATATATGTGGATATACAAAAAATAACTACGTTCTCCTTATACTCCGTCATAATTTAAACATTAAAAAATATATCAAACAGAAAAGAAATCTTACGACGCTACACACCATATAGCGATATCTCTTTTCTTCCAACTAAATAAAAATTTAACATAATTACGCAATCACAATGTACATTATATTCACATACTAAGGCTATATATCAAGGATATGGTTGTATCATATTTAATTTATGATACTATTTTCAGTCCAACGAGTTTGCGTTTTTAAATACTTAAAGCGATGTTAATGCAGTCTATGACGCATACAATTAGACTATACAATATTATGTAACAAAATTAAAATCTTTTACTCTCTATATCAGTCACATCCAGAATTTCAAATTAGTACTATGATCAAACTCTGCGGCACACTATTGTAAGCACGCTTGAACTTTCTCGATCCATTCCTGTGCGGTGGCTGCATCAGCAGCACAGAAATTGTATGTCCGTCTATTTGTACGGAGCTGTAAAGAGGATGAATATATCGTACGCTACAACGCATCACAAATTACATTGGGATAGCATTTTGCAAAAATGAGACTCACAAGTGAAAAAAAAAGAATATATATATATATATATATACATATATATACAGCCAAGTTGACAACTTGAAACGTTGCATTTGAATCCCAATTCAAGATTAATGAAAATTTCACCCATTTTTGCAAAATATTTCTCTCACTGAGATAAGATATATACTTACATCAAAGAATGATTTATCGTCTGTTTTCTTTGGTGGTCCAGGCATCGGCGCAGCTGGAGTAACAGATACCACCTCGGCCAGATCTGCAACGTGTAATTTTGACCAATACGTATTTTTGTCCACATGTTGTATTTTTTAAATTGTTCTCCTACATTAATCGTCTTGTTTCCATCACATACCTATGTATCCTTTACAGTGTGAATCCTCCACTGCATCATAATATCTCAGTTGATGCTTTATGGAATCTAGTACAAACCATCTCTGCTTCCAACCTTTCAAAAGGGCTCCCCGCTTATAAAGATAGCCTTCGTGTGTCCTGTTCTCCGCCACGTTGCTCGAGAATTGCTCATAATATTGCTGAGAAGAAGTTTGTATAGTCGTTACGCCTGCAATTACAAAAGAATATAGTAATAGAGTAATATAATAATACCAAGTAACACAAAGTAATTGATACAACATATAACGAACATTTAATCAATGTAGAAGTAGCGCAAAAGAGTATACAATTAATATATATCTTTTTAGAGAAAGAAACAGCTTTAAAGGCAATGTAACATGTGCAAAGCAACGACGTGACTGTGGAAATTGCTCGATAGCTTAATTATATCGGTGGAAGAACAAAGGTGTACTTGAGTTCACGCTTCCGTTGTCTCCGCCACTTCTCGTAAGTGTGTGAGTTTGGAGATTATCCGTCACAGCCTTGTACTTGGTGCAATTTTTCGGCACGGCGTCGGCACACTTGTCGTGACACACGTGGCCGCAGTCGATACATCTTAACCCGGCCTTCACAGGCCCCCATAACACCCCGGAACACGCGTCACAATGGGTCGGGGTCGCGGAGTCTAGTCTCTCGAATCTGCGGCAAACGGTAGCACGTTAGTGAGACGTGTACAACTAGTCTGAACAATTGAAACTGAAGAGTGACCTATGCGTTACCTATGCGGATGTGCGTAAACAGAACCCTCGTTTCCGGTGGTACTTCCGCCCGCGAGCTTGCCGCGTAACAGCAGTTCCAGGGTGGATCGTTTGTGAGTCAGTCGACCGTGATACCGCACGAGCGCCGTGCTGAACGACGCGTGCCGCTACAGAAAGAAGAATCAATGATGAATACATACAATGTTAATTACAATAACCATAAGGAACGGCAATCATATGTCGTTAAAGGATGAGGATGATCAATTCAATTCGAGTGCTGACTTACAGCGAGCGAATCGGTGTTCGGCAACTCGAGTTTGTCCCATAGCACTTTCCATTTCTGCGGCAAATGACCTAGCTCAGTCTCCAGTTTGTGGATCTCTTCTAAGAGATGCGAGAATTGGTCGGGTACCATCGTGCTCACTCCGTCGTATCTAAAAGAAATCGTAATCCGTAATTCCATATTCTAAATAGTCTGCAGAAATACATTCCGGTCGGTGCCGGAAGTCTCCTTCATGAATTTGGGAGGGTAAAACTTTATAAAAATTACCACTGTGAACTTCTTTCATTTCTTGAAATCCACTTCTGAAATTCGGCTAGACGATCACGACTTTCATTCGCAATCGATACGAGTCTTTTATTCGTATTAAAATAATAAACACTCTTTACATTATAATTTATATCTGGACAAACTACTGTGGATGATTATAAAATTTACCCAATAAGAATAACATGTCTGACGTCTGAGGGCGAAAAATGATTAAAAGCGGCGCTTGGTTCGTGCTTGTTTTGGCCCGGGAAACAAATCCATGAAGGAGGACGCAGTGCCGACGAATCCGAAGAAGCGAAACGAAGCATTTCGCGATGTTTCTCGGTCGTTAAGAGATACTCACCCCTGAGTAACTATTTTACGATTACTCTTGACCACGCCGTCCGCAGCCTCAGCTTCCTCCTCCTGTTGGGAATCCTGTTGCAGCACTTCCAAGTCGTAGGCCGGACCATGCGCCAGCTCCTCCTCCAGGTAGAACTGCCAGATATCGAGGTTCGGCAGATGTCGGACCGGCCTCAGGACGGGATACTCCGTGTTGGGCGTGTACATGAAGTTGTAAAACAACGGGCATCGTGCATGCTGCTTCTCGATATAGTCGAAGATGCTCTGGCCGAGGTTGCAGCCGGTGTTGGTGCCGGCCAGTCTGCCACCCGGGTAGATCGTTTCATCGTCGCTGCCGGTGTCTACGCCCTTGTGATGACTCGTCAAGGAACCTCTCTTGTCCTCGATGGCGGTGATACCGCACTCCACTCTGTCGAACTCGCAGTCTAACAAGAAAGTGCGGAAGCGGCAGGACACCGAGTGGTAAGCCAGGAACTTCAGGTAGTACTCGTTGAACTCGAACGCCAGCGGGAACTGCTTCTGTACCTGATGCACAATGTCCAGGAACTGAAGGAATGTAGGTGTGAAGTTCGTGGTCTGCGAATTCGCGGCGAGATTGCTCCTGTGGCCGAATCGGTGGCCGAAACCGAGCCACTCCTTCTCGATGAGAGTCCTGAAGCCTTCGATCGTCCTGTAATGAGGATCGAGGCACACTTGCGCCACGGAGCACACAGTGGTCGTGGTGTCCCAGCCGTCTTCCAGGCAGACGGCCACCGAGGAGCCCTGCATGTCCATCAAGTCTATGACCGCACCCGCCAGCTGCATGAGATTCTGCAACTGCTGCAGCCATTCCGAACTCTCGATAAGTCTGTAGAAGCTCTGGTCGGGCTCCACGTTCGGCGAGCTTGGCACACAAGCCCGCATGAGCTTCTTGAAAGCAGCCTTCGTGTGCCTGACGTCGTAGTACTCCACCGGGATAAAATCCGTCTTGGGAGTCGACTCCGCCTTAACGCCCTTCATGTGCGCCTTCTCTCCCAGGATATAAAGAGCGGCGCGCTGGAAGGTGTGGACGCATTCCGTGCCGCTGTCAGAGTCCGCGGAGTGTCTGACGGTGCCGCGCTGGTGAACCGAGGTCAGAGAGGCCTGCGACGAGTTGTGCCTCTTGTCCTTCAAAGAGCCCCACCGGCCGAAATTCTTCGGGCCCTTGCCGCCCGACGAGCCGAGAGTGCCGAGCGGCTTGTTGAACGGATTGCGTCGCGATTGTTCCGGAGTGGCGTTACGATCCTCGGCCGCCAGCAGCAACGAATCTATGCTGAGGGAACTGTCGGACATACCCCAGGCGGAACCTTGTCGCAACACGGAAAGCGGCGTCACCGCCACGAGAGCCATCATATACTTTTCCTGCTCCAAGGAGGACGTGGTCTCCGACGACGTGGTCTTCAGGTTACTGCTCGATGTCGGGTGTGCCTTCAACATACCCATCACGCCTTTCCCATGGTAACCGGCGCCTCTGATCAACAAGGCTTTCGTTCGCGGATGCCTCCAGGTGACGACGGGCAGTCTGCTGTGGCGGTAGAGCCTGCAGAACCGTCGGATGCTCTCGTCCGACACGGAAGTTGGCACGATCAGGAGCGCGGGGTAACTCCGGCACATCATGTAGGCGCAGTTGACCGAGGACAGTCGGAAGGGCTCGTTGCGACGGTTGTTGTGCAGCCCGTTCGTGTAGAGACCGAGCCGATACCAATCACGCACGTAACTGCGCTCGGACAGACGTTCCAACGTCTTCGCGTCGGTCGGTGGCTGCGACATCATGCCCGGTATCTCGAAGTCGTCTATGCTGAGATCATCGTCATGGCTGAGATCATTATTGTCGGTCATCGGCAGGCTCATGCGGCCGGGCGATGTCATGTATTTATTGTTGCTAATGAGATTCATGTTCGGTAACACGTACTTCTGCCTCTTGGACGACTGCTTGGGCTTGAAACCAGCCTTCCTCGCGGTCTTCAGCAGCGTCTTCTTCGCGAAACCCTTCAGCGTGGCGTTCTTCTCCTTGCCCTTGTGATGGGCTGTCTGCGTTACTAGGACGTGACCGTTGAACGCGAAATGGTGGAAGATGTGCGGCGGATACCGCGCCTTGTGCACCAGTTTCCTCAGGGTGTCGATGTTCTCCGGCGTGACCTCTTCGTCAAATGCCAGCTTGATCAGCTGGAATGTGCAGGAGCGTAGCTGCAGGCCCTCCTGCAGACACTGATCCAAGTGCGCCAAGTGCTGCACAGCGACCCGCTTCTCCTTGGTCAAGGACGTCACGGGAAATGCCCGAACGACCAGTTGTTCGCAGGCGAACGGGTCGCATGGTATACCCTTGAACACGATCCTGTAATTCGTCAGGAAGATCGCACCCTCGGCCGGCAACAACGGCGGTATCTTCGGCAGCCCAGCGGAGCCCTCCTCCCTGCCATCCGGGAGAAGATAAACGCGCAAGCCGTCCATTATCACTTCCTCGCCCGGCAGCATGTTGGGCGTTAGAATCTTCGGCTTCTGTATCGGTGGTAATCTCTTGCTCTCCCTGTGGACCGCCTCGAGCGTCTCGATGTGCATATGGACGACACCCGGCACCATTTGATGCAGACACCTCACATGCTCGGCGCTCACACCACCCTCCGTGCAGACACGGTCCACGAATCGCGAGACCATGCGGATAACGGCACTACCAGTCTCGCCGGGGTCAGTCTCCTCGAATCCGGACTCGGCATCGCCGCTGTCGCTCGCCACGCTGTTCGTGATGCTGTTGCTGGCGCGCTCCTCGTCGTACACGTTGTCTTGACGATGCGTCTTCGAGCCGATGTCCAATGGCACTAGCAGGTAGACCATCCTGTTGGCGTAGTGGATAGCCTGGCTGTACATGGTGCTCTCCTCGCTGTTGACGAGCTCCTTCTGCTTCTCGGGGTCGATAGACGGCCAGATTCGCATCTGGTCCGCGGCGATCTCCAGCGCCGACGATTCTTGAGCCTGATAAATGGAGTATCGATCTCGATACGGAAACTCTTTGCCGTCACGCGGACTGATGGGGCTCAGGATGACGTCGTTGATTGGTCTGGCAGGTGAATTGTCGCCCGGCAAATACAAGCGTTTGATGTCTTTTTGCACATCCAGGTAGAACGCGTCCTCCCAGAACTGTTGGTTCTGCCAGACTGGGTGCTCCTGGATGCAGGTATACGCGAACTGTATCACCCCGGTGCACAGCTTCCTGCAGAATGCGGTGGCGAGCGGCAACAGCGCGGCCGCGACTCCGTGCTCGTCCATCGACGAGTCGTCCTGCAGCGCGCAGTTCATCAGACGCACCACCAGGTCGAATTGCTGATGCTCCAGCATGGCCTTGTTGCCTACCACATGCTGAGACAATTCCATGCAGAGCGCCAAACGAGCGGCCTTACTCTTCAGGGCCCGCAAGACGGCGGGAAATGTCTTACGAGCGTCTGAGATTTTGTTCTCGAATATGCAGTTGATACAATTGCGCAATACTTCCAGCCTGCGAGCGGAGTTGCTGACTAGATGTCTGGTATCGTGGACGAATGAAATGTGTGGACCCATCGGCACGATACGCGGCTGAACCGGCCGCAACGATGATAGTCTGACCTTAAGATTGTTCTTCGCGAGACCCTCATCGATGATCACTTGCACTTGCTCGACGTTGATGCGCGGTAAAAGAGGTTGATGGATCCTCGCGAACGCGCCCTCGGGAGGCTTCAGGATCTTCTGCACGTATGGCTGCGGATTCGGGTTTTCGTTCATGTAGAGTTGCTGCGCCAGCTCCTGGATGTGCATCAGGATGATTCTGTGATCCTGCGCTTCCTGCTTCAGCTGATCACTTAGATTACTGTACAACTCATCCCACACGTCGCACGGTCGCCATGGCGGGCCTCTCTCCGCGATGAAGGATGTAAAAAACATGCAGTCCAAGACCCTGGTGGTGAAGTCGCAATCCGTTAAACCTCTCTCACCCAGAAAAGCCGCTTTGTGGAAGGTTATGACCGGCTTCGGATGTATTCGTATCAGCGTTAGACAACTCCGGTATCCTTGTAACAATTGAGCAAACGCCCGCATGAACACCGCTCTGAGTTCTTTGTCGAGCATCGGCGAATGCGGTACTCTGGTAGCGAGTGGAGGAAAAGCGTAATCGGCGCACGTTAATTCCGGCTGCAATACTAGGGATAACGCGTCTTGCGTCTGCGAGAGCAACGGTTCCGGCAACAAAGAGAGCGAAACACCGTCTGGAACCATTATAGAGCCTCCGTCCAGATCGGCGACTATTACATCCATCTGGAAGGACAAAGAGATATCGCTTGAGATGAGCGCTTGAACGGAAGCAACATGTTTTCGTAATTCTATGCAGAATGCCTTACAAGTTCCGCAACTTCGTGCTTCAACGAGCTATGCACGCCCATAATGAACGGGGTCGGAGTGCTGAGTATTTCGACTAAAGCCGCTGGCAAAAGAGGAATGTAAACGTGCGAGTATCGAAACGGATACATCAAAGCCGTCAGGGCGCGACACCCTTCGGTCAGTCGAGAATAACTGGCAGAGTGAAAAAGTATCTTGTGTTCTGTCATGACTGCACAAAATAATACTAGCACATTACGAATACCTGGAAATAGTATCAACGATTTAACAAACATCAACAAGTAGGTGAATCATTGTGAATTGTATACATCATTTAATCATTATTGTTTCCTTACCTAATTGTTGAAATAATAAATTTACACTAGTATGAGTTATAGGAAGGGAGGGGCTAATTGGTGGCTGAAGCGCTTGACGATCGCCTGCTCCGATGCTGAATCGCACTTGAGGCCCGCCAGCAGGAGGTACTTGAATACATCCTAATATATTTCCGACTAATGTCTCTAATGGTATACCAAGATTTTCCACGTATACTGTGTAAATGATACCAAGACAGTTCTGTAAGAATGACAAATCATTGTTGAAGCAAACCAATTACGGATGAAAGGGAATGATGTCTATTATACAAATATCCACGTACTCTAAATGTTTCTATGTAATCGAGTCTGGAAACCAGCACCAGACATTTAGGTGCGTACATAATGCTATGATGTGCAATAGCGGGTATTGCCCTGACCAATGGGCGGCTGTCTCCATCCACAGGATCCTCCTCCTCGTCCACAGGTTTACTTGGCACAATCGATACCGTTTCATTGAAGCACATGCAGGCACAATAATGTCGGTTCGCATAGACATCCGTTAATATCGAAACAAAAAAGCGTGGTTCTTGTCTTTCTGTTGACAAGGCCCAACCTTGTGGTTGACAAAACTATAATAGGAACAATATTTTAGTAATGTTAAAAACAAAGTAATGTCACAGCAAATTCCTTTCTCCCAGGGAAATAAGTTGAAAGATAGGCTTACCCATTCTATTCCTTCAATAAAAGATGTATCTGGCCAGTCTTTTTCTGGAAATCGTTGTAATACAATCCCGCTACTCACACCACCCCCTATAATTAAAATATATAAACATACATTAATACGTATCGATATTATATGGACATATTTCATCATACAAGTATCAGTATATACATATAATGTATACTGTAATATATAAATATACAAGTGATACACTAGTGTTATATGAACATATCACATGCTTTTCTATTTCGTACTAAAAACAATTTAGTTTCTTTCAAGTAAAACAGAGAACATTGTGTTGTACTACAGAACTAAGGAATCGATCGTTTACTACTTGGTTCGCCACGAGATTAGTGCCATTTGTCAGAACACTTACTAAACGGTCAAAATCATTCAAAAATATCTTTTGCTCCTTTTTCTTTCCCTTTGCAAAACTTAAACATATAATCATTACTGCAATAGATTCTTCCAAGCTGAACTAGTACTGTAACTTCTTGCTCCTTTAACTCTCATTGTTAAGTAACACACTTGTTTGACTCCAATGGCACACAGTATGATCTAGTTCAGTTTTGAAGAGACCTATCAGCGCGCGATATCAAAGGAAGCAATGAGAATATGCGGATGAGAAGATAAAAAATGAAATCAAAACAGGAAAAGGTCAAGCGCTATTCCAATGCCGATATGAGAAACGATTTCGGTGACGACGGTGACTCACTTTCTTTCTCGTGGTCGTAGCCGACCACTACGAAGTAGTCGGCTAACCGAGACATCTCGGTGTATTCGTGGGGCTGAGTGGGGCTGACAGCGCTCAACATCCCACGTCGGATTCGTTACACGCGATCTCATGGACTGCAGCCTCGTCCCCGTAGCGACCAAACTACCTTGCGTCAAACGCGAGTACACCGGTCGCGCGCGTGTCAGTGCGCGGGGCGATTTGAGATAGTCACGATCATAATTCTCGCATACGCTTCTCGTCTTGATTCTTCGCGCGCCGGCGACGCGTATCGACGTCAACGTTGAGCCGGAGTACAACGGCTGAACCCTCCTTTCGCGCGGGGCGACGGTGTCGGCGACCTTCGTCCGCGTCTGCGAAAAAAATGACGGCCAAGGGAGATCTCGTGCGCGCCAACTTTCGGCGATCGTCGCGCGCGTGCAGCGCACTTTCAACGTGACATCACACCACGATCCGTGTCCCGTAACGTCTCGCGAGCCGCCGAATACGATGCCACACCCCGAAACTTCAATCCATAACCTTCCAGACTCAAACGCCACATCGAGTGTTTGTTGAATCCACGTATGGTACGGGCGGCCGAAACGCACAACGGTTATGCAAAATGAAGACGAGAACCAGGGCGGCTAAACTCGCGCACATTCTACGAGGATGCTGCTAAGGTGTCATCTGCAAGTGGCGGCAGGAAATTAAAGCAACATGACGGCTTTCCCGCTACGGCGTTCCCTCCCTCCGAGATCCCTCCCTCGCGCGTTCCAATTTCCAACAAGACTTCATTCTGACATTGTAAGACGGTTTCTGGCGGTTACAAGAGAACGAGTACTTTCGTGTTAATTATATGTTATTGTGATTATACAGCAACACATGCCGGAGGATAAGCGCAATCGAACGGCTTCATCGTGGAAACAGATGTAGATGGCGCATCGCTCGATCGTTTGCACGGAAAACACATCGGTGTGGTCGTTCTCAGGCTTTTCCCCGCTATTATCGACTCGTATTGTCGTGCGGTGCGGTTTCCTTTTACAATCGTAACGACGGAGGCACCGGCGATGGGCCTTGCTATTTTGCGTTTCTCACATCGAACGCGTAATAAGGTCCCACGCGAGGACGCAAACATTTTGTGAGTGGCGTTGGAGTATCTATTGTATCATATTGTATGCACAGAGCCATCTATTGAAGAAGAAGAAGAAGAAGAAGAGGACGCAAACATGACATTTTATTGTGACTTATCGAAACACGAGTGAGGAAGGGAAGCGTGTGGTGTGAGTATCGTGGTGGACGTTCTTTTCTCTCCTCTGTTTTCTGAAGAGCGGCGAATACAATCTTCTCCACTCGTTCTTTATACATCTTGCTTGCAATTCCCCCTCTTCTCTGCCCAGCTGAAGCCTGAATGTATGTTTATCTTATTTGAAATGCACAAGCACAAGTAAGGATAGCGCGAGCAACAAGAATTAACCTAGCCGTGGATCACAGGGTCTGTCCCCCTTTGATTCTACTCTCTACACTTTCTCTCTGTAATTAATTTCTCTCTTTGTCCTCTTGCATTCCTGTATCTTATCCGCGTATTTTCGTTTCCCCCTGTGTCTCTTACAGTCTTTCTCTTCGTAGATTATTGTTTCATCGGCTCTTTTGCTAAAAGTAACAATAGACTTTTCAAATTTCACTAGATTTGCTTTTGTACCTTGAAACATTTAATATCTATTTTCAGAACTCGGAGCGTAATGACGCGCAACTTCTCTTTAGACAGGCCTAATAAGCATCGTTGCCGTCGACGATAAGACGCGACACACAATGAATGATATGTGGTATCAGCAACCAGTTGGACCCAGTAACTTGGGACACATGAGAAGCAGGGGCACTTGAACAGCAGTCCCCTGGGGAAGAGTATTGTATCTAGTTTAGCTAGAGGAAGGAAGTACTTGCCAGTGGCCGAGGGACGCCAAAGGAAGGTGCTGCATCACCAGTCAATGATGGATCTCTGAGAAAGATCCTCGCGCCCACGCCATATCGACTCTCATGCACTTCTGGATCAACAAGCCGGCGGGCAGGTACTACGGCTTCACCTGCCGCCGATACCCTGCCACACCTGTACCCAAGACGTATTTCAGTAAGTATGTGGTCACATAGAGACACAGATCAGGATATTGGAGAACCACAAACCAGAACTAATGTTCACTCGCAGACCGATGTTTGCATGGCGGTGAGCTCAGGAGTGTTGTGACACCAGTGCCTCGACTCATGGGCCTCGGTAATGCGGTCGGAAACACGGCTGGACCTAGTAACGTCAGTTCCTGCCGGAACGTCAGCCGGCCGAGCACGCGGGTTCGCAACGAGAACAGTCGGCACGGTTCGTCGTCACTCCGGGCCAGCCGGCTCGCCCAGCTGCACAACATCCCCAAGTAATTAATGAAACACAAAAAGGTCTACTAAGAGGAGATTCTGAGGAACATGCTCTTCCTATATACAGGGTGACTCACTTATACATGTCTCTATCACAACGGAAAGTACTTATAAATGAATCGCCCTCGGCTCGCAGTCCCGCGCTTAAATAAGAGATAAGGCACGCAACGGCTTATCGTTTCGCGCGCGGGTTGTTCGCAGCAACGTCACCGACACTAGCAACAATCAACTGATACTGCCCAACGCGACCGCGAACGGCACCAACAGGGGTATACTGGGCTTTTCCGAATTCAGCGACGCGGAACTGGCTGGCTTCCGGCTGCGTTGCGGCATATGGATCACCTTCGTCGTGGCGTCGACCTTCGTAGCCGCCGCTAAATTCTACTTTGGTTATCGGGTGAGCGTATGCCGGCTTTCTACCCTTAACAGCAGTAGATCAACGTGATCCTGGCGTTTATCTGCATTTTCGTTCTTCCTCATCCGTCTCTCCCACGATTCGTAATCGTGCTTTGTCACTTGGTCAGGGACCGGGACTGGAGATACTTGTGTTCTGCGGGCTGCTGCTGCTGTTGTTGATCGCGTGCCTGTATTCAATCTTCTGCCGCGTTCAGAGCCACGGCCGGCCGGAGCACCGCATGCAGGAGGACCATATCGCTGCCCTGACGAGCGCCACCGACGTGTCCGTCGGCGAGAGCGTGAGGCCGACGGTGCCAGCGACGGTGAGGCAGAACCCGCCGCCACCGACGACGGTGAGACAGAACCCGCCTCCGCCACCTTATCACATCGCCATTCTGATACCGCCGCCTAATACCACGGACGAGGCGCCGCCGCCGTCTTACGACAAGGTCATGCGATGAAACCGGCGGAGACCGGTGGGAAATCAAGCCGACGATCTGTTATCGATCCGGGCTTCTGTCGCTTCTCGTGGCTGCGACATGAGCTAGAGAACGATAGGAACGTGAGGAACTACGAACGACAAGGTCTGACGATGAAATCGGCAGACCGCTATGAGATCGAGCCAAATGATCGAGCGAGAAAGTATTGTGGCGTGCGACACTGCGTGCATGATTTTCTGCTCGCATGAAACGGTTGAACCGTGCGATTAACTCGCTCGCAAAAAAGCGGGAAAATCGATCGGGGAAAGGTCGCCTGGCATGAACTTTCTCTGCAGAACTTTTCTTCTTTCGACATTTTCACGTCTATTCAGGGGTGTAGCGACAGCTCGATGAAAGGGAGAGATGAGGGGAGTCTTTGGAAGGTAGTAGAGTTAAGAGAGAATGTTCGTGAAGCTCGCCGACGATCGTCCCGGGCCTCGAAATTCTGGGCTGCGCCCCTACACGCCAAAAGTATAGAAACTGCGAGATTACAATACAGAGTGATTCGAGATAGAGCGCCATTAGCGAGCGAACCGCTTGTTTAAACCTCGAGAGAGAATAATTTGATGCGAGCCGGTAATTCCCGTACGGTGAATTTTCTGTTCGCGGAGATTCAGCCTCGAAAGTGCGAGCATCGTTGCCGAATTCATTCCGATAAATCGTCTCTCTTCTCTTCAACGATCTATTCTTCCATGATTTGTACTGAGACGTCGTCTCAGACCTAGGATAAGGAGTACGCGCTTCCTTGAACTCTGATCCCGAATCACTCGAAACACTTCCAATACGATTATAAGACTTTCGACGATCGATTACGCGTGAATACGTCGCATTCCCTTGTTACTGCAAGTTCGTAACAAGCGGGCATGAATCCATAGAATAGGTGATTTTTCACGTCTGTGATAAGAATGCAATGATGTAACATTGACGACTCACGTACACGTACACACTATATACACGCGGCGAGGATTTGAAAGGAGAAAATGAGAGAAATTCGTGTGAAATTATTTTTTAGCGGGTATCAATACAAATCGAGAACGATTGTATTCACCAACGAATTTGCATTTGATGCGGATAAAATTGTATTCTAATCTTATACACTGCAATCATATACGAGACTGTACGATATATTTGACTTAGGTTTAGGTCATACAGCGTACATACAGTTGTAAACGGTAAACATTCATCCGCTCGTTTACGTTTTGGTTCTTCTGTGACTAGTTTTATACTTTAGGAGAGGTGCTCGAATCAAAGCTAAAGTGCGGATTCACGTTAACAGCTGTCTAACTAAAAATGCCAAATGAGAATATCGAAGATCTGTGTGTCCAGTTGTTTTGATGTTGGCTTGAGTGTGTAACCAACTGTGTGTCGTTGAAGAAAGTTTGAAACGAACAGACAAAGTTTAGTCACACTTTTGATTAGACAGCTGATGCGAGTGTACTTTAACTCTCGATCTGGCTCTGACGCATCTCTCTCTCTCTCTTTCTCTCTCTCTCTTTCTCTCTCTCTCTCTCTCTCTCTCTCTCTTTCTTTCTCTCTCTCTCCCTTCTAAATTGCGATTTTATATCAAGGTGCATTTCCTTACTTTAAGACTCCGTGAAGACGTTCGCATTTTTTAGCTGCTTTTCGATCGTTAAATTATAAAACATTTCCAGGAGAATCGTTGGACCGTTGTTGCGTCCGTTCGATACCTTGACTACGTATCTTTACTGCAGGATGCCTATAGAGTGTTTTATTAAACGCATTTAAACACACAGGACACTCATAAATATGCATCCATTCACACGATATAAAAGAAGCGCACAAATTTAAGCGTGCGATTCGAGTCGGGACATGAAAAATTCGCGAGACGCACGTACATGACTCGGTCGCCACTTACGACGAACTGATAATAATACGGAGTGTTCGATAATCGGCATGTTTAACGTACGTAGTGCGTTAATTTCTTCACGAAAACCGATTCGACCTTTCTGAAACGAATGTCCCATCTGTGGGACCAACATTTTATTACGAATAAAATGTGATTTTAGTAACGAGTAATATCTCTAGTATCTTAAAAAAGTGTGAAACGCGATCCTCCGGACACAAAAATCCGCCGACTATTCGCTTAACTGTCAAATGAGTTCGGTACCGATCCGTAATATAAAGGTAAGAACAATCGTGTTGCGTTTACTGAATGCGCTCATCGAATATCGTATGCACCGCGTGTATCGCGTGCTTCACGATATGCGAGACACACGCGCAGAGTTTCACTGTACTTTGCGACATGTAACACAGATGTTAGGAAAAGCTACGAGCTGGCGCGTCAGATCATAATACGATTTTGTATTTCTCTTTTTCTCGGTGAATGAATGCGTGAATGGGGAGAGAAAGAGAGCGTGGTGCATGTACGCATGTAAAATGATCGCTTACGTCATAACCCTGTATATTTAAGGATAGCTACATATAATACACACTAATGTGAGATCTCGTTTGAACGTTCTTTGTAACTGTAAGTCGCAACCGTATCGTGATGTACAAAATTCACCGTACTTTTTAACTGCACTTAAAGAAACACATTTCAATCGAGAGAAGTGTGAAGAAACAAGACTCGGATTCTCCGTTACCTCCACATGCGTTCTCAAATGCAAAAAAAATCATCAAAGTAAAATTTGAAAGAAGACAACTCGCATATGCACAGTCACATAGACAAATAGAGAATCTACTTATCTCGGTATGAAAGAAATAAAATTGGAGAATGTGAGTCTTGTTTCCATTCACTTCGCGAAATTCTTTTATCTTTTTCGTTCTGCCGTCTCAATATATATTCTTTTTATTCTGAGTTACGGGAAGCGTAAGAAAGTGCAGCTGAAAAGAATAAACGGACCTAAAGTTCGTTTTCTCTTCCTACGAGTCACAGTTTAAGAAAATTGCAGTCTGTTCGCCGCACGCGAAGTGTCGTTTAAATGTTTCCATCGACTTCATTCTTATTATCTGTGCTCTCTCGACACGAAGTAGATACAATGGAAATAAATTTCTACTCGTGTCAGTAAGAGAGAAGAGAAAGAAGCCAAATAAATGAGCAGAGAGCGCAGCTAATAACAGCGGACTCATATAGCAAAGATACAGCGCAGTTCTTCCGTAAGATTGATGAAATAAGTGTGTTTAAATCGTACACGAAGCACACGCGACGACAAGATGAAGGCAAATAAAAAAGATCTTTCCTCGTGAAGTTGCTTCACGCGCACGTGTTACGAAAAAGGTGAGTTCTCTAGCTCTGATTAATGATAATTGTATTACGATATCGTCGGTCTTGAAGAAACAGCTGTCGAGAACTTTTGTTCGTGGATCACGATAAAATCAGTAATACAATCGACCAGCAAAATGCAAGTGAAATTTGAATTGTGAATTTCTTTTCACAGATAGATCACAAAGTTTTTCAGTTTTCAGTAATATTAAGTAATAAATAAATAAATCATAAAATAAAAATCAGGAAATAAGTCATAAATTATAACGAACGATTTGTGAATTTTTCTTCGAGATCAACGATACATCTTTTCCATCAAGTGACAGTACATATATTACTATGATACAAACGCGAGATTACAGTCTCTTCGAAGCATATAATAATAATAATAATAATAATAAATCAATGATATCCCGATTACAAACCACGTTTATGATCTCGTACAGAGACATGTATCTTTCACCGAGATGAAAGTACTTCGGAGGCTGTCGTGTCAAAAGTACATAATTATCGAAGAAACGAGATAAAATACTTGTAATTCAACCTTCGTTTTTCACTCTGTTTCATCAGAGCCGTTCTTTTGAACACTGATCGTTGTTAACCGAGATTCAACCGATTCTCCGTCTTTTTTTCAATCTTACATAGTCGCTTAAAACTAATTATAGAGACTAGTGAAAGTAATAACAATCTTTCGGAGAAATTATTTAAATAATTCCGAAATAATTTCTCTAAATAGCCAATGTCGTCAATTATTTCCAGTTCTCTCCTCGAGAAGACGGAAAATCGGTTAGATATCAGTCAAATTGAAGGATTCTAATGGTTCAATACACTTTTGCAAGAGCTCGAGGGATCCTATCTTAAAGCTATATAAATATTTATTGTATCTTACAATAATAATTATTTAATTTACATCTGAAAGCAGAGGGAAAGAGAATGAAATCTAAATCAACTTTCTCAAGCTCTTGAAGAGGCGAATGGAATTACTATGTTCCGTCAAGAATCTTTCATTTCGATTAATGTTCATAGCAACGGCACTAATAATAAATTTCATCGTACACGATAGCGAATTTGATGAATCTCAGCCTCTTGCGCACTGCCAGCAACAATATTTGGCGCAAACGATAACGAGATACGAGAATCTAGCGATCATTCTCCGTGCGCTATCTAAACCCTTTGGATTTCGAACAGCTTGACGTCTGTGTCGTACCATATGGGTGGCTCGACGTTTCTCAGATATATCACGCCCCACATGTACGTGCGAAACCATGCAGTCGTGCCAGGATTAGCCTGATATCGTCTGATAAGAATAGGATGCGGTACCGGTAACAGGCCGACCAAGGTACCGTGTTGCAGGAATTTCAAGATCTCGCTCTCGTCCGTCAGTCCTCTGTAGCGTTAATCAGATCAATAAAACACGTGAATGGAAACGATATTGTTGTTGCTTTGTACGACCATGTCTGGCCGCTGGAAGAAAGACCGCTCAAATTCAAAAGACCAAAACACGTTGATATTTTTATTGAAGAAAATCTGGATTAAAATCGGAATGTTTCTCTGCACAATAATATAAACGACAACACTTAACTTCATAGGAATATAAATATCAACGTGTTGTCGTTCAATTTATCACACTATGAGATTCGTCAACAAATCTTTATCAAGCCCTTTATATTCTCCATTTAATATATTATTAGTGCGATCTTTTCTAAATGTATTATTTTCGAAAGACTATATATATATATATATTTATTTAATATATTATATTATTTATTTAATATATTATTAGTTTTATTTAATATATTATTTAATATTAATATATTATTTAATATATTATTAGTGCGATCTTTTCTAAATGTATTATTTTCGAAAGACTATATATATACCTTCGTTTTTGTGTTATTAAAAAGAAGAAAGAAATATTTAGAGATGCGTATGTTTGAATATTCAGTTTTCCTAAGAGCGAAAGAACGATTCAGCACTCATACTCACTTGTCGATGCAGATCTTCTCGACCTGCGGCACAAGCACCTGAAGCAGTCGCATGATGGTCTGCAAAGGAAGCTTGCTCTTCCATTGGTACACCCAGTCGCTGGACGGCACCCACTGGTTCACATTGTTGACGTTGGAATTATTCGCCTGCTCCGCCACACGAATGCCTCCCTTCTGCTCGGAATAGATTTTGGTCATAAAGAGCACACGCGACAAGTAATCAGTCGCAGACGATGCGTCGACGCGATTCTTACCGGTACTACGGAGTTTTTGATCGCGTTCGTCGAATCTTCCTCCGTAACGTCCGGAGTTTTGCACTCGCGATTATTGATGGACTTGCCAATGTCGACACTCGCTGCTGGACTCAGCGGATGCGCTGATTCTTTCTCCGTCATCTTCTCTATACCTGTTTTATCGCAAAAGCAACTTGTACAGTTTCAGACACAGACATGAAGCAAGCTCAAATGAAGTTACAATCGACCGCCAAAGGGAGCTCACCTGGAGTTTCCAATAAGGACGCCTTCAGAGTGCCGGGCTCGGCGGGTTGCGCTGGATGCGATCCTTCCATCGCGGCTTCGCTGACATTCTCGTTGGATGTGCTAGCGGGTACATGACGACGCTGCCTCTTACTGAGAGACTTTGCGATCGTGTTGCAGTCACTGGGTAGGTTCGCGAGCGCATGGAACACTTGCCGTTTGCGTATTATAGTATACACTAAATTGCTGTTCCCATCGAATTGATACTAAAAACGAAAAACACGAGGAATAAAGGTCGTCTTCTATCTTCTTCCTGTTCTTTATGATACACGATCATGTTTACTTGGATAATATTGTTGAAGATCTCCAGTAGAAAGAACACCAAGTGGTGATTAGTGGGCGCCGAGAATAGAAACCATGGTGTACTAAATGCTTCCAATAAATGCAACAATTTCGTGCTTGCCACCATGGACAGAGTTTTCAAGTACGGCGAAACGTTGACCAGGATCGTCAGCAGACAATCGAATAACGGTTGCAGTCTCTGATGACCAGTCGTGATGATTTTGTGGAATACAGTGACCAAGAGGTCGGCATGCGTTCCTGAAACGTAATGATAGCGATTAATCCTTTGTGGTCGGCAGATTTCGAAGAGATCAATAAAGAGATTGATATCTGCAAGTTGATCTAAACATTTGAATCTAGCATCGGGAGGATGGTTTTCTTTCATTATCGCTAGCCTCGCTCGCCGTACCGCGCGCCAGGCGATCATTAATGCCAGCCTGGCGGCACCGACTTCTACGACGACTTGCGAATGCCGCCACTGTGGCGGCACCGACCGCAATGGGTTAAAAAAATACGCTAGAGTGCAACTAATAGTCTCACAAGCAAGCTCAATAATTACGATCAACTGCAATCCAATTACCTTTAAGATCATCAGGTAATTTACGTTATCATACCTGTAAAAACGGGAATATCCATAGGCACTGTAGCTGTGTACGGCTTGTTCAGTCTCACGCCAAAATTACGCTCTCCGCTCAAGAGAAGTAAGATAAATACACCAATATGCATCAAACCAACTCGTGCTGAAGTTTAATTTATTGGATTAAAAACATAGTTAATTCGTTTTCTCTGTTCTATTACGTAAACGTAAGAATAAGAGGATGAACAATTACATTGGTCAGCGCGTGAATCGTTCAAGTGATAAAGTATCGGCACGAGAACTTCCAGGACGTCTGAGCTCTTTAGCACGTAATATAAGAACTTCTTATTGTAGTCGCACATCTTCCAAAAGAATACCAACAGTTCCTGATGAAAATGCACTTTCTTGGTTGAGTTTGGTAGGTAAGTTTGCATCAGTGGATTGTTCAACAATCTGGTGATACCCTTCAGGACAAATTGGAAGTCTGCGGATAGAAACCAACAACGGGTCTTGCACAGATTAATTCTGACTTGATGAAATAATTCACAAATGAAAAGAACCAATGGCAAAGTTTTCATATCTTCATATATGAATTCTTTCCTTTTCATTAATATTGTACTAGAACTTTATTCTTTTTCTCTTCAATGCTAGATTGCATGTTTATTTCACTTCGAAGGTGAACAATGCAATTTAATTCAGCTAGAAACATAGATCTACGATAAGTTGCCCCGGAAAAAGATGTTACCTTCATCGCGATGAATTCGACTTAAATAATTGATGAACAAATTGTCGCCGATCGTGCCCTCCTCCAATGGCGCACCGCCTGTAGTATCGTGATCCAATGTCACGATTAGAATCTGCAATGCGACATCGACGAGAGGCTCCAAGGAGTCGGTAAACAACAAATGATTATACGGCACCCCATAACCGACCGGATCGTAAGCACACACAGTGTTCAACAGTGACGTGAACATAGGCAATACATGTCTACGAGCAATCGTACGTAATTAGCATTTAATACACATTTTGTACGCGATCGACATAATAATTTTCATCGAAATGAATCACCTGTTTTCACTGCTGGTTAGGTGTTGAATCCATCTGTTTGGCATAACTGACAAATCCACCGGCGGATTGTACATCGTTTCGCTGAAGCATGTCAACAGCAGTTTCAGCAATTCCGTACGATTTGAGTCGAGAATGGGATATCTGGGTGGTGAATATGCAAAACCTACTCCTGCTTCCCAGATATACTCACAACTATCTATCGACTGCAACTCTTCGGCTTTATCCTGCAAAGATATATGAGTTTGAATAAGAGACACACACATTTTTTTGTTGCATCTTTAATAACTATAATTCAGAATTACCGGTCCTGACTTTCTGCTAGCAGCTACAGTAAAATCAGGACAAAACAACAGATCCTAAAAACAAAGTCGCAGATTACTTTGGGCACAATTTATTATGTTAAAAAAAAATATTTTTTAAATATATTTCAAATATCTTACACAGAGTGCATTCAATAGAGAATGGGCCAATGGCAAACTCTCCTCATTATCTTTCCCAGGTAGGCTGGACCAGAAAAAGCCTTTCCAGTCAGAATCCTCAAATATATAAGGTAACAAACGTGTGAGTAAACGGCAGCAGTTCAGAACAGTCTGATGCTCTCGCTGAGTCCTGCAACTACTGTCTACTGCCTTGACTAACTTCTCAACTGCCTTGTAACACAATGTTGCTAAGTTAGAAGGTGCTTCTTCCCTTAATATACGAATTTCTGGGGCCGGAATCAAAGTGAAGATATCTTGAACATTGGTAACGTTCTCAGACCAGAACTGGTCCCAAAATGTATCATCTGATGCATCAATCACCTGTTAATGTAGTATATAAATTATTAATAAGTTTCTATTAGCGACAGATAATAGTATCATATTCAAGTTTTTTACAAAAAACTTCTGTTTCTTAATATAAAGAAAGCACTCTTAATATTTCAAAACTTTTAATGTTCAATTATAAATTCTGAGTTTAATTGTATATAATAATACAACAAATTTTATTTTTTAATTATATTTGTAAAGAATTATCGTTATAAATCGATAATCCTATTAAAAATTTTCTTTCAATTGATCTGTCAACCAATCATATGTTACTCAGTCAGGCAGTAAACAAGAAGCATTTTACCTGAGTTTTCGACGTCAATTGCACTACGGCCTTACGGAAGTTTAGTTTTGTGTCAGCGTTGCCCATTGTACTCGTCGTTGTTACCCGTTAAACAATTAAGTTCTTTTATAGTAAAAGGAGTAAAAACGCGTCCAAACTCTTTAAACAAGCACCAGTGTCGCCATGTTTGTATTCCGACAGCTGCTGACGTTTAGACTACGTTCCGATATTCACTGCCAGCACTGAAAATATATAGTATACGTGACACAAACTATGTATTTTCAGTACTCGCGGTAAATATCGGAACGCAGCCTAAAGCCCGTGTCACACTACGGATTGAAGATCAAGGATTGCGGATTGAAGATTAGATTTCGACAAATCGACGAACTTCGGTTTTGATGTACTTTATTCCGATTGGTCAAATTTCAATCTTCAATCCGCAATCCTTGATCTTCAATCCGTAGTGTGACGCAGGCTTAAAGCCAGCGGCACACGGTGCTTGTTTTCGTGCTGGATTGCTTGCTGGATGAAAATATTGCGTTGTGATTGGTACATTTCCGAAGATGGATGGAAATGCACCAATCAGAACGCAGTATTTTCATCCAGCAAACAATCCAGCACGAAAACAAGCACCGTGTGCCGCTGGCTTTACTAGAGGTACTCTACTTTCTCTGGTACTTAGTAAATCCCGTAAGACCAGCGGTCTTTATTAGTATCTCGTCGATGCCTGCAAGAAAGAATGGCTGAAGTGGATAACAAGTTGAACGTGGATAACATCGCCTCCAAACGTAAACGTTTGTGTCGTGAAAACGACAAGACGTTATCGTCCTCGGAGTACGTTCTACGAAAGACGAAATTCTCGAAATTCAACAGGAAAGGCAGCAAGGATATTTTCGTGAACAATAAAAGTCACTTCAAGGTACATCAATTCGGTTCTAATCATAACCTCAACCATTTGACAATTCAAATTTAAAAGTATACGTTTATTTCGAGAACGTTTTATTATATTGTTAAGTATTTGTAAACATTTTCAGGCACAGTTGTACAAGTGTGAAAAACTATTCGATAATGGCGCATCAGAATTAATAATTCACGGTCTTGGAGCTGCTGTGTATAAAGCTACTAGTCTGGCTTTGCGATTGAATGAAATTCATCATGGATGTTTAGATCTTGATATAAAAACCTCTACCGTGCAGTTAGAAGGTATGATTATCTGTTTTTATATAAATTAAATATTTCTAATTTACACGGATCAGTATCAGATTTGTAATGAAATTTCTTCTGTTACAGATAAGCTAGAATCATTGAATGACGATATGGATGATGAAATAAACAACAGACAGAACTCTGCCATACATATCCGTGTGTTCAGGAAAATACCTGTGGCTGTACTAAGGTCTACGAACTGATGTGACTCAATAAGTCAATGCGTTTGAATAACAAGACTCTGCATAATAGAGTAACAAAAATCTAATTTATAATTATAACACTATAGATACACACAGAGTCATATTAACTTCACAATGATTTTCTCCTTGGACGAAGTAGTCCACTTGTTAGGGTTAACACTCTTTGAGATGTGGATCAATTTAATTTCTTTAACAATCTTCACTATTCTACTAGCTTTCAAATTAGATAATAATTATTTTTTGGAACCATCAGGATGGTGGACCGTGTTTTCACCGCTTTTTGTAGCTGATAGCTTGAATACATATTTTTGTGCTATCATATTTATAAGGATGCACATGGAAGGAATGATCAAAGCGGCTATTTTTAGAGCAGTATGGAGTCTCATATCATTACTCTTGATCTTTGTCTTTAAGTATCTGCTATGTAAAAAGCTTACTGGACAAAGTACATTAGAGTACTCAGAAGTTATGAGTCCAGTATTCATTCTTCTGCAACTGGTAGCAGTGAGAGCTTGTCACATTCATTGAGCGAAGTGAGAAACTTTTTGGATGTACCACAGTGCTTCCAAAATATCTGCCATGTATGATAACATGTGTTACTGTATATCATATGATGATTGTATATATATTACATTTCATAAAACTCGTTTCATAGATTAAATCATAAAAATATATATATATATTTCATTATATCTATTTAATATTATGCATGATGCAATTTGTTTTGTTTATCAAAAATATATAATATATACATATTATATGATAAATATAATAAATATCTCTTTTATTATAAAAGACCACCAAGAATATAATAGATATAAGAATAAATGTTAAATATAAAATATATTGATTTTCATAATATAATATTTTGGTAACAGTTTTTGTGACAGTCGTTATTACAAAATTTTATTCAATTTCTCTCAAAAATTCATTAGAAATTTACATAAATAATATTTATAAGGAATTGATTATTTCCAGAAAGAAAGAAGTTCAAAATTTTATTAATCAATATCTATAATGTTCTGTTCGCAGGACGTGATTTTCTTCAAAATTACAATTCCGATATTTAATATATTAAACGTCGTGTATCATGAAACTATTTTTAACCATTCAGTTTTCCAATATTTTTATATATAATATTGGAGAAGTCTTATCTCTTAGAAAATGTTTATTCAACTAAGACAAAAGTTTCCTTTAAACAAAAATAACAAACTTGTGAATCAACGTAACGTAGACCGATAAATTTAACACTGCTCCATTTAAACTCTAAAGATAAACAACTGACGGGCTAGTTGCTTTGGTGAGCATGAGTGCCCCCTCCAGCTCTCTTCAACCAAGATCAATATTCCTGACTGAAGGGAGACAGTGGTTGTGCATGCAGTGAGAAGGGGTGTGTGAATCAAGTCATTCTATAGGTAAAGCCTGTTGCTGCTACCACATTTCCGAGTAGAACGTGCAACGTCAAATGACACGCATTGCGACGATTGTCTCTATTTATAAGGCTGATTATTAATTAGAAAATTCAGTAATGTGCTGTGGACATATCAAGGGATTATGGATAGACTGGCTAATTGGACTCATGGTCAGTTTTTTATTCTTTTATCTTAACTTTTAATATACATATACATATATATTTAACATATATAGAATAGTAGTAAGTGCCATTTTTGTATGTAAAATACATTCTAAGGCAATCAGATAACAGCATATATATGAAGTTTGGTGTGTAATTCTTGTTGGAGCAAAGCTTAAGAGCCTGTACAGCACAAATATGGAATAACAAATTGCAAATTATGTAAAACAATGCGACAAATGGTTTATAAACAAGCTACATTATTTTGCTCCAAGTTATGTACATGATGTACATATTTATGTTGTATTGTGTACAGTCAGGTTGCTCTAGCATGACACACACATCTATTTCATTCTCTACTTGATGTTTTATTGGTAGATATAAACGCAACAACTTCAGCACCTGTTACGGGACAAAACTGTGTGTCAAATACATCAAATGCTGTGATCCTAGACAAATTACTGGTCACTGCTCCATCATGGAGTTCAGTACAACAAGACTTGACATGGATATTCCTATTGCACATTTACGGCTTCGCATGTCTCTTCTTTATACTTGGGTTTTATACCTTCTTCTCTATTCTAAATTTAAGGTATATTTAAATACACACATTATGCATATGTATACATACATCATACGTCGATCATACGGCAACGTAAAAATCTGTACCTTCATGTATAAACGTTCCTTTTTGCTTCCAGGTCTCTCATATCAAGCCGGCCGTTTATGTCGACCATTAACGTATTCTTATGTCTGCTTGGAGTTTCAAGAGCTGCTTGCTTATTCATAGACTCGTACAATCTCAAGGAGACGATGCCCAAGGTCATCGGATTGATTATGTGGGACATCGGATATCCGTGCATAACGTCTGCTTTTTGTCTCATCCAATTGGCGTTCCTGCAATTGACTCAGGTAATTAATTCTTAGTGTGGTAGATTGTAAGGAAGATATGTAAATTATGAGATCGAATATACATTACTGCGAACGCTTGGTCGCTTTCAGCTCAAGTTTGGTCCAGAGAGAATGCAAAAGGAATCGTGCCTGAGTCTCATCATAACAGCTCACTTCTTCTTCATCATCGCCAGCGACATTGTTCTGGTCACTCACAACTGCTACTTGGCGAAATACGTGTTACAGACGATATTTCTCATGTGCAATGTTCTCATATATTTGACGTTCTTACATGCTGGTTACAAGATCAATCACTTACTCCGGACTATGCCGAGCAGTATGTTGACCCGGGACAACTCCACCGCGCATCAGAAAGGTCCGTTATCGGTATTTTACCTCTACCGTATTAATTTCGGCAAATTTTACTCACAGAATTGTTCGTTTCATATAGGTATCATGCAGCTCGCGATGCTGGCACCCTACAGCAATTTAGCGACCTCAGTCGCAGCCGCGCTGGTACCTACTTTATTCGGCCCTAAGATCAAAGATCCGGAGGAAACCGAAGCTACAAACGCGAATAAAAATACGGAAGAAGTTTCTCAAGGTAATTTTTGAGAAGAAAATAAAGTTTTCTTTCGAGTAGATGAACTTTGACGAACTTTGAAAGAAATATTCTTCGTTGAAGATAAGACTATTATTTACAAGGAGGCAAATAAATTGAGCAATAATGTTCCTTAACAATATATTTTTCTCCGCGTACATGGAACACACTCAAGCGCACACACATGTACGTATGTATTGAAATAATATATAAAATTTCAGAATCGCGAGTCACGACTACCGCAAAAGTGTGCAAGATAGAAGAGCCAGTGCAGAAGGAAGTTTACAACCCTACAATACCCACGTGCATCGTACAATCGCCCTCGCACGAGCAAAAATCGGCGGTGCCGGAGGTATACGTGAGACCACCTACACCTACGCCATCGACCGCCAATCTGCCAATCATAACCGTGTCCAGTCCGAGTCGCAGGAGCTCTGTGGCCAGTCGACGAGGCAGCGACACGTCTGCAAAGTCTTCGCGCCGGAACTCCGAATGTAGCGTTAGATTCATCAATGAGGAGGATACGTCCTCGATGACGGAGTGCAGGCGCACGACGGAGGGCAGCCCACGTCATATACCCAGGATGCGCGACGAAATCGAAAGGAGTCGTTCGCCCGACAGCATATCGCGACGTTACTCGGAAAATATCACGCCGACGGGCAGTATCAGGGAGCTACGCAGATGCTCCGATTTCACGCATGAGAAGAACCGCGGTTCGCAATTCGCGACCAAGTTGCGGAGGAACAGCGACTTCGGCAACAGGACACCCAGGCGAATGTTACCGCCCGATGAGCACTCCAGGTTGCCCAAGGTTCTGGATCTCAGTCCTACAGGTAATTATCGAAGAAAAGGCATGATGCAGATAATTACCTGCCGGAGAGGGAGATAATGTGCGCGCGCGCGTTTAGAAGACTAATCCTAATCTTGCTCGCTTGTCCTTTAGACGTCACTTAAGTTTGTCGGGGACTTTTACATGTTGATTGGGCCATGTAGATGATTGGTTTAATTTTTGTCTAATGACGTTTCAGGTTCAAGACGTAATTCCGATATCGGTACTTTCGTACAACCTCGAGTTGACTCGCGCAGGAACTCTGAGAGCACTTGCCGACGCAACTCTGAATTCATTCATATCAAGCCGTTAATTATAAACCGTCGCAGTAGCGACATCAGCATTCGGACTCTGGACAGGAGTCCCACTCACTTCCAGAGTATAGTTCCGCCTGTAAAAGTGGAGACACAAGAGAAGTCCGAGTCCGATTCGGATCAGCCTGACTGCAGCGAGAAGGCGGCGCTGATGAACGAGAAGGCTAAGAGTAAGAACGAAGAAACAAAGCTGCGCAAGAAGAATTTGTCATGGAAGAATATGGAGGATCCTGAGGACATCACGGCGGAGACCAATTTGCTTCCCGAGAACACGTCCAGTGAAGCCAGAGTTGTGGTACAACCTTTGTTGCTTCGACTCAAAGAATACGGGAATCTAAAGCATATCTTGATTCTTGGATGTCTTCCAACGATGCCTGGATGATTCTCGGATGTTCCTAGAGCTTTTATGTCACTTGGAAACTTCATCACGATTCGAAAAATCATATGTCTTGTTTGCAGGGTACGGATTTTACTCTTCACTCGATATTGAATCACATCGCTTACGTGAATCGAGCCAAATCCGACACCCCGCTACATATACCGGAAGCGAACACCGCGGCTGCCAGAAAGTCTCAGGTGCAGAGAGTATTGAATGTCACGTACGCTACTGCGATTTTGGGGATTATCCTATGCGTCGTGGATGTCGCTCGTATTTTTGGACCATACGGTAACATGACAGAATCTCCGGCAGAATATGACGATAGACTGACGGCAGGAATTGAGCAGGCAGAAATTATTCTCACTGTTATTAGATGCCGATACAAAAGACTATGGATGGATTGGTCGCATTAATCTGCTGTCAATTTGTCGGTATATTGTTAACATTTTGCTCATTGGAATATTGATGTAATTTACTACTAGGCAAAATGCATTTCCAATAAAGTAATGCTGAGGTAACTCGTTTTCAGGACTTCTCGCCGAGACAGTGCCGTACGGTATAGAACCAGCGACCATGCAGTTTCCCAAGCCATGGCCGTGGCTTTTGTATCAAACATTGTGCAGGGCACTAGAACTTGCGATGGGCTGCGCTATGGCGAGTATAACTAAGCAACCATCAGTAAGTCCGCGGCATCAGTATCTCAACAGTTATCCGAATTATTCGGCGCGTGTAAAGCGGGGAAACAATCTTTACATATGAAGCAATATACTCTCCGCAGTCATTTGATCGTGATCTGAAGAATTGAGATGCCAAACGGGAATTCTTGAGACTTCTCACGATTTGATTCAGTATTACTGTGCGAGGAATAATATCATCGGTGTTAGCGCCATTCTCGCGACGATTAACCTTTTTGTTTTTTTTTGTTTTTTATTCTTACGATAGCTCCTTGATTATTTTAGATAATGTAAATCTCCTGATGTGTGTGAATGTGAATGTATATCATGGTCGATGTCGAAGGATACCGACCATGATATACATTCACATTCGTTGTTCGTTTTAGTAACCAACTTAGTTTTAACTAAAGAGTATTATTACATATAAAATATCATGTTATTTTCGTACATAGTGATAATCACGAATCGGTAACAATTTCTATTGAAGATGTAGTGCGAATCTGATAACGCGTTATACGCGAAAGCATAGCAATAGATCGGTGTAACGTTCAGAAAAAAAGGAAAGCGCGTCTCGACGTGTGATAGAAAGTGTTACTTTTGAAATAACTGCTTTTAATGGAAAGTGTTCACTCGAAGTACATGTACTCTTCTCACAAACAAGACAGATGTCTATTTTTCAAATTAGATTAGTTTTCCGATAGATTGGTTTAATGATTTTTACTGTTTTCTGTCACCCTCGGAAAAACACACATCGTATATACACAAGCATATATACATATATATTTTCTGCTGTTGAACAAATATACATATATTAGTTTTTTAACTCGCATTATCCGAGAAAATATTTTCAAACCAAAAAGAAGCAAAGGAAAAGAAAAAAAAACACTGTATATAAGCAAGAACGTTATAGAATTATCTGCGACTTTTACTGATAACACGTGAAATAACGCGTTTTTACTATGTGTCAACCGCACCAATGCTTAGAGGTAAAAGTAACCCAAATTCAAAGTGCCCTATTACTAAATGTTCAACAAAATTACTATACTAATTACTGATACATAGATGAATTTTATCTGCAAATGGAATTTGTAACAGTGTTGTGATCCTACATGTGATACATATTTATGTGTTTAGAATAGGAGGCCGTTTTACGCTTATGTAAGCTTAAATAACATATTCCCTGAGATAAAAGACTGTCGAAGTGAGTTTATGATAAAAAAAAAAACAGAGATAATACATCATAGAGTTTGCGATTTTATTTTTATTTTAATCCATCTTAATTTATCTTTTTTCTTTGTCTTATATCGACATTCAATTAGAATAGAGTCATTGTCTTATTTATTTTTATCTCCAAAATCTCAGTGTATCTGTTAATATATTTTGTAATATATTTTATAAGCGAAATTATTTTCTATGTAATTTTATATGGCTCAATATTTTGTCTATTGTACAAATATCAGATATTTTTATACTTCCTTTTTTACTGTAAACACATATACATCCGGTATGTTCATTCTCTGTGTATAAATCATTCTGCTGAGCTCACTGTAAAAAAAAGTGAGAAATCTAGTAATACTTACAAGAGCATAAAAGGTCTCAGTAACTATTTGTTTGAAATTGATAGTATAACAATCGTAGTAATCTAAAATATCATTGATGTTTTATGTGCCAAATACTCGTGTTAACTATTTTAAATGTTTACAAAAGATACAAAGTCATTAATATATATTCTAATGAATTCTCCTACAAAACTATAGACATAGACACAGATATTTATATACAATTGGATGTACAATAAACAATAACTATCGTTTTAATCAAATCAATAAGAATTCCGACATATTATAATATACCATGGTATATAAATATAATTGCTATTTTTACTGCAAAAATGCAAAATCGTAATATCGCAGAGATAGATCTGATAGTTATATGAAACAATATGTAAGGTATATTATTAAAGTTTTCAATAGATATTTCTCACACAACATACATAAATATTTGAATTAGAGAGTAATCAATTCTTAAAATTCCTACTTGGTAATTTAACATAGCTATCTCTAATAATGCTGTGAATTACGATACACATGCAATTGAATCAAGATTAATTGCCGTAATAATTAATAATTAATAATTAATGAATTACAAAGGAATGTCTAAACATGTTCTGAACATATTTTCAAAATATTTCACCTCAAAATATAAAAAATATCATTCTATATTATATAGCACTTACGCATAGCACTGACTTTATTCTTAGCAATATACCTCTGACCAAACAAAAATAATATATAGAAGTAGGAATCTCTTTGTTCTGTCAGTTGATTTTAGGTATTTTGTATATCTATGCGTGATAGAAAGAAAAATTTATTTCTTGTAATAGTAGCGTAGTTTAAGTAGTATAGACTTCGCTATTGTTTATTGTTTTACTGTGCTAGTCAGGATTACCATGTTATTACATTAAAGAAATATCAAGATACTTATCAACTATGTAAAACATTGTTGAAAAAAGAAAAGAGACAATTGTGTAGAAATAAAAAGAATTTAATGAATCATGATGAATCATGAATTTAATTAATCATGATGTATTTTCTTTTTTGCGTGTACGCAAAAATCTTTACAAAAAATAACATTAAAAAAATTTTTATATACGTAATTATATTCAATATATTCAATGTGACAAACAGTGTTGGTATAATGAGAGATTTCTGGAATATAAAGGAACTATATATCTTACGACATACAGTTTTGGATCAATAAGGAATACATAGTTACTTTTGGCAACAAGAGGAAATATATATTGAAGACTGTGCTTTTTTATGCTATTACACACTTTTGAGCATGCCAGTTTAAAGAGAGTATTTCAACAAGAATATATCTTAAACCATCATTAAAATGACACATTGTTCTGATAATAATCAATTCGTCAAAATCTTCTGCAGATGCAGAGAAAGCATTCAATCTTGTTATTATTTTTTTAATTTTCATGAGACGAATTTTGTATGCTCGTTTCAATCGAAATTTATAATTTGCAAACTAAGTCGAAAATAATTAATAACATTATGATACGTTTGTCTTATACTTTTGACTTATAAAGTCACGATATTAATTATACAATTATAGTTTTGCACTTGATTTCAATATACTTTAAACACTTTTCTTCGATACAATTTCTGAAACGTAATCGATGATCCAATAAGACATTTTTTGTTAAAATCCCAGAAGTTTTCTTCCCCCCCCCCCCTCCTCGCTCGCTCTCTCTCTCATTGTAAACCATTGATCTAAAGCGAAGCCGAAAAGAAGTATCCAAACCGTATTAAAATCAAGCGTGTATATATATATATATATGTGCCGTTTATAATATCATACACATCATACAACTTTCACGTTATGCAGCTGCGTCTTACATTCTAGTGATTACGATCTATATATTGATTTATCCTCGATAATCAAAATAGTCTATTTCTTTATCAGGGATTTTGGAAGTTGACAACTGTTGACTCTTCACCGGTAACGATAAAACAGTCCTACAATACATTAGTTATTCATTAATTGATCTGATGATTTTTCACTTGACGAAATAAAATTATATGATTATCGTAAGTAGATATCTTACTTTGTAGAACTGTTTCCTTTAGAAGCATTAAGTACCGGTCCTGGAACCTTTCTCTGTCCATTCTCTCTCTGCACTATTTCCAATAAACTATAACTTGGTAGCCAACACTGAAACGAGACGCAATCGTCACAAAAATTGCACAGGCATTGCATTCGGTAGAGCGAGATACGTACCTTATCCTTTACGGCAGTGGCGACAACGTTTCTCTTCGGCTCTTCGTCGTACGCTTGACTCTCGCAGCCGAAGTGTTCGCACGATTCGTGCACAAAATGGCGCTTCTCCCTGTTCATGCTATCGAATGAGTAACTTCGGGACTTGTGTTTCGATGTTTTCGCAAGCTGCACCAATTCCGTCAGCTTTTCGTGAACCATCTGGCAGAAATGCGGATCCTTCTTGGCCCACTGTTTCATATAATCACTGTATCTCGGCATCAGCTTGCCGCTCAAGTCCGGATTGACAATCTGGAGTCCCAAAGCTAGTCTTCGATTTCTTTCAATCGTCTTGCACTCGTCGTTGCATTCCAACGTCTTCAGTTGATTTTGCTTCTTCGCGCCTTGTCCGAACACCTCCTCCAAATTAACGGAGTGACCAAGCTGCATGTCGGCCATCTTACTAGCCAATATATTACTGGCTATTCTCTGATATTCCCGCGCATTATCGACGCAAGTACGGCTCATAGTTCTATGTCCACACTGGCATGTCACCTGCAACGTAATCGTTAAGTATAGTAGTTTTACGGTGAGTAGATGGACGATACCAACCGTTTATCCATCGCCTTGGAAGCGACGGAAATCTACATAATTTGCTGTAAAGATGACAACTCTCATACACATAGGAAGCCTAACGGTAAGTTATATAATACCTGTTGTTTGTAGATCAGGTCAAACTAAACAAGAAAGAACATTATCTCATCTTTCGCTCGCTGCTGATTGGCGTGCAGCGAGAACAGACAGACACCTCGCACATTACCACGCACACACACAATTTTTTTTTTAATTAATAATTTAAAATCTTACATGATTGCAAAATGATAGATGACCTTTGTGATCAATTTGAATCTACGTGTAAACGAGAGTTTTCTCATTTTAGTCATCCCGTATATAAATGGAAATATACACGTATATAAAGTGTATAAAGTGGTTCTCACCTTAACCGTCTCTTTGCAGGGTGTATCCGGACACTTGCCATCGTGACATGGAGTAGCGCAGATATGCCCACATAATTCTCGCGTGATAACGCAAGGTTGCGTGCACGATTGACCGGGTTTCTCGCAGGACCCGGAGTGACACATCGTGATGCACTTGTGCCGTCCGCAGGGGAGTGGTTTATTACACGGTAGACCGCACGAGATCTCGTTCACGTGACATGGTACCGCCTTCCGTAGCTCATGCTTGCCATGACACCATCTCTGAGTTAACACACTGCACGGTGGACAAGTAGGCTCACTGTGGCAGTTATGCAGCACTTCGTGTCCGCAGGGATGCTGACGTGAGCATGGCCGGTTGCAGGTGGGTCTCCTTGTGCCACATGGAACCGGTGGATAGATCACCTCAGCGCCGCACTCGCAATACAGCTCGTCGAAGCTGCTTTGCCAACAAGGCGGGCATCTTCCTGTCCGAAGAAGAAAGAATGCACTTTGCGTATATTCGTATTGTATATGTAAATACACAGGGGGACCCATTTTAAATGCCCACCTAAAATATATTGGAAGAAATGCATTTGGAAAAAAAAAAAAAAAGAAAATGCTTTAGACAAAAGTCTGAATAAGACTAGACCAAGATTTTATTATTATGCATTGCAATTCTAGGACGATATGCATAATCAGGATTTTACATATTTAAAGTCGTTGCAAGTTTATTTTCAGATACTTTGTAGCTAATAATAAAACAAACCGTACAATATTCAAAGATGAATTTAAAACCATCTTAAATATATATAAAATCTGATTATAAATATCACCCCTGATATGTGTGTGTGTGTGTGTGTGTCATGTTATATAGATTATTAATATAAATAGATAATCTTACCTATGTGACATCTCTGTTCGCACTTATGCCGACCGCAGCTCAGAGTCTTGGAACACGGTAACGGACAAATGTGCTCGATGTCGATGCAGCACAGCTGATTGCAGTTGTGTTTGCCACAAGATCTCTTCTTCTTGCAGCGTTTCTCACAACGTGCATCATCCGCCTTGCTCTTCAGGTCTCGGCAGGCTATCTCCCGGTCCATATTACCGCATCGACATTTGACATCGCTGGTCAAGTCACATTCCGGGCATTCACCCATGTGACACGGCGCCTTGCAAGTATGCGGATTACCTTCGCGAGAAAATGGGATCAACTATGCTTTAGTCGATCGACTCAGAAGAAAAAGACACGGTAATAAGATACAACATCGTTTCCCAGACACCTACTAGGCTGGCCACATTTGAGAGTCTTCGAGCAGATCTTGTCGCAAGTTGGCACGGGGTCCAAACAGCTCTCTCTGATCTCCGTTAACGGCATTTGACCACAACAACAGCTTACGACTTTGTCGGGCGTTAAAGAGCAAGACTCGCAGGATCCCGGATGGCAGATCTTCCGACAATTGTGTTTCCCGCAGTCCAGCTTTTTGTTACAGATATTATCACAGGAATACGTATCCGAAACATTGGCACGGCAAAGTACCTCCTGAGTCTTCTTACCGCAGAAACATGCTGCACAAAATCGGACCAAACCATTACAATTGCATATCGCGATGATGATAAATGATAACTCTATTTAAATCAGACTATTGTATCAACTAGAGTATGTATTAATGTAATTGTATTAATCGAGATATATTACTTTGTTGTACAGTCTTGTCGCACGATTCGCACTCTCCTTGGTGACACTTCTTTTCGCAGACATGTTTGCCGCAAGGCAAATCCTTGCCGCATATCGAGTCGCACAGCAGCGGTTTGTGAGCGCTGCACTGGAGCGTCTGTGAGGTTTTACCACAGCCGCAATACTTGGTCACCATTGCCACGCACTGTGGGCAAGAGCCAGGATGACAGAGCAGAGTACACTTGTGTACGCAACCCTTCTTCGACAGATTACGACCACAGGTCTCGCCGCATGAGTGCGCTACATCTCGGCGGTTCCATTCGGGCATCTTCATCTTTCCACAGAAGCAGTAGTAATTCTCCGGTACAATGGAACTCACGTTCTGGCAAGCCGGGCATCTCCAACCTTTGTCTAAATGAGAAAATAGATTTGGTGATTTTGGAAAAATTCGGAGAAGAGATCGGCGCTACCTACCGATTTGCGACGACGTCGCCCACTTTTGAATACACTTCAAATGTAACACGTGATAGCAGTTACCGCAGGACCACACGTAGTCGTTTTGCTTGATGTGCTCGTAACAGACCAGACACTCCAACGTTCCTCTGTTCAGCTGCTCCGACAATCTCTCCCTCTGACTCGCGTCATCATCTATAAATAAAACAATGGCAAATTAATTATACTTTTCTTACGCAAATCAAGCAAATTAAGATGATTATAATAATAGGCACGTGGTTCAGTCGAAATAAAAAGGAATAAGAGGAAAAAAGGAATAAGAGAATTGGATCAATAAAAGATTAAGAGCTGTAAGACATACCAATTTCAAGTTTTTTCTGGAGATTTCTCCTCTGCATATGCGCCGTTGTTCCGTTATTCTCTGCTCTGTCCCTCCAATTTTCCACTTTCTTTTCCTTGTAATTTATTGTCTCCACATTACTATCTTTACCTCCTCCGTCTCTACTATCTCTGTCATCTAGTTTTTCGTTTCCACTTCTCTTGCTGTAGCCATTGCTTCTAGGACCAGTCTGAAGATTGAAATTGTTCTTTCTACCTTTGTAATTGCTCTCGTATCTCTCGCTTCTACTGTTACCCGTGTACCTCCTTGTAATTCTACCAACGAGTTCAGACCTATCTGAATTGTCTGGATTGTATTTGTAATAATTGGAAGTGTTGGCGTGGTTATTGAATCGCTTAGGTTTGCCATTTCGTTGCACATTGCTTTTTGATGAAGCGCTTTCTAAATTCTCATTGTTTTCACGCGGAAACGTCTCTCCTCTATTCACGTTAATGTTCACGTTCGAGGAGTCGTCCTCCGAAACCGCATCAACTGAATTCTTATCCACTACACTATTGGATTCAAATGAACCAGTGGATTCAATTGTAATAGGTCTTTCAGTGGCATACTGTTCAACAGAAGACGTGTCTGTCTCATGTCTTCTGTTATAATACTTCTTATTCTGGAACTTGTTGTAACTCTTTGCATTGTATGTCCTGTAAGTATCTTTATAGTTGAATCTGGGTGAAACTTGTGCATCATATGGATTCTTCTGTTTATAATTCATATTTCTTTTATTATCATACTGTCTCTCGCCCTTATTATATCTATTATCCGACGAAGACACATCAGTCATAGCTGATTTTGGTGGGTAACGCTGTACATTGGCATTGAAGTTATTTCCAGTTGTACGATTATTGAAACTATCCCTCTTGTTAAATCTATCCCTCTTAAATTCTGTGTAATTTGGGACAAATTCACTGGCCATGGGGTGTAAATTCGAATTTACCACTATGCTGGATTGAATGCTGTTATCTTCTTCCAGCATAGATGCATGCAAATTATTGGTTATTTTGCTATTTTTGAAATTCCGATGGTAATTACCGTGGGAGGAGGGCGATATGCTGCGCGAGGGTCGAGTATCCTTTGCAGAATGCTGTAAACTGTTTGATACTCGCATGCCATCCACTAATGGAGCATTTGGCAGTACATGTTCCTGATAGGCGTTTCCTAAAGGCACCATGTTCGATGGCATCGGCAGAATGTTTGTACAGAAGCCAGCGTTGGAGGTAGACCTGATCTGCTCATACATGTGCTGACCACCAGTTGCAGGAGGATAGTAGTTTCCTGAGACAATGTTAGGCAGATATGCAGAGCTTCCGGTTGCGTTGCCGACAAAATACGGACAAGTTTCCACGGTGGTACCGGGCGCGTTCTGACCGGAATACGCGAAGTAGTTGGACTCCTCTTCCGCTGGACACGAACCGTCCCAGGTGGCCATTGCGATCGTCGATGATTGCACAGTAATGCGAAAGCACGCAAAGATAGTCTGGGAGGGGATTTACCGGACTGACGAAATCACCGAGCTGATAAATGCCGCAGAACTCTTATCTGCCGAGATCGAACTTCTGCGAAAGAGAACAACGTCATGGTAGTTGGCGAGATTGCCGTTTGAATTGCAATATGGTTACAGCCCCGACCGTGCATGTACGTAATCGATTGATTTCCGAGCAGACCGATTCTAACCTGTAAAGAATCTTTTACAAGAGGTATTATGTGATACCTACATGACACGCTTGCCGTTCGTCGACCCTTCGCAATTTAAACGAACAACGATGAGAACTTGAAGAATATATGGTACGAGATATGCTTCGACTGGAATGGAGAGAAGTAAAGATTGCGTGCTCCGTACTCTGATGTTATCGAGACAAAATAGAGGTCGACAGTTACCGTACCTTATGTAGGACGCGGCACGCATGTCGCACAGTGAAAACGGTAGTGAAACGACAGCCAATCAACCTTTCGCTTCCTTTCTCCGGATAAGTAGGCATACACCTGACGATATTACCACTCTTACTACTTTCAGAATGTTTTGCGAACGGTGAGGTTAAGATGTCAAATGCGCAGGAAATTTGTTGTAAAGTAAGTGAAAATTTGAGATTTTAAAACATAAAATAATGAAAGAAAAAATCGTAGAGTCGTAAAAAAAGTAAAGCATGATACTCTATCAATGAATAAAAACTCGAATGTACGAATAACATATTGTGATACTAATCTAACCTATGAAAAACGTGTTTGGAAACGAACAATAACAAACGTAAGGAGTGTTATCTTACGAAATAACAAATATCATATAATGATAAATATAATGTAATCAGATTTGGAAGAGAAATATATGTACATATATATTATGATAATTATAGCAGGTAACAGAGAGAGAGAGAGAGAGAGAGGGAGAGGGAGAGAGAGAGAGTGAGGGAGAGAGAGAGAGGGAGGGAGAGAGAGAGAGAGAGAGAAACAATTGGTATTATTGGGAATAAAAGTGTAGTCAATTGTTTGTGTATGTTGATTTGATTCCTAGCGATTAAAATCACAGATTAATTTAGATTTAAATTCATTTTTTTTTAATTCCTAGGTAAGAATATGTTGATTCATTTAATTTTTGTAACAGTTAGTATCACAAACATTGCTATTTGCATTTACCTGCATTTTTAGCTGTAATATAAATACAAAATTCTTCCTTAGAATCATGGCATCTGAGGAAGTAAATCGTAGCACAATGATAACTTCTTCTGAAGAGACTGGTCAATCTGTTACTAGTACATCGCAAACTGCAGGCAATAGTAGAGATGTAAATTCAACAAGGCCACATGAACAGGGAAGTCGACAAAGCAATCTTCAACGAATACAACAACGCAAGCAGCAAATGTTTAATTGGCCACAACTTAAGAAACTAATGAAGCTCTCCACCTATAGTGCTTGCCAAGCAACTGAGTGCAAGTGTACCGGCTGGAAAAATGCACAACCTATTGTGAAGTCACAAAAAGGCGATATACAACAACCTGTTATAAATTTTTTAGATCCATGTAAAACTTGTACTCATCCTTTAGAAAATCATATTACTCACCTGAAAACACAATCTGAGGAAGAACTCAATAAATTGTTGAGTATGGCTATTGATGCTGATAATCTTTTTATGGGTATACACAGAGAGGAAGATCCTGATACTAAGAAGATATATTATTATATGTATACATTGTTGAGGAAGTGTATCTTGTCTATGACAAAACCAACTATAGAAGGCCCATTAGGACAGCCGCCGTTTGAGAGACCTAGTATAGCGAAAGCAGTAATGAATTTTGTTCTGTATAAATTCAGTCACTTGTCTCAGAGAGAATTGCATGCTATGTGCGAAATGGCAAAGATGTTTTTGCACTGTCTGAATCACTGGAATTTCGAAGCACCTAGTACCAGAAGGACCATTAGTGTGGAAGAAGCGCCAGCTTATAAAATTAATTATACTCGGTGGCTTATTTTCTGTCATGTACCTGCATTATGTGACTCCTTTCAGCATCACGATACTCCTATAGCCTTTGGCAAAACTCTAATGCAAGCTGTGTTTAGATCAGTTTGTAGCCAATTGATTGACAAGTGCCACAGTGAAAGAGACAAGATAACACCAGAGAAACGAGTTCTAGTCTTGACGCATTTTCCCAAGTATGTGTCCTGATTTTTTTCTGTCCCTTTTGAGATGATTTAAATATAACAGTTATAACATTTTTCTTGTTCCAGGTTTCTCTCAATGTTGGAAGTAGAAGTTTATTCTGACAATTCACCTATCTGGGATCCTGAATTTAAACAACAACCATCTTCTCATTTGCAAGCTGCTTTGGAATTAAAGGGCCATCAAGCAAGGAAAACAGGGGAATTCGAGAAGGTCACTGTCACGTTGAATGAAAAAGATAATTACACAACGATAAATATCAGTCCTGGGGTGAGAAAGCTTCACGAAAAGCGTTACCATTCTGAGACAGGACGTTCCGATGTGAAGAGACGAAAAATCGAAGAGGCTTTCGAGGATCTGCCGGACGAAACTGTCGCACAAATCGTTGCGACCATCAACGATCCCAATTACATGTGCGGTCCTGATATGGTATTCACACCGGATGTTCCACGCGATGAAACGGCTAAAATTGAAGAGAGCAGGAAGATTATAGAGTTTCACGTTGTCGGCAATAGTCTCACACAACCTGTGTCTAAGCAAACAATGCTTTGGCTGATAGGATTACACAATATATTCAGTCGTCAATTAGTTAGAATGCCCAAACATTATATATCACAATTTGTTTTCGACCCGTAAGTACTAAAATATTTTCGTCATTTCAACATTGTAGATCATTGTCGGTATTATTTCCTCTATCGTACAGGAAACACAAGACGTTGGCTCTGATAAAAGGTGGTCGGCCAATTGGCGGCATTTGTTTTCGCATGTTTCCAACTCAGGGATTCACCGAGATAGTTTTTTGTGCAGTCACGAGCCAAGAGCAGGTGAAAGGCTACGGGACTCATTTGATGAACATGCTGAAAGATTATCATATCAAGAACAACATACTGCATTTCTTAACGTTTGCGGATAAATTTGCTATCGGATACTTTAAGAAACAAGGATTCAGCAAAGATATCAAGCTACCGAAGTCAGTTTATAACGGATACATCAAATATTATGTGAGCGCGATGTTGATGCATTGCGAGCTGAACGCGAAGATTGTATACACCGAATTCACATCGGTCATCAGGAAGCAGAAGGAAATCGTTAAGACGTTGATTCATCAGAAGCAACAGGAGATCCCGAAGGTGCACCCGGGCTTGACATGTTTTAAGGAGGGTGTGAAAGGTATTCCCATCGAATCTATCCCAGGTATTCACGAAACTGGTTGGAAAAGTTCTACCCAAACAAGAACGCGAGGTGTAGCCAAGGGAACGCAGGGTTCAGAGCCAATGGATCCTAGTCTTGATATGGCGGATTCTTTGTATAATTCGTTAAACGGCGTCCTCAACAGCGTCAAAAAGCACAGTACAGCTTGGCCCTTCCTGAAACCTGTTGACAAGAATGATGTACCAGATTATTATGATCACATAAAGTATCCCATGGGTGAGCCCACTAAAAGTGTTCATATATTTTCTGATATCGCGTAGACAATTTGATGGAAATACAATCGTAAGAAAAGCCGGTCGAGTATAATGCAAATGGAGTACTAATAATACATTTGTTTGCGTTACAGATCTCAAAACAATGTACGATCGTCTAAATGCGAAATATTATGTAACGAAGAAACTATTTATAGCAGACATGATACGCATCTTCACAAACTGTAGGTTGTACAACAGCCCTGAAACTGAGTATTATCGTTGTGCCAATGCCTTGGAGAAATACTTTCAAACGCGTATGAAAGAAGCCGGTCTCTGGGATAAGTAGGACTCTCGTAAACATTTTGCGATAAAATAATGTTGGCAATCGACACTTCCTAATTTATTCTCATTACTTGAAGTCTATTTTACAAAGAACGTTCGTGCATACCGACACATAATGCTGCTTTCTGTGCAGTATTTGTACAAAAGATGAAATAGCTACCTATTTGCGCGGAAGTGCACGTCGGAATCATTAAAAACGAGAAGGGAATATTAGAAATATTTATTTTCATTTTTCCACAGGTTTCATAGGTGCGTACAATGTTTGTAAATTTCCGCACATAATCCAAGAAAAACATATTTTGAAGTAATTTTTTGAAGTTGTTGAACAATTACGCAATCTTATTGAATGTGTTTAGCAAAAAAAGCAGCACTCTGTACTATAATGCCAGCTGTTTTGCAACTGCAGTAAGATTTTCTTCTAAACAATACTAGTGGTTTATGCTTTTTCAAGATATTTACCAAATGCGATCGTCATTTTTTTCTATTGCTTTCTTCATTTATTTATTCTGACATGCACCTCTTGTTAATTAGAAAGAAATGTATGTATGTATGTATGTACATATGAATACATATGTATATAAGTGTATATAACTGCAAAGTGGTGGGTGTCGCTTGGCTAATTTCAATCGGGTATTTTATATAACATGACTTGCAAATGCAATTGTTTGTACGTGGTATTTTTACTACCAGCACAGTGTTGTTAAAAATGTGAATGATTTTATGCTGAAACCTCAGAGTGGACTGGGTATTTAATTTCACAGTTTAATTAATTGATCAGTTAACTTGGGAGTGCAATATTGCGATTGTAAGGACGCGCACTCTAGTAAATAACGAAATTTACAAAACAACTCATTGTAATGTATGCTGGTTTGTAAAATATCATTAATAAAATAAAGCTTGTTACCTGCAAGTGATGCAAATGAAATAAAACTAATGATTGTGATTCAATGACAGTAATATTTACGTTATTGAGTCAGTAGAAATGCATTTTATGTTAAATGATTTATATTATGTGATACTGCTGGTGATATATAAATTTGCATAGATTTTCTAAGATAAAAGACAAACGTGATGCATGGCTAAATACATTAAAATTAAAAGACAGAAATTTCTAACTATACAAAAGTTTGTTCAAAATATTTTTTATAAAACTATTGATAAATCGATTTCTTATATTAAATTTAAATTCATCGGTGTTACCACCGATGAGATAACTGCGTTCCGATATTCATTGCTGGTACTAAAAATCTATAGCTCGTGTCACATATATTATAGAATTTCAGTATTGACAGTGAATATCGGAACGCAGCCAATATAAAGGCCCATCTACAATGGCTGCAAGAATAAGGTTGTAAGCGTAAGCAGTAAGAAATGGACCCTGGGTAAATTTTCGTATCGGCAAGAGGGTCGTCGTCGTCGGTTAATTCGCGCCAGCGATGTCGCTTAGAAATTCTCTATCTAACAGCCAATCGGAACGTCCAACTAGCTTGTCGTATGAAACATGTAATATTGGCCTTAAGTCTTTGTTAGGGTGTCATCGGTGCTATGGGTGTGTGTGACGGATTGATTTCCGAGTAGTCCGATTCTAACCTATACGAATTTTCACAAGAGAAGTGCATATGCTACTTCACCATTCATCGTCCCGCCGCAATTTGAACGAACAAAAGTCAGAATTTAAAGAATGTATGATATGACTCGTGTTCATGTATAACTGGAAAGTGAAAGGGCTATATAGCTGGTATTTTGACGTCATTGGAACTATAATAATTGGTTGGTAGTCAGCAACCGAAACAAACGATATTACTGAGAGTAAAAAGTGTAGTCAAATATTTGACTTATTGTGTATTATAGTTTAAATCACTGATTTAAATTACAATTTATATAAAAATTTGAAGGTAAGTTTATATATTAATTTACTTTTCTGTTTCAATAATATGTAATCTTAGTATAAAATTGAATTATTAATTTTATTATTAGTTATTAATTTTAAGTTACTGTGATGCAAATATAATATTAACTTTTTAGAACTATGACATCTGAAGAAGCAAATCGTAATGCAATGATGGTTTCTACTGAAGAAATTGGTCAATCTGTTACTAGTACATCACAAAGTACAGGTGATAGTAAAGATGCAAATTCAACAAAACCTCAAGAACAGGGAACTCGACAGAGTAATCTCCAACGAATACAACAACGCAAGCAGCAAATGTTTAATTGGCCACAAATGAAAAAATTGTTGAGGCTTGCAACCTATAGTGCTTGCCAAATACCTGAGTGCAAGTGTACTGCATGGAAACATACAGAATCTATTGTAAAATCACAGAAGGATGATATTCAACATCTTGTCATAGATTTTCTAGATCCGTGTAAAACATGTACACATATTTTGGAAAGTCATATCTCGCATCTGCGAGTACAATCTGAGGAAGAATTAAATAAATTATTGGGTATGGCTGTTGATGCTGATAACATTTTTATGGGTATACATAGAGAGGAAGATACTGATACTAAGAAGATATATTATTATTTGTATACTTTGTTGAGAAAGTGTATTTTGTCTATGACAAAACCGACTATAGAAGGTCCATTGGGACAGCCACCATTCGAGAGACCTAGCATAGCAAAAGCAGTAATGAATTTTGTTTTATATAAATTTAGTCACCTATCTCCAAGAGAATGGCAAGCAATGTGCGACATGGCAAAAATGTTTTTGCACTGTTTAAATCACTGGAACTTTGAAGCACCTAATGCCAGAAGGATGACAATTAGTGCGGAAGAAGCACCTGCTTATAAAATTAATTATACTCGTTGGCTTGTTTTCTGTCATGTACCAGCATTTTGCGACTCTTTGCAGCATTATGATACTCCTGTAGTCTTTGGCAAGACTTTACTACAAGCTGTATTTAAGCCAGTTTGTAGCCAACTGATCGACAAGTGTCATAGTGAAAGAGATAAAATAACACCAGAGAAAAGAGTTTTAGTTTTAACGCATTTTCCCAAGTATGACCTTTTTTAGAACATTGTCTCATAAATATACATATCATTACAGGTACATAATCTTTTATGTTCCAGGTTTCTTTCAATGTTGGAAGTAGAAATTTATTCTGACAATTCGCCTATCTGGGACATTGATTTTAAACAACAACCGCCTTCTCACTTACAAGCTGCTATGGAATTAAAAGGACAGCAAGCGAGAAAGACGAGTGAATTTGAGAAGATCACTTTCACATTTAATGAAGCAGATAATTATACAACGGTAAATATAAATCCAGTGGTGAGGAAGCTTCATGAAAAGCGTTTCCAGTCCGAGTTAGGACGTTCTGATGCGAAGTGACGGAAAACCGAAGAGGTTTTTGAGGATCTACCGGAAGAGACTGTCGCCGAAATCGTTGCGACCATTAACGACCCGAATTATATGTGCGGCCCTGATGCTGTATTTCCACCGGATGTTCCACGCGACGAAGCCGCCAAAATTGAAGAAAGCAGAAAGATCATAGAATTTCACGTTGTTGGGAATAGTCTCACACAACCTGTGTCTAAACAAACTATGCTTTGGCTGATAGGATTACATAACGTATTCAGTCATCAGTTGGTTCGAATGCCCAAAGATTATATATCTCAATTCGTATTCGATCCGTAAGTACTAAAACCTTTCACCAATTTAAATTTGAATCTTTTAAATTAATAGTAAACAAAACTTTTCGCTTGTTTATCATTGGAAATCGTTATGGTTTGTATTTTCTTTATCATGCAGAAAACACAAGACATTGGCTCTGATAAAAGGTGGTCGACCGATTGGTGGCATCTGTTTTCGCATGTTCCCTAGTCAGGGATTTACCGAAATAGTCTTTTGCGCGGTAACGAGCCAAGAGCAAGTGAAAGGTTATGGAACTCACTTGATGAATATGCTGAAAGATTATCACATCAAGAACAATATACTGCATTTTTTGACGTTTGCGGATGAGTTCGCAATTGGTTACTTCAAGAAGCAAGGTTTCAGTAAAGACATAAAGCTAATCAAATCTATGTATCAGGGATACATCAAAGATTATGAGGGTGCGACGTTGATGCACTGTGAGCTGAATGCCAAAATAGTATATACTGAATTTACAGCGGTTTTGAGAAAGCAGAAAGAGATCGTGAAGAAACTAATTTATCAACGGCAACAAGAGATACAAAAGGTTCATCCTGGTTTAATATGCTTTAAAGAAGGTGTAAGAGGCATTCCTGTGGAATCAATTCCAGGTATTCGTGAAACCGGCTGGAAAAGTCACATGCAAACCAGGACGAGAGGCATCGCGAAAGGAGCGCAAGGTTCCGAACCAGTGGAAAACTGTATAGACATGTCAGATTCCTTATACAATGCTTTGAACAATGTTCTAAGTACCGTGAAAAATCACAGCGCGGCTTGGCCATTCTTGGAACCTGTTGATAAGGACGAAGTTCCAGACTATTATGATCACATAAAATATCCTATGGGTAAGTCTATATAAGAAAATATTCATACATCTTTTAAGATCCAGACGATTTATGGAGTCATAAACTGATCGATAAGATTTCAAAATTATGTAGTTTAAGATAATAAATCTAGAACTAATGACTCAACTTTTCGTGTTACAGATCTCAAGACTATGGAAGATCGTTTGAAAACCAAATATTATACAATTCGGAAGTTATTTATAGCTGATATGACGCGTATCTTTACAAATTGTAGATTGTATAATAGCCTCGATACTGAATACTATCGTTGTGCAAATGCTCTAGAAAAATACTTTCAAACACGTATGAAAGAAATTGGCCTATGGGACATGTAGAATTCTTTTAGTTTATGATGATAATGAAGATAATATACTATACTTATACAGTTGGTATTCTCTTTCTAATAATAAATACTGATTAATATTTCCTAATTTGTTCATACTTATGAAACTAATTTTTTATAAACAAAAGGAATGGCAAAATATAAATATTAAAAAGAATACTGCTTTTAGTGTACTATTTGTATGTACAACAATGAAATAAAAACATATCTATGAGAAAGCACGATCTTTTTCATTAAATATGAAATAAATACGATAAATATTCCTTCATTACTTTTCCTTCTATTACTAAGTTGTTCGAATAATTTGTTGTGATTTTTATGGGAAATTCAAAATTATTGTTTGTGTAAGTATACTTTAATAAAATAATGTATGCATTAATTGTGACTTTTTTTCTAAATTCTTATAACCCTTTTATTTCAATAGAAATTCATAAAAATTCTATATCAACATTTTAAATTTTTAAATTGCTTTTAAACCGTTTTTAATTGTGGTCTTCCTATATATTTCAGAGAATTTAAATTTCTGACAGCAGACGATAATGCCCTCTGTATACTTCGTAGTATGTATCTCACAGCACAAGAACAATTCACATAACCTAATCTGTCAGAAAATTGTGTATTAAATTAACAACAATAGTAACAAATGTAGAAAATTGTGAAAAATGCTGGTCGTAATGGTGTGACAAATATCCCAAAACCGTCTATTTAGGTTAAATTATCATAATAATAAATATTTCTTGTCCAATACTCGAACCAACAACAGTCGAAGTAAGAAGAATCGTTGACTCTGATCACGTTGAATTGAAATTTGATTTATCTACCTATTTATCTTATAGAAGGAATATTTAAGAAAGTAAGTTAATATTTCACACATATATTGATCTCTTTCAAAAAATTATTGTTGAATTCCTTAATATATGATTAACCTAATTTACATACGAATATAGTTTGTTTACAAGTGTACTTGGAATTTACAAAAAGAAATAATATTGCTCAGTTTAATATAACATGTAACATTTAATATATTGTAATAACTTTTCTAAGGATGGCATCTGAGGATATCAATCATCATACTATAGTAGCCTCATCGGAAGAAAATGGACAACCTGTTACCAGTACTTTACAACAGGATGGTAATAGCAGAGATCAAAACACAACTAGGCAACATAATCCGGGAAGTCGCCAGAATAATCTTCAAAGGATACAGCAACGCAAGCAGCAAATGTTCAACTTACCTCGAACCAAAAAACTGTTGAAACTTGCAACCTATAGCACTTGCCAGATAGAAGAATGCAAATGCACCAGTTGGAAAAACGCACAACCATTCACAAAACCACAGAAAGGTGACACACAGCAGCCTGTAATTAATTTCTTTGATCCATGCAAGTTGTGTAATCATTCTTTAGAAAGTCATATTACGCATCTAACATCTCAACCTGAGGAAGAAATTAACAGATTGCTAGGAATGGCTATTGATGCTGACAATATATTTATGAGTATACATAGGGAAGAAGATATTGATACTAAGAAAGTATATTACTATTTATATAAATTGTTGAGAAAATGTATTATGTCTATGGCAAAACCGATTGTAGAAGGCCCGTTGGGGCAGCCACCATTTGAAAGACCTAGTATAGCGAAAGCCGTAATGAATTTCGTCTTGCATAAATTTAGCCATTTGTCACCGAGAGAATGGCAAGGTATGTGCGACATGGCGAAAATGTTTTTGCACTGCCTGAATCATTGGAACTTCGAAGCGCCCAGCGCTAGACGAACGACAGTCAATGCGGAAGAAGCTCCGGCTTACAAAGTTAATTATACCCGTTGGCTTGTCTTCTGCCATGTGCCTGCATTTTGTGACTCTTTAACGCATCACGATACTCCCCTAGCCTTTGGAAAAACTCTGTTGCAAGCCGTATTTAGGCCAGTATGTAGACAATTAATGGACAAATGCCACAGCGAAAGAGACAAAATAGCGCCGGAGAAGAGAGTTCTGGTTTTAACACATTTTCCAAAGTATATCGCAAATTTCTTTTTATTTTCTTGCACTTATGTCACATGAATATATTACAATTAATTCATAATCTATGTTATATTCAAGGTTTCTTTCAATGTTGGATGAAGAAATTTATTCCGACAACTCACCCATCTGGAATCCTGATTTTAAACAAGCACCACCTTCTCATCTGCAAACTGCTTTGGAATCAAAAGGACATCAAACAAGGAAGGCGGGAGAATTTGAGAAGGTCACAGTCACACCGAATGAAAAAGATAACTTTACGACGATAAACATCTGTCCTGGAGTGAAGAAACTTCAGGAGAAACGTCCTAACACGGATGGAGCACGAGTTGATGCGAAGAAGCGAAAAATTGATGATAATTTTGAGGATCTGCCAGACGATACCATCGCTGAAATCGTTGCATCTATTAACGATACTAATTATATGTCAGGTTCTGATGCAGTATTCCCACCGAATGTTCCACGGGACGAAACTGCCAAAATGGAAGAAAGTAAAAAGATCATAGAGTTTCATGTAGTTGGAAATAGCCTTACGCGACCAGTATCTAAGCAGACTATGCTTTGGCTGATAGGGTTGCAAGATGTGTTCAGCCATCAGTTACCTAAAACTCCTAAAGAGTACATAACACAGCTTGTTTTTGATCCGTGAGTAGTATCTCAAATGTCGATACATAAAATACTCTTTTTCGTTCGGTCATTCAATAATATAATATAATATTATTTATTATACAGCAAACATAAGACACTAGCCTTGATAAAGGATGGTCGACCAATCGGTGGTATTTGTTTCTGTATGTTCCCGAGCCAGGGCTTCACGGAGATAGTATTTTGTGCGGTAACGAGTCACGAGCAAGTAAAAGGTTACGGAACGCATTTAATGAACATGTTGAAGGATTATCATATCAAAAACAATATATTGCATTTTCTCACATTCGCGGACGATTTCGCAATTGGATACTTTAGAAAACAAGGATTCAGCAACGACATCAAGCTACCCAAGTCGGTTTATAACGGATACATCAAATACTACGTGAGCGCGATGTTGATGCATTGCGAGCTGAACGCGAGGATTGTATACACTGAATTCACAGCGGTCATCAGAAAGCAAAAGGAAATCGTCAAGAAACTGATTCATCAGAAGCAACAGGAAGTACCGAAAGTGCACCCGGGATTGACGTGTTTCAAGGAAGGCGTGAGGGGCATCCCCATCGAATCTATCCCGGGAATTCATGAGACTGGATGGAAAAGTTCCGCCCAGACTAGAACGCGCGGTGTGACGAAAGCAACACCGAGTTCAGAGACGATAGACCCGAGTCTAGAGACAGCTGATTCTCTGTATAACTCGTTGAACAGTATTCTCAACAGTGTCAAGAAGCACAGCGCAGCTTGGCCTTTTCTGAAACCTGTAGACAAGAACGATGTTCCGGATTATTATGATCACATAAAGTATCCTATGGGTGAGTCCATAAAAACTATTCATATATTTGCCGATATCGTTTAATGCCATACAGTTTAATGCGAGTACAATCGTAACAAGAGCCGGTTGAATATAACATAAACGGAGAGCTAAAGATGCATTTGTTTGCGTTACAGATCTCAAGACCATGCACGATCGCCTGAACGCGAAATACTACGTAACTAAAAAACTATTTACAGCGGACATGATACGGATTTTCACAAACTGTAGATTGTATAACAGTCCTGGCACTGAGTATTACCGTTGTGCCAATGCCTTGGAGAAATGCTTTCAAAAGCGTATGAAGGAGGCCGGTCTCTGGGATAAGTAGATTCTCTTAAATGATAAATTATTGCGATAAAATGACGTTGGCAGTCGACACTTCCTAATTTATTCTCATTATTCGAAGAATCCAACTATTTTATAAAGAACATTCTCAAATACCGAGATATAATACTGCTTTTTGTGCAGTATTTGTATAAAGATGAAACGATATCGATGTCTATCTGCGCGGAAGTGCACGTCGGAATCATCAAAAACGAGAGGAGAATACCAAGAAAAAATGTTTGATATTTTCCTTTTTGTTTTGTTTAGATTATATGGTCCTTGTGTAAACTCACACGTGTAACTCGAAATATTTTGTTAATTTTTCGAAGTTGCGCTGTACTTCACAATTATAGTATTTTTTTTTTTTCTTTCGATTGCTTTCCTCACGCTATTCTGACATGCACCTCTCGTTAATTAGAGATGTCTGTGTGCGTGTGTGCATGTATATATGAACGCGTGTGTATATAAGTGTATATAATTGCAAAGTAGTGAGTGCCGCTTGTCTAATTTTTAACCGGATATTTTATATAACATGACTCGCGAGTGCAATTGTTTGTACGTGGTCCTTTTTTATTACCAGCATCGTATCGTTAAAAATATTAGGAGTCGTTTTATGCAAAAATCTCAAACTAGAATGAGTACTTAATTTCACAGCCTAATTAGTATCATTAGCTGAACAGTTAATTAGGGAGCGTAATACGGCGATTGTAAGGATGCTCTGATAGGCGATCATTCTACGGAACAGCGACTCGCTGTAATGTGCGCTGGTTTGTAAAATATCCTTAATGGAATAAAGCTTGTTATCCGCAAGTGATGCGAACGCAATGAAACTAGTGACTGCGATTCAGTAGCCACGTTGATATGTGCGTTATTGAATCAATAAAAAAAAAACGATATTCATTCTTATATCGCTCAGTTATGTTTTTCGATAAATATATGAGTCTTCTTGATAGCTGTAAGCACTATAAGTTCATTATAAATTTTAGGAAATATAGATAGTTACTCTCTTTCTCTCTCTCTCTCTCTCTCTCTCTCTCTCTCTCTCTCTTTCTGTTATAAATTTTCTGTAAAGATGATGTTAAAATTTTTATAATATCTTTCACACATGTATTTTGAGGTTTACATTGATAATCTATTTTTAAAAGACTGCACACTTTTGTAGGAGGCAATCTAAAACAATTAAGACATCTCTTGGCTTGTTGCCCTATTAACCTCATGAGCTTTCGTTATCTCTTTTTGTCCAATTTTGTCATTATGTGATGTGAGCAGAAATCGCAGAGAATCGAGAAACCTCTATCTCAAAGCTTCAATGACAATTTATTGAAATGTTGCTGTTAGTACTCTAGGTCATAAGTGATATACCTTACATATCGTATAATTAAAAGGAATAATGGAATAATATCTTGTTCACTTGGGAAAGAACGAGAGAGAGAGAGAGAGAGAGAGAGAGAGAGAGAGAGAGAGAGAGAGAGAGAGAGAGAGAGAGAGAGAGAGAGAGAGAGAGAGAGAGAGACGGAGTGTCGGAAGAAGGAGAGACACATTTGCATATGTCACAAAACTAACAGATACTTTTAGTAGATTTTAAGGAACATTTTTTTCTTTTTTGTAGCATTTGTTCGCTTAAAAAGATTTTTGCAAATGAAATTACACATCATTCTCGCGCTATATCTAAAGAAACTGCGGTTCACCGAAAATCTGTAGGAAGATCAATGCAAGAGACTTGAAAAGAACGCAGAGAAACGTATGCTCTAGTTACCGCGAGAACTTTGCACATTCAATGGAGAGATAACATTACAAGTGGTTAGTAACTGCCAGTAGAGTAATTGGCATGCATTAAAGAGCAATTAAGTCCTGTATTAAAAATCTGGATATTCTCTATAAAATGTAAGAAATGCAGGAATGTTATCTGATGAATATCACAATGTTTTCGTAATGTCGGCAAGTTCAGTCTGTATATTGAACCCGTGTATTACATAGCGCCACATCATGCTGATAAGAGAACGAGATGTATTTATGAATTTTGTTTGTTCACATTCTTCTATTTATACATCACACTTGTGTATTCATATTTCATATGTTATACTAGACTGTTTGTTCTATTTTTTTTTTTTTTTTTTTTAATAACGTCTTCATCATGTAATTCGCAAAGTGCACAAGCAGCTCTTTACTACTAAAAAGATCGTCTAATCACGAATCTTCGTTCTGCAGCGAGTGAAAGTACTCTCTTTACACTGATTACGAAAGAAATCTGTTATTGTTAAGCGGCTTCGAAGATCCACCGACGTGGTTTCCGACGTCTCGGCGTAAAAACGGACATTCATGTGCGTTGCGGAGTTACGGCAACAGGAGGGGAGCTCATATAAAGCGCAACTCTTCCTTCTAGGAAAATGCAATGCTCCAGAAGCCAATGTCACGCGAGGACGGTGTAACATTTAGTCCGTTCAATCCTCCCAGATTGTCCTAGTTATCTGTTTGCGTCGTTAATAGTTACCAAACGGCGAAATTCAACATCGTCACGACACCGTATCCACCGTGTAAAGCAATAATACACCCTGCCGAAATGTGCGACGACGACGTGGCCGCATTGGTGATCGACAATGGATCTGGAATGTGTAAGGCTGGATTCGCCGGGGACGATGCTCCCCGAGCCGTGTTTCCGTCCATTGTTGGAAGACCTCGTTACCAGGTAACAAGATGTAAAACGAGAAGTCGATGCAGAGAGTAACTACTCGAATAAACCGATTTTTTCATCGAGCACGTTATTCTAATCAGAGACATGTTTAGGGAATCATGGTGGGTATGGGGCAGAAAGACAGCTACGTCGGCGATGAGGCGCAGAGCAAGCGAGGTGTCCTCACCGTCAAGTATCCCATCGAGCACGGTATCGTCACCAATTGGGACGACATGGAGAAGATCTGGCACCACACATTCTACAACGAGCTGCGAATCGCTCCGGAGGAGCACCCTGTGCTGCTGACGGAAGCACCGTTGAACCCGAAAGCCAACCGCGAGAAGATGACGCAGATCATGTTTGAGACCTTCAACACACCGGCTATGTACGTCGCTATTCAAGCTGTCCTGTCGCTGTACGCGTCGGGTCGCACGACCGGCATCGTCCTGGACAGCGGCGATGGGGTGTCTCACACAGTACCGATTTACGAGGGTATGATCGTCTCCCCAGTAAACACCAACCAACAGTAATATTAACACAAATATTATAATTTTTCATTCAACCATGTAAACGTTTACGTTTACGTATGTTATATGACACATTGTTGAGTTGGAAATTATAACACCAGTGTTATGCTGTTGTTAGTTAGTGTTCACTGGATATGCTTGCCCGTTGTTATCACGGGACCTAAAAGAAATTAATATCAGCCGTATCTTAAATTGAGGAGAGTTGTCAATCGTATTAATTGACGTCTTCTGGAAAGCAATAGGATGACGCGTGTGTGACTTGTCTTTTCAGGATACGCGCTACCGCACGCCATCCTACGCTTAGATCTGGCAGGACGTGACTTGACGGACTACCTGATGAAAATTCTGACTGAACGAGGCTACTCCTTTACGACTACCGCCGAGCGCGAGATCGTGCGCGACATCAAGGAGAAGCTGTGCTACGTGGCTTTGGACTTCCAGCATGAAATGGCGACGGCCGCGGCGTCGAGCGCCTTGGAAAAGAGCTACGAACTACCGGACGGCCAGGTAACGCACGAGGACCTACCTCGCATCGCGATGTGTTTCACGAGTGCAATGTCCGCGCGACTTGCGCGATTAATGCACGAAGCGCAGCGGCCGCCCCTCAGTCGTGGCCTTGAGACTCAGACAGAGAGTGGCTTGCTCGGCGATTATTAGATACGCCGTTAAAATCGCACATCGAGATAACTACGTTCTAATAATACAGCAGTGTATGTGCATCGTGAATTATTTATAAACTCGGCGATCGCTATTACACGGAGAGAAAATATTGGCTGAATCAACGTGACAATCAACAAATACATATTTTAGTTTAGAAGGAAACGGAACTTTTAATTTTTTGAACCGAATGAGAACAGCTGATAAAAGCCAAAAATTCTGTTGCCTTTAAAAGTTAAAACGAGTTTGATTGAACGAGGTTGATGACATTCATTGCCACGTTAATTCAATTAAAAACCTTTTTCTCCGCGTAGGAACGCGTAACGGAGCACTTGAGACAATACAGAGCGATATCGCTTAAAATATTCTGAACGTTCATTTTTAATAAAATAAATTCAATGTTCTCGCCAATTTGTGAATCTATCTCTCCTTCGAGATAAACTCACAGTACAACCGGCGAATACATAGAAAGCTTAACTCTTGAGAATGTAAGAGAACGTCGCGACGAGATGGCGGTGGGGGTTTGAGCGCTCATTAACATTAATCGCGCACGTTCACGTCGGCGAGCGTTAAGTCGTCATGGATTGCCTGGTCGCGCGCGGTCAGTGGACGAAGACGTAACGGGGTATGTTGATTCCAGGTCATCACCATCGGCAACGAGCGCTTTCGCTGCCCAGAGGCGATGTTCCAGCCGAGTTTCTTGGGTATGGAGTGCTGCGGCATACACGAGACGACTTACAACTCGATCATGAAGTGCGACGTCGACATCCGCAAGGATTTGTACGCGAATTCAGTGTTGTCGGGCGGCACCACCATGTATCCGGGTATTGCCGATCGCATGCAGAAAGAGATCACGGCGCTCGCGCCAGCTACCATGAAGATTAAGATAATCGCGCCGCCCGAGAGGAAGTACTCGGTGTGGATCGGTGGTTCAATCCTCGCCAGTCTCAGCACGTTCCAGCAGATGTGGATCTCCAAGCAGGAGTACGATGAGTCGGGCCCGTTTATCGTGCACAGAAAGTGCTTCTGAGGACCTCGCCATTCCCGCGACGCCGTTGCTCTTATTCTTCAAGATACATCCTCGAGCGACATCGAGATCCGCGGTGGACCGCATCGTGTGATCGAGATAATTCCTTGAAGTCGAGTTGTGCGTCCTCTTGCTTCCCGAAAAATTATTCATCTGCCGAGTATATAAAGTTTTTAATTTATTTTCCGCGAGAATTTCCCTCTTGCTTCGTGCGAGATAGCTTTTTGAAAAAGTTTCATTTTCTGAGAAACAATCGCGTGGTCATAGAAGACACGGATATATATATATATATATATATATATACAGACTCGTGCACATTGCGGTTTTTCATCTCCTGACGAATAATTTCTCATTATCAGTGTTAGATCGCAATTGGTAAATTTTTTACATGTGATTTTACTAATTTTTGTTTTGTGTACCGTGCGAGAGTTTCAAAAACGAATCTTTTTATACTTCTTAGATGCTTGGTTTTGGGAATTTCCGCATATCGAACAGAGTCATCGAGATTCACAATGGTTTCGTCTTTTTTATTTCTAAGATGTACTCGATGTTATATATATACATAGCAGGATGTTTAAGGCAGATCTGACATTAGGGAGGCTAGTCTCTTCTTCCATGCCTCTCAGAAATTCCCATACAACCTCTGACACACACAGTACATCTGCCGTTAGAAAATAATGCCGTATGTTAAAAAATAATAATTTATGTATTTCTCAGTCGCGCAGTTTATATTTGTAGATGTACTAAGAACTCAATCGGTAATTCCTGCTAGAAAAATCGCCATTTTTACAAGGTGTCGATAATTACATTCGTAGTATCAAGGCATCTAAAATGCCGTTCTTATTCATGAAATTCTAATAGTTTTCACGGACGGTTAATACACTATCTTACAGAATATGTCAGTTGTTGTATACATATACCTTAAAAAGTAAGAGACATAAAAAAAAGAAACTTCGAAAACCATGCACCTCTTTGAAGAAAGATGTGTACAGTTTTCCTCGAACTTTCGTTCAAGCCGAGATAAATTATTGCGCATCAAACGGCGTCTTAAAATTATGCGACACAGCAGATCTAAATATGCGAAAATAACGTGTTGTTATCTGCTATTATTCACACATCGATTCCTTATATTCGTAATACCACAGTTTCTTTCTACAATGCAAATGTGAAGTCGGAATTATCACAAATCTAGGACGCCATTCTCAGAACTCGGTTAGCTGTCCTCCGAGAGATGATTAACGATAGGTGGATCGATAACGCTGTCTGAAGATAGCACGAATGGAAATCCGTAAAAACTAATATACGTATAAATTTTATTTACCAATAACATAATAATGCGAAGCACGAAGACAGTAGACTTAACTTTAATGCTTAATCGAACTGATTGTGCTAGAAAACGCGTGTTATTTTAAGGAATCTCATACTTCGGGTCGTTAAACCTTGGGCCACTAGTCGCGTTATCGGTGACTTTACAATCGTTTACAATGTCCGCGAAGTTCCTCCTTGTCCGTTTCTGTGACCGAAGAATCACGCTCGAATCTCGATACAGCGTCCTACATGGGAGTCGTCAGAGGTAACAGACGCTGTAATGAATTCACTTATAGCTGTAAGTCGCGGTTTACAGATCCTTACTCATAATATAATATAATAGATATACGACATATACAGGTTGTATCAAAAGGCGCCTAATTTCTTTTAGTTACAGATTTTCTCGACGTGAATCTGGTCATCCATTCAACTTTTTTTCGTCTTCACTAGTTCATATGTATCGACAATTTGTCCCGAAATAAAATGTCTCTTAAAATGAAATTTACTTGAGATTATAGCTTAATCTTAAAAAGTATACAAGAATTATTTTACATATACAATTAGGCCTTCCTTCAAATTTTTCACAAGGAGTTTTTCACCACTCCATAAATTCGTCAGAGAATCTGTTACTGAGAGGAAGCGCGCATTTTCTGAAACACTCTGTACAATAAATATATTTGTACTGTAAGTTTTGGAGTTAACCAAACGCGATCCGTTCGCAATGATGCGTAACTTTTTAAGAATAGTGACACGTCTTCCGTCACTAAAGCTACTATACAGAATTTATAAAACATCAAAAAAGGGGCTACACAAGATTTAAAAATTGATTATATTTTTTTCGCGTTTTATATAACATCGTTTTTATAAGATTTTCTTTTTTTACCGACTGTATACATGAGTAATTTCATTAACAAATTTTACAATAGCAAAAAACATATTGGGTTATAAAATCGATATAAACTCTGCCTTGTTACAATTGTAAAAAAAAAATTGCAAATATCAATAACCAATAAGCAGATTTTGACGATAGAACAAAAATCTCCTGATCTTAGTCAAATTTTTGATGCATCCGCAAACTGACATGTTTTTTCATTACATTGTGTGATACATATTCATAGTTACATAAATAAAATGACCAACACCGAGTACAAAAAGTAGAATAGATGTATCAAACAAGTATTGATGATAAATTTACTTAATCGACAAAAATGTAGAAAAAAAAATAGATAAACTATATACCTGCTGTATACATTGCAGACGTTAAAAAAGTTAATAAAAATATCTTTGGTGCCCCTATATCTCGCGTAGCAACGAAAAAAGAACACTGATTCAAATGTGTGATGAGAGGGAGCAATACTATTCTCTCAATATTTAAAACCGACGGTCCAGATAAAATCAGTTCTGTCCACTTTTATAAAAATTTGTCTCCTAGACTTTTCTTCTACCTGTAGATTTTCTTCTACTTGTTGAACGTTTAGGGCGTCGACACTTTATTCGTGTCGCGTTCGACCAAGGTAAAGAAAATTCACTAAAAAAAGAAAGAGAAATTAGTAATTATATGTATATTATACCAGTATTTATAAAGTACACAAATAAACTGTATGTAAATATGCTTGAAAGATATATATTTAGAAACTTACCTTGGAGTAAAACTAGGAATAGGGGTGCCAAATGCAGTTACTGGCAAATGAGAATCCACTTGGAGACTTTGAATTTGTTCTATGTCAGGCCACAAAGACGTTATGGTTTCCTCTTCTAAGGACGAAGGGCAAGGGCCAGTATGATTAGTATTGTAGCATGTGGCTTGATGATTTTGACGTTCTTGTCTTTGCTTTAACTTCTCTATATGCCTTTGTTCCCTAGTAATATTCATGATAAAATTAGCACACAAATTGCATCATAATATGCAAGAGAAAGGAAGAGAGAGAAAAACTGAGAAATAGAAAAAGAAAAATTAAGTATACTTCACAAACCTTATCCTCTGCACATCCCACCGTTTCCTCCTCCTCTCATCATTCTCCAATTTTAAATGTCTTTTATTAAAAATCTCATCATCCAAGTTCTCGGTACCCTCCATCGTGTAACAACTTGTGTATATTTTTACCCTCCAATTTGGAACTTCTAGAGAACTACATGTTTCTACTGGACTGGATTGTTTGAGACTTAAAGTATAACTCGGATCTCCTACAGCAGTGTAATAATGTTCCTCTGTCGTAAGGAATGACTCCTTTTTTACGAGAGATTTTGTCTTCCTGTCACTCTTTCTAGTGGGCTCGTGCGAAGTCTGACCTAATACCTTATCCTGTATATTGGAGGACGCGTCAGTATTAACAGTGGATGAACAGGACAACCCTCTTTTCTTTTTACTGCCTGTGGACAGGGGGGTTGGGTCCGATCGCCTCTTCTTTTTCTCTTCCCATTCGAATCTTGTCTCATTAGCCTCTTGCTTTATTTCGTGTTTGATTTGATTATCCAGAGGTTCTTGCTTAACAGTGGTGATACCACCACTCGTGTTCAAACGTATCTTAAAGCTCTCATGTAAAGTGTTACTACTCTCGGATTGCACATTTCGGTGCGGTTCACTGGTTGACGCTGTGTTTACGGTATTAACGCTGGGTGGCGAACACGTGCCGAGATGTTCGGTACTCGCAGAATTCTCGCTACATTCAGACCTCAGTTTCTGGAGGTTTACCCGCCTTTCCATACGTTCCAAACGTAGCTTCAACTGCAACAGACAACACAGAATGCACATCCATCATTGACATATTACTCGTACCGCCTCTAATGTCTACTCTCTACGGAGATTCAAACGTTATTTACACTTCTCGTATACGGTCTGTGCAAGACCCTCTGCTTTGAGCAGTAAGTCATGTTGAATCGCTTCTTCAACCGTATTGTCGTTGTTATCGTCCCTCGTACGAAACTAAAGAGGTTAATTTGATGAGCCCGCGCTCCACCATTCACGCCGCCGATCAACGCTAAACATTCGAGTTCGAGCGCAATTTTGTTTACGCAAACCAACCCGGACCGGTCCTTTAGTCATTCAACAATGTTTACTCCAGCGTACGGAGCAATTTCGTTTCATCCCTCGCTTTAACTGTCATTTTCAAATCATGATAACACACGAATGTGAGAACGTTCTCCCTCGCAAAAGGAAACACGCATGTCTCTCCATCTTGCTCCGTCTCCTTCTCTCGTTTGCGATATGCGCGGTCTCAATGCGGAAGTAGCGCCACCACGTGTCGACGATGCGCAATTGACCTTCACGCTCGAACTGTTCCCCGCGTGGTGCATATAGGTTAGAAGAGTACAGCGGAAAGGAAGAGGGGATGACATACGCGGCATGTGCGCAGAGCACGTTTTTACAAAATGGTGCCAAAGTCGAATCTATCGTCGCCGGCATTCCGCGACGGATAACGAGAGATTGTGGACGCACGCGCGCGTTATACTTGGGTTTAGTTAGGTTAGGTTAGGTTAGGTTGGATTAGGGCGGTGCGTTCAGCTTTTTTATTACGATCGATGTCGCAGACGACGACGTGGAGAGTGGACCGAAGTTTTATCTATGTGACACTTACGACCACGCGGCTCTCTCACTTTCTCTCGATTCATGTGTGACTTGTGAATGATTCGAGAATGTGGAGAGCAATAGAGATACCGAGTTCTGTTTGTATTTTTTGCGAGTGGACTTGAGATGATCGTGCGGCTCATCGAATAAAGGAAGACAATCGAAGTGTACATTTCAAACAAAGGCTCACGACTCGAGTAGATTGTTATAATCACTTTGCAGCACTTTGTTTTTATATACGTGTACGTATGATCGTAAGTAGAAGAGTCGAGTGTGTGTTGAATTTTTTGTGAGTAATCTTTAATTCCGCCTGTAGAATCGCATCTTGACAATCGAACCCTCTTCAAGGTACACATGACGCAATTGTCACGGTGTTTACGCGAAAATCAGCGGAATATGAGTGGAATTGTAGGGCGAGTCGGGTACAGAATTGAAAACACGTTCGCGATGACTCACTGCCGCTCACTTCACTTCGTTCTATCGCGTCTTTCAGTCGGCAGAACGTAGTGTGACTTGGGCTAAAACGATAAGCGGACTTTCGGAGCTCTCGTCTATCTTTCGCACTAAAATAAATCCTCGCGCAGTTTCAGATTCACAATTCTCTCGTCGATCCAAAAATAGACGAAGCGAGGTGAGGTAGCAGATAGCTTCATCTTGCGAAACTGAAGCTGTCAATCGTCGACGCCAGGTATTAATCCGTGAGCTGTCTCTAATTATTATTTGCACATCACGATGATGCGAATTTATATTGGATAAAACAGCCGATAATTAAAAATTAAGCAAGGAGTGCAAAAAGGTAGACTTGATCACACGTCTTTTAAATCGTCGACTGTTTTCGCATAACAATTAAAACGGACACCGAGCTTTAAAACGGTTTGAACATTGTATTTTGGGCGCAGTTCGGAACGCGGCCCAATGATTCAACGAGAGATCTTGTTCCCGGAAAATTGCCAGGAATTAATTTCTCTCACTGGACATCAGCTGCGTCGCGAATCGCATAAAGAAGAAAATGTTCAAACACTCTGAAAACTCGGTGAACGCGCCGAGTTGCGAAATACATTTAAAGACGATCACTCATTTTGGAATCAACGTTATTCCGAAAGTCGCACATTTCGGCAAACGATTGACCTTCGTAAATGCACAGGAGCAAACTTCACGTATGATTGAGAAAAGACCCCGTCTGCTGCGTACTATCCTGGAAGTTTCTAAGACGAGCGCTCCAAATTCTCCAGCATGATCGATCCCGCGCGGGATTTGCACCTTCTGCTCTTTCAGCGATTTCCTCGCGCGAGACGAGCGCGGAAAAACCGGAACAATTCCCTCCGCGTGCGTTCATTCACCGGCTAAAAGGGGGCGGAGGCGGGATGGGAAGAGTGAGTTAGGGAGGGGAGAGGACGACGAGGAAGCGAGCGAGCAAGTGCGCACGGACTCTTCGCGCGTGTGTATGTACCGTCTCGTTTTCCTGACGCAGCGCGGCGAGAAGCTTGTCCTTGGTGACGATCTGCTCGGACTGCTGCTGGATGAGGTCCAAGTGTAGCAGCAATAACTCCTTCAGGTGCTTGACCTCAGTGAGGTCGTTCTGACGAGGTTCGTTGCCGCGCAGTGGACTGACCCCGAGAGCAGCGGCAGCGGCGGCGGCGGCGGCGGCTGCGGCTGCGGAGGCCGTCGCGGCGGCCGGCGTACCGCCGTCCGTCATACTCGCGTACATATGATCGAAGTCGCATGGGAAACTGAGGATGCCGGCGGGCCCGGTGGTGGTGGTGGTGGTGGTAGTGGTGCTGACGGCGATGTTTTTGCCGTCGTCGCCGTCCATCTCCTGGAACTCCTGATTGCGCGCGTTGCCGCAGCTGTTGTTGTTCGTGGTGACGCCGAGGCCGACGACGATGCCGCCGGCGGTGTTGATCGCCGCGCTCGTCGTTGTCGTCGACATCGCCGGGGGATTGCTGTTGCCGCTGACGATCGCGCTGCTGTTGGACATGGTCGAGGACAATGACAGCGTCGCGACGGTGCTGCTGGACGTGCTGCGGGCACCGTTCGCCGACGCCGGCGACGATGTCGTCGTCGTCGTCGTGTTAGACAGGTGTTCGTTCATCGCCGCGACCATGTTGCCGTGCTTGTACCGATAACGATAGTTTCCGATCTCCTCGTTATCGTTGTCGTCGTCTTCCTCCTCCTCGTCCTCTTCGTCTTCTTCGTCCTCGTCGTCGTCTTCTTCGTCTTCGTCCTCGTCGTCGTCGTCGTCCTCGTCTTCGTCGTCGTCGTCCTCGTCGTCGTACAACGTCGACCCGCTGTTCACAACAACGACCGCGGCGGTGGCGACCGTGTTCGCGCTGTTGCTGCCGACTATCCTCGCGTCGTCCGTGTTACCGGCACTCGCCGGCGTCGTCGTCCGGGGTATCACCGCTTCGAGTTCGCAACAGCGGCCCGTCGTTACGACGGCGTCGTCGCCGTCGCTGTCGCGATCGCAGTCGCCGCCGCCGCCGCCGTCGTCGCAGATACACGCTACTGTTGTCTCGCGACGGCGATTCACCGCTGGCGTCGTGCCGCGGGCGTCGGGTAACGTCACGCCGTCGTCGCGGAGACCGTCCGCGGCGCCACCACCGTCACAGCCGCCGACGACGACGACGCCGCCGCCGCCACCGCCGATAACAGTGGCAGTAACTGTGACGGCAGGAGGGACGCCGCCACTGATGTTACCACCACTGTCCGCACTATTGTCACAAGCACCACCACTACCGCAACTAGAAGCACTGTTACGAGAGCTCACACAACAGGAGACACTTCTTCTTCTTCCACCACTACTACTACAACAACTACTACTACTACTACTACTACTACTACTACCTCCACTACCACTACCACCACTACTACTACCACCACCACCACCACCACCACCACCACCACCACCACCACCACCACCACCACCACCACCACCACCACCACCACCAACACAGCCTCCTTCTCCTCCTACGCCTCCACCGCCGATGCTGCCACTGACAGCGCCGGTGGCGGCGGCAGCGGCGTCGATGATGTTTTTCTCACCGTTCACGAGTCGTTCGGACCACGGTGAGCCGCCGTTTGACATCTTTCTGCCGCGCTCGCGATCGCGGTGGCTCCGTCGCCGCAATCGCTACCGCCCGCATTTGCCGCGCCCGCTATCACGAGCGTACCAACAACACACGCCCGGCTCGCGCACATTAAGCGTCTCTGACGTGCGCGTATCGCGACACGGACGACGACGGTACGGACGCGACGCCCCGTTGCTCGTGTGAGCAACCCCGCCGAAAGCCGTCTTTCTCTTCCTCTCTTCCTCTTTCTCTCTCTCTCTCTCTTTCTCTCTCTCTGTCTCTCTTTCTCTCTCTCTCTCTCTCTCTCTCTCTCTCTCTCTCTCTCTCTCTGCGTCGCCGTAGTCTTTCGCTGTCGCGTAGCGGCCCCCCGGCTCTACACACAAAAACGAACGCGACGCGACACCCGCGGGTACGAAACGGCCGACTGTCGCTCTCCTGTCCTTTCACCCTTCCCCGTCGTCTTCGTCGTCGCCGTCGTGCGGTCGGCGTACGGGACAAATTCACACGACGCACGACACGGCTCACCGCGAATGCCAGCGAGAGCGTGCACGAGGTGTGCGCGCAAAGCGCCTCTGCTTCGTGTTTACTCGCACAGACGAGGTGAACCGCGCGCCGCGCGTCGTCTCGCCGCTTAGTTACTGATCGTTTATTGTTACCTTCGGAAGGATAGAGAGCGAACGCGTGACGTTTCGCGAGGCTCGCTCGCGTTCACGATTCGCGCATAGAGCCTACGGCGGTATTTCGGCCGAGACCGATGGTGTTTTCGCATGATTGCTGCGTGCTTTGCCACGACTGCTTTGTGTTTGACATTGGCTTTATCATCCAATATCACAAGCAAGTGTTTTGTAAATTTAAACACGTGTCTACGGTACGTCAACATTGCACTCAGTGTCTCGCTTTAGATATTGCACATTCTTTTTCTCCGAACGATGGAAGACAGCGACAATTCGTTTTGATATTGTGATGCTTGATAAACAGCGCGTAAAGTGTGTGAAATTTAGCAGTAAGAGGATATGTTATTGCCAATAAAAGCTTACGCTGAATAAAAAAGTGCTCACACTTACTGTATGAACACTGACAAATATTTTATTTCTGTGACTAGTTGACTTCTATATTAAATTTCTTTCTAATTTTACTGTTTTTCATAACTGTCAGTACACACAGACACATACACACATGTACGCTAGATTTAAATTTTGATATAAATACTAATTTAAAATCAAAGAAGTGATAATATTGAATAACACAAATAGCACTGCAATATTGCAGCAATATTGAAGCAATATTATAATATCGTAGCAATATTACAAAATCACAAGATTATTATATAATATTCCAGCAATATTATCACAATATTACAGAGTGATATATCAGATTACAATATCACTGGAATATTACTGCAATGTTACAATGTGACTATTGTATGACAACATAGTGACAATATTACAACAATATTGCGAGATGATAAATCTCATTGCAATATCACAGGAATATTGCCGCTATATTCCAGCATGATAGACCGCTACGTAATATTTCTGAATATCGCAATAATACTTCAATGTGATATATCAATCTACAATATCGCAGGAATATTATAACAATATTGCAGAATGATATATCAGATTACAATATCAGTGAAATATTACTGCAATGTTACAACGTGACTATTATATGGCAATATAGTGACAATATTACAACAATATTGCGCGATGATAAGTCTCATTGCAATATCATAGGAATATTGCCGCTATATTCCAGCATGATAGACCGCTACGTAATATTTCTGAGTATCGCAGTAATACTTCAATGTGATATATCAATCTACAATATCGCAGGAATATTATAACAATGTTGCGGAGTGATATATCAGACAGATTGAATAAATCAGCATTATAAAGTGAAAAAACGTTAGAAAAATCGATATAAGGTGAAATTCGTGATTTCGACTGCAATGTTGAGTCCGTCATATTGAAAAAAAATTTAAAAAAAGAACTACCTACATATTTTTGAGGTACAAATGTTAATAACGCGATCTTTGTAGTTTCCGGTATAAAATAACAATTTTTTTTAAGAAATCAATGATTTTTATAAAAGACAGACTGAAGAAAATACGCCGTTTTGTTTAGATCTAAATGGTCAAATTGTAAAAAGCTTACCCGAAAACTCTTAAAAAAATTATTCCCGAAAAGAATTATTAGCGATTTCTTTAACATCTGTTAGCTCAAAGTTTATAGTCACGCTATTGACGTACTCAGTTTCAGAATCCTTTACTGAATAAGACATAAAATTTTTTCGATTTGCGAAAAGTTCTTATTGAGAACTTCTATAAACATTATTCTTTATGCTATCATTATATTTATATTACCATTATTGAAAATTGTCTTATATATATATATATATATATATATACGTTAATATTACATCTGTATTTTTATTATAAAAATGATAATGATAAGATACTGATTTTAATAAAAACTTTTTAGCAATTATGGTTTATAGCATCTTACAAATCTTATAAAATTTATGATTCTGAAGCTATGATTACCGAAAATATTTGCGGTTTGACTTAACAGATGAGCGATATATCAGACAATATCACTGGAATATTACAATATCACTGGAATATTACTGCAATGTTACAATGTGACTATCGTATGGCAACATAGTGGCAATATTACAACATTATTGCGCGATGATAAATCTCATTGCAATATCACAGGAATATTGCCGCTATATTCCAGCATGACAGACCGCCACGTAATATTTCTGATTATCGCCGTAATACTGCAGTGTGAAATAATTTATATACAGGGTGTCCCATTTTAATGTCACATCACAAATATCTCAGAAATACTGCATTAAATCAAAAAATGTTTCAGACAAAAGTTGTTTGGCTTGAAGGAGGACAAGAAAGCGATAGCATTTTGTTTATAAATGGCGCCACTTTTGAGATATTCACTGACAATCAATTTTCATAAATGGAAATCCGAATTTTTTATTATATTTTCTTTTTCTATCAATTAATTTGAACAATTTTTGTCTGAAACATTTTTTTATTTGGTTAATATTTTTTGAGATATTTAAGGAAAACTTGGTAACTTTTTCAACATTTAACTTACGATATCTCGCTAACTATTCGTCGAAAGAAAAAATAGTATTAGACTTTTTTACTTTACTTACTATCAAGAATATATTATTATAATAGTGCCCTAACTTTTGTTAACTTATCGACCTTTGGAAATTTCAAAATTATTAAATTAACAAAAGTTAGGGCACTATTAATATATTCTTGATATTAAATAAAGTAAAAAAGTCTAATACTATATTTTCTTTCGACGAATAGTTAGCAAGATGTCATAAGTTAAATGTTGGAAAAGTTACCAAGTTTTCCTTAAATATCTCAAAAAATATTAAGCAAATAAAAAATGTTTCAGACAAAAGTTGTTCAAATTAATTGATAGAAAAAGAAAATATACTAAAAAATACGGATTTCTATTTATGAAAATTGATTGTCAGTAAATATCTCAAAAGTGGCGCCATTTATAAACAAAATGCTTTCTTGTCCTCCTTCAAGCCAAACAACTTTTGTCTGAAACATTTTTTTATTTAATGCAGTGTTTCTAAAGCATGGTCTACAATGGCCGTAAGCAATAAGAAGAAAGCGTGAAAGAAATGGACCAACCACAGTTGATTATTTTTGTCATAATCGACTGTGATTGGTTTATTTCTTACCGCTTACGCTTACTTCTTACTGCTTACTGCCATTGTAGACCACGCTTGAGATATTTTTGCGAGATTTATGCCTAGGACATTAAGTATTTTTGCAATATTGCTGTGATATTTATGCAATATTTCAGTAATGTTCCTGCAATATTGCAGCAACATTTAAGAAATATTGTAGCAACGTTCCTGCACGATTGCAGTAATATTTCGGCAATATTTTGCAATTTTTCTGCAGTATTGTAGCTATATTTCATAAGTATTCCTGCAAGATTGTGGCGATATTTCAACAACATTGTGGCAATAGTCCTGTGATATTGTGACAATATTCCTACAACATCATAACAATATTCCCGCAATATTTCTGCGAGACTTATGCCTAGGACATTAAATATTTCTGCAATATTGTTGTCATATTTATGCAATATTTTAGTAATATTCCTGCAACATTTCTGTAATATTCCTGCAATATTGCGGTGCTATGTGGGAATAACAACGAGATGATTTAAGGAGCATTTTATAGCAAGAATCTAATTTATAGAAAAATTTTCGAATATAAGATTTGTTTTTTAATGTTACGCAAATATAAATAGAAATCCATTGAATGTTGAAATGTTTCATAAAGTTCATATACTGACTGAATAAAGAATTGCAGACAAATGACATTTATAGTTTGAAAACGTAACTCTCCTTTTCAATTTATGTGCCAATGCAACCCGATTTTGTGCCAATGCAACCCGATTTTTTTTCACCAAATTATTGAATGTCGGATCAAAAGTGTCATTTCGGCTTTGGTTGTTTACCAAAGACGAATAAATTGATGTGTAACATTTATTAAGAAATGAATATGAAATTGAAGGTATACTTTGTAAGATATCTTTATCGTGATTTTTGAATTTTATTCAGAAATATAGAATACATCTGACTTGTCATTGAGTTATACTCCAATCTCGATTCTTCTGCAAAGTGGCGGTTCATAACGGAGATTATGGAACTAAATTCGATATTACTAAACTAAGATTCGAACCTATTTCATTGAATAATTATCGACCATTTAGTCGAGATTCAAACTTTATTACTGATATATTTCCGCTCGACAAGGAGAGATTGCGCTAGCTCATCGTTATCAACTTTAACTCGCTATTATTATTAACCCATTATTTTTAAAGATTGATAAAGAATTTAAAGATTATTAATACTCATTATATTTGCGTAGGACGCAAATAATTTGCGTTGAATTTAATTCTAAAGTCATAATTTCGAGCCGTTACTTAAAAAAAAAAAATTGAGACTGTATGCCTTAAAAAAGGATCAGCTAGCTCTTCATTTTTAAAATAGTACTATTTAATAATGAGACAAATGTTTTGTTTACTCGTTTCTGAAAAATAAACAAGATTCGATAAGCTATAACTTCGATGAAAATAATGATAATGTGATGGTTCGAATAGCATTTTAAAAAGCTAGAAATTTCTAATTAATAACAATGTGAACGTCGTAATATTTCTCTATCAGTAATTTTTACGTTGGTAATTATTTGCAACTAAAATCGTGATAAATTCCTTTTGACTGTATGGAAATAAAATACCTGTGTTTACACAAATTTTATTGACAATAAGATATCTCTTACGGTTAAATTTAATACACATTACATGTTTCCTTATTGTAATGTAATTGTTAATTATATATACAAAAAACCATTACAAGGAAACTCCTATTTATATGAGGTGATACTTTGAAAAAGTGCAGAATCCGCTTGAAGCTACGAATAAACAGCTTTTTTTGTATCTACATGCATGAGTATCATCGAGAGAAAAAGATATAAAGTGGGAAATTAAAAGACAAATTGATTCGTGTTAATCAAAGTGGTTAATCAAAGTGGTCGTTAGTTGAATCGCTAATCAATAAGCCAATTGTGTCGTTGTATAGCTCGAATTACGCCGCATCGAGATAGGCTTAATACAATGTACATAATCGAATAGGCTCATTTTTTCTAAACCGCTGTTTGGACATTATATTTATATATATATATGTATAAATTTAGAAGGCTAGTTGTTTTCTTCTACAATTAGAATTTTTCATGTTGGCGAGATATTGTTTTCCCATCATTGTTTTCCGTTGTGGTATATCTTAGTAGTAACAATCTATCGTTCGTATTTGCAGCGGCAAAAGCACGCTGATGTTAATCTTCTTACTACCACTAATACAGACTTCGCTTTACTCGTATTTGAATTCTACGCTGAGCTTCGATAGCTCTCGAGAACGGCTAATTTCGCAGAAACGCTAGCGATACGCTGATTAGAGAGCACAGAAGGATGAAGCTGCGAGTCGGCAGCGTACCAGGCATTGCCGCGTTGCAATAATCGGTCAGACAGGAACAAACTTCTTGCCGACCACCGAAGCCACTTCGTTGGTAGCATTTGCCTTTGTAATTTGACTCGTCCCAACCGCATCCTCGAATAACTCGCGTATCAGGTGGTACTACATAAAAAAGAAATACCAAAAATTGACTCCTCTGAATGTAAAAGTAAATCACTCGTAGGCAATATCAATTATATATGTTAAATGGATTAACGACTGATGAGTTTCATTGTTATAATGTGTTGACACACATACGGCCGTTGACGCTGAATTCGATGACTTGCGTGATTTTTCGACACATCGTATACTTTGCGCCATCCTTGAGATCCGAGCAATCTATTTTCATAGTGTCTGGAGGTTTAAGATCGGCGCATTGGCTGTTGTTACGGCTATTGCATTGATAACACTGCATAGCTCCCACGCCTGTAAAATATATTACAATTAATTTATTTCCTCCTCTCTTACTCTCTTGTCATATGCGAAGCGCAAATAAACGCAATATCTCTCACATTGCTCGCGAAAACTGTTACTCGAAATTACAGTTTGCATAATTATCACATGAATTTTCACATGCCCCACAAATCACATAGAAATGCATCTTTGAACGATGAAAGATTCAAGTGTATCCGTGATATGCAAATTTCGCAATATCGAGATCGAGTCGTGGTATTTTTTTCTGATCTATTTTTCGCCTTTGGCATCATTTACTTTCATAAAGTTACAAGCGTCGCTCATAAGAGCGATAATAAGGCTAAAGATCGCAATGGGAAGAAGATAATCAGACAAACGAGCGATGTATTAATTTATTAAAGCCTTTCCGCGCGACGTACTGAATCGTGATCTCTTGCAGCAATCATGTATGCGCATTTCGAGGACACGCGTCGCAATTTTTCAACAGGGTCGTCTGCACAGCTGATAATAGAATAATATTTAGCGTGAAATTGTCATGTTTCGCTCGAGTTTCTCGCTCAAGCGTGCAACTTTTAAACGTTTTAGTACATAGAAATAGATAAAGAGGAAATCGTTGATTTGTTTCAAAGGAACGAAGACTAACATGGAAATAAATATCGGACGACATAGAAATAAAAATGTCGCTCAGTCGTGTTATCAGTCGGTCATCCTTACGTTATCACGTACACGGATATAGTTCATCGAACTTTCTCAGTAGCAATGCTACCCTGCAGAAAAATCAATGTAGCTACGCCAGCCCTGCTGCCCCGGAAAGATGTTCGTACAGTACAGTACACAGCTATCTGCGGATGTATTACGATTTTATTTCTATCGAAATATACACGCGCGCATGTATATCTTCATCAAGGGCGGACGATGCTGAAGTAAAAAAGAATGATAACGACGAGATATTAATTTTATTTATGTTACGCAAGAACGCATCATATTCTTTGCGCCACTGTGCGTAACGAACGTTTCTCCTTTCGTAAAACTCGCTAGCACTAAATGCAAAAGACCGCACAATTACTTTAAGACACTACTTTAATCAACTAGCTAGCGATTTACATATTCACTGAACGAGTCTGTGGAATGTTAATTGTCCAACGATAGGAAGATCGATGAAGCTTAAATTTATTCGGCAGAGAGATCCTGAAGGTCTTTGATTAGTTGTTCAAAGAATTACGATAATTCAGAAAATAATTAAAAGATTCACCTCAAAGTGGGAATAATTTTAGCGTTAAAAATATTTCAAAAAAGTACAATCTTGCGAGGGCAAATTATAACGATTTCGCACGCGATTGACAATCATTATTACGACAACTTGTAATTATTATGTTAGTCAGGGGTTGCATTATAATGCATCTGGATCTTGCCTAGAGAAGGCATATAATAATCCGGGAAATTATTATTTATGATATATTGATATGTTGTCTCTTTCCCTTACACACACACACACATACACACACACACACACACACACACACACACACACATGTACGCACTGTCATCTTGTCAATATATCTTTGAATAATTTGCAATATGTCGAAACGTTCAATACGTCAAATCCAAACAGACTTGTCAAATGACACACCCTCACTCACTTACCATTGGGGCACAAAAACAGAAAGATGCTGCATAAGACAATAACGATAGACCTCACTCTGAAGATTTTCTTCATTTTTTTCTCTTCGTCCTTGCCTTTTAAACAATTGACAAGCGAATGTTGAAGAACTGAGAAGCTTCACTGACAGAGGCACCACAGTGCTCACAGGAAAGACAAAGAAAGATATGGGATAGACATATACATATAGGGGAAAAGGGAAGGTGACAGAAGGTTTAAAATAGTCAGGAAAACAGAAAGAGAGGGAGAGAAGAAGAAAGAGAAGCAGAGAAAGACAGAGGAAGGAAGAGGGAGAGAGAGAGAGAGAAAGACAGAGAAGAAGGGGGAGAGAGAGAGAGAGAGAGAGAGAGAGAAAGAGAGGAAGAGAAAAGAAAAAGAATCAAGAATCGGAAAGACCCGAAGGTATCATTTGACCTGAAGAATTGAAAAAGCACCGTTAATGTTCGACGCTAGCGTGCTGCAACTCTACTAACTCTAGCACCATACAGTACCGAGCACTGTATACAGTAGCGAGTGGTACTGAGCGAACATGCGATTACGCCCGAGGTAGGGAGAATAAAGGACTGTTCAGACTGGCTGAAGGTCTTATCGCTATATACGCCATGATCTATTCTTTCTATATATTCCTACGAAGATACTCCCACTAAACTGGCAAAACGGGTACGTCACAAGAATATGCAGAAAGAATAAGCTGCGGCGCACCGTGACGAATCGTGCCTCTGCTCAGTCTGAATGGACCTTAAAGTGAACGTGCCGAAGCGATGGAAGGAGAACACCGCGAATAGGCGACATATCTATACGAGTAACCCCGGCTCAATCGATCTTCCTATTGTTGGAGCAAGATTTTGCCACACGTTTGCATGTTCTGTGACACATTTCATGTATTTTACGCACCTGTTGACTAATATTTTTAATGATAAATTTATTATTTATATACTTCATTACTCACACGCAATAAGTAAAGTTGACAATGATATTGATTCACAATATCTCATCATTTCAAGGTGTAGCAATGTTTTTTTAATATCCAGAAAAATTTCTTTAGAGAAGAAATTAATCCATAACCGAGAATTTTTGTGAAAAACTGCAAAATAAATAAGACTCAGATAAAATAAAGGTACATTTTGGTCATTACTAAACATATCATAATCTAATTGGTACATATGTGGCAGAATGCAACGCTCATTAACATTAGTCATTGGTACGAGACTGAAAAACAAGTGCGAATATTCTAAAAAAAGTTGGCACGAACATATAGGTTAAATAGATAAGGCTGCGGATAATACGAACAGCTTCACGTTCAAATGGAGAATAAAGTGATGGTTTGGAGCACGTTGAGTGGATAATGTTCATCTTCCTGTGGCATGCTCAACGTCACGAAACTGTCACACGTAGTCATCATCTCATATATTTGCATGTTGTGCTCAGGTCCAATAAAGTAATACAAATAACGTGGATTTTTCTGTCGATTTCCTAACCTCCATCTTGTGTACATATGTCGTCCTTCCTCTTCGAATACGCGTCGCAAATTAAACGCAGATAAACCGTGAATGATATTGCAAGTGATATTTTACCTTCATTGCGTCGTTCCTTATTTTATTGCAACATACCATATCTGTGTCTGTAACGAGAATAAGAAGGGTGCAAATTGATATTAAATGTAGAGTAATTTTTCGTCCTAGCCGAAATTAACGTAATTAGCGTTTTAACGACCATCGGCCGGCAGTGCTGACATACTTCTCGCTCTTATAAACCTATACTGCTATTTTGCATGGCCATCTAAATATCGAGACAGATATCGATACAGATTAATTTACGTTGCCAACTTCGTATCATACTAAACATATTTTGTAAATCATCAGGGTTGTGCGTCTATAATCCCCTCAGTTCAAAACTTAATTTGCTCATATAATTTTGTACTCACTTTCCAGAAGCTTTTATTCGAATGTAAATTCGAATGAAACGTTTGGTAAGAAGTTTTTGCAAATAGAGGTTGTATACATGTTAAAACTAAAAGTAAGTTCAAAAGACCGCGACTGATGTATGCGGTTATGTTAACGTAGAGCAATCAACGTTACGAATAAAATATAAATTATGCCGCTTAATTTTCATTAATGCGATTAGCACAAGGTGAAAAGATTGAGATCGTGTTAGTTTTATACCACAGAGATATTTTTCTTTGAATTTGCAACCGTTAATATTGTAGGATATGAATTCGGCCGCAGTCTGATTTTCTCGATGCTGTACAGTCTATAGGAAGAAATACAACTTATAATGCATATAAGACCACACGTATTGCAAATATTATTGATTTTGTGCATTTTTCAAAACGGTAAGAGTTAAATGAGAAAATTTTAATTTTGTTTTCAGTTGATTCCCAGACAGCACATGATCTCCTGGGGACGTCCTATGGACGTCCTGAGGATGAAGAAACATCCCCAAGACATCCTTAAGACGTACTCTAGACGTCCTCTGTGTTATTAGGATTAACTCAGTTAACTGCACGCAACATCGAAAAATATAGGTTATAATGGTAATATCGAACATGTCCAATGATTTGCTTAGTTTATTTTGCTTATATTCGTTTATATTCGTTAAAGGAAAGTTATAAAAAACACTCTACATTTTTTTCCCTCTTTCTCCCCAACACACTCTTCTCTCTCTCTCTCTCTCTCTCTCTCTCTCTCTTTTTTTTTTTCTCTTCTCTTCTCTCTCTCTCTCTCTCTCTCTCTCTCTCTCTCTCTCTCTCTCTCTCTCTCTCTCTCTCTCTCTCTCTCTCTCTCTCTCTCTCTCTTTCTTTTTTTTTTTTTTTTTTTTTTTTTTTTTTTTTTTTTTTTTTTTTTTTTTTTTTTTTTTTTTTTTTTTTTTTTTTTTTTTTTTTTTTTCTCTTCTCTCTCTCTCTCTCTCTCTCTCTCTCTTTCTCTTCTTTTCTCTTCCCTTCCTCTTTTTCTCTCGCTCACTTATTTTCAAAAACATCTATACTGAAATATTATATATGATTCTACTAATATAATCCTTTATCTTTACATGATTTTGCATGTCATATTGGTACTAACCGACCGTAACTACCGGAAAAAAAAGAATGTATTGCGATCAAATGTTATCAGTGTAGTAGTAAAAAGGATCAGGATTGCACGCTTAACAAAGTACATTTTAAATACCTGAAACTGTGTCCATCGAGTCATCTTTATTGTCGTAAAGCCGTTTACGTGTGTGAGTATTATCACTAATACTGAGTTATCGTCTCTCATGCGTTTAGCTTCTCCCATCCGCCAGCATCTACTAACTATAACCGTAGGCCGTTAGGGACAGTAACTTGCAAATTTTCGTAATCACTTAATAGAGTTGATTCGCGACATACCTCATATCCTGAATAAAGCATGCACGCTGTTGAACCAATCAGTTTTAACTAACTGATTAATATTTAAATATTAATACAATTTTCCATAGATTATTTTATGGATTCGCATAACGGCCTAACAATGCGCGAATGCGCGAAATCGCGTAACAGCCAAAAAGAGTGTTATCGGGGACGCTACAGTCGAGATAGTTATCAACTTATCTGCGAATGCGTAGGCTACGGATGCAATCGATCACATAGATGTTCATCCAGCTTCGCTGTCTACTTTCTGTGTACGCTTTCCGTGATGGTTGATTACTATATTACCAGGCGATGCGATTGAAATCGATCAGCCACTGAAGGGAGCGACCATAAGTTTCGTAAGTTTCGTAAACGTTCTAAACAACCATGTTTGACTTGCTATTGTATGTGTGTGTGTGTGTGTGATATGAAGTACATCATCTTTCCTCATATATGCATACGTATTTTATAGAATTATCTTATAATGTGGATAATATGCATGTCAATTTAAAATTATAATTTTCCTATATTATATGTTCTGTAAAAAGATACATGGTAAGATATGTGCAAATATGTTAACGCGTGAATTGTTGAATCTGTCATAAAAATAGAGATAAAATAAGTATATGTGCAAAAAAAACAAATGTATTAAGAACATATTCATTTGCACATGTGTGTCTTTCATGTTATGTACATAATAAATCATTATTATAATTATTATATTTACTATATCATCATTAATTATATTATGAAATTATTTCTTTATGTTTATAACATATAAGGGGAGGAAAATTACATGTGCAACACGCATATACATAGAACTACATTTAATTCACATCTTAACACTTAAGCGGAGTCTACAATAGAAGTCGTAAAGTTCTAAGTTCTAAGGTCGTAAAAAAATTGACCAATTACAATTGATTATTCTTCGACCACAAGAAGAATAATCGACTGCAATTGGTCATTTTTTTTACTACCTTACGACTTAAAACTTTATTACTTTTATTGTAGACCCTGCTTTGACGAATTCACATAAATTATAGTAACTCTATAATGATGTATAAGTATTAAAGCATATTGCAGGTTTGCGTACTTGTACAGGTAACGTAACAAATAATATTTAATCAATCAACCTCTTCAATCAATCGACCAACTTCTTTTTTTTCTTGAAATATGCTCTTTATTTCGTCGTATATATTGTTAAATAATTCGATTACTAGCGGAATATTCTTCCCGCAGTAAAAGAAAGAAACAATCGCATCTTTGTAATTCAGTCGCTTTCATTTCGTTAATTAAAACGCTTGAGACGAGATTTCAGGTGAATTCTAATATATACGCAACGTCATACAACGAAAGGAACGACGTAGAACGTCGATGACGTTAAAGGCAACGCAGACGGCAGAAGCAAAAAGTACAGCAAGACCAGTGACGAATAATTGTCCGTGCAAAGGGCATGAGGAATGGTGGAAAGCAAAAGTTAGGGTAAATTAAATAAAAAAGGAAACAAGTGGAAAACGTTTTCTTCTCTCTATGAAATTTTCTTTGTGGTAGCTAAGCTGAAAATCGAGGACTAGGCAAACGGCGTCACTGGCGTCACCGCGGCGCGGTGTGGCGCGACGTTACGACGCTCCGACAGGCGCCGCGGCGCCGACCCGCCACGCTGGCCATCTCTCCCCTTTTTCTCGTCCTTCTCTTCTAACTCCGTTTTATCTTGCATGCTCCATTGAACGCGTATAACACACTCAATTTCGATTAATGACTACTTTTAACAGTTGCGAATTCACAATATTTACATTTAACGATGTTTACATTTAACGTTGACTCATTATGCTCGATATCGATATTTTGAGTTTTAGACTCAGACGACATAACTTTTCAATGCTATTTTGCCATAAAAGTGAACATTTTACCAATTTATTAAATCGAATTGATTATTGTTTCGAATGACACGACAGGGACAAGGCACGAAAGCTTGCTTCTGGGATGGTTCACCAAGGTATTATTTAGGAGATTTCATTTTGTATGTGCTTGCAAAAGAGATTGTTAAACGGATTCATTTTGTTTCATTGACAATAGCTTATAAAATTTTGTTATCAATAAAGCAAAATTGGTGGTACATGGAGAGAAATGCCTCATAATCTTAAAGAAATCAAGAAAACAGATGAAATCTGCGCGTTACAGAAAAACTCGCTGAACGATAGAGGGTCAAATGTCAAGGAAACAAGGGGGTAGGAGGAGGACAGAGGGCGGGGACCAACGCAGCGTGCAAAACGAAAAGCTCCCGCGGAGGTTCGCGCATACTCGCGGTCAGACTGTCTACAGGACTACAGCTTCCTTTCGACATTGCGTTATCCTTAACTACGCAAGTTACGTTTCTGTCATCGAAGACAAAGATCGCACCACCGGAACAGCGGAATGCATCGAAGGATCGCAATATTGTTCGTCGCTTTAGTCTTTATTGCGACAGTTCAGTCAGGTGACGTTAATTTTAATTATTTACAATAATTGAAAAAAATAATAACGTGTTCGAGGAGAGATCATCGCGTGTCTTTTTTTTATTTTACTTTAGTACAGTTTATAGAGAATTTTCGTTAAGCAAGTAAGACGATCGTGCGTCATCGGTGTCCTTGTCAAATTCGTATATGTTTATAGAGAAATATTCCGATGGAACTTTTCGAAAAAGAAGCAGAAAGATAAAAAGGTAATTTAACATATAGGTAGCGGAAAATAGAAGTTTTACATATGATCAATAGAAACAAAAATATTTACATAGCATTATATAAAAATTTAAAGCTTAGTAGCGGAGTAGAGTATTTCATCTTGGAAGATTAACTTTAAGCAAATGGGAAAAAATATCATCGTATTCGCACATACACTATAGAGCTATAAAATATATTATTTAGTATATTTTTATTAGTATATTTTTGTCTTTTTCTTTAGTCGCACTTTTGTGTGTATTTGTCTTTATATTTATTAAAAAATGAAACGAGAAGAAAGCCATTGTTTCGTTGTATACACACGCACACGTGAATAGCAATAGAGCGTCGCGACGTACGGCGCCACATCGTCACTTTGCGACCTAAATAATAATTCGAATCGTATATAGAAGATAAAATATATGAAAAAATTGCACTATTCATTTAATATTCTATTATTTTTCAACGGAATTTTTTCAAAATATTACCAATAATTTTAAAGAATTCTCCAAATAAGAAATTAACAATTTTGAAGGCCAACTGATATCAATTGAAAAGAACTTAAGAGCGAATAATAAAAAGAAACGCTTACATTTAATGCAAAGAAAATATCTGTTCACATAGAAGAAAAAAGATTAAGAAACTTTTTTTTGAAAAGCATTGGCCTTATTCCAAAGAAAATTAGTCACTTTGTATTCTTTATATAAAATGATGTAAGAACAGACAAAGAATATCAAGGAGCTTCTTCTTGTTTTTAGTATATTTAGTATTTATCCTCAAAGAGAGATAATTGAAGAGAGAATGATTCATTAATATAACACGCGATATCTAGCTATCAATATATAACTATCTTGTCTCATGTAGAACAACTTATTATCCATGCTTCTTCTTCACAGATAATGTCCTGAAATGTTATATGTGCACTTCGCTATCAAACGAAGGATGTGGTTCCGAACTGAAGACAAACTTGGTGCAACCAGTAGAATGCACTGGTCAAAATATGTTGGATTGGCAAGGAATCATTAAACAACATTATGTCCTTAATTCTATCGTTGGGCTTTACGAAGTTGCTGATCCAATCCAGCACTATCAAAGCACTCAGGACATGGCATGCTCCAAAATGACCATTAATAGTAAGTAACCGCAGATAAAATAAAAGAAAATAATATGATCGATACAATATCGACATATATTTTTATACACATATATTTTTATATACGAATTATGATCAGTAAACATTTTAATTGAAAGAAATTGATCAAAATACAAATATTATATAATTTGCTTTAAAACCTTTGACTATCTATATTCTTGTCCTAATAATATATATATGTATATATACATTTTTTTCCAGTTGAAAATCAAGATGTTATCATAAGGACATGCCAAACAGCTAAAACGGAAATCATTGATCCATGCAATATTATGAAAGTAAAACTAAAGGATCATCATCATATAGAAATGACCAAATGCGATCTTTGCCCTACAGATGCCTGTAACAGTACGACGATTGTATCTCCTGATATATTGTATATTCTTTTATCGTTTCTTGGCTCTCTCATTCACGTTACTTTTTATCGCTTGGCATAACCTTGATAGTTTTATACGCTCCACCAAAGTAAAGAACGTAATATAATGGATATTAGTAGTTGTTCAGCGTCAATATATATGTATGTATACTCTCTTTTTATAATTGTAAATTAACCAGTTAGCTTTTCGAATAATTATATAGTACATATACGTACATAATATATAACAACGGCAATGAGAAACAAATATATAATATTTGCATATATATGTACACATGTATATCATTGATCGTTTTCAATAATACACTGTAGGCTATTCATGTCGCAAAAGCAATTATAACGCATACACAGACTTATCATAGAAATGTAAAAGTAAACAACGTGTATATTTGTATTACGCGTATATAGGTATATTTGCATTACACATGTATATTTGTATTGCGCATATATATCTGCATAATATTTGATTAAAGTTCATTATGATAAATATACATTTATTTCAAAAATTTTGTATCTTCCTCTCTTTTCAAGTCACTCCAGCATTTGTATTAGAATGTACTTCCGTAAGAAATTGAAGAAAGAAATAGAACAAATTTGCATATTAATTAAATTTAAATGTTTAAGTTGTAGCAAAATTTGTTATATATAATTACACATTTGGCAGGATACAAAATGATACAGTAAACTATCTTAAAGTAAGTCTGTATTTGTTGAAAATCACAATATAACACTGCAGAATGGTAAATGAATTCATTTCGAAATTACATACATTCTTCTGCAAATTATTATAGATGAGATAATCAAAATCAACCTGATGTTTTTGTTTCTAATGTTTGCTCAATCAAACTTATACATAACTTAGATATTAATAATAGAAAACTGTTACAAAATTTATTTCTTTGCAAATGATATTTTCATTGCGTGTGAAGGTGTAATTTTGAAACCTTGCAGAGCATCCTTTGCAGCACCAGATTGAACTTCATTTTCAAATTCGACAAATGCAATATCGTGCCGATTGGGTACTAAACGTACCTCTTTAAAACCTGGGAATTGATTAAACAGCATCGACAACATCATTTCACTTGTCTCATCTGGTAGATTTGTTAAGAATAATATCTGATTTGGTGGTTGTTCAGGCACAGCTGTATTGACGAGTCCTGGATGTTGCGGTACACCAGCATGATAACCAATTTGTTGTGAATGTTTTGCTTGTTCTTTTGCACGCTTTTTGGCACGTTTGGCTTCCTCATCTGCTGCTGGAACAACTCTTTTTGGCTTCTTCGGACGTTCTGCAAAGGTACCTTTCATTTTGGCTATCAAATCACTGTCAGTTTTAGCGTACTGTATCCTCTATAAAACAAACAATATAAAAATGTCTTATTCTAAATATATTTAACATAAATATCATATTACTATACAATACATATAATGAATATTTTTAGTACAGATACAAAAAAGAAACTGTAAAACAATTTCATGTATAATTTGTCAATTCTCACCATTGGTTTATCATAAAATGGAAATCCTTGCATAGATCTCAACGCATTTGTCGCACTTCCTATTTCTTTAAAAATAACAAAAGCTTGTCCACGCATCTTCAATGTTTTTAAAGCCACAATATCCAAAATTTGACCAAATTGAGAAAAGATAGCATACAATGATTTTTTTAATTCGTCCTTTTTTATCTTCTCATTTAAATTGTTAATATAAATAGTGTTATTCGGTCGAATATCCATATTTACTAAAAATGAAAGACAATTTCAAACATTATAAACTATATGTTGATAAGAAACTATATACTTAAGTTATGAAAGAATATAACATATATAGCTGATACAATTGATATACGAATATCCTTATGTGTTTAAATATATAAGTGTATATACTTCAGTACTTAATTAAATTTAAATAAAATTGCATATACGTGAGGTTATCTTACATTTGAGGTTAGCGTTAACTTGGATAAAGTCCGCGTCGCGCGATAGATGGATCAAAAGCATCGATAATACAATAGTAAAGATCACCAGTTTCGCAAGATTTAGAATACGCAGTAGTGTACGATATGTTTAGTCAGACAGTTACCATGACCCTAGAGCTAGGAAAATGATTTGTGTATCAAGTATATTAAGGATAAATTATAATTCAAAGAATTAATTAATTCCGATCTTGGCCTACTTTGTCGTCTTTGTCCCGTTTCGTCAAGCTTCAATCTACAAATCGCTGTTTTCAATATCCAATAGTCTGATAGGCATTGAATGTATTCGGGAAGACGCTATTTAGCTCTACAGACTGCTTGAGAAGTTATTAGCGCTGATAAATCAATTATAATATCACTAATAGTATCGCGTATGTTATAACTATGCATTATAATTTATGTTTAAATAAATTTTTAAGATATTAGAACTGAAGAGATGTTTAAATTACTCAAATGATGCACATAAAGCCCGTTCTACATTAGTCGCAAGCACAGAACCTAAGTCGCAAGTCGTAGAAATCCACAAATCATAGTCGAATGTTAAGAGAATATTCGACTGTGATTGGTGAATTTCTACGACTTGCGACTTGCGTTCTATGCTTGCGACTAATGTAGAACGGGCTTAGGCCTGGTCTACAATATATGTCGTAAGTTATAAGCCGTAAGAATTGACGAATCACAGTCGATTATTACAAAAATAATTGGCTATAATTGGTCAGTTTTTACGGCTTGCGACTTACGACACGTATTGTAGAATGAACTTTAAAGACCGTATCACGCTAGCGACTCGCGACTACGGCTGCGGCTGTGATTGCGATTGCGATTCTTCCTCGACCAATCAGAAAGCAGCGACTTGCAGCTGCGACTCACGACCGTCGTTTGGACGACTTTCTGATTGGTCGAGGAAGAATCGCAGTCGCGAGTCGCTAGTGTGATAGGGTCTTAAGCATGATCTACAATACGTGTTGTAAGCTGTAAGCCGTAAGAACTGACCAATTATAGCCGATTATTTTTGTAATAATCGACTGTGATTCGCTAATTTTTACGGCGGAAAGCCCGTTCTACATTAGGCCTGGTCTACAATATGTGTCCTGAGTTGTAAGCCATAAGAATTGGCGAATCCGCAAGTCGATTATTATAAAAATAATCGGCTATAATTGGTCAGTTCTTACGGCTTACAGCTAACAACACATATTGTAGATCAGGCCTTAACGCTACCCTACTGCTGTTCATGAAGCTCGCTGTGTCATTGCGCTATATCCACGAACAAAGTTTGGTAGCGTTTGCGTTCTTTTTCTTCTTCTATTTTTTGACCTGAGGAGAGTGTCCTATTGTAGCCAGTTTGTATTAGTGTTTGCATTGATAACGTCAATAACGTTCCTCAAAACGCACTCTTTATATCTAGGATCATGACAATTTTTGTGTGGCGGCCTTAAAGCATTTGCAAATGGTTGCTATGTGACAATTGAACTAACTCTCTATAATATTATGTATTTATGCTTAACGTGTTTATACGTGTGTATATTGGCCATTGTATAACTGTACTTATATATCAACGTGTAAACGTTTACACAACGAAGTAAAAACGTGATTTTTTAAGCCACTCATAGTTTTGCAGTTTAAAAATTTCAAAGGTATGTTTACATAAATGTGAAGGAATCGCAAGAATCTTCGTGTGGCTGGTAAGCATTGGAAATTGCATTCGTGTTCATCCTTGTGGCAATATAATATCTTACCAATTATATACAATTATATTTTATTTTACGTCTATAGCACGTCTTTACAACATATCGGTTTTTACAATTACATCTACTATAAAGAAGCTGGTTTGCTTACATAGTTTAGAACATGATTGTTAAATACAAAATAACCTTGTTCTAAGAAGGTTAAACGGTCAATTGATACGACGTATAATATCCGGGATATAAATTTATCGTGTCTTACATAATAAGTCGCAATCGTTATACGGATAAACTATCAGCTTTTTAACATGTGGGTATATTGCTATTAAGCCAAATGGAGGAGACTTAACCGGAGGTAATTCATTCTTTCCAAAGGCCAGATTTATGTCAATAATTGATTATTTATCATGTTTAAAACTAGTTTTTTGATCTAATGACTAACATTAATTCTCTCTTCTTGGTCACTTTTATATATACAAAGGTTATTTATTGTTTATCATCATTTATGGATACTTTATCAATACTTATAAATACTACTATCAGTACTTATTTCTTATAGAAATTTCTGCAGGATATAACATTTCATTTATTGTGTGTGTGCGTGCGTGCGTGCGTGCGGTGTGTGTGTGTGTGTGTGTGTGTGTGTGTGTGTGTGTGTGTGTGTGTGTGAGTGTGTGCGTGTGCGTGTGCGTGTGTGTAAATCTGTGATAAACACAAACTTTGTAATATAATTATGAGATATTTATAAATGCTTAAAAATAATATTATATTGTAATCGTCTAATTAAAAATTTGTAACAATGAAAAAATTAGATATATTTCTTATTTTTAAAACAGATGTTTCTTTTATCAATGAGAGTTGTTTTAAATAAAGCAAGTATATTGCATATGCAAAATAAAATATGAAAATGTATATGCATATATAATATTGTGTGTGTAATATATGTGTACACATATAACTTACATTGATAAATATTTTCACAGAATTGCAATCAATTGAGTTTATTCTGAATCATGTCGTACTATGAAGATGTTATTCTGGAAGCTAAAGAAAAAGAAGAAAATTTGTCAGGAGATTTAGGTGTAAGACATCGTATTCCATGGAGTGATCGTGTATTATTAAATAGTGAAATACCTGGTTTACATGAAGTTAAAGAATTATTGGACGATGATGATGCTAGTTGTTTGGCAGAAGAAGAAGATGGAGCTGGGTGTCCTTTGCCCTCAACTCCGGAAGATGATCATCTCCTGGATTGTGAGGTTTGTTTTTGCTATGTTTGTTAGAATATAAATGTAATAATATATGCCTATATATATATATATATATATATATATATATATAACATATATATAAACACACATATATATATATAATATATATATACATATATATATAAACACACATATATATATATATATATGTATATGTTTAACAGATATCTTATTTGAATTTCAGATGACTGAAGTATTGAAAGCAGGTGTATTGAGCGATGAAATAGATTTAGGAGCATTAGCGCATAATGCAGCAGAACAGGCTGAAGAATTTGTTCGAAAGGTAAAAAAAGTATATCTGTATACAATAGTGTTATGGAATAAGAATATATTCTCATTTTGCTGGCTACAGTATTGGGAAAAACTATTTTGTAATCAGAATGAATTCCTATTGCATGATTGTATTATTGGTTCAAAACAGTTATTAGTAATTAAGCTGTCCTGATCTGGTTAACATGATTGGTTAATATATAACAATTTATTGATAGGTATGGGAGGCATCCTGGAAACAATGTCACTTTAGAAATCTGCCAAGATGGTTGCAAGATAACGACTTCTTACACGCCGGCCACAGGCCACCGCTACCTTCGTTTTATGCGTGCTTTAAAAGTATTTTTCGAATTCATACTGAAACTGGCAATATCTGGACACATTTGTTAGGTGAGCCTTTTTCACTGACACAGAATATTAAATAAAACACTGAATGTATTGAATGTGCACTTTTTGGAAAGAAGCATATATGGTAGCTATATTCTTTCAAGCATATTCTGTGATTTTTGGTTATGTGAATTTTGCTCATAAGATATTTTATTCTTTACAGGCTGCGTTGCCTTTATTGGTATAGCTATATTTTTTCTAACACAACCTCCTATAGAAATTCAATTGGAAGAAAAATTGGTATTTGGTACCTTCTTTGCTGGTGCTATAATTTGCCTAGGAATGTCGTTTGCCTTTCACACAGTTCATTGCCACAGCGAATGTGTTGGAAAGCTATTTTCAAAGTTAGATTATTGTGGCATAGCTATGCTTATTATGGGTAGTTTTGTACCATGGCTTTATTACGGATTTTATTGCGACTATCAACCTAAACTAATTTATCTGTCTGTGGTGGTTGTCCTTGGTATAACCAGTATCGTAGTATCATTGTGGGAGCGATTTGGTGAACCAAATTATCGTCCACTCAGAGCAGGAGTTTTTATGGGATTTGGTCTTAGTGGGGTAAGTAATTTTTTGAGTTATATTTATAAAATATATATCTATCTTTACTATATACATATTATACTCTAGATATTATATATATATATATATTTTTTTTTTCATTTAGGTAATACCAGCAGTACATTATGCTGTTGCTGAAGGTTGGTTTAAGGCGATTAGTCAAGCATCCCTTGGATGGTTAATACTAATGGGATGTTTGTACATATTAGGTGCATTGTTTTATGCTTTAAGGGTACCTGAACGTTTCTTTCCAGGAAAATTTGATATTTGGGTAAGATTTATCATAAAATGTTAACTACTTTCTATATACAGCAAAGATGTTGTTTTACTCTTCATGTATATATTATACATATATCACTATTATATGCATATATGTTACACATATATTTCAAATATAGTTTCAGAGTCACCAAATCTTCCATGTATTAGTGATTGCTGCTGCTTTTGTTCATTATCATGGTATTACGGAAATGGCAATGCATAGAATGACAATAGGCGACTGCACAAATCCGTCGCAAGTGTTAGCTTTTTAAATCTGCAGGTGTATATCCTCATCTTGTTGATAACTTTCATCTCATTACATAACCGATACAGGAAAAGACTTCAAGGATTCCTAAATCTTACGCCTTAGTGAATCTGTGCTGTTGTAAGTATGATATATGTTGTGTGAAATAGAATGCGCGCGAAGGTAATTAGAAGATGACCACAATTGGTTTTATTGGTACAAAACTAAGAAGAAAGTGATTTTATATGAAATAATAAATGTTGAAAATATAGAATTAAATTTTTTATCGATCGTCATTGTTAAAGAATTAATTTTAGATACTGAAAAATTAATATTTTTATTTTTGTTTAAGCTTGTATAATTTTCAACATTGCTAAACTTATCTTGGACGATGGTTGTCAAAATCGTCTTTTCTCCATTATACCAGTTATACCATTTATTACGGGATATACTATTTATTACGGGATACTCTATGTACACAAGATATTTATTTTTTTAGTTTATCTTAGAATACTATTGAAAATGTTACTTATTTATTTAATTGCATTTTTATTAGTTTTAAGAATATAAGTTACAATGAAAATATCTTAAAAATATATTTACGATTGAGAGAAAGGAAAAAGAATGAGTTTCATTATTGTCAACAGCAACTTATTCAAAAATATATAAAATATGTACTTTAATTTTCTTTCCTTTCTCTACAATCAACCAAATTAGTTTCAATAGATACATTGGTAGTTTGTACGGAAATTATTATTATACAACATTATTATACAACAAGTAGATTTAAGTGCTTCAGATTTTGCAAATTTGTAATGCGTATTTTGAAATGTAATGTGTGGATGCATCTTGGATTAAAATTTATTTGGATTATAATTTTATGGATTAAAGTTTAAAAAGTATGTTCTTTTGAAGATTATGAGTATAATTTCTAAAATAAAATTTGAAATTTGAAAATAAAGAAAGTCCATAGTATAAAGTTAAGTGGCGTGAATTGTTTTTCGGGCTTGAAATTATAAGAATCCATACAAAAATTTGTCTTTCTGCAATTTTTATTTTATTTAGCTATAAATTATAGATCTATCAAATAGTATCGATATTTAGTTTAATTACAAACTAGCTATTAGCAGTTATTATAGCAAGGAATAAAATTATGGCACAGGTGGCTGTTTAAAGTTGCGGATTGTTAACAAAACATCTACATATTACTTACACGCAATTTGTTGAGCTTTTTAATAAAAGAAAGTTTATATTGTGTAAAGTTTTTTATATTAAATAAGCATAGTATTTGAGATGAGAAGCACAGATAATAGGCAACAAAAGCACGCAGGCGTGACTAAGATTTAGGAATCGATCGTTACTATATAAACGATTTTGTAGAATAAGTATTATAAAATCTGTAATATATTTTGAAGAAAATCATTGTTAAAATAATGGAAATTTGTTTATATTATCATCGTGAGAAGGGAGAAAATAAAAAAAATGTACCAACTTTATTTTCTAACAGTCTTAATTTTATAATTAAATAATCAGGAAATAGATAAATATAAAGCGACACGGTAGTAGTATATAATAGAGAACGATGTTTTACGGAAATTATTAAAATAAAAATTTGTGCTTTTTTAATGAATGTTTATAATCCAAACTTATAATACAAAAAATGATCAAGCTTATCTCGACATGTATCATATTATTACTAATTCTTATAAGAAGACGTTGTTGCAATATATTTTTTTCATATGCATATACTGCGATATATATTTGTACAAGGTGTGATGAATTTGTATTATTATTATTATTATTAATTAAAAGTCGCACACTAGTATCGCATTCAGTAACGAATTTCAAAAAACCGAGTCTCGGTTAAACTTTATAGAAATCGGTAAATTGTAATTCGAGTCTTGGCTAAATTTTATAAAGATCAAAAATTGTGGTCTGAGTCTCGGTTAAATTTTATCAGAGAGAAACCTAAAAACAATCACCGGGCCCATTACGCTAGGACGCTTTTATCGCCGAATTCCGTTGCGCTCCCTGAGAAAATGTGTGCACACTAGATCCGTCCTGACGGTAACGGCAAAAAGTTGATAAATTGTGGTTCGAGTTTTGCCGAAGATTTATAGAGGTCAGAAATTCTGGTTTGAATCTCGACTAAATTTTACAGGTGCCATTAAATTGGTTTAAGTTTCGACTAAAATCGACTTTATGCAATGGCGTTTGGTTTTTAAGACACTATTAGGAACTGTGTTGGTTCAACTGTACTGAACTGTATTAAGGTATTTAATTTCTCAAAAATGTGTTAAATTTATATAAAAAAATAAACATATTAAATATCGAATAATATTACGATTGCTCATTATGTTTTGTATGTTGTTTTTTGTATGCTGTCATCTTGTATATATGTTGTATGCTCTTGAACGTATATGGATATAAAAGGTAAATAGTTATAGGATCAAGATTTCAGCAAATAGAGCAAAGATAATAGCAAACTCTGATTAGTAAGATTTACATAACGTTTTATTTAAAAATCTGTGGTTTTAATAATTGTAAATTGTGTATGCTCTTGAACGTATATGAATATAAAAGGTAAATAGTTATAGGATCAAGATTTAAGGTAATAACAAATTCTGATTAGTAAGATTTATATAATGTTTTATTTAAAAATCTGTGATTTTAATAATTGTAAATTGTGTAGATTTCTATAATTAATATAATCAGTATTGATCAGTGTTATTATCAGTATTGTGTTATTATCAGATTTTTGTTTATAGAATCATTTATCATTTTTTGCAGCAAAATTATAAAATCTAGGAAATTATAAGACTATTACAATGCAGAGCAATAGAAGTTCATCTTCAATCTCTAATGCAAGATCTCCTAGGGAACGCAAAGATTGTCTCAAACGTGCTTTAGAGAAGACACTTATTTTACGTAATGTATTGTTCTACCTAAATTTATACTTTGTATACAGTATATAACTAATCAATACTTTACAGAGGATGCAGTTAGTGGCTCTACAATAACTAAACTAGATGAAGCAATATTTGAAGTTGATAATGTTACTAATGAGACAACTTTATATGATAAAGGTATGTAACTACATACAACTAACTTCAGTGTATTATATAGAATATTATGCAAAGTATGTTATTCCAAAACATACACAGGATATTAACTGGAATAAAATATCCTGATGCAAATATGTTGAAGTTTGAATAATGCAAAAATACTAATGTTAAATCAACCAACAAAATTATCATTAGCATTTCTCATTGATAATGATCTTCTGTTAATATAAATTGATTGGTATAGTTTATGTAGTATCTGAGCACAACATAAAAAAAATTGTTTTAAATGAACATTAATAATTAGTATGTTTATTATTTTTGAATAAAGTACTTCAATAATTATACTTTTAGTTTTTAATCACCAAGAAGTACTTATTGATTCGCAAATGATGATGTGTTCTTCCAAAGTTATCAAAACTTGTGCTGTTTCATTGACAAAAAGAATGCGCGATTATGATCATGTTGATTTTGCACAGAAAGTGGTGAGTTTGTTGAAAAAAATATTATAATCATCTCTATAACAATTTAAAATATCTATGTTAAAGTAATATAGCTATCAAAATAATATAATATCTGTGTGTTATTTAGGTAAAGTACTTGCAGGAGGCTTCACAGGATGATGATGATGCTGTACAGCCAGTGAATTGGTTTCTTTTAGAAACGCGAATAACAAAATTGTTCAAAAAAGTTCCTAATTACAACACATTATTAGGTTCGTTTGTATTCAAAATTAATAACAGAAATAATATATCACAATCAAAGAATGAAATAAGGTCAGATAACTTTAATTTGTACACCAGGTGCACTGGAGCCTTTAGAAAAAAAAGTACCAAACAAAAGAAAATCTATGAAGAAGACAGCACTGCAGGCAGTAATGAAAGTACCGGATAAAATAGTGTCACAGACTACTACAGAAGAAGACAGTGTAGAACAAACTATGCGAAAGATCAGAAAATTAATCTTAGGTTATTGCAAGGAAAGACAAGAGCCACTTGATTTATTTAAATTAATTATACATCCCGACGACTTCGGAAGAACCATCAGAAATTTGTTATATGTATCTTTCCTTGTTAAGGATGGAGTAGTGAAATTGAGTAAAGGTAACTTCCATAGTTTCTTTTCATCTCTAAAAAATTTTATAATGATTATTATTGTAGATAATCGTGGAAGCCTCGTTGTACAACCAAATCGCAAGGCAGATCAACAAAATGAACACTCTAGTAACAGAACGGGTGCTCAAACCATCATCTCGTTAAATATGCATCAGTGGACTGTATGTTAGTTTTGTGATAAATTATTGTTTTTATGAACCTCTTTTTAGTGAATCTTAAACTTAATAGTGAAATTTTGTCACCATTAATTTTACGTAAATGCTATTTTATAAACATTTGACTACATGATAACGTGTATTCTTTGAACTAAACTCATCCACTAAATCGAGGTTGTATTATTATGTTCGAATATTCAAAACTGCATGTACATAAGTGAAATTAATGATTGGTTACTTTTGTACTAGGTATTAAAATGTTTCTACGAAGTGACACAACCAATGATCGATTTCGATGAAGCCAATAATGTATAAATTAATTCTTATTAACATATTTTAGAACTTGTTACTCTTTTTTTCTCTTATTTCTATTTATAATTTCCTGTTTTTTTAATTATATGTACGATTCAATATAATTGTAAGTTTCTATATACAGTACTATGTTCAGTAAATTCTTTATTATATTGCATAAATTTTTCATGCACTAATGGAAGTTTAATAAAGAAGTTTTTGTAAAATTTTTATTAATATCTAACACATATACTTTTAATTTTCGGTATATATTAATAGCGTGATTACCGATTAAGTTATGAAGAGAATATCAGAAGTAATATGTATTCTGATTGAAGATTCTGCTTTCAGAATTTTGATTTTCTTGGAAGTTTAAATAATTGTTTTTATAGTAAAAGGAAGGTAAGAAGCAAAGTGACCTTTCAAGTCCACTTGTGCAGCAACTTGGCAGTGTTATAAATAGTCCATTAGATTAATTACAAGACAATTTCTTATAATTATTTTATAGAGGATGAAAGGAATTATACTTAAGGATTATTATTCTTGCGGTTTTTAATAATATAATAAAGATCTGAAGAGGTCGAAAAAGCGCAAGTTTCATTGGAAGGTCACTTTTGCGAACAAGTAACGATTGAATAAATTTGTAATGATGCTGTTTTACGATGACTGTTAGTTAATTTATTATTTGGCCAACGATTCCGCTTTCGCTACTACTTCCTCAATTGGACCAACCATATAGAATGCTACTTCCGGCAGATGATCTAATTCTCCAGCCAAAATTTTTTGGAATCCTTTGATGGTTTCCTGCAACGGTACTAATTTACCTGCGTGACCAGTGAATACCTCGGCGACCTAGAAGAATATTATAAGTTACATTGAGACCTATAATTCATTGAACAAAAATTACAAACACATTTACATAAGCAAGTCATATATATATATATAATATATAATTGTCCAGAAGAAAGCAGGTATATTTATATTTCTCACCTGGAATGGTTGGGACAAGAACCTCTGAATTTTACGTGCACGAGCGACCGTCAGTTTATCTTCTTCGGACAATTCGTCCATACCAAGAATAGCGATGATATCCTGAAGCGATTTGTAGTCTTGAAGAATCTTTTGCACACCACGGGCGATATTGTAATGTTCCATGCCAATGATATTAGGGTCCATAATACGGGATGTAGAATCAAGAGGATCGACAGCTGGATAGATACCTATGTAATCGATAAATCCGTAATTAAAAGTACTCAGTACTTTAAGTACTCAGACATACCACGATGTAACAGATGTAATTTTTTGATGAATACGTACCAAGTTCAGCAATGGCACGAGATAACACAGTGGTGGCGTCCAAATGGGCGAAGGTGGTGGCTGGAGCAGGATCTGTCAAATCGTCAGCAGGCACATAAATGGCCTGTACGGAGGTAATGGATCCTTTCTTTGTCGTGGTAATACGTTCCTGCATGGTACCCATGTCAGTAGCTAATGTGGGTTGGTAACCTACGGCAGATGGAATACGACCCAACAAAGCGGACACCTGGAACATATTGAAAAATGATCTTTTTACGTTGTGATATATTAGAATAAGAATTAAATATCGATTAGTTGAACGTTGAATCACATATAAAATTGTCATGTGTGTTAAACTCTGAAACTTATTTGAATTCACATGTAATAAAGTTATATATACCTCAGAACCAGCCTGAGTAAATCTGAAGATGTTATCGATGAATAACAGTACATCCTGACCTTCTTGGTCTCGGAAATACTCGGCGACAGTGAGCCCGGTGAGAGCCACTCGGGCACGAGCGCCTGGCGGTTCATTCATCTGTCCGTACACAAGCGCTACTTTGGACGTCTTGTCTTTGAGGGAAATGACACCGGACTCGATCATTTCGTGATAGAGATCGTTACCCTCACGCGTTCTTTCGCCCACGCCAGCAAACACGGAATAACCACCGTGAGCCTTGGCTACGTTGTTGATCAATTCCATGATAAGTACGGTCTTACCGACTCCAGCACCGCCAAAGAGACCTAACAAAAAATAATGAGGTGATCTGTTAGTAATTTGTTAATGGATGGATAATTGACGACATTTTCTGTTATTTTTCTACTTTCACGATAAGGGTGTATTACCGATTTTTCCACCCTTGGCGTAAGGTGCCAGAAGATCTACGACTTTAATGCCTGTAACCAAAATCTCTTGCTCGACGGACATGTCTACGAATTCGGGAGCATCCGCATGAATAGCCGCTAGCTTGTCGGTAGCAATGGGTCCGCGCTCATCAATAGGTTCACCAATGACATTGATGATGCGACCCAAAGTCTCAGCTCCCACAGGAATACGAATGGGATATCCAGAGTCAAAGACATTTTGACCACGTACTAAACCTTCCGTACCTATAGGAATAATAGAATAAGTAATATCTTTATCATTTCAAATTTGCAAGATTTCAATCTTACTAAATTATTATGTACAATTAAATGGATGAATGCAATGATAAATTAAGATAAAAATAGTTTAAAAATAATAAAACTAAATATTTAATTTTAATAATAAAAACTTATTAAATCTTGTAAATTAACTGTAAAATATACAATACTGTGATATTTGAAAAATATTACCATCCATAGCAATGGTGCGTACGGTGTTTTCTCCAAGATGCTGGGCAACTTCAAGTACCAGCCTAGGAGTACGGTTTTGTACCTCCAAGGCATTGAGGATAGGTGGAAGAGCATCTTCAAACTGTACATCAACGACAGCACCAATGACAGCAACTACCTTTCCCTGTGCACCACCCTTAGACGCAGCTGCAGCTTTGGCTGCATAATCCCTTTCTATATTTAAGATTAAAAATTGAGAAATATTGGGCATATATAGTCAAATACGCAAACCAAATATCTTTATTCCTACCATAAATTTGAAACATTCAATTATCTTTTGCAAGGACTGAGTGACAAGTCTATAGAATATATTACATAACATAAAAATACATATATGACTATTGTGATAAATTAGGCCTGTAGTCTCTTCAAAATCTTACTTTTGCGTAACTGCATACATGACTTGTGTCATCATTTTGAAACATTTTTTAACACAAATTACTCAGAGATAATGAAATATAAGGAGAAGAGGAAGGAAAGAATAAAGTCAATCTCCGCAAAATTGTAATGACGCAACAAATAACCTACGACGTAGGAAATTTTACATAGCGAAGTATTCTTCGTTCATCCTCATGTGGACGAAAAACAGCGTTTGCACCCGTGACTATACCACATAAGATAACCAGATCACTAATCCAGGCGCAATGAGCGAACGTGTCTTCGTGCCGCCATGTTGGCGAGTAAAACCTGCGGCGATCGATCAACGATTATATAATCATTACTGAATGGTTTTATCAAGTCCAATAATTTTTGTTAAACCCCGAGACACCAGTGGTCGAGAATGAACGACGGCTTTAAGTTTTCCGGCTTCTCGAAAGGTATCTTCATTAAGGTAAAGGGTGTATCGGGAGACGACGGACAAGTATATGTGGTATTCGTTATAATATGTCCAGCTTGCTTTTCCGCGATGTTGGATTGCTAAACGTGTACTCACTGTTGACAGCAAGGACGCCCGATACCTTCGCCACTTCATTTTGTAGAAGAGAAGGCTTGGAAGCCCTCAAGGCCCCAGCGACTGCTTTTGATACGGCGCTCAGGATCATGGCCGATCGAGTGAAGGCAGACGCAGACGGCCGAGACAGAATTTGTGATCTCGTGAAATAGAGATTGCGCGAACCGAGTGCGCAATGCACGCGACGACCGCCACACGACGAAACGAGGTCCGAACGCGAACGAGAGAGATAGATGATATGTCATGAAATGGACAGGAATCTAGAAGGGTAACGTTAGCGCCGGTAAATTTTGACTCGCGAATGTCACAATTTACCGCGCAATGGCTACTTGGTCGTACTATCAGAAATTGTCGAGCATATGTACCCCTTCTGGTTATTCGTGCATCATGATTGTTGATTATCTTGTGCGAATTACGGACGGGCATCAACGAATGCGAATATGTCTGGTTTTGCGCTTACCGCATGGTATATAGTGTAAAATAATGTAATTCACATAAATGTAAACGTTTATTGTTAATATAGATTGTGCTACATGAAGGATATGAGGTAGCGACGTGAAAGAGATTTAACTCGTTGGTGAATGTGTAAGTTTCATGTCCTTATGTCTGCTGACATTCTGTTCATTTTAGGTTATAGAATTTAAACTAAATCTTCTTAACAGCGGTCATTTGATACGAATCAGCCTCAACAAATGCGAAACAACTGTACTCGCGTTACCGAATATTTCAAAGTTGCACATTAATGGCGGATGTTACTTAACATTCTCGAGCAGCTATGGTTATGTGAATAATATAGTAGCAGACATTTTTGACACATATGACTGTCATTCTACTTATGTTATTGCAAATAAAAGTTGTTGGATGTCATTCATATTTTCTTATGGTAGTCATTATTTATCCATATGTTTGATGTACTGTGTAGTTTATCTTTGATCTTTATGTTACATGTATAATGTATCATATTTGTAGTACTTTTTGACACAAAGTTCCTAAAAGTGCAATGTTATTTCTTGTCATTGTATTAAGTAACTCTGACATTTATCAATTGTACTTGAACGATTTGATAACATATTTGTTTTATCTTTTCTTTAGAGTGCTAATCAATATGGCAGAACAGCAGCAATCGCCTCCTGGTATTAAACACATGTCCTTGGATAAAATAATTGAAGCTATGACTGCAGAGCTGGAGAACTCAAGTAGTCCTTATGTTCAATTTGGCGTTACTCCACAGCAAGCGACCCCTCATAATTGGGGTGATTTTGCTTCTGGTCAAACCAGACATCATATTGCAGCTAACCAGCCAACACATTCTAATCCATCTGGAATGCAGCCACCAATGACACCAATGGCCACTTCTCTATATATGCCAGATATGCCAGGATATGATTCTGCAACCACCGATTCAATATATTTCCCACCACAGACAGTAAATCATTTAGGTATTAATGAGAATAATGATCTCATTGGTACAATTGACGTTGGAGGTGGTAACTATATCAATGTTATTTATGGGAATGCTTCCCAAATTATGGCTGAGCAATGTCAACTCTCAAACATGGCACCTTATGCCAATCAGAGCATTGTTAATCAGGAATATGGTCTTTTTAACGATCAACATATGTCTGTACCATCAGAATTGCCAAGCCAAAACTTCAATGGAAAACAGTTGATTGACAATCTAGTTGGAAACTGGGTGCCAAATCAATCCGGAACATATAGTCCGTTTGGTGGGTCTCCCAATATTACACCTGTACCGCAATCTGTACCGGACGTGAGAGAGGCCGAGGAACTACCTAGAAACATGCCAGATTCTCAATATAAGAAACCGAGAATGGTGGCAGAGGTAAAACCTATGCGACCATCCTATTCGGATGTATTGACGAAATCTGCGCCAACTCCACCGTCTCCATTAACAGTTCAGTCTATGAAGCCGAAAATCGAGACGACTGGCAAAAAGGTTTCTAATAAGAGCTCCAAAGGTAAAAATAAACCTGCGCTATTAAAGCGGCAGAATTCTTCTGGCAGCGACGATCACAACTCACCGAAGATACAGATACCTAGAAAAGTTTTAGAGAAGAATTCCTCTAATCTTCCAAGACGTTGGGTGTCATTAGATAACCTAGGTTCGCAATCGGATTCTCGTCAGATAAACACTTTCGACAGATCCGATCACTTTGAAAAGAAAAAAACTGTCAAACCCTCTAAGAAAGCTGAGAAAAATGAAACTCTTAACAATACCAAGATACAAAACAGTAATCCAAAAGCTGCTGGAAATATTCCGAAACGTCCGATACAGATAAACAACAACTTAAGTACAATCAATACTTCCAGTCAGACGGTCTCTCCGGAAAAGATTGAGAAAAATCAACAAGTTATTAATAAGTTTAGTAAAGAGGAGAAAAAAATAGTTAAGGAGAAGAACCCTAAACGTTTTCAGGCCGAAAAGGCACAGCAAATTAAGAAGGGACAGAGAAATAGGAGAAGAGAAAATAGAGAGTCTCCTGTAAAGGATTTATATAAAAACTTAAATAAATATGCAACACGTTGGAGTAAAGTTATATTGAAAATTTTTTATTGGTTGTTACATCTCATTTCTGACGTAGTTAGCATGAGTGCTAATCTCGTTGTACAGCTGTAAGTAATAATACAAAAAACTTGATACATCTTGCACATACAAAAATATGTCGGTCTTGTACCTATGAATAGATGTTATTTAGAAGAAATTTTCCATTGTTTTATTATATTTTTCAGTGGTAAATGGGCCTGGTACCATAGCATACTTTACTTGAAGGGTTGGTGGATGTATGTGGCTGTGACATTTTGTAAAATTCGTGTTTTAAATGCCATTGGCAAACAACTAGACAGCTGGTTTGGAACTAGTAAGTTTGCGTTTTGGAGAAAGATAAATACTAAAAACGAAGAGAAGGAAGATAATGGCAATTGGATTCACGGCGGGCTGGAAACTAATATTGCATTACCCAGTACTGGTGAAGAAGCAATGAAAAGGCTACTGGCTTGCAAAGGAAAAGATCCGTATAGCATACTTGGCGTTACACCAACGTGTTCGGACGATGATATCAAGAAATACTATAAAAGGCAAGCTTTCCTAGTACATCCGGATAAAAATAATCAACCAGGAGCTGAAGAGGCATTCAAAATTCTAGTACGTGCCTTCGAAATCATCGGAGAACCGGTAATAGAGCATCCTATTCTTCACATATTCATTTCATCATTGTGGTTTTGTGATCAATTATATGATAGAAATTTACAGTAATCTTTTAATTAAATTTATAACATAGTTTTCTCTATGCGATGCGTGCTATTTTAGGAACGAAGACAAGCGTTTGATCAGACGAGACAAGTTGAAGCAGCTTGGGGCGAGCTTAGTGATTTGTTGTCTCAGTTACATCGAAAGATGGAACAGGCGGCAAATACTATAAGATGTACAAATTGCGGCTCGAGACACAAACGTATTCCTACACAACGTCCTTGTTATGCCGCACGGTTTTGCGCCCAATGTAAAATACGTCACAGTGCAAAAGAAGTAAATATTGCAAATATGACTTTTGTATACGTTTAGTAGAGTAACTGACCTGTTGTTTTAAACTGAATTGTTTAAACCAACGTCTCTACAGGGAGATATCTGGGCGGAGTCTCGTTTAATGGGTTTTCGGTGGCACTATTACGCGTGCATGGAAGGGGCAGTGTATGACGTGACTGAGTGGGCGGCTTGCCAAGCTGGGAATCTCAAGCATCTTAAAGCAAACACGCATAGCGTTCAGTATAGAATCGTCTTAGGGCAAAGATTACCATCTCAAACATCCAATAGTGGTAAAAAGCGGCAGCAAATAGATCCAAATACAAGGTACACTGTATTATAATGATTAACAGGCATGTACGAGTGAATTTTTTGGCCGACTTAACGAACAACTTGCTTCAAAACGAAGCAAATGTGTCAGTACGATTTACTTGTATATGTCCATTAATTTCTTATCATCCCTCCGATTATGTATTGCATGTAAAGTAAATGCAATAATTTATGTCTGAAACAGTGAAGCAGATATTGAGGACTTTCTGAATAATCTCTACAATCATAGCAAATCGGGCAGTGCTAATACATCAGGGGATCAAAACTCTTTTAGAGGAGATTGCAGACGACGTAAGACTAAACGTAAGAAGTAGATAAGTAATTAATTAAGCAAACAACTTTTGAGCGTTCGGTACGAACATTGTATGATTAAAAAGGATACAAAATAAGATACATTATTATACAATTTCTTGAATTTACATTATCCTTAAGTCAGATTAACTTTAGAATATAGATATATATTACAAATATTCAGCGATGTGCGACTGGTGCGCGATATGAGATTATGAGAAATTGTGTTCACAAGTAGCGTGCAGAAATCATCATTGCATAAAATAAAATCATAGTTTGCAACATTATGAAGCTTGAGAAGGATAGGAGAGTATCATATTAATAACATGCAATGACAACAAATTCTATAAACGAATTATTCATTTTCGTATTCAGAGTAGTAATATATCAGTCAATATATTTTGCCAGTTTAAAATAATAAAAACACGTTAATTTTGTGGGCTATAAAACGACACGTAAAGATGCCAAATAATGATTGTAGGAACAAATAATTTGAATTTTATTGCGAAGTTATATTTGAGCAATGAAGTTTTGATATGCATATTGAGACAGTTTGTATCTACCCGGTGCAATTCGTGTTGTAACTTCATGCATGTTCTTCCAAAATAAAATAAAAAATACAACAAAGTAGAACCAGCTTATAGATTTTCCTGTATAGTTCAATCATACAACTCGCAGTTCTAAACTGGAAAGAATTGGCAAATATGGAAAAAGACTGATTTTTTCTCATTCTGTTACTTATAAGTTACATATTATGTATTAGTTAGAGAAACAATTTTAATGAAATATTCTGCTATGTGTGGAAATAGTGAATCCTTTAGGTGAAAATTAGTGTCAGTGAATCCCATTCTCTTGATATTTATATGTGTATGCTTCTCATATGTAATACAAAGCTGTAGGACGGAAGAATCATTATATATGTACATGTATGCAATGTTACATTATACGGAAGCTGCACTGTCAAATGTAGAGAAAAGAAGAAATTAGAATTTGTTATTAGGACAAGATGTAAATTATAATAAAATCACATATACAAATAATCTCATAAATAGTGCAGCAAGAATAGGAAGAGTAAAATTGATATTAGCATAGCTAATATTGTCTACTATCAATAATCAATATTGTGTATGTGTACATTAATATAAACACTTTTTATAAGTTTTAACATTTAATATGTAACTTACTACATTAACTTTTCTTTTGCAAAGCGTTGTGAACTATATAATATTTTACATATGTGTAAACCAATTTAAGATGTGTACCGAATGGAAAGTGTAATAAATGAATATAAAACAAAAGTCTAGATAACATAATTTAAATATATATACATATATGTGCATAAATTGTTATATATTACTGATGTTACATATATGACTGAATACAACATCAGTTGATGCTATGAAGCTTCATATCTATGCTATAAGATTTATTTTATTAGATAATTAAATGCAAAAAAATGCCATAGAAATTAAATTTATCACTGTACAAGAAAGATTTTTCTTTTAAAGATACTTATCACAAACGTATATTAAGTATATCTTAATTATAGAAATATTTCTATATAGTATCAGTTCTTTTTGATTAATAAAATTTAATTTTTGTTGAGTAAAATTTGTTATTGGTATATCTTGTTTTGATAATTGTATATACGTATATGTATATATTAAATAATCTTAAAATATATCTTATTATATATCCTACAATTAGATTAGGTTATTATAATATATTCATTCGAATTCTATAACAAATATTAATTGCATAATAATATAACTAATCCATTGTACCTTCCAGAAATACAAGTGCATCAACTTTGTTAACTGCAGTTTCTATGTCACGTTTTTGAACAGTCTTTTTTTTTGCTTGCATAGTGTATTTATAGGCTTCCTTCACAAGCGAGTCGATAAAAAGTTCCTGTTGAAATAATCAACAGTTAATATAATCTATTAATATAATTCATCAAAATTAATTTTCCCTAACAACATTCACCGTTGATTTTGCTATTAAGAATACAGCCTCTTGATTAACAAGGTTAACTTCCGGATCTGCTTTGATAATTGTTTTAATTCTTCCAAGAGGTAACTGTAATAATTTTTCTCGTTGTTCCTCGTCGCCATGCAAAGTATTTTCGATTTCCTCTTGCAATTCTTGTGAATTTTCTCCATTGTTGATGCAATTCTCACTTGATTCGCTTGTAATTAAATCACCATTTTCCGTATTATCCATATTAACCTATATAAGTTTATTTGCTTATATAAACAGTTCAAAAGGAAATAGCACTTATATATAAATTCACAATAATTTAGTGCGAATAAATATAGATATGTAACTGGAATAACCGCAAATAGCTGTGGCGGCAACATGCACGTGTATATTATTCGAAACTTAGTCATTGATAATATAATATTGAAGACCAACAGTGTTGTGCTAATGTTTCATTCGTCATGTGACGTTTTACCAAAGCTGTTGATTGGCTGTTGGAAATTGGCTGTTAGGAAATTTACAGAAACTTCATATGGAGGATTCACACTACGTCCGATGTCTGACGTACGACGTCCGATATCCAATAGGAGAACAGCTTTCTAATGGAGAATTGAATTCTCCATTAGAAGCTTTTGTATACCGTAAAAAAGCTGCGCAACAATAACGAAAGTGTCGTTAACTCCAATAACGAGTTACAGAATCGCACCACTGGTTTCTCTCTGGTTTTAATTTACCTAGGCTCGAATAAACCCAGTTTCTTGGGTCGAACATGCACGGGTGAGCTTTGTGATTGGCTAGTAGACGTCTTGTGATGTCATTAATCGACCCCGGGTGGTTAAAACCTATGCCACCCGAATATACCATTAGTTTTGTGTATCTTCGATAATCTTTGATCAATGATAGTATGTATGCGTGAAGCCGTTTGGTCACGAATATATTTTGAAATAGATAACACGTGAGAGCTTAACAGACATAAAAGTATTAAAACTTGGTAGATTATCGATAGTTTAGGTGTTTAAAATTCACAAGAAGAAAAAAAAGAAAAGTTTTCACGATTTGATTTTATCTCATAGCTATAATGATAACATATTGCTTTGATAAAAGTCTTCATGAGAGACTCACAGAGTACACCGATATACTCACAAGCCCAGAAAAAATATTACCTGCATCACAAGTTATGTTGGAATGGGTTTGCGACACGGAAATTGTTATAGAACCGGTTGGCTGGCAGGCTCTGTGGAATGTGCCACTTTCTGTATGTGCAGAAAACCAGGTTCATTATCCGTTGGTGGTTTTGGTAGAGGTGTTGCAAGTTGATTGTTCCATATTATCTGCCTTAGTGAAAGTTACATGGGATGAGTTGGACAGATATCTCACATTTCCCACAGAATGTAAAGCTAAATTAATTGAACTGTATCCAACTATTAAACAAACTAATACCACGTTGGATATTGTTGGTACTGCGCATTGTATAGATAAGTTACGGTTTTTTTATACTTATTTGTGGATGCCATGGGATAATGAGGAAGATGATAATGTTGATTGGGTGAGTCAACATTTGGAAAGGAGGATAAAATTTGCCTATGATATGAGACAAGGATCTATTGATAAACAAACTTGTGATCTGATCAGATCATTAGTAAGAGAAGGAAGACAAATCTGGGATAAAATCTCAAATTTAGAAGGGCAACTAACCGATGATGAAGATAAAACTCAGACAGCAGATACAACATTTGAATTGATGCATCTTCACTTTCGGCTTCAGCAAATTAAATCAGAGATGGATGTATTAGAAAATCCCACAATGAGAGAGATGGTTTTAAAACATCAAAGTTCAATAGATAAAGATACAACAAACAAAAATGAAATTACATGCTACTTTGTATGGTTGAATGGTACATTAAAAGGACTTCAGGAAACTTGTGATAAAGTTCAAGAATTGTTACCTAATGACCTATCTATTAAGTAAGTTTTTATTTGATCAAATAGTTAAAAAATAGTTAAAAAAATCAATATTGTAATATTGTGACTTCATTTCAGAATTTATGGATGTTTAGATGAAGCTTTGCATACATGTAAGACAGGTGATATGATTATACTAGGTGAAGGAAAGCACAAGATTGATGGTGCTGGTGGATTAGAAACAGGTGGTACAATTAGAGGAATATATGATGCTAGACACACTATTCTTCATCCAAAAGATTTGAACAGTGCATCAACTTTACTTGATTTCTCTGATAGTTCTACTGAGGTATTATATATTACAACAATATTTTTTATGAAATGTCAGTTGTCCAATTTTTATTTAATTTTGTAAATTTCACACATTTATATTCATTCACTCTGTGTAACAGGTCTTATTGAACAATATCTGTATAAATCTAGGAGAACTTCCAATAGGTATAATTGTTAGAAGTGGAGTTGTAAGGATAAAACATTGCATAATATCTAATCTGTCTTCCAAAGAAAAGACTGTTCAAACGGGTATAGTTGTTATGCCAGATGGAAGATTGATAATGGAGGATACACTTCTCGAGTTTTTAGGGACTGCCGTGCTTATTTGTGCACATGGCGAGGTTGTCATGAATAACTGTCAAATCCGCTCATGTTACGTGGGTGTACAGGTATAGCCACTTTGCAATTCTTAATTTTGAATATTTTTTTAGAATATTTTTATATGTTTATGTATAAACGTATGTTTTCCTTTTCAGCTTAGTGATCATTCCAGTCTTACTGCAAACAAATGCGTCTTTGATGGTTGTCGGGAATACACTATACAAATGGACACTGAGAAACATGTATCTGATGAAACAAAATATCTTCACTATAACGAGTTACCGAATAACATATCAGAAATTACATTAAATGAATGTCATTGTGTACAATCAGATTTCGAGGATATTGTTTTAAAACCAAAACGTATTGTCTCTTTGGCAGAGTGGCTAGATGTCGATCCGAAGATGTAAAAAAGTTCCACTACTTGTTATAAATTTTTCTATTTGGTACTAAATGTTCGTTTAGGAAAATAAATTTTATAAGTATTAAAATTTTTCTACAAAAATTTATTGAATCAAGATAAACGTGCATATATATAGTTTTATATTTTCTTTCATTGAATCAACTCTATTTCAATTCAGTATCATTGATGAAATATTGATAAAGATTCATCATTTTATCGGAGTTAGCGTAATATTTGGATAATTAATTGATGTGTGTGATGCAATATTAATCTTATAATCTATTATTGTTAATATTGCTATTTAATTGTCATTGATATCTGGATGTATCATTGTATCATATTACATGATAAATATTTTAAATAATCGTTAAAAGTAAATATTTTGCAACACAAGCATTATAGCCAAATATGTGCTAAATATTTGCTATAAAATGTCTAATGTTTCAGTTGTTAGAACTATTTCTAATGCTTTGAATTGGATATTGAATACTTTGGATTATTATTTAATGTTCAGTAAACAAATGAATCAAAATCTGTAAAATTAATACGCTCGCGATGTCGCAACCGAGGTAACGATAGTATCGATATCTCGATGGTCGTGAACTCGAGATTAGCAATCGTTCGACGAAGTTCGGTCTTTTCTATGGCTGATGGCTGCGCGGTAAGTCGAGTTCGTTATGCTCCGTTTTATATTTCCATAATTTCGACTTACAAAGAAATCCTTGCGTATAAATCAGCATCGTAGAGAATATCGAAGTTAAGCTTTGCGGATTTGTTATGATGAAATATTGTTAAACGGTCATTGGAAGTGGATATTTCATTCAACAGTCCGTCGAAAATATCTAGTAACATGTCGCGACATAATGGCGGCTCGAGGTTCGAATCGTCGGATACACGTATCTTGCGCTTTCGATCTCGCGAAAGAGAGCGTGTAAATTATCAGAAATATCAGGAGTAATATTATTCGTTTGTCACGTTCTAAAACAGTTCGGAGGTTAAATTGCTATATTCTATGCTCTCGATTGGTTTGAGAAAGTCAAGCATGTACAGACATAGATATGAAAAATTCGAGATAATAGATTCAATATTTACAGACTGCAACAGATCACAATCAAAATAACCGTCAATTATTTCCTTTTTATTATCACAAAAAATGTCGATTTTAATATGTCGGTTTATTCAAGTGTATTAATTCTACATTCTCGTTAAAGATGGCACCATTATTACAATCCGTCGGTTTGGGCTGTGTTCCAAAATTCGCTGCTAGTACTGAAAATACATAGTTTGTGTCACGTATATTATAGATTTTCAGTACTGGCAGTGAATATTGGAACGCAGCCTTGGTGTTCAGAAGCGGTTAACGGTACGCTGCAAGGCAAGTCGAGCTCATAAAACTGTAGCATATTTTCATAATTTCGACTCGCCGAGGCCGATTCTTGCCTTCGTGTGATTTATCGTTGTCGAGAGTATCGAAAATAAGTTTCACGCGTGCTTCGACGAAATATCGTTAAATATCGAGTTATCTCGTGAATATTGTCGAGAATGTTGAGTGAAAAATCGCGCGTTCTCCGCATAAGGGCGGCTTCAAGTTCAAATCACCGGATTGATGTTTTCTCGAGCATTTTCGAAGCATTTCGAAAGAGACTCGCGTGTGAATTGTCATCGGGAATATCGAGAGGTGTGCCATTCGTTTGTAGCGTTATAGCGATTCAAAAACTAAGTGGCTAAAATCAGCTAATCGGTGAGTGTTAATAAAGTTAAGGTTATAACAGTTCTCTTCGATATTCTTAAACAGATTATATGTATTAGTTTAATGTTTAAGAATTTCTAATTTTGATAATCCTGCGATGACTGCGTTTAAGTAATTGTCTATTATTTGTCTTACATTGAAGAAAACACCAACAACACATTGAGCTGCTGAAGCGCGGTAATTATCAGTTCTTGTTACAGATGGCGCAAGCATGACAATTTATCGACCTAGTGCTTGAGTGATATTTTAACAGTGCGTGGTGCGATGAAATATATCGGTTAGTGTATTCGATATGACAATTTCGAGGTCGTCAACTTTGATAAGAGTAAATTTAGTCCTACGTAATTCTTATAAACTACGTAATACGTCCGCACTGACGCGTTTGTGTGGCTTTGTTCGGACTGGTTACTCCACGATAGTCGGTATATGTGCCAAATTATTTCCTAACCTCATCTACAAATTGTTGAGCCGGCCAATTGTTTGCCTTCGCATCGACGAACGTACGTAATGCTCGTCGCAAGTTTTCAAAATGTAAGAAATGGTAGATCGAACGAATATCGTATGGCTTTTTCGGAGTTGCGAACATTGTAACCTAACCTAACCTAACCTCGTCAGACGTGGAGCAGTCTGCGAGCTTCGTTCACGTCATATCGTGACATACGGAAAAAGTATGGTAGATTAAAGTCGTAGGCGTAAGGCGCACAAGGCGAGTGACAACGCATGACAAAAACGTCATAATATCGCACTAATTTTTCAATTTCGGCCAAATTGTATTTACATATCGCAACTGCTCCCGGGCATTCTTGTCACTCTCCTGTCTTAGCTGTGTGTTAGCCTTACTGCTGTTGGCCATGTGGTTGCGCGTCGGCACGTGCACTCGCACGCAATGAATGAAACGTCAACGCGTTGCCCGACGAGCTTGTTCTCGCGAGCTTATTGTCGCGATTTCGTCGTCGCGAGTTCATCCTCATCGATCGACTGCCGCTTGTACCGCGGCCGTTGTTTGTCCCCGCCGAAATGATTAATCGCGCGTTTTCCGTCGTCGAGCCAGATAAAACCGCGCGTCTCGAGACCCGCTTTGATATTGAGGTATAATGATTAATCGCGGGGGCGGCGGCGACGGCGGCGGCGACGGTGAATCAGAAGGAAGAGAAGGGGACGAGGAGGCGATCTGCCGTTGGCAGTGCGCTAAACGCGCCGTATGAGCCGTGATATATCGCGCGGTACGCTGATATGATGCATATTCATGATGTAAAGGCATTTCGTGGACGGTAAAACAAAAAGCAACGAGAATCCCGCGGATTTCGCATCCTGCTGGAACGGGTTTAAATGACGCATCTATTATGTTTGTAAACGCAACCATGTTTTTATTTTATCTCATTTGAATTTAAAATCTGCTTTTTCCTTCTCTTTTTCTTTCTCATTTTTTGTTTGTTTGTTTGTTCGACACGTCAAATGTCACATGCGGATTGACGATAATCTACGAGAGAATAAATATAGCATACAAAATATATTTTTAGCTGGATACAGCGTACACTCGAAACTACGAAGAATCGAAACTGTTTCGTAAACACATTTATTATCTCGTTTAACCACTTCTCTGTTGCTTCGTGCATCTCCCTGCATCAGTCGGTTGTATTGCACATATACACATACACGAAGTACAAAAACTGAGTGCGCGTTTTTGCGATGTCTCCTGCCTTTTTTGGGCTGGCGTTAAAAACGAGAACGTTGCCGTACCATGCATGCAAAGTGCTTTGCCCAATGTACCGCAAATGAAATGAAACATTTTCCGCTGCAGAACGCTCCGTCGCGTTTTCCGACGTGGTGGCTCCTTTTCTGCGTAAAACTGTGCTCCAAAAAGGACGGGATGTGCGAGTTATTGTTTTCATCCGCTGTACATCGCCTCGTGTATGTCGCGTAGCGCTGTTTGACATTCAGAATGTCAACGACTAGGATAACACTTTGGAAAGTCCACACAAAAACGAGCGTTGCTACTAAAATTTCCACGTTTACTTTTCCACAGTTTTCCACAATCACGCGTGCGGATCTCAAGGGCGGGCCGGACAACTCGCGATTAACACGTACGTTCATTTGGAGACCATTCAAGTCAAGTGTATGCGTACGTCATCATCGTCATTGTCGTCGTCGTCGTCATTGTTTACGGACGTCAGCATGGTGGAGATGATGATCGCACCAACGCAGACCGTCGATAAGCAAACGCAGTTTGGCAACGCGCGCCGTCTCGACTCGTCGGACTGCATTTTCGTCTTTAGGGACATCCTGTCGGATTACGAGGAGCCGCCGTCGGACGAAGAGGTGAGTCCTATGGTTACAGTTTGGATTGAGTTCGCTTTTCATTGTGCCTCCGGTAAGCGGTAGTTTAACTGAGTGGCAAAGTGTTTTCAGTCGCGAAATTAGGGCGCCGATGTGCGTGTATCCTGGATATTCGTAGAACATATCGCGGTCGTATCGTGAAAGGAAACTTCACGACTATGCCGCTCAAATGATACTTTCGTGAATGGAAATCATGTTTGATTCCCTTGAATTATAACGTGTGACGTAACGTATTTAGTAAATATAATAGCCGGCGCATGTGTATGTGTATCTACATATGTGTGAGCAATTGTCGTGGGACCGAAGGAGCCTTCGACGGGCTTTAGATCGCTGTTACAAAACGAGGAACGATAAAAGTACGAAGGACAATTTTAAAGCGCGACTTTACGGTCGATCACATGGCGGCGAATTAAATTATTCCGCTCCACATTTTTCTTTCAGTCGCAAGGGGCTCGTGCGCGCGCTCTCTCTCTCTCTCTCTCTCTCTCTCTCTTCCTTCTTCTGTATATACGTATACATATCTTTTTTAATGTGACGAAGTTCGCAAACCCGTTTTAATACCTGATTGTATTCTGTTTCACGTGCAAGTCGTCTCTTTGCACCGAGAGTTCTAATAAAATACGCTATTTAAAATCACAATAACTCACTTATGAATATATATCTCTGGCTCAACATTGCGGTCGAATTATCACCGCAATAAATGGGTTGCTCTCTCGCGCGGTATACAAACGATTAAATCGTAATATAATATCGTAACTATCGCTTGCGCGAAATAGAGTTAGAGATAGAACACAGGGTAGAATTCGCATTACGCATTAATCAAATTTCGTGGTGCAAATTCTATACATCGGACATTAAATCCGCAGCAGCGTGCGCCGCCGGGGAACGCGGTGGTTAGTGAAACATTACCGGTCGTTATTATGCAAATTTCTTTTTTTGAGGCTATCAACCGCGCGCGCTTAACAATAAGATTCTGCGAATCGCCGCGTTGTCGCGTCCCGATCGCATGCGAATCGTGCGTAACGCGTGTTTTCCGCCGGCTCGCAATCGCGTTCTCACTATATTTGCGGATATATTTGTAGCGGTACTTGTTACATATCGCGTGTCGCTCGTTTGCGAGCTCCGTCGGCCCTGCAGCGGCGGCGGCCGATAGCGCCAAGATAAAACGTTGCAAACGGGACAATGCGTACAATGCGTCGCGCGGCGGTACTTCCGAAAATATCCCGCTCGAGTTGCGAGTTGCGAGGCAAAAGGTAAAAATAGCTATCCGAGATAGCGGTCTACGGCGCGCGTGGGAAGCGGGTGCAAGCCGATAAGAATAGTTGGACTGCATTGTGCAGTCGCGAGCGGTGTAACTGTTCAAGCATATGGGAAAATTACACACACGTATGCGCGCGTGTAAGCAGAGGTCGGTCGCAGCGGCGGCGAGTTGGCCTTGTTCGTTGGCGAACTTTGATTAAAGATTTTCTTTCTTTAGCAGTTCATACAGTTGGAACTCTCACGGCGGTCGTTCCCTGCGAAGAGCGTAAATGCCGTGGTATAGTGCGCTTCAACAGGCCGGTGATAGAAAGCAGAAGATAATTAGCATGAGAGAGAGAGAGAGAGAGAGAGAGAGAGAGAGAGAGGGAGGGAGGGGGAGAGAGAGAGAGAGAGAGAGAGAGAGAGAGAGAGAGAGAGAGAGAGAGAGAGAGAGAGAGAGAGAGAGAAAGAGAGGTAGGGGCAAAGAAACAGAGGCCAGGGTGTCGGATTATATCGTGAAAGCGTCGAGAAACGAGATAGGAATATAGCGCGCGTGGTCGAGAGGGCGAAACGGAGAAACGAACAGGGAGAACCAAGTGGAAGACGGAGGGAGATGTATAGCGGGGAGAACGATCAATCATTCGGGAGGACCAGAACGGTCTCGCCTAGCGGCTGCAAATAACACGCCGTGTATTGCTGTATGTGTGTGTCGGTCAAAAGCATCGGCGGGAGGTATTACGGGGAGTTACCGTTCCCGGGCTGCTTCCGCGCTCCGCCGAACCTGAAACGCCCTGTTCCTCTTTTTCTGGTCGCTCAGCTGGCATGAGGAGCGAAATCGTGTTTGTTACCTCTTTCTCTCTTCTCTTCTTCATCTTTTTTTAATCTCTATTGGTAGGCACTCCAAATTGGCGTTACTCATTAACGCACCGCGTGAGTGTCGATTTCTTTACAGTCGCGCCTCGGGACGACAGACGAAAGCTAGCTTTTAACCCCTCGTAGTACCGTGTTTGCATCGGAGTGTACACACAGAACAATAGGTACTGCATTCAAGTAAATGCTACTCGCTTCAAGTATTTCATAAGTTTGTTCGCGAAAATCTCTATTACATAAGTCACAAGTTCTCTTACTGAGCATCTGCTGCTTTTCGAACTGCGCCCAAAGAAAAATGTCGAGGACCGTTTTGAAAGCCAATGCTTCCACGTCGTCAATTTCCGATTCGCGTCGCGTTGGTTCGCGGGTGCTCGTAATTCTGCCGTCCTAACAACGCGTGGAGATTTTCCAAACGGTCCAATTCAAACGGTATGGCGGGACGCAAGTTTTGACGCTGCCAAAACTTATAATGGCTTATCCTGCTTCGCGGAGGAGAATCGAGGTGAGCGAGGGATAAGGGAAGAGGAGAGAGACGCTCATTTGGTTTACGAGCTCGGCGAATCGTTTATTCCTCGCAGTTTATTCTTCGCCGTTAATGCCGCGGCTATTCAAGCTACCGCTGCTGGTGTTATATCACCTGTTCGCGCGCTAGAGATGCGCGCTCGCGTCGCACTAAATATATGTCCCTGTTGTTCGAGTCGCCGTGTCGGTCGGCGACGACACGTGTCCGTTCGTATTTTGATAAGCGCGAATGTGGTTAGATGAATACTATCTGTCCGCCGACGGTCGAAAGTTCCAAATTAACGACCATGGGCACGCGAACGACACGACACGTTTCGATGATATAAAATAATCTGCCGGCGGCGGAGCGACGTGTCGCGCCGCGGTTTTCGGGTTTCCGGCAATTAAAACGCGCGTTTCGCTTATCGGGCTTTAATTGGTTTTGATATTGGTTTTGATATTTCAATGCGATTCGGTTCGCGCCACGGTCATTGACTAATAATCGACGCTTATCGATCGATTCCTAATCGGCCAGAAGAATCGCCGTCGTGATACGAATCGCCAGGCGATAACGCGGTGTGAACATTTTGACGCGTCGCGGCAGATATCCGGCACAGTTCGACGATCCCCGCAAAGTTCCGAAATGATTTCCTTAAAAATAGTTAAAGTGGATCGGGTAATTAATGTCGAAGAGTTTGACGCGCGCGGACAGCTGGCTGTTTCGTTGCTAGAGTGAATAGCTACGACGCACCGTGTATCGTCTCCTCTATCAATCAGCGCGACGATAGACGTCGTCCGTGTGTGTGTGTGTGTGTGTGTGTGTGTATGCGAGCGGGCGCGCGCGTCGTGCATTTAACTCGCTTTTAAAATTAAATTAACTTGTCTCACGGAACCGAGAATCGCTTGGCTGTGAATTACCTCTCGCCTCGAGTCGCGTCGCCGCCTAACTATCGGGTCGTAAATCAAAGTGTATTTCTACGTACCTTCGATAATCTATGGCGAAATAAGCGCACGCCAACGTTGCGTTAACTCCGTTGTTATATGCTATATGCGCTCCCGGCATGTAACATTGGCGATTTAATTTTTATGCTCTAGCCCAAGTTTCGCGACCGAGGGAGAAATCGACCCGAAAAATTCGTCGCGAAAGGTCATCGCAAGATTCGGTTTCGACACGTTGACCGTCAAAGAGGGGAAAGGTAAAGGGGAGACGAAGCAGGAGGGAGAAAGAGAGAGAAAGGTAGAGACAGAGAATGTCCATCATGTTCCGTGTATGCACGCGGCGATGATTAAATAATATGAGTTGCGGAAGATTAACGTTGTGGACGTCTACGGCGCATAAATACGTTATCGGCTGGCGGCGATGACGACCCGTTCCCGACGTTCCCGTGAGACATTTTTCAAATAGCTTCGCGGTCGCGCGAAATGGCGAAATTGGCGGACGATAGATCGATATAAAAGCGGTTGTTAGCGACGAGTGAGAAAGGGACCTCTCTAGGCAGCTCCAGCTGCGGTTTATTTCTGGTTTTAGGTCCGCGGGGATGCGCACGATGCGCGTACGTACGGTGTGTCTCTAGACGGCACACACTGGCGCGCTCACAGGCTCCCGCGGTTGGAGCGGCCGGTATAAAAGCGCGCGCGAGAGAGAAATAGATTATTTAGTGGCCAGTTATAGCGCAGTAAAGACCGGCGTTATACAAGCCATTGATATAATGACGTCGCGCGACAACTGTAAACAGTCCGTGAGTTTATTGCGGCAACGACACTCCGAAATGGCATACCTATCTGACTAAGCCGTCTGCTGTATGCGTGTAATTAAAGTTGAAGCGCGTAATTGCTCGCGCGCATGGCGATCCGCCGGCCGCTCGATCGCGCTCGACCGCGCGCGATTCATTCGGACGCGCACGAGTTCGATCGCGATCGCGAATAATCGGACGAGCGAGCGAGCGAGCGAGCGAGCGAGCCAGTTGCGAGCTACGATTAAGCTCGATAAACCGCGAACGCCGGAGCCCGCTGCATTCGCTCTGTCCCCGCAAGGCTAGAATTCGCAGTCCGTGTTTCCGAATCCACGTCGAACACGTGTATCACGACGCGCGACGATGCTTCTCGCGTGCGCGCGCGAGCAGCGTGTACACAGAGTTTATGTATACGAGGTCGGGGACGAGCGACCGCGCGGCCGCAATTGCATTGTGGAAAAGTGCAAACTGGAAATTGGTCGGCTGGCAATATCGGGGACGCTCTCGGCCGCTTTGTGTCGAGCTTTTGTGGTGCCCGCGCGCGTTTCGGAAGGCCTATTGAGTATTGACTTCTCGCGTTTTTCCGTTTTTCCCGAGTGCGCACGTTGTTTTTCTAATGCCATCAAGAGCTCTGCTATGCAGTACGCATCATAATAATGCTCTTTTTTCTCTCTCTCTCTCTCTCTCTCTCTCTCTCTCTCTCTCTCTCTCTCTCTCTCTCTCTCTCTCCCGCTCTCCTAGCGTGATCGTGACGGATCGTACGAAATAGACGACGGGTTCGCGAGAGGATTAACGACAAATTCATCCGGTTGTATCGAGCAGTGCATCTCGGCTGTGCAATTAGGCGCAATTTATTACTACTTTCCTGCTCATGAATAATACACTCGCTAAATTATTCATAAGTCACACTTTGCGTGCCGGATAAAGCGTCGCAGATTCTAAAATAGGGTCTCGGCGCCGGCGGAATAGCGCGTATAATACCTTTCGTGAAATTAAAGGTTAATTAATCCCGCCTGGAGCGACTGAAATCGCGACAGATCCTGCAGGCACTACGCGGACGTGATGGATGGTATTTTTACATTAAAATGTCAACGACATAATGCCGCTAAAGAAGGAAAGAGAGAGAGAGAGAGAGAGAGAGAGAGAGAGAGAGAGAGAGAGAGAGAGAGAGAGAGAGAGAGAGAGAGAGAGGACACAATGATGCATTTTCGTTTTCTTATTTTTTTTCGCGTCTTTTTCCATATATATTCGGTCCAATTTAATCTACCGAACTGAAATCCACTCACTCGCGAGATTACTATCGGCGGGTGGTTTATCGGAACGATCGATGATTAAGGACGCGGCTAAGGCTGAACGATGACCACAATATCCGTCCACAAATCGCGTTCAACGACTGTGTTTAGATAACTATCTCTATCTAGCGGATAAGAGCCCGGAGCATCTACGTCGTGCAAGGCCGCGTTCGCGTGCCAGCAGTCGCGTCTGGATTTTCTCGGGTGATATACGCGCGTATCGCCGTACTTGGGCGGTTTGAAATCTACCTTGAGCCGTGCGGAAGCCTGAGCTACGAGCGTTGCGTCGAAGCTGTAACTTTACAACCGCAGATATCCGTGACCGCAGACGTCGCTGAGACAAAAAATTGCATCTCCCGGTCACACGCCACGCGAATTGCAGAAAGGACGGACGACGGATGATCCGAGGGTTGTCTCTCGCTCACGAACGGCGATACGTGTCGGAGAGAATAGAATTCGCGTATTCTCTTCTTCGTAGCGGCAACTACGACACTACGGCGTGTACGTCGACGCATTCTTAGTCTCTCGTTGTTGCCTAAAATCGAAATTAGCTCATAGCTGTAGCTTTAATTGCAATTAGTCTCGTAATTTCCGGTCGGTCGGCGCGAGTGTCCTTGAGGAAAACTTGTGCATCGTCGGTGCGCGAAATGTTTATATGGGGCGCTGCACTTGCTAATTCTGGCTCTTCGTTGGCTGCACCCCGCGGCGAGGGAGATTCGATCTGTGCGGGACTCGAACTCGGGGAAGTGTGGCATTGGAGATAAGCGAGAGAGAGAAGGTCACGACGGATTAAGCGCGTATCGCACTTGGCGTTCGGTACGTGTGAATGCAGGGGCGGTTCGATTTGGCACGCAGACGCGGAAAAATCGCCGACTATTTCCGGCGTAGTGCGGAGAGATTAGGACAGTTTACGTTCGTATGTTTGTATATTTGTACGTTTATTCGCTCGTTTGTTCCTTTGTTCGTTCGTTCGTTCGTTCGTTCGTTCGTTCGTTCGTTCGTTCGTTGACGACGCGACTGTTATTTATAATATATTTAACCGAGAGGAAAAGCAACATCCATCGCGTCGAGAACAGCAACAACCCCTTTGCAGATAAGCGGGACTTTATAGTGCAGATAGTTCGCGTAGATGTCATCGAGTGACGAAACTCGTCGTCCTCGTGTAGGAACATAAACGCATCCAACCGGAAGGCCATTTGCGTTGCGTATTTCAGCAACGAGCGCTTCCTTCTCTTTTATGATGTCTCCGCTCTAATAACTCGATGCGCTAGACTTGCTCGTGTTTGGATCTGTCATTAGGTCTTTTCCTAAGAGACTCACGTTATCCCTTGAGAACGAAACCGATAGGTTGCTCGACGACGTAATGCTCGTAATAAGCTCCTTCAATGTGGCGTAGAACTTGACGATTCGGTCAGTTTGGCACACGCTTCGGGCGTACAAGCTACCTACCCGGATATTCGCCGTAAACGTGTACGGGCGTATCACTATTATATAGCTCCCACATTCATTATTACGTCATATTAATGCTATGGCGAAGATGTTAATCATCCTCGTATCATATTAGACGCGTAATCCGAAACCCTACGGTGGAGTTAACTTCCGTTTGTAATTTCCGGAAAGTGCCCCCGGAACAAACGGGATAACGAGAAAGGACGATAGGTAGAGCTCTCAGCTTGAACCGGCCCGCGAAATCTTGTGTGCAAACTTTTTCGATGCTCCGACCGATGGACTGACCGACCGACCGACAGATCGACCGATCGGCCGACGGATGGACGGACGAACGGATGGACAGCGAATAATTTGGCACGGGTGTCACACTCGGAGCGTAATGTGCAAAGGAACGTGTTGGGTGTAGAGGTGATTTATGGCCGCGGTAGGACGGGCCACGCTCACGTATTTCCGTGGGAATATTCGGTCGCACTATGGCCGAATTTATCCTAAATCAGGTGGAATCGTTGCGTAGGCGACGCAAATTTGCCTGCAGTTGATGTCCGTGGGGAAGAATTTCAAACATGTTCTCTCTCACACACACACACACACACACACACACACACACACACACACACACTCTCTCTCTCTCTCTTTCTTTTTCCCTATCGCTTGCGTCACATCATAGTTGGGCGATTACTACATATATTTATACCCGGACCATTGTGTCGCCTCGTCGTCGTCGTCGCGTCGTTGTTATTGCGCCATCATGCAATGTACATCGCACTTTTGGCATATAAATGCCCATTGTGCTGTGGCCACATTGTCGAAATTAAAGTAACTAGTGCGACTCGCGGCCAACTGATTATTTGATCTCTTCGTCGAAAACGTAACCGTGTCGTGAGATCATCTCACGCATCTCTCGCATCGATCAAAAAACGATATCTCCATCATGCGCTTATGATCTTACTGCGAACATTTGCGCTCGAGTCTCCGTTGATTTTGAATTATATCTTGCTTTCTGTGGTTAATGTCCGTCGTTTACGAGCACACGCCGCATGCGTAGGCATGTGCGGCAGAGAGAGAGAGAGAGAGAGAGAGAGAGAGAGAGAGAGAGAGAGAGAGAGAGAGAAAGCAGAAGAGGACGTGTTTTCAGGAAACGACGCGGTGATTCACACGGGGCGATTTATTAAGTCGTATTAGCGGCGTCTAGCTCGAAAGAAAGTCCCGCGGGATAAAATAGGAACATAGGACTCTCTTTTGTCGGCTCGGTCTCGGTGCGATGCGAGGTGGGGCGCAGGTCCGTCTCGTCGGTTTATAATTATCGCCCGCCGTCGTGTTGCGCTGCGGTTCCGCGAGCGGAAGGTATGCACGTGCTGTGTGCTGCGGGTTGTCCCGCGTCTTGGAAGCGAGCGACTGCGACGACGACGACGACGACGACGACGACGACGACGACGACGACGACGACGACGACGACGACGACGACGACGACAACGACGACGACGACGGCAACGGCGTCTGTGATCCGTTACGTCTAACTATTTTTGTACTGTACTGGCCGTGGCTCCTTGCGCACGCGAGCCGCCTTTCTAGTCCCGTCGAAAGGCTGCCATGGACTCGGCGAAAAACGTCGAAATCGGAGCCGAAGGTGCCGTCCTTCACCGTCGACTGCCAAAAAGTCGCACGGGGTTCGCACGGAGGACGCACACGGCGCACGCACACACGCTTGTCCCCTGAATTAGCCGCACATGTGTCGTATGCTTTTCTTGTAATTTTCTCGCGAGCTGGCACTGGAATCACGCGGAACACTTCGTAACTCGCGACACCTAATTACTTCGCTCGGGTTCGTTTTGACTTGTTTTGACGCATCCGCTGCGGCGACGCCGACGCCTCGCGACGATTGCGAGACGCATAATTAACGCTTTACGGTGTAAATATTTCAGCATGTAATTGGCGCTTTGCGTAAAAGTACGTCGGAGGATTCCGGCGTACATCGCGCGTGTTACGAAGATAAATTTCATCCTGCGTATTCCCGTTGCTCGACTCACTCGCGGCGCGTGTTCGCGGCGCTGCATCCGAACTGATGAGATGCGACCAGGTCGAGCAGTTGTGACAGTGTCGTAAGAAACTACGGAGATATGCGGAATCGCATAGTTATTATTTGCCGTGACGAGCCGCAATTGGCGGCTCTAGCCGCGATTATTATCGCCGCGAGTGTTACTGTCGCGACGAGAGATATCGCGCGTGTATCATTCGTTAGGGCGACGCGCAAACGCGTCTTTCACAAGGCGGAAGAAGCCTCGACCACCGGCGTCAAAATATCAGGATGGGGTACTCTACGAAGGAAAGGTGTCTAATTGGCGTCTGGGGATAAGGGAAACTGCAACTTTTGTACTCTCTTCCTGCCTAAGTGAACAGTTGACACTTCGTCCGGGTACTCGTTTAATCATCGAGAGGATGACCCGTGTGCGAGCGTCGAATCGCGGACGCAGTCCGCGAAACGACGATTGCGATATCGAATCGAACCGTTTCGTTCGCAACGTACGCTGTTGACGAAGTTGTCTTACTTGTTCCAGCCCGACAAACGGTTCGCGCGCGCGCGCGCGGCAATATCCGCCGGAATAATCGGATTCCGCGATAGGAGCTCGGCTTCACGAGGCGCCGCGCCGCGCCGGACGCAATCTCGCGTATATTTGCGCCTTCAGACAAACATATTTTCATCGAACGTGCGCCCTCGTTACTTCATGAAAGCATAATTCCGGCAATTCCACGCGTTCGCCAGAGTTTTTACGAAGCCGCAAATATAGATGGCAAATATAGATGGACGCGTGACCGTGACTGGCAGCGAATTTATGGGCCTCCTCGACGCGGCTTCGTCGACGCACGTAGCGCCAACTCGAGTATTGTTATCACTTCGTTTAACGACTTACGAGCAAACTTTGCCTTTCGCTCCGTCGAGAACTATCGCGGAATCCACCATCGAGACATCGTTTATATCCCCGGGCGGATACGTCCGCGGGAGCTCGATTTCCGTTCACTCGGTTATCCGATACGATTCGAGCGAGCATATCGCGCTTCGAAGATTCCGCGAGTTTCCCGCCGGGTTCCGCGTGCTCCTCGCACCCATGCGTCCTTCGCGATTCGCGATCGTTCCGCATCGTAGATATTTCCTCTTACCAGCATTTTTCTTGTCGTCGCTATCGGGAGATATAGTCGGCCGGCGGCCCGCAGCTCGCTCGCCCTCGTCCTTTGCGCGTTCGATGATATCATATCGGCTTCTGACCAAGTGTAATAGATCGGGCGCGAGATCGGGCAAGAGCGGCGGTCGGTTATATCGGTCACATTGGCTGGATAATCCATCAAGAAGCTGATATCTTACTTGTCACTGGAAATAGAACACCGAATGCAAACGGAGCTTCGTAATCGAGTGAAGTCGCCCTTTTAACGCGCGTTTTCTGGTGCAAATTAAATAATATCATTGTATAATAATATCAACATTTAATTATAATCGTTATTTATATGGTCACTCGGAGCGGTGGTATTAGAGGAAGGCTGAGGATTATTTTTAGAGACGTAGCGCGCGCGGTGGCGCGTTGAATAACAAAAAATCAACCGGAGCTTTTATTAATACGAGCAGTTATTCGATGCATTATTATTTAATATACACGCGTATGTTTTCTCGTGCGGAAATTAAATAACAATATTGCTGTTAAAACATTATAAGGAGAGATATTCATCGAATAATGCATAGTATACGGGCGTATATGAAACAAGCGCGCGTTTATATTATTAACGAGAGCCGTCGCAGTCGCCGTGAAAAATTGTCGCAGTAGTGCAGGTGTGCAGGGCAGGTAGCGTCGCGCCGATCAATTATTTTTCTTCGGTGTATCGGTGCGCACGTAGACGAGGCCATAAAGGAGCAAACGAATAAATCAATTTTGTAGGAAGTCCGGCCACGCAGTTTCCCGGCGCAACTAGCCACCGCTAATAGCGTTACGTCACGCTCGCGTTGTTTTTACATACGTCATGGGACCTCGCGTAACACCACGCGGTCGACCGGCCAGCATCGGATTCGACATTCTGGCGCGCAATCTGATTTCCGGTTTAACCGCTTTTTTCTTTTCTCTTTTTCCGTTCGGTTACATTCTCGCGCGTGCTCGTTGGATTTCGACGCATGAGAGTCGACTCGGTCAGCCTTGCCACGTACGCGCGAATAGTGAAAGTCCCAAGCGCCAATACGAGTTTCGGTCCAGCGACTCGGGCACCGTGAGCAGTGTGAGCTCCTTTTTTCAACTCTCTGCTTTTTTAATTCTCTCGATTTTTTTACGCGGTAACCCGCGCTCGGGTTAGAACGGGGAAGGAGCTGGAGGCCGTAAAGCGGCAAAAATTCCCTCACGCGAACGGCCATGCCGGCGGACAGCTGCTCTCGGCCGAAGCAGTCGCAGAACGTTTTATGCATTATGGCTAGGATAAGTGGCCGTTCGCGCAGTCGTGGTGCTTGATAAAATAAAATTCATGGTAGCTTTAAAGAGTAATGCTTCGTTCTCTTACCTTTCTATCTCAAACGTAAGATTGCGATAAGAATTCAACTCTAAGACGTTCGATATTCAAATGTGTTGTCCTCGTTGAGTCGTATTATTAGAGAGAGTCTCTCGCGCAGATCTGCTTGCGCGCCCAAGCGTCCGTGTGCTGATTAATTATTTGTTCTTGCGTATGAGCAGTCTTGTGTTTCGCATAATTATTCAAGTGTATTTCGAGGCTTACGAGACACGCGCGCGCGCGCTATTAAGTTCGCCGACGGATGTGTCATCGGCGCGAATAATTTCGTCAATACTTGACGTCGCGGCTTAGGAGCGTGCGTTCGCCACGATAATCCAGTTATAGAGTTCGACTTATAGACTTAGCGAGATACTGAATTATTAGACGCGTGGAACTGCGTGCGCGGGCGAAGGCATCGTTCAGAGCTAACACTAATCATCGACCGTAGAGATATTTATGTATTCCGGCTTACAATGCGCTGCCCGCAAACGGCACAATGTATGCCGCATTAAAATGTAATTGGTGCATATGCAAATATGCATCATGCAAAATTTCGTCGTACACACACACACACACACACACACCACACACCCACACACACACACACACACACACACACACGCACACACACAGTAGTAATGACGTGGAGCAGCGAGGTTGAACGAACTCTCGTTGGCGGTAATAACCGCGCGCCGCGCGTCGTTTGTTACGATTCGACGGAAAATTCGTCCTGTCGCGCCGAAGCGTCCGCGCGAAACGTCAGACTGATCGGCGCCGCTAGCGCGCCATCAGCGGGCAGATTCCGCTCGTGAGGTCCTTTTCTCGGAGGAGATCCGCGGGAAGCGTAATCGCGCGTGTCGAAAATAGCACTCGGTCGTTGCGGGCTGCAACGTTATGGCGACGGAGTTAATAGGTCATCGCGCGAAGAGAACGTCCGAACTGAATTTGCACGAGGCAATCCCTCTTGGGCTGCCGACAGATCGGAGCGTGGCAATTACTTTCCTAATCGGAAGCCTCGCGGGTATTCTACGTGCGAGTAATGTCATCTGGCATCTCGGCGTAACGCTTGCCTTACATCATCGAAGAGTCTCGCTTGCGCAATCTTACCGCCTCGGGTGAGCGTGACGTTCTCCTCGCACAGAGATGCTCCATCTCCCTTTCTCTTTTTTCTCACTTTCGACGTCAGTTGCGGGAGGGGGACGGCCTTGAACTAGAAAGCGACTGTGCCGTTTAATAAATTACGTCTCGCAACGAATTTTAAATCCTTCTCCGACGGGGAGTGACGTTCGAGGTTCGAGGGAAGGGCGACAAGGATAATCATGGGGATAACTTTGAATCTCACGCTCTCGGCATTGTATGTCGTAATCGATTTTCTTCTCTCTCTCTCTCTCTCTCTCTCTCTCTCTCTCTCTCTCTCTCTCTCTCTCTCTCTCTCTCTCTCTCTCTCTCTCTCTCTCTCTCTCTTTCCTTCTCGCTGTCTCTGTTCTTTTATTCTCGATTTTATTTTCACGGCGTGGGCGCGAAAGTACCAATAGCTGTTGCATAAATGTGAAATATAACAGACGTTATCTCTTTTAATTTGTTCAATATATCTCTCTTGTATATAGCGGTATCGACGAGAAGTTATGCTCGCGTTAATGTGACGTCGACGTTTTCTTCCCGCCGCTAGTTCGATTAACACACTCGTCGACAGGAAGATGGCCCATAATTTTTTGTGTGGCTTTCAGTCTAGAGTATTCGTCTGGTTGAATGGAAGCATTTGTTCTCTAATAGAGGGATTCTCCCATTAGGCAAGATGGATGCGTTTTGAAAGTCACATAAAAAATTACGGGCAACCTTTCTATCCACAACTATAGCACAGGGCGAGACGTGCGGATGAAATGTGGACGAGTAAATGTGAAGTCGCGTTACGGACGTTGCTCGGCAGCGACGAGCGATGCTATGAATATAGCCGTTCGTATATTAGCCGAACCATCGTATACCGGATCAAAGGATATGGGGCTGTACGAACACTAAATAAATAACCTGTATACAGACGCTGTCGGTGATAGATATAGTCGCGTCGCTAATTCGTCAACGGCTGATGCGAGATATTTTCAGTGAAGCTCCCAGGCTCCGCTGGAACATGAGATATCGCTTACGACCGTGCTTGACGAAGCGAACATTTCGAGATTTTACGCGACGTCTCGATAGTGTGATTTATTCATCGCGAAACCAACTCCAACAGCTGAGCTATCGAGCGCTACGATCGGACAATATAATCGACATTTAGCATCACGATCGTTCAGCTTTGTCGCGAGAGTGAGGAGCAGATTTAGCGAGAGAGAGAGAGAGAGAGAGAGAGAGAGAGAGAGAGACAGAGAGAGAGACAGAGAGAGAGAGAGGAGGGGGGAGACGCTAAGCCGACACGTGCGGTATCATTAACCGGAGCTGTCGGCGCTATAATAATCTAGCAAAACGACGCGAAGTCGTCGTCATCGGAAGCCAGCAATCGTCTGGTCTCCCGATTTCTCACGAATAGCGGTTAAGTCTGGACCACGGCCAAGGCGTTTCAACAACGGGCATTTCGCGCGGTCCCCCCTCGCGCACGTCCCTCCTTGCGTCTGTCTTTCTCGTCGTATTCCTCTTCGTGTCCGGGCGGCTTTTCCGGGGATGGGGAATCTCTGGTGGGGTTGAGAATCCGTGCGGGACCGGGAGGAGAGTACCTGGGAGAGACGTCTGGGCGTCCCCAGGGGCAACAGGTACTCACACATCGCCATTAGCTTTTCCGTAACACAAGTTCAGGCCCGGGGGTAAGAGGAAGGGAGGGGAGAAGAGAGAGAGAGAGAGAGAGAGAGAGAGAGAGAGAGAGAGAGAGAGAGAGAGAGAGAGAGACCCGGCTACACCGCCACGTGCTCGCGCTAAATATAACGTCCGTCCACTGCCTGCCTCTTTCCACTTGCTCCTTCTTGTTTCGCTGCGCGCAGCGCGGTCGTAGTGTCACGGCGCCGTTCGTCTCCTCGTGTCTCACCATTGTCTGAGAAGCAACGACCAATAGGGAAAATTCGGGCCATCTCGGCGGTGCATCTCGCGCACAATTTTATCCCGCGGATCTCGCGATGCGTTGGATTATTACTATTACTTACGGCCTCCGTTACGCCGCGAGGAATCCGCCGTCCTATTGCGCCGCACTATTGCGGTTCGCGTGTCGGCACGTGCATTTTTCATACTTTCGCGAATATACGCGCCGTCGACGTTCCTCTCCATTTTTCTCACTATAGTCGTCGTGTTACGAGAGAGAAATTTCCACATACAGCGCCATTCGAGTGGCCGCGCGCGTCTCGTGAGCCGTGAGCAAGGGAATCCCGGCGATGAGATTATAAGGGTAGCGCGTCGCTTAGCCCGCAGACAGAATTTCGTCCTGTTCTCTCGCACCATTTTCGCGGTCTCTCCTGTTGGCTTACGTCGGGGATTATAGCGCGTATATACACGGTATCCTCGGTATTTCGGTGCGATCGGTAAATCATGGGCGACGAAGGAGGCGGAGTAGGAAGGAAGAGGTGGCCGATGGGGCGATGGGCCGGCTTATGCGAATAACTCGAGGTTGGCACGATCGCGTCGCGACCCTCCGTCCGACTCTTGCTCGTGTCCTCTCCTCTCATCTTCTCTCAACTCAGCTCGCTCGCTCGCTCGCTCGTTCTTTTCTCTTCTCTTCCTGGTCCCTCCCGCGTATCTTCGCTTCGTCTCCGACATGCCACGGCCAATTTCTGTCCCGCCACATTTGTCTCTCTTTGCCAATCGTACGGTGCTTTGGAGCTGCGCGAAGAGGCGCGCGTGTGGTCGTGCGTACACGCACGTGAAGTCACTTACGCACGCACTTACGCACGGTGCGAGACGAACCCGTCGTGCGGGGAGCCTGTTGACATCATCGTCATCGCGGCAAAGCGAAAGGTGGCCCATACAGTGAAAAAACAGCTGAGCGAATTCCGTGGCGGATGGTGGATTACTCGGCACGGTCAACGATCGCAAACTCCGATAGTTGGCCGCATATTCGCGATCGTATCGTCACATCGACAAACGAGAGAGGGACAGGTCGCGTAATTCGACCGAAATACCGCAGACAGCTTCTTAATTAAGTTTTGCCGTTGCCAAAGTAGAGCTCATGCGTACGTGCCAGAGTTCATTTATTTATTTTCGGATAGAGATCTCGCGCGGTTTCAGGAAGAGAGTAAACCGGGATGTAGCAGAGTGCGCTTTTCTGGAAATTCCGGCTCACTTATTTCCGCGTATCACCCGATGTCACTTCGCACGGTTCTATTCTAATTGGGAATAATCGCTTCTCTCGCGATGGATTAATTTGAAATGTGGCAAAGGACAGGACGGAAGGAAGGAAGGAAGAAATTACGTTACATATACGGTCCGCATATGAAGCGCGCGCACACACACGTCGCGAAATAAATGATCATTAAACGTAACGTCTTACAGAAGCGGATTATTCCGTTGGCTGGTAGTTGTTAACACGCTGTTAACAGCGTGCGCAACATTCATATCGCGTTAAACGTCTGCGTGTAAATTGTACTTATGAGAGGGCACTCTTCCTATCTCTCTCTCTCACTCTCTCTCTCTCTCTCTCTCTCTTCTCTCTCTCTCTCTCTCTCTCTCATTCTCTCTTTCTCTCTCTCTCTCTCTCTGTGTGTGTGTGTGTCTCTCTCGGCGCCCCGAGACCCGAGGTTTTGCTCGAAATACTAGCGCGCGAACTTCTTAATTAACATCCTTCACCTGTTGCCAAGCACACAATATATTCCTTCAGGTCACCGTGGCATAAATTTCGACGCTCCGTCGAAAAATTTCAATCGTCTTATTACGACGAAACTGCGGCGAACGTAACGTTCGTGTCTCCAGTGAAATTGACGCAGTTGTACGGAACATAATTATAACCGTATAATGTCGCTCTGCCAACCGCATGCGTGTATGTGTATGCTGTGCGTGTGCGTGTATATGTGACACGAGCTCGAAGCAACGCGACGATATTACATGCGCGAAAGGAAAGGTATATAATGCATAGAGATATCGTACATTCGAAGAGAAGAAGGCAGCATACATTAAACATCGTATATACACTTTTACTAACGATAACTCGCCGCGCACTTGGCGGCATTTTCCGTAGCGGCGCCGTATCAGCCGCGTGAAAAATGTAGCGCGGCCGCCGCCTGCGCCAGGCTTACCGCTTAATACTCGCGAAGTGCAAAGAACTAAATAATGTAAGTACCCAGTCGCAGCCGCGGGACTATCATTATGCCGGGGACGCGGTGTTCTCGCGCGGTGTAGACGCGGTGCGCATTCGCGATGAAAAATGACGCCTGTTACGCGGCGAGTGAGATACGACGTGGCCGCGGCTAAAGCCGTCTAAAGGGGGACTAAGCTTAACCTAAGGCGATTCGGTATAGCGCATCCCCTCGACTGCAATGCAGAACATTGAATTTTCCGACGCGGCGCGGCGCGGCGCGGCGCGGCGCGACGCGCAGCCGCTCGAAAATTAAGTATCCGCGTAGCGTGTTATCGTTAGCCACGCTCGCGGCGTATCGGTCTACCCGTGCGCCCGCTTTCTCATCGTCGTGCCGTTAATGAGGCTGTTTAAATTAATAGTCTTAGTCGCGAATAAGAGAAAAAGCACGAAGAGACGTCCAGGATTAGCATTTTTCCGACGCTGGCGCCGGGCGCCTGATTCTCGATGCTAAACGCGAAGGTGGGGCGGTTGATGTTTCATCGTGATTCCTTCGTGGATGTTGTCGATGCGATCAAACACTTAAACGCAAAATTATGCACTGGCTGATGTTTACAGTGCGAGGGCTGTAATTGATGGGAAGTGAGAGAGAGAGAGAGAGAGAGAGAGAGAGAGAGAGACGCTGATACAGATAATCGACATTTCCATCGATCTCTCCCGCGGACAATTTGTTACTCGTACATTCTTTTGCGCGGAAAGCGGATCACGTAGTACAACGTACGTATACATAAGTAAATAGAGTGTCTATCGGACTTGAAAAAAAGAAATGAATAAGTAGGTAAACAGAGGTATAATTGTTTTGTGCGTGTTCGTTAATACCTGCCGCAAGCGGCAGCATGATGATTCTACATTTATCGAAGAAGTTCGTGTGTGTTCCGTCTCGCGCTGGTAAATATATATTCTGTATATAGTATACATGTGGCTGCAATATTTCGGATTATTTTTGGATTGTTGCATCCGAATGTCTCTCTCGCTGAGTGTGTCTGCCCGTCAAATATCTTTTTCTCCTTTTTTTTCCTTCTTTTTTTCATGTCGATCGACATGATATTCGTTCGAGTTGAGCGATTTATTCATCGGGGTCGAGACCGGATAAATATTGCGTGTTTTCATTACCTGCGATTTGTCGGCAGCGCGGCAACATGTCGATGACTAAAACGACGACCAGATAAAGTAACCGATATTCCTTGTATAATCGATGTCTGCGCCGCGTTTGTTTGTACATAAATACACAATAATCGGGTCACCTGTTCAGAGATTTACTAATCTCGTTCTGCTCCCAATCGGAGTATTGACTATCGCGGTCGATATCCAAGAGAAATATACATCCGAGTCTTTTTTCGGGAGATGTCAGTCATTGCAAACATCGGGAGCTGGCGGGTTTTCTCCGTTCGGAGAGAGCATTTAGGTGGATGAATTTCGAATTTACAGGGTGTACTCGTTAAAGTGTTATTACTCTCGCGAAGAATCGACGCCGTTTTATCCAACGTCGCAGACTCGTATCATATCAGTCACATCCTTGAAACGATCCTCCCGATGAATCCGGTGGGAGTCTCTGGTGCGGTAGGTCGCGTGCACTACCGCGTGGTAGCATCTGGTAGTAGTAAAGTCTACGTTATTTTTGCGTGAAAACTTCCTGCCCGCTTGAATCTCGTCCCCAATGAACGTGTCGCGCGAGCGGGCGAGCGACGACCACGACGAAAGAAACGCACAAGCTCTATTTCAAAGGAGAGCGGCACGTGTCCGAGTGCCCGAAAACTCTCGTAAAGTTTGTCGATAATGAAACGTCGAAACACTAAACACACACTCGTTCCACGGGGACTTGGACAGGAAACTCGGTTACTTTGATGTACGGTATTAACGGCCCCTCGTTAGTAGTAATAAAGCGTCGCGCGCGACCTCGTAAAAAACACGGTGTCGCACGACGACGAAGTAAACGACGAAGTGGGCGAGAACTGTGTGCGCACACGTGGAACGTTCTTTACCGATTTTTTTATTTCCGCTGTTATCCAAATGAAGGCTCGCAGAGGCGGCGCTGGCGCCGCCCGGCTAAAGCTCGGCCCGCGCTCCCGTGAACTCGTCCGCGGTGATACTTAAGTGTCAGCCGGGAAAAAGTTATTCCGCCAACAAACGCGCCGTACTCTCGATGACAAAACCTCGTAGCGCGAAATTTAGGAGGATTTTTATTTCATCGCCTCGGGACGCTGCCCCGCCAGGCGACGCCGGCACACACGCACACACACACACACACACCGCGAGGTAATGGCGTGTAATTTATGGGGGAGTCCTGAAACTCTCGGATTTACTTCCCTTTCACGTAATTCCATGGATAGTTTGTGTGTCACGCGTAGTGTATATCGTAGTTGGCGCGTGCATGTCACGGAAGTACATATTCGCACATATTTAAAACGGATCCGTGATGGCCGGCCGTGTAGCTATAGTTGATATTTTCCAGCTGATTGCGAGAGTCCCGATAGCGCGCGCGTGCCCGATAGTTTCGGCCGTGCCATTTTTGCGCGATCGTTGCTCTCGAATAAATTTTCGAGAGTCTGTCGGGTTGCAAATAAACCGTTCCGTTGCGGATATAAAAGTGCGGCCGGAGGGGCCGGCGTGTTCGCTTCTACCGAGCGAAATTTCCGTCAGTCGCGAAGTGGGATGGCAACGTTCGCTACCATGTGGAATTTCCGGTACACTTGCCAATTTCGCATTTGTATGTGAATGAGAAAGTCTGCGAAAATATGGATTCCGCCAAGATGTTCCCGTTGATGCTCACGAATATGCGACTTTCGTCATATTATTAGACGGCTCTTAATTAGACTACGGGCGCACATTACACAGAATGCTCGCGGCGCGTTTCGTGCGAAGGCGACTCTCTCTTTCTCTCTCTCTCTCTTTCTCTCTCTCTCTCTCTCTCTCTCTCTCTCTCCAAGCTTGAAACGACTTTTTGTCTCGCGAAATTTAATTTATCGTACGTAATGTACGTTTGTACGCGTGTGTGTGTGTGTCTATTTAAAATATTAAATTTAAAATATTAAATACATTAAAAAAGCGCGCGCACTATGCCATACACACGAACGCAGCAGCAGTAGCAGTCGTGCGTTCGTTACGGTTGTCATAATTTATGACGTCCGCACGGACGCGCGGGACAGTGTGTCTAAAGTGTATCGACCAGCGTAGGTGTACTATGCCAGCGGCATGTTTGTGCACGTGACTCGTTACAACCATTTCTCGCGTTAACGCGAGCCCGAAAAATGAGATGCATCGCACTTGGTGCGATCGTGCAAACCTGTGCGCATCGACGCGGCGCGAAAAACGCCCGCGGTGTTAAAATGCATCACCTCGATTGTCGCTTTATCGAGAAAAACCGGCGATGACCGACCGTCATTGTTGACGCCCGACATTGTTGTGTTCGATTTACCGCCTGACGTTTATCCGCCTCGTCCGCCGGCTGTCCCGCATTCTCGCCGCATCTCTTTAACATCTCTTTAACATTTTTGCACGTCCGCACTGATGAGGAAAAAGAGGTCACCTACAAATTTTCCGCCGTCGGGATTCATTCGGTCAGTTGCTCGAGGATTAATCTCCTATACGGGCTTTCAACGTCGCAGCGTTCTCATTTGTATCGCAGGAGTGTATCGTGACTAATGTCGTATTTCGAGACGTGAATTACAATTTCAGCCGATGCTTCAACGCGCTCTCGGCTCAGAGAGTTGCAAACTAAACACAGCGACTTCATCTCTCTCTCTCTCTCTCTCTCTCTCTCTCTCCCGCCTCACCGTTCCGTTTTCGTAAAACGGCCAAGTAACGCGTAAGGACGGAACGATACGAGGAAAGTTTGCTCTTTACGCCGCGAGTTCATCAGAGCTCGGCTTTAGCAACAAAAATCGATATGAATCATCTTTCTCGCCACGGCTAATTTCGCGACTTGAATTAACCGTCTTGCGCGGGAGCGAGCATCTCCTCGTTGCGTGGTATTACAGCTGGACGTGCTTTGTGCGTCTCTTCTTCTTCTTCTTCTTCTTCTTCTTCTTCTCAATCATTAACCGGCGAAATTCTTCATATATAGGGCATCGGGTCGGCCAGTTTCGGCATCACGACCGATCGTTTCAGCGGTGTGAAAGTGCGCTCACGAAATTTCGCTTGCGTAAGCGCTCGGATACTGGCCGGACGGGATTATTCGATTCCCTTCGCTATCACCCATACATAATCAGGCATTATATAAAATATCACTGTTACGTCATAATAGGTTGATAGGAAAATCGTTATATTGCGTAAGACTGCACGCGCGGAATATACTACAATTACTCAAAACACCGCGTGAGAAACGGCATCTGAAGTAAGTAGTCTCTAATTGCCGCTTTATGACTTATCGCGGCCAATACGAACGCATACGAATCAATACCCCGATCTCGATCTCGTAATGTCTTTATGCAATTTTCCCTATTGCTCTGTGACAACCGTGACCAGCAGGTCCCCGATTATCCTCTTGCCGCGTGGTACTTCGCTTACGACACTCGGGTCCCTCGTAAGAGCGCGTTCACGCGCGGTCGAAGATGCGACGGTGTGACGCGACGCGACGTGGTATAGCATTCAAAATCAAGCTCATTGAATTCCATAATGACATATCACCTGCTGCGATGGAATCCCAAAAACCGTTCACCGCGCTACGTTCGGTCCAAATGCGCGCATCTTTTTGGCGTAATACGGAGGCGAATGTCGCCGGCAAGCTGATGCATTTCTGGCCGAACGATCATTCTGGTGCCGCCGTCGCCGCCGCCACCGCCATCGCCGTCGCCGTCGCCGTCGCGAGACACGAGACATAGTGGCCATTATACTTAGCCTTTTCTCTCTCTCTCTCTCTTTCTCTCTCTCTCTCTCTCTCTCTCTCTCTCTCGAGTACGCGACTGTAAATTATTCTCATTCGGCCAAGTCTAGCGATTCTCTACGCGCGACGAATGACAAACCGACGACAGGTGCCACCAAACAACCGACCTGTCTTTCTCGCGAGACTACTTATCTCGCTCGGAGCCGGCCAAGAACACTCGCCATTTCGTGTGCGCGTGCGCGTGCGGTGATTTCTATGGCCTCCTCTCACAAAAGCCAAATTTTTCCTCCGGTTTCCCTAGGCTACGTCGTGCAAGTCCTATTTCCTGGATTTTCAACCGGAGAGATAAAAAGAAAGAGAGACTAGTCCGTCGAGACTAATACTTCCTGATACTTCTCTGTTAGAACCGTGCGCGACCATAATAAAAACGTTATTGTGGAGCGAGGCAGAGAACGGAAATGTGTTCAACAATAATGATGATCTCAATGACGCGGCGGACTTGTTCGCTGCGTCTTTTTTGCCGGGAAGCGCGACGCTGAAGGGTTCAGGTCTCTTCGCGGATGCGCGCTAGGCCTCTTTTATCCGACGTCGTGGAAATATCACGAGGGTAAATAGAGGCCGGTTCTTTGTCCACTCGCACGAGTTATAGCACCAAGTGGAGAAGATACGCGCGACTGTAATTCACCTTGAGCCTCTGAGAGACGAGGTTGCTGGCTGGAACCACCCGCGGTCGTCTATTTCGGTTTAGGAAGAAAAGGCCGCGGCGCGCGCGCGCCGACCAGCAACTCGTTCGGCAAACACGTTCTGCATGCGCACTTGCGCGCCTCGCCTCACCGAAATTTGCACAGCCGATCGTTACTTTCGATATAGTCCCGCGCTCTTCTTCAGCCGACTTCTTCACCCGCTTCTTCTTCTTCTTCTTCTTCTTCATCCTTCTCGCATCCGTCGTGTGACTCTTAACGCGCCGAGATGACGACGCGACGCCGCGATCACCGCATATTTTCAGCTCAAGACTTTCTCTCCTTTGTGGCCGTCGTTTTTCCTCTTTCCCTTCCCCCTTGTCGGTAATGGCGATCGTTCGTTTCTCGTTGGACGTTCGCTTCAGATCGGTCGGGTGGAAATTTGGCTGCGACCTGAAAGCGATTTTCTACGCGCATCTTTATAGCAGTCAACGCCACGTGAGAGAGAGAGAGAGAGAGAGAGAGAGAGAGAGAGACAGAGAGAGAGAGAGAGAGAGAGAGAGAGAGAGATTAGCGGGAGACAGTAATTTGACAGTGAACATTTGTTTCTCGTGTAAATGGATTACGATTTACATATTCACGTTACGAGAGCAGCCCGACATGGAGCAAGCTGTAAAGTGCACGACTAACGAGTCCGATGTTACGTTACAAAAGAAGAAGAGAGAGAAAGAAGAAGAACGATATCGTCGAGAAGCGAACTGCAGAATCGATGATAATCCGTTTATTAACAATGATTATTCGACAATCTCTCCGTTCCGACCTGGTAAATTCATTCACATCGAGCGGACAGATTCGTATCTCTCACCTCGTTTCCACATCCAGATATACATCTGAAATGTGTGTTCGACAAAATATATATGTTTAGCGAGGGCGCGTATCGATTAGAATAAGCGAGTAACTAAACAGCCGTAAAGTGGGACACGCGTCGGGGAAATTTTCATTCGGGCACGCGACCCTGCGTGCGACGTCGATGCGTGCCTCGGCCGTATCGAATGATATACTACGTTACGTTAACGTACGTTACGCAAAAGTCGCCCGTTGCGCGTGTCAACGATCCATCGCGTGTCGCACGTGGAAGCACCATTGGCGCGTTTATGCAGGGTGTAAGCAAACGAGAGCTCTGTTTCGCGTAAACACGAAACGCTCGCTCTCTCTCTCTCTCTCTCTCTCTCTCTCGCGCAAAAAAATTGGAATTTTTGAGTAAAATTTGAGCGCGTCTCAATTTGTTTGCGCTCATATCCTTCGTACGCGTGTCGTACGTGCGTGGTTATGAAGGGACGAGAGAGTGAACGAGAGAGATGTTCGCGTCGAGCACGTTTCGTGGCGATGCACGACGACATCGGCTTTTCGACTTTTATCTACGAGCGACGTGGTTCCCAAAAGTTTCCGGGTCGCGAATCGAGGATCTAGTTTGTGCGACATTACTAGACGGTTTTCGTGCGGACCGAGTTTTTTTCCCTGAAACTTACTTCCACGTAGTCTTCGAAACTGCGATTTTCGAAGAAAACGACGAACGAGAACGTCTCGAAAGTTCACGTCCGATCTGCGGAAAGTATCGTCAAAAAATTTGATGTGGACGCGGACGATTCTCTCTCTCTCTCTCTCTCTCTCTCTCTCTCTCTCTCTCGATGTCCCCTACGAATTTCTCGAAGAGTAAGATATTGATCGAGACTCGTTCCAACTAATATTTCGCGAGATTCACTTTACCGTACACGGCGCACACGCGAAAATGTGAACTTCATCGTGAATAGGAAAACTTTTGTTCCCGGATTTGTCAATGCGTTTTTTTTGGCATTTATGTGAAACTTCGATGGAATTAGTACGGTATCAAGAAAAGATTGCGAATTCGAGCTTTCGGTTGTTTTTCTCTTGCTGTACACCGTTGAAAGCTACAAAACAACAACAAACCACATCTTCTTCTGCAGAATCGCGAGGCGCTGTTAAAGCTCGGTAATGATCGAGATGAATCTGAGCTTTCGATCGCGCGAGAGTAACTGTTCTGCCATATAAAGCTCGACTTAACTTCTGCTAACATGTTCACGGGCTGTCAAGCATCCAAGCAAAGTAATTATAAACGCTAAACTAATTCGCTCAGAAATTTCCAGCGTTTACCTATACTTTTCCGAAGTAATAAAATTATCATTAGTGAGTAATTTTATAACGTTAATATTGACATATTGATGGTTATTTTTCTGTGGAGCTAACTGTTTGTCAATATTTACTTTGGCATACCGCAACTAATGGATCCCGTGCACGGTTACTTGCCGTCGGCCACGCAGACTCGCGGAAGGCAATCCGAAATCAATCGCTTATATGGACGTTGTTCCACGTCAGTCGACGTGTATTCGTCTTCTCTGTGATATAACGTGTCGCAGACGTGCCGTGCGCCTTAGCCAAATCCTCGATAACCGATGTCTCGACGACGAACGACGGATGTTTTAATAATCGGGCATTAATCTTTGAGTCACGCGCGGTCGATCGACTCTCTAATAATGGATGAGGATTACAAGATTCCCTGCGAATTATGAGGGTCGTAGGCGCGTGGGAGTATAAAAAAGCCGGCCTGCGAATATCGATTTCCAGCTTTTCAGACGAACCCTGTATACATTTCAATGCCATGGAAATGGAATAGCCGACGTCATATCGCGGCTCGAAAGTGAATGGAGGAACACGGCACGTGTTTACACGCAAGATGTTTGTCTTTCTGTCTCCCGGCCGCGAAACGACGTCAGTCGCGAGCTCCAGTTCCGAGCTCGTTGATAAACTCTGACTTCGTGACGGCGCGCACGTCCCGTTTTTTCCTCGACACTTTATCGGGATACATGCTTGAGAAGCTTAAAGAAGGGGGGCGCGTCTCGCACGTCGCGCCTTTGCCGGACTCATCGGAGTCTACATAATTCGCAAAGTAATATCGATAAATAAGTGATACAATCGAGCCGGCGGGAGCCACATTCTCTGACGGACACGAACTCTCTCCAGGATTGAAGTTAGATGGGGTCAGTTTCCCGGGTGTACGTCCAACTTTGAGACAGCCTCATTAAACTGTACTTAATTATAATTCCTCGGAATATACGTACATCTCCGGTCGCGTGGATACGTCCCGAGCCGGTAAGCGTCGGCTCGGGAGGATGTGGCCGTAAATTTAGTTTTCTAATTAAAACGTTAAACCAACGATAAAGCGCGCGCGAGGCCCGATACTACTCCCCTCGTTATATTGAAATCTCGCGGGACGCGATGCGCGTTTATGATAATTATTTTATTCTTCCGCGTCTAGTCAACCGCGATTATCGATTTTCGTTGTTAATTATCACTGCTTTTACTTCGGCGCACGAGTCAGGGATACTATTCTACTCGCGTTCACGATATTATATCACCTCGACTGCTCGAAGGTCGACGCGGCTGATTTTCCACGTTGCGTCGCTTTTTATTTACGTTACCGTCCATCTTGATTCGTGCACCTTCGGCTTACGTTGACGTCCGATTCGCTCCCTTGGCTTAGGTCTGGATCAGTCATGAATCGGCTTTCCGGTGTGTATCTCTGACGTAGACACGCGTCAAGTTTCGGCGATCCGGCTGTATTGCATCGAAATCAACCAACTGGTCAGCCAACTGGTTGATACGGATTCAGCCTAAGTTACCCACCGCGTGCCGCTGGATATCCCTTAATTTCGGTGAGAGAATCAACGGCCGTTACGACCGTAATTTCTGATATCAAAGCTCAAATCCGAGCGATATCCATCGCGGATCTTTCGGTTCCGATTGCAATTGATATCGGATTGCGGGACAGTATCGGTAATTGCTTCTTAGAATATCTTCGCATTATTACACGCTTCTTGCTCCACCGAGACACACTTCTTTCCTCTCTGGTATTTATCGAGCGAGTCGTTTTGCGTCGTCGAGAGAAATCTCTCGGTAGTGCAAGAGAGTTTATACAGAACGGCTATGCGAAAGAAACAATCGAGAAAATGTTTCGCTCTGCGTACTTGGCCAAGATATCCTGAAGAATTGTTTGTTTGTCGTTTATGATGGCAAGTTTTAGGAATTGGAACGTAAATTTCATCCAAGTGACAATCCAAGTGAGCTCGCGTTTGTCCGCCTCAGCGTGTTGAATGCATCTCCTGAGAATACTTTAGACTTTAGGATCTTCGTAAATACATTCGCAGATTGGATTTCGGATCGTGTGTGCGAAATCCAACCCCCTCAGAGCGAGAATGAAAACACGCTGCCTCGCGCAACTTCAAAGTGTCCGCGCGGCGCGGCGGGTCGGCCGCCGATCGCCGCTGGTGGGGGTCGACGCGCGCGGCCATGTGCTCGCGCGTAGACGCTCGATCGGCAATCAGTCGACGCCGCGCGCTCGCACCGGGCATACATTGTCGGTGGTTTCTCTTCTCGCGCGCCCCGCGATACGCGCGACGTGCGTAACGGCGATATTAACACACACACACACACACACACGAGCGACAGCGAACGCAGATAGAGTCTGTCTCTCCCGTCGCTCTCTTGCTCTCTCTTTCTCGTTGTCTTTCTCTCTTTCTCTGTACGTGCGCGCGCGACCGCGACGTATGACTTACGGTGTGACACGTGTGCTCTCTCGTCGTTCCTCCGCGCGTTCTCCCGTGCAACCGAGTGCGGCATTACGTCTGACGCATTTTTGCAGACGCGCTCGCTCGCTCGCTCGCTCGCTCGTTCGTTCACGATGCCTCGTAACCAGTTCCCGCATCCTTCGCGCGTGTGACGTGTCCCGTCGAGAGGGAAAGCCGTCGTGAGGAAAGGAGCGAGTACTTTCCGAGAGAAAGAGAGTACCGGAGCTCGGTAGCGGATAGCGTCTCGGAAAATGCCAAGGTGATCCCCTTTGCCCTCCTCTCCTCTTCCTCCTCGTGTGCTCCTCGACGCCTCGGGGGAAAAACGCACTCGCGTCCCGTGCGAGTCCGTGTTAGAACAACGACTACGTGTGTGTCGGCTGCTCGTTCATCCTTTTCTTTCGCGCGCGCATTCGCCGCGACAGTCTCGCCGATCTCGCACCGTCGTTGAAACCGCGCGAAGAGGTCTCGCACACGCTGGAGCGTGATCGACCTCGATCGACCGACATCGTCGCGCCTGTCGATCGCGGTTGAGAGCCGCCAGGATGCATCACACGGCGCCGTGGTATCTGCCGTGGGGCCTGAAGTTGGTGCCACTGCCGATTCCACCAGGACACCCAGCCTCGGGCATCCCGAATCCCGGCTTGCACTTGCTGGCACCCTTGCCAGGAATTTACGCCCCGGAACCGCGTAAGGTGAGCCGCAACTCTGTTGTCTTTTGTGCGAAAAACCGTGAGAGGCAGCTATGTTTGATCTCTCTCTCTCTCTCTCTCTCTCTCTTTCTCTCTTTCTCTCTTTCTTTCACTAACATTATCCAAAGATTTACATCCGAAGATCGCGTGTATACAACGCTCCTCTCACGTTTTCGTACGTCTTGTGTGAGTCGGATTCACGTGTTATTTTGGGATTATGCACAACGATGTTGAATGGAAGTTGAACGCGATTGTCTCAATGTTCCCCGAAAATTGAGTTAAACGAGCGATAAAAGTTGAAAATTGTTTTCCGGTCCCGAGCGAAAGTCCCGAAGTTCAAGCGAGATGCTTCCCATTCAGCTTTGCGAAGTTGTAATTTTATTCGAGTCTCCGTGCGAGGTTTAAAGTTGGTTATCGCGAAGTAAGCGTGCCCGTTCTCTTCATTATCGCCCAACGAGTTGGCGTTTGTGTCCCTCTCGTCGAAGAATCCTTTCTCGTCGAGCGTCGAACGACGGTCTCTAGTCACCGTGAAGTTCTCCACGTTGTCTCGCCGGAAACCTACACGACGTCCGGGTTGCTCCCATCCCGGGAAAAACGGTCTTCGCGAAATCACCAACGCATTATTTCGCCTCGCGTCAATGAGAAACTCGCTTTCCCCATGTGATTTATTTATATCCGGTGATATCAAGAACGCGCACGCGACGAATCACGTCGCGGTGGATCGTTCAGAAGCGACGATTGCTGATTACGAGAACGGGTTACATCCAATTGCAGCGAATGTTATAGGCGCTGACGTGAGCGGCAAAACGATGAGCCGCGCGCGCGTTCTTGCTGCTCTATGAATCATTCTGTTTTGTAAACGGGTTATTGTATTATCCCGTTGGAGATGAGCGACAAAAACATTGCTCTCCTCCTTCCCCTTCCCCCCCCCCCTCTCTCTCTCTCTCTCTCTCTTTCTCGATCGATCGATCAATCAATCAATTTCTTACACACATTTTTTGTTTGAACTCAAATGTTTCGCTCCCACGCATTTAATCCGACAAACGATCACGCCGCTTATTTATTACAGCATAAGTGTATCGTAATAAGTGTGCGCAGTTTATTCCTTCTGATTATTCGACAGATTTTTATCGCGCGCGGCGCCAGCCAGCGTCGCTCGAGTCGTGGGGAACCGGGGGGAAAACGTTTGGATGTCGCAAAATCTGATAAAGGGACCTCAGAAGCTCACCGAAATTAGACCCGGCGCGCAGTGCGCAGACGTTTCATATATTATTACAATTGTTAACAACGTGCAGCGGCGTAGCGGGTCCTCCTATTTATAAGTAATGAGATCTGTCCGTGTGCCAAATTCGATCCAGTTATCTGGCCCGTTTGTCTTCACATGCGCGCTTCTATTCTAGGTAAAATCTAAATAGTCGGCGCGTACGAGAGCAGCGAATGCATCGAAAATAACCGGCGGAATACTTGTCGTCGCGTGTATTAGGGATAGCATGACAAGCGTTCATATGTCGGTGCGCCGCGCGCATGTCGTACGCGAACCAAGTCAGCAACCCTGGCCAACCCCTGGCGCGGGGATCTCCTCGGATTCGAATTCGTCCGAACACCACGCGAGGAACGATAGGGCGTTCGCGGGCAGACGTTGAATATTTCACGATTCGCCTTACGTGAGTTACGGTCCGACACGGGCCGTGGGGTAAGCGCGAGGGAGGCAAAAATTGCCGTGGCTGGTATCGGCGATAAGCGAGCGAGTCAATTCGCACGCGCTCGCGATTCTGTGACAAATGAAAGACACTCTCGTGCCCTTTTCTTTCCGCTTCTTTTAGTCGTGTTCTTTTAGCCGTAATGGACGACTTTGGGACTTTGGGCCAAATTGTCCTCGACAACGCGAGCAGATCAACTGCCGTAATGAGAGACCTTTGCCGTATGAAAGTTTCGCCGTGTGTCGCGATCGAGCGCCGCTTGACTCGCAGCTTTGAACTTGCCGGAGCCGCGCCGCGCGTTTCATTAAACTCGGTATAAGCTCGAAAGCGTAAATCTCTCGCCGCGTGCTTGCGCAACTTTCGGTGCGCAAGCGACGGCGCCCTGGCGTAATGCTCTCGCATTTAAAACGTGCTTTATTTTATTAGTAGGTTAAATCGATCTCGCGAGAGCCGCGGGGCCGAGGGCAGCGCGGGAAACTTTTATCCGGCGTGCGCGGAATCGACCGTTGCTCGGTAAACTTGACCTTACTTCAAGTTGCAGGACGGTATCACCGTAATCTCCGCGCAAGAAGAATTTAATCTCTCTCAGCCGAGCGTGTGCGACAGTTATACGCTACTTGCTCTATAGCTCGAATAAAGACATTTCGCTCCGCTCGGTCGGAGAAAGAGCGCGTCGTGTGGCGGCGGCTCCCACACGTAGCGAGTCACATAATGAGATTAACGGGGGCAAAGGTCCCCCTCGTTGTTTCATTTCGCCTCCCTCTCAGGCCTCCGTGTCTCCTCGGTCGTCCTCTCAGGCCGTCCTCTCAGGTAAACCGCCGGAGAACTGGTGGCGTTGCGTCGCGTCGCGTCGCGTCGCGTCGGCTGAAAATTCGTACCGGGCAAGTACCGTCGTCGGAGCGGCGGATACGCTCCAACGACACGGTAAACGTTTCCCGAGTGCATACCTATAATTTGACGAGCACTTTGCCGTCACTTTGCCGCGCTCGCATTTGCGGAGACGCTTTTCCCCGTGCGACTCCGCGCGCGCATTCGCTCGCTTGCCGCGCTCGGCGCGCGCGACATTACCGTAATTCGTGAAATATAAAGTCCTCGAGACATAAGAGAAAAACGTTGCGAGGCTAGGCGAGGCGAAGACGGCACGGAAACGACCTCGCTTGCGAAGTTAACGTCGCCGGTCAATTGAGAGCTTACTTTCTCGGAGGCGTTCGCAGTCGTATCGGACAAATTCACTCGAGAAGCGAAGAAGGAGAGAGAGAGAGAGAGAGAGAGAGAGATAGAGAGAAACGAAAGAAACAGTCGGCCATATCCTGGCTTGATTCGAGGAGAATCGATACGAAAATCGGTGAGCTTTCAGGACTGAGCCTTGTCTCGCGTGAGTCTCGGCGGAAACCTATCGATCGAGGTGTGCTACTGCCTTTCAGGACATGTAGATCGCGGATAAAGGCTGCAGCCGAAACGATCGCCGAGACGTGTCGTTACGCAGGAGATATACCCTCGCGTGCACCACGGACGCGCGAAAATCGAGGACCATACATACGAGACTTTACGAGCAAACAGGTGCGCGCCGTGCGCGCACCTTTGACGGTCTCCGGCGCGGAGACTCGTTCTACCTGCCGTGGAAATCTACGCTCGATCGACCGCATTAATTCGACCTCCGCGCCGCGATGCGGAATGCTCTCTGGCAACTGAATTTTCCGCCAATGTTTTTCGGGAGAAAGTAGAGAGCGTGCGAAGGATCGATATGTATTAAGAATAAATCCGTTTTGTGTTGTCAAACTGTTGATACTAGGTGCGCAACTAAGTTTCCGGGTTTTTTCATCAATGAAAAATGGAAAATTTCACGAGAAAATGGTTTGTTCAAAGTATCGTCCCTCGCTAGCTACACATTTTTGCCATCTCTCTCTGGCAATACATGAATACCGCGACGATAAAACGACGCGTCTTTGGACCGAAGCCATTCATCCAAGCAATTTTGCACTTGTTCGAAATTGGCCAAGTGTTGCCCAGCCAAGTTATGCGCCATCGACCGGAACAAGTGATAATCGGAAGGGGCCAGGTCTGGTGAATACGGCGGGTGCGGTAGCAGATCCCATTTCAGCGTTTTGATGATGCTGTCCTGGACGATGGAAGTGCGATGGCACGGAGCGTTGTCGTGCTGCAATATCACTCGTTCGTGTCTCGTGTCCCATTCTGGCCGTTTTTCGAGCAATGTACGGTTCAAATTGATCAGTTGTTGTCGGTAGCGATGCCCATTGACAGTTTCGCCCGGCTTCTTTTCAGCAGCTCATAGTACACGATATTCCATCGATGTTGATCTGGCTTCGCCAGGTGAAAGCCACGATTTTTTGCGTTTGGGATTCTCGAAATATATTCACTGCTCATCGCCAGTAACAATTCGATGCAGGAAACTCTTTCTTTCATGTCGCAAAAGCAAAATTTCGGAAGTGGCTCTTCGATTTTCCATCTGTCTCTCAGTCAACTCATGCGGCACCCATTTCTCTTCCTTTTGAATTTTTCCCATGGTATGTAAACATGGTTTGGAAATACCTTGGCGAGTCATGTTCAATGCCTCCGCAAGTTGATCTTGTGTTTGCGTATCATCTTCATCCAATAACGCTTGCAGATCGGCGTCCTCAATTGTTTTTGGTCTTCCGCAGCGCTCCTTGTCCTCAGTATCGAAATCGCCACTTCTGAAGCCACTTTTCTGAAACCAATCTTCACGGGTAGTTTTCGATGGTGCATGTTCGCCGTAGGCCTCCTCAAGCAAACGACGTGCTTCAGCTGCACTTTTTTTCAAGTTAAAGCAGAAAAGCAAAGCTTGCCGCAAATGCTGTTTATTTGGCACAAAACTCGACGTCTTCGTTGTTAGAAAAAATATTTTTTTTCGATGCGATATGTGTTGGTATTACGACTGGTTACTGTTAACAGATGTCCAGGCTATAAAAAAGACACAACTTCACAGACATGTATGTCGACTACATGTGTCGTTAGCGCCATCCATGTGTGAAACCCGGAAACTTAATTGCGCACCTAGTATTTTCCATTTATGCAGCGCGCGATTGCGCACAGCGGCAGTTTCGTTCAGTATCGATCGCAAATATCGATAATCCCATCTCCACATACGCACACATACATATTCCTTCCTTCCTTTATTAGATTTTATTTAATTTAATTTTCGGCGCGTCCATGATCGGTGTGTTGCCTTTACGTTCGATTGCGTCTTCTACGGTCCGGACGATGTATCAACCGCGAGAATTGGACAGCGGTCGATCATCGCGTGTCGATGATTTTTAGGGATAACTCGGTGATAACTATGATACACGTGTGTGCATATTTGCTTCCCATCGGTTGCGCCGCGAATTTCATAGGATGGCGACGTTTATTTATTTATGATCGTCGAGCCCGCATTGATAGCCGCGAGATAACGTCGAATTCGGGGATTTACGCGTGCGTTAACTTGACACATCTTCGATAAATCTCGGCGAATGGATATTTATGACATTTCGTACATGCGTTCGCGTTTATTCGTTCGTCCGCGACGTGTTTACTCGCGGCGATTATGTCACCGCGGCAGTACGTTGCATTCGATACTTCAATGTTTTGTGCGGAATAACAAGTGTCAAATCATTATCTCTCGATTATCTAGTCGAAGGAGTTACGCAAACGTCCATTAGTTTCTGTACAGACCATTCGAGCGAAGCTAGACGCTAGACGCAAGCTTTCTGTTCTCGGAAGAAGTTGCAATCAAGTTTCTCTGAGCGAAGTTTTAATTCGAAGTCGTTTTCATAACTTTTCCATTTTCAACGCCGGACATCTCGGCTATTAATAAGTCGCGAATTAAAGTTTCCTCAGGATAGATGTTAAATGTTAAAACGTTTATACCCGCGACGTCCATTCGCGATGTTGAACTTGCGAGAGAGAGAGAGAGAGGGGGGGGTTTCTCTCTCGAGTTCTTCAAAGTCAAACAACACGCAGCTCGCACTCGAGCTCTCGTTCTCTCAATTAAATCCGCGGCCAGATCGGTCCGCAGCGCTACGTAAATCGTCGGAAGGACGCTTTTCTTCGAAGTGTATGCAGTCTCGCTAATTTCACGAGTCATATACCTGTTACTGTTGCAAACCGAAACGTGAATTCTCTGCAGCGAATTCGCGCGACGGAATCCGCCAATTAGATTCTCAGTCGTGTTAAACGACGAGAATCCGCAGCGCGCGGGTACTAGCGTGGCGTGACGACATTCGTGCCATTAATTCACAATCTATTTATTTACCGCGATCGAACGCGCGTTGTAACGTGGCGTTTGATCTTCGCGTCTATATGCATGACAATGCCATCGAGAACGCTCGCTCGTTCTCGCGCGGGCGCGGGCGCGGGGCTGCGGTTATTCCGGGCGCTCAATTATCTTCGCACAATGACTCGATCGTGAGCGAAGCGTCGCGACGATTCGGAGCTGTGTTTCGTGTTTTGGAGTTTGGACCGGCTAAATTTAATTTACAGAGAGATCGAGCAAAGTTCACCGATTTGACGAGAAGTCTCCCGCTGAAGTTTAACAGCTCCTTCCACACGCCTCTCTTTTACGTACGGATCAGATCAGACGCACACATACACACATGCGTACATTAGCGTGACGTCTCTACAGATCTTTATGTGTGATATGTAGCTTCGAGTGGAATTTTTGATACCCCAAATAATTCCGCGGACATCTGTCCGCCGGATTTTTCGTTATGTCGAACGGAGGGAGGAGGACGTGAAATGGAAGGAAAATGGAGTGGGTGAGTGAGATGGAGAGAGAGAGAGAGAGAGAGAGAGAGAGAGAGAGAGAGAGAGAGAGAGAAAAAGAGAGAGAAAAGAGAGAGATATATAGAGGCATAGAGATAGAGATAGAGACAGAGAGAAAGAGAGAACGAGGGAGAGGGAGATAGAACGCGAGCATTACGTAATATATAGACCTCCGCGTCGTTGACGGATGACAGGAGCGTCTTCTCGGCTGCCAGAACAACCGAGGTTAGATCTGTGTGTGCGTGTATTTATATAGCGAGAAGAGTATGACGGCCTCGTTCGACGGAGCGAGCGGTTAGCGCTTCGCCGACAGCGGCGTCGGAATTAGAGACGGCGGCGTATAATATCGATATTCTCTCGGACTTGTCGATAAACGGCCGAAAAACATTGATCTCTCGGTCTCGTCTTCAATTTGCATACATCATATCTCCGCCCGGGGAAGCCGGGCGAAGCTCCATGTCGTCGATCTTTATGTTCCGCGCTTTTTATCTTGGGAAGAATACGGCACTTTGAAAAATTACGGCATGTTCCGCGAGAAATATCGATATCCCGTACGTGTCGATAATTACTTATTGCCTTTATCGTCACCGGGAAAATCTCTCGTTCTCACGAGGGAGTGAGAGCGGATTTTCTGGGATAGGGAGATGGATCGTGCGTGCGAGTCGCGCAGCATCGCGAGGATCGGTGATTGCGCGCGCGCGCGCGCGCGAACAGTTGTAATCGCTGCTTGCTGTAGTAGGGAGAAGTACACGTGCGAGTGTCAGATCGCGCTCTCTCGCCGCGGCTCCTGCGCGCGATCGCTAATGATGTCGTTTTTATCACGTCCGCCGAGGTTGACGGCACCGTCTTGTGGCGTCAGAGTGTATCAATCACTCTTATCGCGTCCTCGCATGATTGATACGCCGGGGAAATCGTAATACACGAGGAACGGGCGGCGTGTGGGTAAATCGACAGGTGTTGAGTGTCGTCTTCGGACGAAAAGAAGAAATGGGATCGCGCGTGGAAATCTCTATTCTTTTTTGTCCTTTTTACGACGAGCGATTCGGAGCAGAAGACTGGTATCATCCCTGCTTGTGTGTCGTCGGTTTCCTCGCTTATTGACGTTCTGAGAAATTCACGAATCTCGCGAACGACTCGCTCAGAGTGGATCTTCGCGCTTGTTAAGCTCGAGGAAAATTTTTGTCCGCCTTCTCTCGCTCGGAAATCACTCGCGTTCGATTACACAAGCGGAGAAGGAAAGGAGCGGGGTATAAGGTTGCAGGCGATGCACGTGCTCGCCCGTGAGACACGCGGATGCTACGAGCCTGCACGTATTTCGGTCCCTAAGCGTGCGCCATTCGACTGTCTGCGGATGGCGAGCGGTCGGTCTCTCCTGGTTGCCTTTGCCATTTCATCGAGACAGCACTAAGACGCTCTCATCCGTCCTATCGCCGTCGAGATTCCACGAACTTCGATTTAGTGATGAAGTGCATCCGCTGCAGCGGAAGACATGGCAGTCCGTCAACGGGAAGTTCATAACTCTCTCTCTCTCTCTCTCTCTCTCTCTCTCTCTCTCTCTTCCTTCTGTCTTGCCGTTTCTGTCTTGGCCGGAGATACGAGTTGGCGCGGCAATACGTCTTGTGTATGATAAATTTCTCTTTATTGCTTGAGCAATAACTATCATATATCAATTAACACTAATAGCGCGCTATACGCGAGCAATTGAGTACGCGATGTAAGACACGTTTCCGTTACGTAAGAATACGATTGACCGTAATATATTGTGCGCCGCAAATATCATCTATTTTAACTGGATTTCATGGAGAAAGAAGCTTTATAAATCAGCTTATAAATCTTATCGAGTCCCTGTTGCGAAGATATTCGCAGCGCTACGAAATTAAGTAATCTATCTTTGTCGATTCCGTATTCGAAAGCATTGGCTAATTCCGTTTGTCGTCCATGCAGCTCTGCTGCTTCTTGCGTTCCGAAGTATCTCGACACAGGATATCGATATCTTCGCGACCTTCGCGCGACCTTAGCGCGCGCGACACGAGAGCGGAAAATCAGAATAGACACGTATAAAATATCGCTGACGCTGACTAGCTGGAATCCGGAATGACCGGGCCGGGGGGCAATAAGGCGTCCAAAAATGGCCGTTTCGCTTTTTTCGTACCAGGTAATTATGTAATGGCGCTTCTCGAAAGCGAAAGAACATATCCCCGCGTATTACGAAGTACGTAAAAGAACGCGTATTTCTGTATCTCGCGAACACACAGTTTTTCTGTCTGCGATCTTTCGACTACGTGATATGTACATGCTGCCCTCCCTCTTCATCTTTCTCCCCGAAGAAAAAATAAATGGAATAAGAAACAGCGCGAGATGCTCTCTGCGTCGATAATAATATACATTCGTACAATTTATGGCTTTACGTGGGAGTGGATGTGTATATATGCGCGTACATAAAATACAGTATAAGGTATACATTAATAGAGAAGTATAAGCTCTACGACTACGCGCGCGGAAGTAAGCGAAAGCTCCTTACGGCAAACAGAAGCATAAACTCGAAGCGAGGTTCGCCTTAAGGTTCGCGCAAATCTTGAAAGTCGGCTAGCTTCGGAAAGTGTATCTGTACGCGCGTGCACGGATGATATACGTGCACGTGCATCTCTCTGCAATACGGTGCTATACTACCATTAACCAAATGAAATTTCAGATATACTATATGTGTGTGTGTGTGTGTGTGTGTCTGTGTGTGTGTATACTCTCTACATAGCCGGGCTATATTGGCTGTGACTACCTGGCGCACAGCCTCGCGCTATCTCGGAATATTATTATGTACTGTACATATACTCCCCCGCGTTGCATTAAGTGCATCACCCACGGATATGGATGAACCAATAATTGAAATTCTGCCGGATAAGTTGTAAGTGAACGCGTTCATAATTCATAGTTCATAGTTGTGTATCATCGCAGGCTCGGTTGAGTGACAAGTTTAGAAGGCTCCAAAGCCGAGGGAACTTTAACACGCGACGCGTTCCGGTCGCGCCGATGGGGGAGAATCGGGAGTGACGTAATTAAATGACGTGCGAAAGTAACGTGCTAATGAGGGAAGTTTGGATGAAATAAGAATCTAGACAAGAACCTACACACGGCACACGGTTTCGACGAATTGCAAAGTCGAACCTGGGTGCCTTCTAATTAGCGTAAAATTCCTCAGTAACTACTATTCGTCCTGTCGTTCCGCGCTCGGCTCTACTCTGACTTACTCTGACGCTTGCGCGGCAAGCAGATGATGATGATTACCGGCCAAGTACTCGATACGTATCTCCCTCCCTCTCCCTTTTTTCATTCCGATCTTTCTCCCTCGTTTGCGCTCGCGCGGCACGTTGTCGCGAACGCCGCTGAGTCTCGCTTCGCGCACGCGACACATGTGTGTACACACTTATTCATATGTGCGCAACTATGCACTCGTGTCGCTCAAACGTCGCGTCTCACAGGCGCTGTCAAACGACGACGGAGGAGGAGGCTGCATCCCTCCTTGACGGCTGGGCCGCCCTTTCGAATTGCCAGGTTTATACATATAAACCTGTTTCCTGGCGACGGCGTCTTTCGCGCGTGCACGTGTCTCTTCTGATATTCGCTCACGGCACGCGCCAAAGAGGGTAGCGTGCACTGTGTCTCGTCAAGTTCACATGGATCAACGTGCCGCCGACTTGCATACACCGCGCCTTTCTCACACTTTTTCGGACTCGCGCGACAGCCGCGCGCTTTGATCAAATATTTACGTGGGCTGCTTTATCCGTGGCCGTCTCGCCGCGTTAATCTTTTCTGTCTCCTCCTAGCACCTTCATTGCTGCCACTTTTCCCATCCTCCTTCGTACGTTGTGCTTCTTTTTTGCTATCAATATTTTGCTCACATGTGAGAGGTGAGAGGCAGAGAGATGTAACGCGTGGCGTTATATTTGCAATATGAATCTTAAAAATAACTACGACGTATATCTCAAGCGGAGAAGTCGATGCGAGAAGTTAATCCGACGTCACGCGACCGGAACATTGGTACGGCGTGAAATTCCGGAGAAACGCGGCGGGAAGCTTATCGATATTTTTCCATCCTCTCTCTCATATTAACGATTTATAAATGCCGCGAGTCTTGCTGCGAGACCTCTTTAATATCCGCGTGTCACACGAAATGCTCCATCAATGACTCGCGCCGGGCCGGCCGGCCCGGCCGCCGGGATATTATACGGAATGAAAATCTCGACGAGAGAGGAAGAGAGAGAGAGAGAGAGAGAGAGAGCAACGGGGGCTCTCCGGACTCCGGAATATATCGCGCGACGTTTGTTCTCGGACATCCGAGAAATATTTATGTTGACGGTAACCGTTGCGGTCGCGCGCGGTGGTTTTCGGTGAGAAAATCGCGTCTTCCGGGACTGTCTGGCGAGAGAGACTCGGAGCGAAGAACGCGCTCGCCGAGAACATGCCGCGTAAGTTTATCTCGTAAATCGTGTCGATTGCATTGCTCGTTCAGTCGCTCTCTTTTTATATAGGTCGCTTATTAGATTTGACCAACTATGCCGAGTATTTCCGATATCACGGCTTATCCGTTACGTCCCCCTTTTTTTTTCATCGTGTAGCGGTTAACGCTGCGATAACATGCGAGAACTGTGCGCAGCATAATCGATTTTGCTTGTTTTGCTTAGGTAAAAGGTAAATTACAGTTTTACATCGTATAATTTTAAGATAATTGGTCAAGTTTTTTTTTCGCAATTTGCGCAGTTTTTGTTAATAGTATTTTCACGGTACGAGATAATTTCGCGAAGAATGTTTTCAGCAGTTAGAGCCGTTCCTCAAAAATAGCTTGAGATTTGCGAAATCTTTCTCTCTCTCTCTCTCTCTCTCTCTCTCTCTCTCTCTCTCTCTCTCTCTCTCCTTCTTTGGATTTATATCAAATTTTCGCCTCTTCGAATAACGCGCTGTCACGCGGCGTGGCACGTGGCGTGTGTTTAATGAAGGATATAACACAGGTGCATGATTTGAAGGATGAAACACGAATTTACATGCGAATACAAGTTCGCGTTAGCTAATTAACGCGGCGAAATACATGACTTTCGGCCGCGTAAGTGAAAATGATCAAAGCAGTGAACAGTTTTTTCTTTCTCTTTTTTATCATCGAGTCGACAGTCTACATCACGAAGGATATTCATTTGTACACTCTGCATTAATACTTAACCCTGCAGAATGGAGCCAATTTCTGTCGTGCGAGCACCGAGATCAGATCGCGCCGAGATCTTGTAGCTATTTGTCACGTGTCCGCAGAAATATGACGGCAGTCACGGAAGTCGCTCGTTTCTTTTCGACACCGTCGTGACACAGAGATCTTTCGTCATGATCGGAACGCATCTGCCATTCCGCTTTTACGTAATCGATATTTCTCGCGATACGTTCTCGTGTAACACACGAGAACTGACGTATCCTCTCTCTCTTTCTCCTTCTCGCGCACGGGGTCGCATCGAGATCATTAATATTATACGTTTTATCCCAAACTATATTTAACGTCGTAATTAGCGCGAGACGGATGTGCCTTGCACGTCGAGTCGGCTCTTTTGCACGGCACAACACAAAACCTTTCCACGATAATTGAACGATCACGGCCCATTTAATGGCCGCGTCTCTGAGATGATATGTGAGCGTTGTCGCGCGACGTAGATTTACGCAATGGCACACAGCACAACAAATATTTTGGCACTGGTCAGTATTCGCTGCCACGTTTCGTAATCGCAGAATTTACCGTCGTCGTCGTCGTCGTCGTCGTCGTCGTCTCACGCCTCGAGTTCGCCTCGGCCAAATAGCAGCCGGGCCCCTGGGAAGCGTTTCCGAATAATTAGTCGCGGGTCAAGGCTCGCGCGCGCGCGCGCGGTGCTACGGGCAACAAAACAGCGCCGGCTGTAACAAAACGAAAATAGGAGAGCTGGGCGGCCTCGAGCCGTTCAGCCACAGTCGGCGCTACCGCGGAGACGAATTCGATTTTTCGTCAGGCCGCGCGCGCGCGCGCACGCCGCATAGCGTTGGCCTATTTAAATTTCTTTAATTGATAGATGCCATATGAGTCGCGTGCCTCAGACATGCCCTCATGGCCCTTGTCGTTTCGACAGGCGGGTCGAAAGAGGTAATAAAGTGCAAGGATACTTGCTCGTGGCAATGCATCGCCGCCCGCTTCGGGGTTACCGCGCTCGCAAAAATTGATTTCTCGATGTGTGTCGCAGGTGGGTCGTGTTTATCGCGTAATAACGTGCTCGACGTAACTAACCGGGAGCTCGCGAGGACTGTTAAGCGCTGCCGAATTAATCCTGCGAGTCTATTGGTATTCTAGATCTATGTTTCTCTCTCTCTCTCTCTCTCTCTCTCTACCTCTCTCTACCTCTCTCTACCTCTCTCTACCTCTCTCTACCTCTCTCTACCTCTCTCTACCTCTCTCTACCTCTCTCTACCTATCCAATGAGTAAATAACGTCGCTGTTGTGTTGCGAAGTTTAGAATTTACTTTTTTTCTGTTTTTCAAAGTACAAACGAAAAAACGTGGTAGGTCACAATTTTTGATCGATACGTTTCGACAAGTAACGCTCGAAACGCGTTCGTGTTTTTTATTTATCCGGAAAATTAATTTTGATTCTGCATTTAATCCTACCAATTCTGTCGAGCTTGGAGGGTATCATGCATATTATTGTCCTGCCTTGACGCAATAAATAATTGTTGATCCGCTGGCATCGAAAACCACATTTTTCATTTCGATGTATTTGCACAGCACACGTAGTGTCAGTTGTTAGGCCCCCTCGGCTTTGTCGTTTAGCTACGTACAAAATCTAATCACGTCAACGAGACAGCCAGTATCTCGATTTATGATATTTCTTCTTTAAATATTACGTCGTTTCGCGGTCGGGACGTGTCATATTCGGTCGCTGCGAGTATGCCGTAATCCGGGATTCGTGGCGGCTTTTCGACGGACTTAACGTTCGCGAGGGCGGCCTCGGCGGAGTTTTGCATGCGAGTAGCTCGCCGCACCTCGACGAGGATCGTATTATCCCTGTATCTGCCATGATCTCTACACCGCGGAAACTTTCGTGTTCCGTTCGAGTTTTGGTCAGCCGGTCAGGGCGAAGGGAGAGCGTGAGAGAGGGAGAGAGAGAGAGAGGAGAGGTCAGACACACGGAGGAAAAGGCGAGTTCGTTAAAGCACAGTTAGATAGGGGATTAAGGATGTCCGAAGATATTCAGGCTACGATCGCAATCAGCTGATGTGTGTCGGCAGAGCGAGAGATGCGTGCCGATCTCGTTGGATTAGATCTCGTGAGCGTTCTTCTACCGGCAAAAAACATTGCGCGCGTCGGCACAAGTGCGAAATAAAAATTCGCGACTAGATGCACGGACAATCGGCTCTCTCTCGCGCGAGAACGCTCCCGAAATATTCCGAGAGCCATGAAAACACTTGAACTAGGGACATTGATCTTCGCTCACTAATTACTTTTCACAACCTCTTTTATGACTTTTTAACCCTATGCAAAATTCATAATATCTCGTCCGAGACTGGCGTGCTTGTATCATCCGTGTGACGAGGAATGCGCGGACATTGAAAAGTGGAAAAAAATTTTTTTGAAATTTTTAATATTTCGTGCGACGTGTTAGAGAGAGAGAGAGAGAGAGAGAGAGAGAGAGAGAGAGAGCTTTCGGGACAGCTTTAAAATTTTAATTTACCCGTAACATTTAAATTGAATGATGAATTAACCGCAGCCATTTCTGCGCGTATTCTTTTTTAATTATTTTTGGATATAATTGAAATTACAAATAAATGAGAAGAGACACGGCGTACAGATGTGCTAGAATTTAAGTACTCAATGTTGGTTTCCTTTTTTTAGAGTTTTTCTTTTCAGCGTACTTTAATCCGTCTGTTGAGCGTTTTACGCGGTCACCCGATTAGATGTCAAATCGACGAGCATCCCGCTGCTACCGGGAGTCTCAGTCGGGTTAATAGGCTGACTCGCCCTGTAATTGCTTAGAAGTCGGACTATCGGCCAGGGTAGAGCGCGTTTGCTGAATACGGGAAAAATGGCCTCGGACATCCCGATTAATCGATTACTCTTCTTCGTCGGAGAGTTAAGTCGAATCGCGCTCGTGCGCCAGGCATTTGCTCGTAATTACAGCGCCGATAATGGTCGGCTCTCCGGCTGCCGAGATTCGCGCAATAATGAGTGCCGCTTAATCCTATCTTCGTGAAATTATCCCGGATCGCGCGGCGCGTTCCGATTATCTGCTTCGCGTAGTTCCGAGCGCCTGCGAGCGAAATATACTCCTTAACGGCGCCGACCGACGCCTCGTGAATTTCGGTTACACCATTCTGAATATTTAACGTTCCCCGCAATATCCCGCGCAGCAATATACGTACGTTATCGCAATTTCGCGAGAGTGTGATATTACGTAACGCAGTGACGAGACTCTCTCGTGCCTCTTGCGACGAGGTTTTACTAAAAATATATCCCGCGCTTGCGATATGTAGAGTACGATTTCTCTCTTTGGAATTTCTGTCATTGCCAATCGTTACACCATCGTGGCACCATCGCGTAATTGAATTCAATTAAAAATTGCGACAAAAGGGAGGGGGGGTCGATCGCTTAACAACGCTCGAACATCCGCGTGTGCCTCGCTGGATTCAGAATTCCGCGTTCTCACTGTCGAACATAATGTTCTCGAATTATGCATTACCGAGGTAGGAACACGCTGGTAGTCGCTGAAATTGCGCTGTTTATGTAAATGAAATTGCAACGGAGATAAAAGGTTCTCTCGAAGTTCCGTTCCCGCGAGGAAGCGGCAACGGAGTCTCGCGCACTTTTTTATATGGAAAAGTTTGTAATTTACAGCGATCGCTAATTATCTCCGCGATACTGCCGGCCGAAAATATCTCGCGATGTACTTGTCGCGTTAAAAAGACCAAAGTTAAAAAATATCGGGCGTTCGCATAAAAAGTAATATTATGTTTTCATGTGAAGGATGCACACAACGGAGAGAAAGCACTCGACGAACCAGACTCAATTATTAGCTGCAATCGAGATAATCTCGATCGAGATTGGCGTCTGTGAAGACCGCCGAGAAAAAAAAATTTAATTCGATACATCCGTAAACGTGGAAGCGCGTCGGTGCGATATCGAGAGGAGAAGAGCCGCGCACAGCATTTTTACTCGGTTCGTTGCACTCGTTCGTCATCATGACGGTCGGCCGGGCGCGGGCTGTGCTAAAATCAGAGCTCCATCTTGAGACTTTCGAAGAGGAAGAGAGCGAGAGAGAGCGAGAGAGAGCGAGAGAGAGAGAGAGAGAGAGAGAAGGGGGGGAAAGAGTTTCTTTTCCAATCGATATCACAAAGCGTAGTCTCATATCACGCGCTTCTCTTCGAGCTCGACATTCTCGCGTTGCCTCTCTTTTATTCGCGCCTCGATGAGGCGAAGCGCGCGATGAAAAAGCACTTGGCACGCGAACGTCGATACGTCGCTGCGATATGTTATATTCTCTCTTCGGTGGGCGGCACTTCCCCGGAAAGACGAGTGTGGAACACGCGTCGCGCGGATATAAATGATGGATGCGACACGTAGCTATCTATCCTCGGGATTTGCATTATTATATCTGCGATATCGAACCAGCGGCGAAACAATGGAGTCGCGGTCGACACGCGGCGGAGACGGTAATACACGATGGTGGCGTTACAACGGCGACGGCGATGATGGCGACGGCGACGAAGAAGCTGGGCGTTTCAGCCGCCACCTAGCTACCCTGTAGAGTCGCTAAAGGGACTTGCTCGAGATTAACGCGCGTCCCGACCGCGCGCGCGCGCGCGTGGCTTAAAACGGCCTCGTTAACTTTCACGTTATTTTCCGCGGAACAATGAGACCTCGCCGAAATATATCGCCGTGACGTTTATCCCGCGCTTGACAAGAGACTCGCGATAACGCACGTATCTCATTCCGCCGCGGTTGCCGCCGCGCTGGAGCGTAATTACTACGCGCACGACGCTGCGAGGTAAAAGCGAGGTACAATTAGCGGTCGGCGACAAACACCGGGACGGGGGAGACTGTGCTTCCTCTCGGAAAATAAACATTAAAATTGCGTGCAAATATAAGGATATTCATAGGGAAACCGCAGCTGCCGCAAAACTCATCCTCGAGCCATTCGTCTTCCACTTGGAGCTTCTCATTGCTGCTCATCGCTCAACGACAGGCATTATCGTCGCTCGTCAAGCGTGAATTAAAGCGTCGTCCGTCGAGCTATTTGTTGACGGCGCGATCTTTGTTAATCGCTGACGAAGATAGCGCAGCGACTAATCCGACGGATAAAAGTCTCATTGAATTGTCCTTTCCCTCTCTTCTCTCTCTCTCTCTCTCTCTCTCTCTCTCTCTCTCTCTCTCTTCTCTTTTCCTTTCTTCCTGCTGGGCGCAGCAGCTCGACGAAGGATCGACGTGCGCGGAAGGAATGTCCCAATGTCCCTCGGGCTGTCGGGCGAGGTTACACTCGCTAACTCCGGGAGTGCCGTCGCTGCGAGGAGGGACTCTGTCGGAGGCGCTCAGAGTCCGCGCGAAGAGGGACATTACAAACGCCAAGACGGACATACGGCGACATTATAGCGATGAGACCGCGCGCGCGAGTGAGCGAACTACGTGTTTTATGCAGAATGTGTATATGCACGGCCGCCGCACCGACAGGGTCGAGCCTCCCCTCACAGGATAGGGCCCCCCCCCGGCTTGTCTATGCGTCGTAAGATTTCCTAAAGGATAAGACGCGGCACCGCCGACTTCGCAGGCTATATCGGCGCCCTGAGCGAGATATTTCGACGTGGTGGTCTCTCCATAACTCAAGTCAAACTTATATTCATCGTTCGGGAGTTGAACAAGTCTGAGCGCAGAGTAGTCTGCGGCTCTGCGATAGAACCATGTGATAATCGCAAGAATAAAAAAAGGCATTCCGCCTTATTACATATTAAATTATATTCCGCGTAATAAATATCGAATATTCGAGTATATCGAATGTTTTAACGGCTACCTCCAAAATTAAATGGACCGCGAACTGATACGCGAACTGATGCCGCGAGAGAAAAGTAGGCCAGGCGTTTTACACGGGCGCAGCTCCGAGAGCAGCCCGCTAATGAAATCACGGCGAGACGTAAGGAAATAGCATTATTTAATTCGACTAAAAATTTCGAATCATGTCAGTCTCAGAGCAGTTTGTGTCGACGCGAACGCAAAGACTCGCGCGTTCCCTCGTTTCTTCTCGCAGCGCGAAGAATCTCGATGTGATAATTGGCGAAAACAGAGCACCGCCAGCGTAACCGCTTGCTCTCGATTGTCCTTGAGAACGAATACCGTGTCACGGTCCTCGAAGATGAATCGGCTCGAAGACAAGCGAAGAAAAAGAAAAAGAAAAAGCGGAATTTGATCAACGGATCGGTCAACCTTGCGCTCGGCCGTCACGCTTCGACGCGGCTCCTCACGTAACGTGACTCCAGGTTGCTTCGCGGTATTTGCATATACGCGTTGAAAGGGAGAGGAGGAGAAACACGTGGCGTCAAGTATCTGCACATACACAGAGATGCGTTTGGTACAGGAAGGGCATGAAGCGTGATTAGCTGGACGTTATGTCGGTACGTTGGGAATCGCGGTGGGTTTATCAGGGAATTATCAGAGACCGGCTTATCGAGGTTTCGTCGTGTCTCACGAACCATCGTACCACAAAATCGTACCTTTTTAAAAATTTGGTGATTAGGAATTTGCTATTCGGAATAACTATATAGTTTGACGATATTGGATTCGAGATTCGATGCGCAGCACGTTTACATGTTTCAACAACAAAATGTTTCAAACAAAAACAAAAAATAATTATAAAACACGCGACCACGAAACAAAGTGTTGAAAAATGTTCCGCCTTTCTCGCCTCTCGTGCGCGGGGAAAGAAGACGCGCTTCGTTTATGCGGAAACTGGAAGAGATATGAATATTTGGCGCGAGACACTACCGTCGTGTCTCTCGATAAAGATAGAGCACGGGAGGAATCACCGAATTTACCGAGAATTTTGGTACCGCGAGAGACTCGATTAGATGATCGCCAGGGGAGATCCTGGCGATTTTCGATAATTGTCGGACCACAACAAAATTTCCCGTGAACCAAGAGAGGGAAACAGTGAGAGGGGCGAGGAACAACGTGTTGTGCTTCTGCGAGGCAAAATGTGAAGTCACGGATAGGGCGTCTTCTCGTTCGCATCTGCGAGATGAGAAATCGGATTTATACGTCGACCGGAGTTTTCGCTCTCGTGCGGGATCATTTCCGGAACTTGGTTAAGCCGCAATACTCCCTCGGAGTGCTGTCGCTCCGCGCGGATAGCCCAAGGGTGGATTTTACATTTTACTTTTCGGAGCACGCGCTCCGAAATCGACCTTTTGAACCGCGATTAAGGACGATATCGTCCGATCTGACGAGTTCGCTCTTGGGAGTGAACAGCAAGTGACAGCGTATCTACCACATTTTTGCGCGATTTCGTTACCAGACAGCAACGTGAAATAGGATATTGCGTAATAAAAGTTAGAAAATTTCGTGACACCCATTATGGCCGACATTATCGTAACAGAAATGCGAGCGCGGGAAAAATTATTTTTCCAGATAAAATTTAAGCGAGACACGGTCGGCTGAAATTGAAAATTTAAGAGACCGCGCTGGGATCTCATTCGGTTTAAAACGTTTTCCCAGTTACGCCGCCTCTCTCTCTCTCTCTCTCTCTCTCTCTCTCTCTCTCTCTCTCTCTCTCTCTCTCTCTCTCATTCTCTCTCCCTTTCCCCTTTTTCTTTTTCGTCGAACCGTTATTTTCGAGGCACGATCTCGACCACGATCTTAATATCTACGCAATCCCTGTCACGGCAATGATAAAAATACGCATGGCTGCGCGTTTCTACGCGGGCAGCGTTACATTTGGCCAACGGCCATTTTATCTGTGCTTATTAAGGAGATACTCTATTCACGATGTCGCACGTGATGATCCTCAAGGCAAATAACTACGTACACGCGATGAGCGCTCAGGCGTTGACGTGCGGAGACCGTGACCCGTCTCTAATCGTCGCGAGTATTCGGATTCGTGCCAGACGGGAGTTTTTCAGTTGAGGAGAAATTAGAATGTCACGCTGCGCTGGGAAAGAATTATGTGTCGCGTTGTTCGTAGATTATATTTGACTAACCGAGTCGCGCGCACGCACGATCTTTATGCACGCAGTGGGCGGTGGTATTATGGCGAAAGAAAGCGGATCGATGATGAAGAGAGAGAGAGAGAGAGAGAGAGAGAGAGAGAGAGAGAGAGAGAGAGAGAGAGAGAAAGGGACGGCGACAGAGAGACGGAGAGAAGGAAAAAGAGACGTCCGCCACACGCAAACGTCAGTAGCGTGCACGTGGTTTGCTGCAGTCAACACACGCGCTACGGTTACGCGATGGTGGCTGACTGCTGTCTCGGTCGGACGCACGAGATTGAAATGACGCGCGGGATCGGCGACGTTTAGAAATTGGACGACGGTTTTCTTTCTCTGCCGCGGAGCATAAACGAGCGTCATTTTTGTTTTATACTAGTCGTTCGAATGGGCGTTCGACGGACGCGTGACGAACGCGTTACGACGACGGCGAGGCGGGAACGCTTTTACGACGCACGGTAACGCAGGCCAGAGATACGATTATTATTTCACGTCGCGTTCAGTTTGCGTTTCCCACCGCGCGGTGTCGATTTCGTTGCTCATCGGTACGATGTAACGCGACCGCGCGTCGAGTTTCACATTTTTACTGGATTGCTGGACATAACGAAAATTAATCGGGTTCACCGAAGAACAAAAATAACACGTACGGTTTCTGTTACCGGTAAAAAAAAAAAAAAAGAAAAAAGAAAAAAGTGCGTCATTCTCGGACACGTCGGAGAAAAGTGGTAGTTTTCTCGGATGACGGTACGCTCGATTCGATAGCCCTTAAAAAATCATCGCGCGGCAGATCAATTTTTGACGTCGCAATCGTCTTAAAGCGTCTTCATTTTCGCTCGGACGACCATCGGAATATTCGCGAGAGTCGCCCGTTCTCCGGTGTTGAAGAAGAAAAAAGAAAAAGGAGTCCTATCGGGGGCGCGACGTAAAAATTCACTTCTAGAACGGACGGCCCTCCATCGACAATGCGAGGGACGCCGCGCTACGCGCGGAAGAAAAGCCATTGAATCGAGCTTTTCGACAGACCGATCGTCTCCGACGTGCTATCTCGGTTCCGCCTGTCGACATCATTTTGTCGTTATTCACGGCGATGATGCTGGGCCGTCCTGCGTGAAAGGAGAGAAGAGACGAGCGACGTTCTCGCCCGAGACAGCCCGAGAATAACTCGCGTCTGAAAAGAACCGACGCAAAATCAATTAGGAATGTTTCGCGACATCGGCTTTCTGCGAGCGAACGAGCTGCGGCTTCTTTGGGTTTTTTCCCGTGTGCTCCTGTTTCGTGAATCGCGGCGAGTATATTATGTCGCTCGAGTATCTCATCCGAGATCAATTCTCGAGGGAAAGAGACGGAGGGGAGAGAGGAGCCTTGTTCACGAAAAGACGCCTCGTTCGCTCGCTGGATCGAAGAATCACCACATTTACGAGGTTTCGAACGATTCGCGTGGACGCGTGGATCGTGAAATGTCGTCGTCAACCGAAGTACCGTCGTTTCCCAGCGTAAACCACCACGTGTTGACACTAGAACTACCGATGCGGTGCGAAGTGACAGGTTTGTTATTTCTCTCCCTAAGATTTTTATAAATTCTGGCTTGTGACGTTTTACTTGCGCTACTTCCCACATCGCATCGCCGCATCAATAATGCGCGCCTCGTGGCTTTCTCGTTGGCTCTATTGATTTATTTGGTTTCGAAAAATTATTCGGATTATCTAATGACGCGCATCCTCTATTCTTGATAGACGTTGAATGTAAGGCCGAAAAAAATAAATCAACATTTTTGCCCTTGCTTAAGTATCTTTTCAAAAACTAGCGGTCTTTTCGACCGCTCCATTACGTAAAAATAATCGTCGGTAGTTGTAACGTTAAACAATCGTAGGCGCGCAGCTTCAGACGGGGTTCGACTTCGGGGTTTCTCTCGTTTCTCTTGTTAGGAAAAGGGATCTACGTGGCGGCGGAAGAATATCTACGGCGCGGCATCAGCGCGTATCAGCATATGCGCGGTGGTAACCGTATGCGAGAACCGAGTTTGCACATATCTTTGAATCCTTATCTCACGCGTAATCGCGCGATCCTGTTATTTCTGCATCGGATTTTTTTCAACTGCCTAATATTAAATCGCGATCGCCTTTCACCGCACCGTTCCCACGTTGTGCTGTTGTCGCGCAAGCGGCTTTTAAATATTTTTCCCGAGCAATTGGCGCGTACGCGCACTGTTATTCGCCTAAATTGCCGGTCCCGTGTGGAAAATGCCTGCGAACGTTCGCACAATGACGGGCATTTTCACAAGGTCCGGGATACAAATTATTATTTGTCGATGGCGACGGGCGCGGCCGGGCGTCACGTACCGCGGGGTCCGCGCTAATTAACTGTTGCGTCGGCTTCAATTAATTAGGATGAATATCGCGCGGTAATAAAGCGATAGCCGGTGCAAGCGTTACGGATCACGCACAATGTCCACATTACGAGCCGCTGCGATCGATCGAATAGCTCTGAATCTCGTCTCGTTCTCGACGCAATCGTTTATCTCGCTGTCGGCGCCGATGCTCGTGACGATGCTCGGGACTCTGTCTGTCCGTCTAGACGGACGCGGCGCGGGCGTCGAAGAACATTTTCGAGTGCTTTCTCGCAACGGAGCGTTCGCAATATCCGTCACGGTGCGACATTTCTTGTCGTGCGCAGCTCTGACGAGGCGTCAAGTCGCGCGCGAGAGTCGCCGCGTCATCACAGCAACGCGGCGACGTTATCGCGATTAAAGCGTCGTCGTCGTCGTCGGCGGATAAATCGGAGGCATATCCTAGCGACCCTATCGCGCCGCGCGCGGACAGCAGTTAATGCGCAACGGCCGCGTTTACGAGTGCAACATGGCGTAATCGCACCTGCGACCGAGAGGAGAGACGCGAGGTGGATTTTGCCGCAACACCCTCGTCGTTCACTTGCGGTCGATAGACGAGCGCGAGCGTTGTTATGACGCGAATATTACGCCGCCACGACGATTACGCTTTCTCTCTCTCTCTCTCTCTCTCTCCCTTCTCCCTGAATGAGACGTTTAGCGGCAGCGCGCGATCGGCACGAAACTTCTCCGTCGGTCGAAAGTAGGTTTCCCCGCTTATTTCTCCTTCGCAGCCACGACAATCCGTTCCGAGGAGGTTCTCGCCGCGGAGAAGATTGGCGAACGAGCCCGCACGGAGGGGACGCCACCCGCGCCGCGTCGTACAATTTCGTTGCCCTTTTTACGACGTCTTGCCGCGTAGCGGCGACGCGGTCCTTTTACGAGCGATGGGTACACCGTCGTGCACCGAGGCGATGCTACCCCGCGCAAACAAGATGCGGATGAAGCATAAATGAAATCCTAATGAGACTCGGACTCTCTTCCGTCTCCGCGTATCCGCGAATCGCCGCGCAGCGCACGCTTGTTTTTCTAAATTTTCCGCTCTGCAACTGTAATGCTTATTTTCTCTCCGTTCTCTCCTTTTTTTGCCATATATATAAGAAGAAGGTTCTTTTCGCGTTCCATCGCGTCTTGTCCGTTCGCAGCGCATCTCCACGTAGCGCATTCTTCCGCGCGCGCGCGCGCGGACGTGGAATCCTTCAGATTAATCTTCTTTACGAATCGCTTCTCCTTACATTTCCCTTACCCCTCCGCTCGTCTTGTTACCGTCCTCTTACTTGTCTACGCTGTTTCTTTCCTAACGTCTATTTGTTCCCGCTGTCGTTGTTGTACTTGTTGCAATGTATCCCCGTTGCATTCCTCCGCCGCCGACGTTATTTCCGCGGCGCATCGTCCGCGCGCGAGAACGGATGTTGCGCGCCGGAGGGAGAAGGGGATGAAGGAAGGAAGGAAGGAAGGAAGGAAGGAAGGAAGGAGGGAAGAGAGGGAGGAAGAAGGAAGTACGACGACGACGGACTCGTTTAACTTTGTACGTTCAAAGCACGGGATCGCGCGAACTTGGCTCAAACAAGTTTGTTACTTATCCCGGCCTTGCTTCGCGCCGTGCGTCCTCCTCTATGTCCTCGTTATATCTACTCGTCTGGAGACTCGTTAAGATGCGCCCACACCGACAACGTCGTCGACGCGCAGGGAAACATCCGAACGCACGCGAGGTCCGATACGATCGCGCGTTATCCTTGGCGATTGTTCCGCCGCGATACTTTCGAACCCGCGAAGCGAGGAATCCTCAGCGAGAGCCGACATAGTGAAACCCTCGCCGGCTCATATTGAGCCGTATGAATTTGTGATTCACGACGCTCACCGAGAATCACGAGTCACAAAAACCGAGTTCGCGAAATGTTCCCGCGAGATCGTCGTACAGTTTCTCGTCCGCTTCGCTCTGCTTTTCCGTTTTTCGTGTTATCAGCTCGCCCGGCGCAAAGCAGCGGCGAAAACAGTGCGAAATGGAGGATCTTTCCCCAATCTGCCGGAGGAAGTCAATGCGAACGGAACGGAAAGCTTCCAATGGATGGGAGGGAGGTGCGAATACCGCGGATTCTAGCGGGACTATTAGTTTGGCGTTATTGCGATCGCGAAAACGTCCGAGCGAGTCCCGACGCGCGATTATAACGCGCGAATTAGTCCGCTATATTTCCGCCGGGAATGAACTCGGGATTAAACCGCGATCGCGCGAGGCCCGCGCTCGGGACATTTGTTAAGAGGATACCGCTTCGCTAATCGCGCGATTGGGCGCGTTAGGACCTACGTCGCGCACGAATTACGTAGGAAATAACGCGAGATCGCGAGCGGCCGTGCAATTTGCCCCGCGCTCGTCAGTTTTACGCTCGCCTCGGTGAATTTCCCATTATCCGTTGTCGGTGGCATCGCCGCCCGCCCGATGGCTCTCGATGGCTCTCCCGATGGCTCGTATGTCGACGTTGATATGTCCCGCGCACCGTTCAGTCCTTTCCCACCAGACGTTCGTTACGCGCGAGATTAACGTCCGTTGCGTTTCGGACGAAACGTCATCGACTTCCGTCTATTCTCTTCTTCTCCCTTCGCCCCTCTCGTTGTTTCTCTTACCTTACTTTTTTCGTCGGGACCAGTCCGCGTCCACGGGAGATTCAATTTTTCCGAGGACGAGTAAGGCATAAAGGTCCGTAGGCGAGACGTACCTTCTTCCTTCGGGCATTCCTTCGTGCGCAAGTCCTCGCCCGATTCCAACGAGATGCCAGAGTTATTAACCGGCGCGAGATATCCGCCATTGTCGTCCGAGAATCCGTCGAATGGCTTTTCCGTGGCCGTGGCTTTATGGCTTATAAGGATTAAACGGTCGTTTTTAACCCAATAACGACTCGGCGGCAGTTTGCCGCGCGTCACGCGCTCTTGTCGATTAAATCCTTTCGCGCAGAGCGCCGTAAAGTTGTAACGCGCCGTTAGTAGGAAATTAATCGGACGCGGGCGCCTCTCGTCACTCTCTCGCCTCTCGCCTCTCGCCTTTCGCTTGAACGTCGTCGCCGTCGTTTCTTTGTCCTCCCAAAGTCTCGACGTGATTACCCGGAGGGGACGGACTCCCTTCTTCCCGATAATTCGCCTTCCACTTCCAGCTGCGACATTTCCGCCGCGGGTTTCGCCACATCGTGCCTGCATATTTTCGCTGGTCACGACTGCGGGGCTCTCGACAGAAATCGGCAACTCGGTCGCGTCTCAGCGCGACGACGGTGCATATATGCACACTCAGCGCACTATGTCGCCGTCACGTTAAACGCGGCTGAGTTGCTGCTTCTCCTCGAAAGCAACAGTCACGATAGAAAGATACAGATATATACAGGTACGCGAGACACTCGAGCCAAAATAGTCTAACCGGAAGTAAGAGGCACTGCTTAAGCGCAAGTCATGCATTTGCGGAATACCCTGCCGAGCGAGTGCAATTAACAGCAACTTGTTTTCACTGCCGATCCTGTCTTGTGCAAAAAAACGACACCTACGCCAACGATGATTCGTTGGCATTACTTATTAAATTATCGCGCGTAAACGCGATACGCGCGGTAATTATACGTACGCTCTCGTTGTATTTCCTTCATCGCTGCATTATCAAAGAATGAACTCGGTCGGTATTTGCCGGGTATATATTCACGTCGACGTCGACATTGACTCCTGGCTCGGCTCGAGCGGGCTCGCTCGCGCACAAAGCGACAAGCTGGTCGTTTCAGGTGCTCAGGTCGAGGAAAGTAACGCGGTGAAAGGCAGGCGAGACGATCCTCGTCGGCAACGTGCGCGCGCGCGCGCGCCTCGAGGTGACCGGCGCGCGGCGGTGGATGCGATATCGCTGCAGGAACGTTAGTTAGTGCCGGCTGTAAAGCGACGCTACGGCTCGCTCGGTGCCTCTCGGTGGATGACTATCGTAAAATCCCGGGGCCGATGCAGTTTCGCCAATAACAGCTCCGGAACTCGGGAAGCGTCTTTGAGCACGATTATTACCGCTCGCGCTCGCGCTCGCGCTCGCGATATTCTTGCCGTTGTTCCCGCAAACTTGCCGGCGTTATCGTCGAGGGCTTACACGTGCACCTGCTGCGTCGCCGACGCGTTCTCTTACCGGAGGTTCATGCATGTTGTAACGCGCGGAGCGTGTATCGTCGGTGGCGGCTTACATTCTCTCGGTTCGGATAGCGCGTGAATATTGAATACGTCCAGCCCGTCGCCCCGCTTTCTTCATGTCGTTCTCCGGAAAATTTGCGCGCTCGTGCGCGCCCCCCATCTCCTCGAGACGCGTTCGTTACGCGGCTGTTTGCCGATATGTCGATCGAATCTCTCTTCGCTGAGATTTTCCGTTAATTAATGTCGACTAATGTGTCGCCAGCGCGGAAGCAGGAGGGAGGGAGGGAGGGAGGGCACGCGCGAGGGCTCCCTCGCAGCTGCGTCGCTTCCGGACCGGCGTCGTCGTCGTCGTCGTTTCTCGTTACCGCGTCATTTATGGCGACATATCGTCGGCAACTCGGGCGATTCGTCTCTATCGACGTTTTAAAAAGAACAGCAGCGGCCCTCGTGTACGCGAGAGCGTAGCGAGGTCAGTCGCAATGCTTCTTCGGCAGCTAGCCTTTATTATCCTGTAGGGCATAAATTTAGTCCCGTTAGGGTGGCGGCGGCGGGAGGATGAGGGAGGGTACGTGTTCGGTCACGTGTGTACCGCTTTCAGTGGCAGGTAAAATATCGCCAGTGGCGAAACTATCGGGCGAGAAAGAATGACTTTCGAAGGAGCCAGTTCCTCGAAAAAGCGAGCGTTTCGGTTTATCGTGGAAAAGCCCCCTTCTTCCCTTCTCCCCGTCGCCCCCCCGGTCGCCGCGCTTTTACAGCGAGGCATCGCCGCGATGCGCACGCGTGGGCGCGCGGCACCGAATACTAAATGGTTTTTCTGGTTTTAATTATTGGAAATCGATCGGCGCCCGCCTTGTTAAATTAGGGAAATGTGACTGCCGTTCCATGTCGGACGGAGGAGAGATTGGATCGCTTCTCGTCGCTAGATCTCTTCATAATCAGCGTAGTCGCGTAATTAGTAACGAGGAGAGAGTAGTTAATTGAAGTGAGTCGTACAGTGCCTGTGCGATTCTTGATCTTCCTTTCTGAAAATAACGACCGTTGTAGCTGCGCTATGTCCTATTTCGAAGCTCGCCGGGCCGCCGACGGATCCGTCGCTCGAAGCGCGCGGCAAACTCTGTCGACATGTTGTCTTCGCGTTTCTTCTCTCACGAGAGAGTTGAGATTTCTCTTCTTCTTCTTCTCCTCCTCCCCCTCTCTCTCTCTCTCTTTCTCTCTGTGGATTCTATTTTGGGACTTTCGGCGGTGACCGCGCGCGTGCGGCCAATCTTCCTCTCGCATCGTCGTAATGTCAAAGTTGATACTCGGTACCGAAATATGCCGACTTAATATCGATCACGCTCGATCACGTGACCTAATCAGTACAGTGCTCGATTAGCGAATTAGCGGTAGCCCAAGAGAGCACTCGGAAGTAATCGCTTTTGCCTCTCCGGACAGAATCGTGCACCTACTCGCTCGCCCTCCTCGTCGTCATCGATCAGCTGATCGTGCTCCTTCAGGTAGAACGGCACAGATACCAGAAAAAGATAATTTATACGTTCAGGGTCGCGAGCGAGAGAGAGAGAGAGAGAGAGAGAGAGAGAGAGAGAGAGAGAGAGAGAGAGAGAGAGAGAGAGAGAGAGAGAGAGAGAGAGAGAGAGAGAGAGAGAGAGTGAAAGAGTCGTTGTCACATATGGCAGAGGGGCGTTTCGATTTTTGAGACGACGATTGCGACCCACATGATCAATGCAGTTCTTATTTGTGCTTTTTTTAAGAGCACGTTGCGATATAGGTTTCGCGAATGCACGAGATCTTTCAATACACGCCTTTTGTTGTCAGCCAAGGATTTCCACAGCCGCTTGTGCTGAACCTTGTTCAATTTTTAATTAGTCGCTCACTTTGTCGAAATGATTCGCGTCGCCGATGTTTGCAAAGAGAAAGAGGGAGAGAGAGAGAGAGAGAGAGAGAGAGAGAGAGAGAGAGAGAGAGACATTTTTCGAAACTGTGATATTTCGGGCTGCACTTTTTTGCTCGCATGACGAATTTCGGATGTCGTGTATCGTTTGTTTTCTTCTATATTTCTTGTATACTTTTTGTATATTTGGTATTTCAAAAAGATTAATACGTTTCTTATTTCATTTCTTATGTGTTTCGTATATTTTTAGATAATATGATTATAAGAATAATATGATTGATAAAAGATAGAAACTCGCGAAGATATGTCGCGAGAATAATGTTTTTTTGTCGCTTTTGTGTTTATTATTATATTTTCGAATAAAATGTCTTGCCTTTTCCTGACAATGAAAAGGAGGGAGTACAGTCTATGTTAAAATAGAAAAACGAGTAGTGAGGCGGGGACGCGAATAATACGAGCATTAAAAATACATTATGGGCGACAACGTGGCAGCTCTCTCTGCTTCTCCCATTTCTTCGCGACGTTTTTGCTTCGCAATAATTAATAGCTTAATGATGAAAGCTCCGTGGGAGCTTTCGCATAGCTGCGACGAACTCGTTCTTTTTTATTTACGCCGTTTTTATCCGGGTTATCGCGGTTATTTTTTCTCCTCGTCATTTTTCACGTCGTCACAAGACCGGCACGGCTGTCAATTCCTCTTGACACTGAACAGCTGAGAGAGGAATTACACGTCAACTTCGACACTTGCATTAACGGACACAAGGCCATCGTACAAAGATATACGTAAAAGCTAGAACGCAAAGTGAGATAACCAATAATGTGCACAAGATAAAATTACATGGATGACATCTTTTTTAATATTGTGCTACATTCCTCGGTTTAGCCATACATTTATGACCCTCGGTTTAAAAATATAACACGATCCTGTAAGATTCCTGTTTTTTCTAAGTCTCGACAAATACACAACATTTGCATAAAATTATCACACTTGCGTAACACATGGAAAGTTGTAGACTCGAGAAAAATATTAACGACGATAAAGACGGATTAAATTATCGAGCGGAGAGATCGATTCGAAATTTTATTTTATTCGTTTATCTCCTTCTTTTTTCCTCCTTCTCTCTCTTGACCGCGTAGTAATGTCGACTGACCTAACATTTTTTATCTCGATGTAACCATTTCAATATGACGCGAGGCGAGTGTATAAAACATTTCGACGGCAAAAAAAATTGGGTTTTTTCGCCGACGCAATTAACAGTTGCGAATACGAAGTCGGCACTTTGATAATTACATCGCATCACATCTCCGAGAGATTCCAGGAAATCCTTTATTATTTGATTCCCGCGAACGCAGAGAAATATCTTTTAAAGATAGCGCTGGTTGGTGCGAGCCGACGTGTCCGATCGCGCGCGCGCGCTGCCGCGTTGCGCAACGCAATTATTACCGCAGCCTCGTCAGGTGAGATGACGCAACCATATAAATAGCCACCGGTTAATGTTTGCTGCACACGTGAAAAATTTTGTCATCTTGCAAAAGAGCCAAGCTCGCTCATTCGCTCAATCGCTCACTCGTATCCGCAACGCCGGCAAAGTGCAACCCGAAACCGTGGTCACTTACGCAACCGCGTGTCCTTGCTTCATGCCGCGACGACGATTCTTTTTTTTTCCTTATCCTTCTAATTTTCGTTCAGAAGGTCGTTTTCTGGCCTTTCCGATTGCCTGGTATATCTGGCCTGGGCTACGATAAATTCCGTCGTGACCTTTCGCAAAGTCCGGGAACGATATCTCTCTCTCTCTCTCTCTCTCTCTCTCTCTCTCTCTCTCTCTCTCTCTCTCTCTCTTTCTCTCTCTCCCTTTCCCGCACACCTCTCGAATATTGATTGTTCGCGCGACGTGTGTGTGTGAAGTCAAATAAATGCAACGAGCGCGAAATAGTCAGAAATGTCGGCTTGATTCTTGATTAATTCCTCATCAATTACTGTGCCGCGAAATAGTTCCGTGAAATTTTGCTCTCGAGGCGTTATAAATGCCCCGACGTGCGATGGGTTGTGGCGCTATTTTAAGAATCGCACCGTGATTTCCCTGAATCGCGAGACTCTCCACACACACACACACACACACAGCGAGTGTCTTCGAAATAAACGGACGATTTAGCATCGATCTCTCCCTCGGCGAAATTTCCCGCTGTTGGTAGCATTGGACGTAGCCGCGACGACGAAACTGTTGTCGCCCTATCCAAGAGTCGAGTCTTGGAATCTCGCTCGTCCAGCTTGATTCATCTTACGGTTGAACGCGACGTGAGCGAAATTACCCGAAAGAGATTTCGCAAGATAAAGAAAAGGACAGAGAGAGAGAGAGAGAGAGAGAGAGAGAGAGAGAGAGAGAGAGAGAGGAAGGTCAACGCGCATTATTCCAGGGTAGACGTCCGCTGGAGAGACAATGACCTCACCGGAGGTGCTCAAGAAGAAGAAAAAGCCGATCCACCGGGATCGATCTGTCGAGCAGCAGAGCCCTCGACCTTCTCTTCGACCTTATTATCAGCGTTAGATATGGGTCCGACGTGAATTACTTTTACGGTTTCTAATCGGTATCGACAGTCACACACCAGGAGGGCTACCCTTTCCACCCTCTTGCCGTCCCGACGCCCACGGGTTTGCCCTTCAAGCGGCCGACCAGCCAGACGGTCGTAAACCCCGATTCCTCGAAACGGAGCCGAGTCCCCTTCTTTCCGAGTCTGCTCTAGGCTTCTCTCTTCGGCCACCCTCGCCTCTTCATCCCTATCGCCACCGCCCTTTCGCCTCTCCGTACAGACAACTCGCTCGCCCCCACTCTCGCGACCGAGCCGTTCGTTGGCGGCAGACACTCGTCGCCGGTGCTAGTTGGGAGCAACAGGCCCTCTTATCGACCGTGCCTTGTGCGTGCGTCTCGCCCCCTTTCGACCCTTTCCCTATTTCTCCTCCATTTCCTCTCTTCCGGAAAGACGGGCAAGGATAAGAAAGGGTGGATGAGCGAAATCGCGAGTTGTTGTTGCGACATTACTGTTCCCGGATCTTGGAACGACGAGATGTAGAAACCGAGGAGGCAACGATCGCGATACGTTTCTCTTACTCAGTTACCCTTCAGGGTTAATGGAGCGTTGGTGCAAAAAAATCAGCGCGAAGGAGACGCGAGAGACGGAATTAGGTGTCATCGGGCGCCCACACGTACACGCACACGCCGTTGCCGGTCTTTGTCGTTCGCTGCTTCTTCCGCGAATCCGGAGACAGAATCGCGCGCGAGTTCCACGCTGGGAACGAGCCGCGTGGCAAACCGCAGACACAGGCGGAGGAAATTAAGCGTAGCCCAACAAAGAAACGCGCCGGATATTAGCTACTAGATGCTCTTGCAAACGAGCAAGAGAAGCGGCGGGCCGGGCGTAGTGGTGGAGATTGAAAGAGCAAAAAGACCTAATTTACTCGCGGTTGAATAAACAATGTAAATTCAGCTCTTCTTGCGAATTTTGTTTCCCACCGACGCGGCGGCGGCGGCGGCGGCGGCGGTTGTATCCAGTTTGTCTACCAAGCAGTCGTACTTTTTAACGCCCCTCTGTGTGTATTGCGATGCCTGGAGAACCGTCTCGGTTCTTTTGGCGGTTTGCGCGGTCGCGCGAAAGCCAATTTGGAATTCTCCCGACGAGGAGACGCGCGTCACCGAAGACAGAAAAAAGTTTCCTCGTGGAGAGAGGCTACTTTTCGCGCAACGTTCGCCTCGTTTTATGCAAACCGCCGGGAAGTAAAGTTAACGCCGCTTCCGATTCGCGCGAGTGCGATATGAAAGTATTCATGTATTCAGCACGGACATTTATTTCGCTCGATCGAATTGAAAATATGTCTTCCGCGCACGGGAGAGATGCGGAAAATCCTTTTCTGGAGGAGAGAGCGAGAAGGGGGAAGGAAGAGAAAGAGACAGCGACTTATTGCATCGATTTATGATTGAATAATAGAGCACTTAGCGAAATAATGTCAGTCTCATCGCACGCGCGCGCGCGACATCCTCGCCGGTGTGGTTCCTCTTTTACGATACTTTTCTAAGCCTCTTTCGCGCGAAGTCACTCTCACGAGGAGGAAGCATCGTCGCTTCGAAAACGTCTTACGGAGATTGCCGTTGTTTGCTCGGTGCAACAGAGCCTCCTTATCGATCGCTCGCGCAGTGCGTAGGCCGCCTCTCTCGCTTCAATTCACCCTGTCGCCCTTCGTTGGCCGATAGCTCGCTGGAAGAAATTGAATTTATTACCTCGCACCCCGTCCTAATCCTTCCCAATTCGCGGCTCGGTTTAACGCGGATTTAAACGTGCCGTGAACTAAGATTATACGCGACGGCGAACATTCGCGAGTTCTGCCTGTTTTATCGCGCTCGACTTTGATTTCTTCACTACAATGCCGAGAGCGAAGTTGCGTCTTTTCTAATTTCGGAGATGCAGGAATAGAGATGAAAATTTGTCCCTGTGACGAACCGACACGTCCAACGTGTCTCGTGTCGAAATGCCTCACGCGTTGTAATTATTCGAATTGGATTTCCATTCCTTTATAGTACAGTTCAATCATTCATCCATGCATGTTGGAAAGTTGGAGGATTGATCGGTTACTGCAGGTCACACCGCAGACTCGTTCGTAGCACGCTTCTAACTTCATGAGCGCATCAGCGAGATTACTTCTCTTTGTAACAACGGACCCTTCCAGCTCGTCCCTATGTGTGCGTAAGACAGCGTTGTACTTTCCGAGATTATATTATAATTCCTCGGGTCGACGACCTCTCACACATGCGATATGCCGCGCGAGTATTTACAATCGAGATTATCGCGGTCTCACATCCTCTCCCTCTCTCTCTCTCTCTCTCTCTCTCTCTTCCTTTCTCTCCCTCTTTCTGCCTTCGCTCGTTCTTCCGCTACGGAGGCTCCTCTAATTTGTGAAAAACTCGGGTTAATCCGCTAAGGCGCGTTTCCGCAATCGCTTATCGTTTTATCCTGCAATATTATCGCGAGCGTTTTGGGAACGGCCGACCCTGCCCGGCCTCTCTCTCTCTCTCTCCTCTCTCTCTCTCATGACCGAGCTCACGAAATTCATAGGCGAGGTCGATCGAAATCACCCCAGTCCCCGTTGCCGCCCTCGCGATGTATAGCTGGCTTCGTTTGAGTTTACTCGAGGATCGGTTACTGCAGCCACGTCGAAACGACGCCCGCGTAGTTTCCAACTTTGCGCATACAGGGTGTGCCGAGCGGAATCGCGGCTATGCCGAAAGACAAACCGAGAGTGCGCAGTTAAGGTTCATCCGCCGCCGCGCCGCGGCGAGATTTGGCGCTCTCGAGAAAAACAACGTCGTACTGAGATCACGATCTCGAGGCGATATCGCGATCGTCTATTCGCTCTCGGAGAGCTCGGGAAACTCGCCTCGAGCGCTGAATGCGCTCGATTTGATTCCACGTTGCGGCGACACCCCGTAGTTGTGCATATATCTGCACAAGGAGGGGAGAGGGCGTGCACCCTCGCGGCCCCGACACGCCGAGTTCGGACGAGTTTGGCTTCCGGTGCATTATCGAATGTACTTACTCTCTACCTGCCTTCGCAAAAGAAAGCGGCCCGGGCTTTCTCACGAGCGCGGCCGGCCGCGATATTTCCCGGGTATCACGCGAAAAAATATATATTCCACGCGGGTCTCGCGCGAGGCGCCTTCCTTTCCGCCACCTTAAGTTGCTCGTTACTGTCCCCTACGGAACATCGCATCGTTCGCTGCTGCTGCTGCTGCTGTTGCTGCTGCATAGGCGATAAGAAGGGTGAAATGTCGACGAGTATGAGGACTTGAGAGAAAAGGAGAGAGATCCCTGAAAATGGAGATTATTTTTAAGAGGGTAGAAATTAACGTCATTCTCTTTCGGCGGATCTTTTGTTTCGCCAGGAGGTCGCCTGTTCTATCAGCCGAGACGAGTTTATTCGCTCATACGGCGCACGTTTGTGTGTGGCAACACCTTGACTATGATACACGTACGCGTATGTGTATGCGCACTTTATTGTCTCGAAATTTGCAAACTTCTTAAACTGCAACCCGCTCTCCGCGGTAAACTTTGCGTTACGTGCAAATGAATATAATGGTTCGAAAAATAATTTGCGCCCGATGCACGAGGGCCGGTACATTAAAAGTTTTTAATTAGTACAAACCGCCGGAGGTTTAATTACGAAGTGCGCGCGCAATGGTAATGCCGAGTACTTAAGTATGCTACTACTTTATGGGATGCACGGTACAATAAACCTACTAAATTACAGCTGCAAACGTAGCAAAGTAGTAGTAACAGCTATTAAAACTTGAGCCGCGGACGGCGCATAATGCAGTTGCCGGGGCGGCGAATGCGCGAGGCTTAACAACTGGTATATATCTCGCTACGGTGCGGATCTGATGCTCTTTCAATAACCATCAATCACGCCTAACTAGTGCGTCCTCGTTGACGGCGAGCCGATGACGACTGCAACGACGTGGAATTGGGTTACGTTGCGCGCGAAAGATTGTGCGGGAAAGATTGTTCGCTGCCGCCGCGCCGCGCCGCGCCGCGCCGCGTCGCGCCGCGAGAAGATTGATCTGCCGAGAGTGGCGTTTTCGCGCGCGAGTATCGAAACTTGGCGGAGACCCTGATAACGAGTCGATGAGTCGTCGTTGTTGCGTTGCGTCCGAGAGAGCGCCATTTTCCTCGGGACTCGATCATGAGTCGTCGACGAAATAAAAGTCGTTCTTTTGTACGAAGGATAGGAGCGAGGCGAGAGAGAAAGAGGAGAAGCAAGCGGGAAGAAGGAGCAACAGGAAGAGCGAACGACGATAAGTCACGCGTCGCACTCGCGAGCCCATTACTCGCGGAAACGAGGAGACGGGATGGAGAAAAGGATTTTCAGCAACTGCTATTGCGCCGGCCGGCCGGCCGGCGACGGACGTAACTAATACACAGCTCGCGCTCGCGCGCGCAGAGACGAGGCCGCGATGCGTGCCTGCGCGTAATCCTTCTTCTTCTTGTTCGTTGCGCTCGGATGCGCGGGGTGCGGGGACGTAATAACCACGAAGGACGATACCTTCGCCTGTATCTACGTCATTCTCGCGTTACAATTAAACGTTCATTACGTCTAATGACAGATCCGCGGCCGCGAATTCCATTTGGCCTTTTTTTTTTCGAGGCTTATTACTTAAAAATACGACACAACACCGTCCCGTGCGCCTCCTTGGCCCTCTTTTCCGCACGTAATCGGCATAATGAGTTTCGTCAGAAACAGCGATATGCCGTTTCCCCCCTCTTTTTCTATTAATGACGCAGTCCCCCGGAGGGAGAAGAAGAGAGCATTTGGTGCATCGCTTGGGCCGCAGACGCGCGTGAAACGGATGGCCCAATTAATGTACACGTTTTTTCCCTCCCGCGAAGCTCACCGCTGCTCTCGCAAATGTAGTCGATATCCTTGAGGAATATATCAGTAAGGGCACTCGTGACTGAAACGCGCGGAGAGAACCGGTATTGCGAAAGTTTTTAATTGCCGGTATCTCTCCGCGAGCGTGTTTCTCCTGCTCCGCTCTCTTTCCCTCTTTCTCCCTCTTTCTCCCTCTTTCTCCCTCTTTTTCTCTTGCCCGCCGTTTGCCGTCGACCTCCGACTTTTGTGCGTTTTCCGCGGAGACCAGCCAGTCTCCTCTCCCCTTCTCTCTCTCTCTCTCTCTCTCTCTCTCTCTCCCCTTTTTTTGTAAATAAAAGTGTCGGCGTCTCTCGCGGTGCGCATCGCCTCGCTTCGTCTCGCCCCGCTTTGCCTCGCCTCGTCTCGTCTCGTCTCGTCTCGTCTCGTCTCTCTTCGCCTCGACTCACCACGCCTCACCTCGCTCGTTGAAACGCGTTTTCGTGCGTGCAAACCGCCACTTTGCGCCAGGATGAGGAAATTAATTAAAGCGTCTCGTTCTCCTGCTTCAGAGGGGTGAGAAGTCGAGACGTTACGCGAGAGAAAGAGAATTCTGTGCGAGGACGCGATACGAGACACTAGATGGAAAAGGGAGGTAGAAAGAGAGAAAGGATGTGGAAATACGGATGGGAGCGTATGGTAGAGCCGGCGGTGTTAATGACAGATCCTTCAACTGGAATTCCGCGGGAATTTTTCGTAGCGAAAGTTGGACGTAGCGCGCGACGTAATCGCGGATTTCGGACGCGTCCAACTTTCCTCTTTCCCCCCGTGGACACATCGTACAGAGTGATTGATCGCCCTAATAGCGAGGAATTGAATTAAATGCATATTACTTGACCGCACTCGGGACTCCGGTCGATCCCGCAACGTCCGAGTTGGGAGCCGAGCGCGTTCTCACCCCCGCCGCCGCCGCCGCCGCCGCCGCCGCCGCCGCCCTTCCGAGTACGGCCTTTCCCGCGCGTCCTCGTTATCCTGAGTGCACGGCGGGTAACGTCGGTGCGCACCTACTGACGACGTTAATTAATGCACCGGCGTTCCGCTCCCGGTACGTCCATTGGCGAGCCGTCGACGTCGACGTCGAGCGCACACCGATGCACTGCTGCCCGTCACGTTGCAGTAACTATCGAGGCTCCTGAAACGCAGCGTCCGCGCCGCTCGCGCTGATCCGTCGCCGCCGCGAAGGCGGTCCTCCTCGCATCCTTTCTCAGTGTGCCGCGCGTGGCCGAAAGAAGGCCATGTATCACAATTAAGAAAGCATAAAATTAATTAATTACGGGGCGTTAATTAATCATGCGGTTTACGCCGGGGTCACCCCCGGCGAAGAGGTAAAGAGATTGGGTCTCGCCTCGGTATACAAATTGCCGTAATTACGGGCCGTAATTAACGTTCTGTGGGCGCGTTACGAATTAATATTTCGGATAGCGGCGTATACAGCTCGCGTAGAAAAAAGAATATTCGCGCTTTTATTTCGCTCGCTCGCTCTACCGCAAGCCGCGGCCCTTCCATTCGTCGTCGTCGCCGCCGTCGCCGTCGCCGCCGCCGCTGCCGCCGTTGTGCGAGTACCGTACACACACACACACACACACACATATATATGTACGGTCTTTCGTTGCTCTTGGGGAAGCAAGATCGAGCGACGATGCGGCGGTGTATGTGTGTATACCGAATGTGAGAAATACGTTCCGCGCGGAATGCAAGTCGCGGAAATGTGAAGGGACGTCGCCGACGGCGAGTTTTGTTAAAAATAAGAGCTCAAGGGATACGCAGAAATGGGAAATTATTCCGACGTAGACGTGATATTTCAGCAGCCGACCGGGAAAGAAGGGAAACTGCGAACACACACACACACACACACACACACACGTGCATGTGCGTCTTTGAAAATATTGCGCGATATTATACGTATATATGAATATACGTTATCAGCTGTTCGTTGGACGCGTCAGAATGATGACGAGAAACGACTCCTCTCTCTGTTTCTCTCTCTCTCTCTCTCTCTCTCTCTCTCTCTCTCTCTCTCTCTCTCTCGCTAACGAGGCTCTCACGCTTCGCGGCCGATGAAAATATTCCAAATTCTCGCTGAAACACGGCGGATATTAGCAGTTGAACGAGCGGAAATGAAATCTGACAGTTTCTCTCGCGCATCCAGCAGATAACTGCAGTTGGCACCGTTTGTCGCACACGTTAATCGTCCCCCTTTATTATTCGAACCGGTTGAAAAATCACGGGGAACTAATCTTCCGGTGCGAGTTACGAAGGACGGTTCGCGAAACGGTGAGATCGCCGCTAACAGTTTAACCGCCGCTCCGTTTAACATCAGGAGCATCTCGCGCACGATAAAAGGCCTGACCGTCGTCTTGACCACACTTGAAGGGTGCATAATTAATATTTCCTACAACGCTGCACACAACGCACACACACACTCTCTCTCTCTCTCTCTCTCTTTCTCTCGCTTAACCCGGTTTCTGGCTACGCCACTGGTGTCCAGAACAGTAGCTACGAGTACGGATCGCAGGTATCGCGGAATATACGCGCCGTTGGCACGCAATCCAACCCCTCTTACCTTCTCTCCCCCTCTCGTCCTCGTCTTCCTCGATTCTTCGGCGGAGACGACGAGGGTGCGCGCAAAAAGGGAGTGCAGAGACCGATCAAAAGGACATCGCGTGTTGGCCGATCGTTCCTCCGTTCTCCCGTTGCCATGTGCCATTTTTTCTCGTTATTCTCGCACTTCAATTAATCTTGCCGTTGCCGCCGGTGTCCGAAAATTACTCATCGTCGTCATCGTCGTGTTGGAACGCAATGCGTCGTCGCTCGCTCGTCCAGATCAGCCGTGAGGGAAAAATTACACGCGCCGTGGCTGATTACTCTCTTTTATTACGTATTCCGTGATACATCGGCAACACACGCTGTATATGTGTGTTCGAGTGTGTGTCCCGGAGAGAGAGAGAGAGAGAGAGAGAGACAGAGAGAGAGAGAGAGGGAGAGAGAGAGACAGAGAGAGAGAGAGAGAGAAGGAGAAAGTATTACTGATCACAGAACGTTGCGTGTCGCGCATTCATTACGCGGTTGTGCCACCTCGTTCCTTTTTTTCGCGATCCCGGTGTAATTCAATTAAAGCGGTGGTTACTCACCCAGCACGTGCTCGCCGTGACTAAATTTCTTCTTAATATATGTATATTCACGCGGCAAGTTCGTCCCTTTCCCCGCGAGTTTCCACGCGCTAGTTATTTCGCGTCGTCTCGGGACGATCCTGCGCGTCCGAGTGGAGAAACTCTTCTCTCGCCTCTGCGGCGTCCTCGACATCGGCGTATTCGATATGGCGAAATGATTTTTGTCGTAATGGCTAGCGCGCAGTTACGACAAACTTTCGCACATATCGCGGACTCATATTGAAGTGGAAAGGTCTGATTGCGCGAGGGCACGCCAAGTTTAACATCTTGTTCGATCGCGGCACGCGTATGAGCGTCGACATGTGTTCACCGTTCCTGACGGGATCGATAGACGTTTAAGCAACATCGCGGGATAATGTCGATTCTTTGAGAGAGAGAGAGAGAGAGAGAGAGAAAGGGAGAAACGTCGATTGCTCAGCGTCGGGAAACAATTAGTGTAAAATACACTGCTACCATTACACTCGCGTGTAAATCAATGACGTGTAAATTATTGACACGCGATGAAGAGTCAAAATTTTTCATTTTTACTAGGAAAAATCGCGCGTCCGTCGGAAAAAGCGAGCCATTTTTTCAACGATTCAATAAGTTTTGACTAAGTTGTCTGCACCCGACGTGGAAATATATCGCGCCTTTGTGTCTTCTGGCTCGACGCGATGCGCTCGTTTATATTGACGTACTTTATGCATCTGCACGATTTTCGAAAGCCACTCGTAGCGCGCGCACGTGCGGGGATCGTTGAGCCGTTTGCGAAATATTTATGGTAACCTGGCACCTAAGCCGCCAATGTTTTGGTTTTGTATATTTTACGAGTTCTCGTAATACGGTCGCACGTCGAGGATTGGCAAACGCTCATAACGACGCGCGCGTGAAATTCGCGAGCGCGCTTCTTCAAGCTCGCGAAATCGCACAGAAGCGCGAGCGTATGCGACGAATGATATCGTCGAGTCGATTCTACACGTCGACGTCGCCTTTCCGATATTCTACAGGATTATTCGCGATCAGCACGTGTACGCAGGCTACACACGACCGATGGCGTGATTTAATTTATTGATCATGTCGGGAAAGTTTCGCGTCCGCACGTAGCGATGCGCGAACTGAAATCGGATCGCGCGGATTCCGGCGAGAACTCCGGCTCTCGCGCGGTACACCTCGATAATCGCGAGCCGCAGCGATTGTGTCGCTTTGTGGTGTTTAGTTTGTCACTTGCGGAGAGTGTGCTGATCTGCTGCTGCTTCGGTGTGCGCTCCGAAACTCTGTGATTCGTGATTCGGATGGGCGATGACGACGACGTCGGATTTCGCTTTTCAGCCGGTGAAGTTCCTCGGAAACTGCTCGCGCTGAAAATAAATTAGCGCTGACTTGCAAATTGCGTTTCGTCCGCAAATACGAAATGGGTAGAAAGGAAGACTGAGAACGGCAGGGCGACCGCGCTGCCGTTCGCGAGAAGCTGACATTATCTTTTTTTTTCTCTCCTCCTCCTTCCCTCGCCATGGCGATGCCGCCAGTTTTCGTATTGATAAAGCAGTTTCAGTTTTACAACGGGATGGTCGCCGTGTGCGCGAAAGGTCAAACTGTCCCGAAGACTTATACCGCGACTAAAGCGTCTGCATATTTTGTAGCGCGACGTTACTTCGTTACACAGTCCCCCGGCTGTGTGAACTAGTTTTAACGCGGTCTCGGCGAAATATATTCGAAAGCGATGTTTGCTCTGAATATCGCCGGATATTCTAATACTTGAGATACAGACGTTGCCGCGCGTTTGAAAAAAAGGAATAATAAAAAAGAGGAAACAGAACGACGTCCTGTGTTTAATATCGTTTGGCGTTTGACGAAAAATTTCGTTTTCCGAGAGCTGTACTCCGCACATTTCCGAGGCGAAGGATATTAATTGTAATTCCTGACGAAAGAGTGCTCTCTCGCTTTGTCAGCCGTCGAAGCGTTAATTTCATGCAACAAAGGCATTACACGTGACAAAGTAGCACCGCGATGATCAAAACGCAGCGTGCGTTCGCGTTTTGCGCTCGCGCCTCCGCCGAGAGCACAATACGCGTCCGCTCGCGGCCGAGCGACAATGCACGCGTCGCCGCGACGCGACGCGTTTGCGGGCGTGCTCTCGTGAAATTTTCGTCATCCGTACGCGCGCATTAATAATTCAGGCCGCAGCTTTCACGGTAAATTACACCGGGATAATCAAACAGTGCAGCAGGTCTTACGTGAGATCGTAACCGCCGCGACGACAATTCAATGAACCGTAATGGCGAGCGAGTGGTCGCGTGCCGCCGCCGACCGCGGCAAATTGCGAGCTCGCGCTCGCAACGAGGGAATTTTCGCGTAGCGTTGGAGCGCGCCGCAGTCCTCTCCCTTGTTCCCGGCTGATTTATTACGATATTATACCCCAGAAACATAGAATCGCGCCCGATGTGCATTATGATAAGACAGCGCGCGCCGCTTCCCGCATTGAAACATTGAAACATTGAAACGCGCGACTCTCCCTCGCCCTCGACTGCGAGAGGGAGAGAGAGAGAGAGAGAGAGAGAGAGATCCCTGCGACCAACTTGGGACTCCTCGTCTCCTTGCCTTCGTCACGACTTGCCAATTTCTTACGCTGAATAATTTCTCGCGACTAATCCTCAAGTTGCGCGAACAAGTTGGCTCCGACGGAACCGACGGAAGTTAAACGAAAAACACGGCGTTGCTGTCCGTCGTCTCGTTTCGACTTGCTTTCCGAAAAGAACTTTTCATTTCCGACCGACACTTGGCACTCGCGATCTCTCCGGCTCGGGCTTTTTCCTCTTTGTCGCTGAAAAACAGATTGACCCGCAACCGTGAAGAATCGTAACTGCATTAGAGAGAGACGTAACGTCATACCACCACGATCATTACCGTACGTGAGGAGTGTCTCATCGGTGAATCTAATCGTCCGCGACGCGGTGAGATACGCGCCGCGGAATACTTATCAAGCGACGTTCTCGCAAAGTTTCTCGCCTTTTTGCATGCGCCGCTCGCGGATTTAACCAGCGGATAAAAAAAGTTGAAAATGAACGAACAGGCGGGCGGGCATGCATGCAGGCAGACGCGTAGACAGGTAGACAGGCAGGTAGGCAGGCAGGCAGACAGGCAGGCAGGCAGGCAGGCAGGCAGGCAGGCAGGCAGACAGGCAGGCAGGCAGGCAGGCAGGCAGGCAGGTAGGTAGGTAGGTAGGTAGGTAGGCAGGCAGGCAGGCAGGCAGGCAGACAGGCAGGCAGGCAAGCTCGGTGGCGCAGACGGAGAAAATGAGATGAAAAAGACAGGCGAGGCCCCGGCACTGCGTCCATTAGGAAATGAGGCATCCCGGGCTTAACGAAGTCGCGACTAACGCTCTCCACACTGCCTCTCTTCTATCCACACCGTGCGCGCGCGCTTTGCCTCGAATTACTCTCGGATTTGGAGGAGGCAGACGCGCGAAGACAAGCGCGTTACACGCCGCGCCCACACGCGCCACTTTGCACTTTATTTTCCGCGCGTCGCGTCGTTTTTTCTTCAGCTGAAGGAAGCTGACGCGAGTGCTCGTCTAATTAGCCTCGGCGCGCGCGGCGAATCACTCGCCCCGAGTCCAATGGGGATTATTCGTAGGCCGACATCGCCGCCGCTTAGATAACGCTTATCGTTCACGCGCGACCGCACCTCGCCGGTTTACCTTGTACCGCGTGGCGTATATCTGTCTCTCTTTCTCTCGGATATATACGACGCTTCTTTTTTGATGCATTACCGGCCGGGAGGATTTCCGCGGGGATGATCCTGGAAAAATGCTTCGCCCCCTTTAGCGCGAATATAATCCGTCTGCATGCTCGCCGCTTCCTCGCGCGCGCGATCTCGACGGCCGGCTATTCGTAAGCGATTAATATCATTGTTACGAGTCGCGGAGAGTATCGGGACACTTCTTCCTCGTGATAGTGATGAACGACGGCCGCGGCGCACGGCGGCGAAATACTCGCGCGGCGAATGATAAATCGTTGTCACGCCAACGCCGGCAATTATTGCCGCCGTTGTGCCGATGGAACGGCCGTTTACGCGGCACGACTATTAATTAACGCCGCTACCGATGAGCAGCCGGCGCGGCGCGGCCGAGCATTTTTTTACACGTCGATCGGCCGGCCGCTGAAAAATTGGGCCTTCGCATTTGGGCGAGGCGCCGCTTTTCGCGCCGCTCTCTCGAGCCCGAACTGCGCGACGATAACTCTGCATTGCCTGCCTGCCTGCCTGCCTGCCCGGCACGGTGACGCTTTATACGCTTTTGCAATTAACGCGAACGCGACGCTCTTTTTGCCGCTTCTCGGAAGAGCTCCGACCGTTAATTCTTTTAATGCCGATGACGGCGGTAGCATTGAGTTAATTGATTAATTTACGATGTCGCTGTGTCACGGATCATTAAGTCGATTATGCGCGCCTTCGAGCATCCAAGGTGCATCACAAAGCACGCTCGCTAATGATACGATCCATCTCGCCGCGGCAATCGACTTAATAATAACGCCGTTCTCAAGCCCGTTTTTTTCCAATTTCTCGCTCGGCTCTTCGGCGATCGACACGACCACGCCGGAAACGTCAGTCGGGCAATTATATCGCGCGTGCGCGCGTATCGTGATTGCGCCTTTAATAAGACGTAAACCGACCGACGAGCTGGTGCTAATCCTTACACGCGAGAGCGGTAATTGCGAGTATGAGGCCGACGATGAGGCGTAACTCGCGCGCGACTCGCGCTCGGCTAATTGACTGGCGAGTCACGTGCGGTCAAGGCGGCGAAAGGAAGTTTCTGGGTGACGGCTCTCAGTCAAGGGTGACAAGATAAGCAGCGCGCGGTCGTCCGGTTAAAAACCAGCCGCATCCTTCTTGGCTCCAGCGCGCTGTGTCCGAGACCGGTCACACAGCCGATCTCACGAGGCGAGTCGCGGCGCGCGCCGGCTGGATATAGTCGCAGCGGAATATCTAAGCGCATTCAAGGCGTACGGTTGTGTCGTGTGCACGTGGATTGGGTCAGGGGACCGAAGGGGGAGGGGGAGAGAATTCCTCCAGCTCCGAAATCCCTCGACCTCTCGACCATTTCGGAGACGACCATGTGAGAGATTTGTAGATTTTTTAACGAAGGATGATGGGCGAGCGCGCGATCGTTCAGCAATCTTCTTCAGTTGATATCTCAGAATTTGCTGCACGTGCTTCTTGTCCCCGAAGTGGGTCAGAAGAATTTTCCTACACACGACAGCTGCGCTCAGAATTTTTCGACACTCTGTATAAGTTGTATATAGCGACGCGTATAACGAGAAACCGCGAACCGTTGAATATTCATACGTTCTCTCTCGCTATAGTTAATATACACAGTAACAACGTCAGAGAGTGAGGTCGGGCGCGCGCGATTTCGAATACAACGCGCACACATCCTCTCTCTCTTATTTCGCGAGGCAAAGTCGATAAGCGTAGCAATTTGGTACGTCGGGCCGAAGCGGCCGGTACCGGGCGCTAACCGAAAAATTCATGAAAAATTCGCGGCTTCGACGCGCCGCGCCGCGACAAAGTGTGGGGAGCCGCCGTTAATGACTCCGGAGTGTATTACCTCTCGGCCGTCCATTCGGGACGCGCGATAAACGGATAAATTGAGTTCCAGCCGCGGCGCGAAGCGCACGCCGCGAATCCTGAATAGAGGCGGCCTGCTCTCGCTCTCTCTCTCTCTCTCTCTCTCTCTCTCTCTCTCTCTCTCTCTCTCTCTCTCTCTCTCTCTCTCTCGCTCTCTCTCTCTCTCTCTCTCTCTCTCTCTCTCTCTCTTTCTCTCTCTCGATTATATCGCCGGTGACGTGACCGAGATGGATGAATCCCCCAACGGTTGGTCCGTTTCCCGAAGAAAAGCGCCGCTCCCGTTCCCCTTTGTCGCGATTCCTCTTGTGTGTTCCGTACGCGCTCTCGGATTTATTCATAAATACACACACGCGCGCGCGCATTTACACGGTGAGAGATTTGCAACAACGATGGCCGCTTTACCTCGGGAGAGTCGTCTCCCCGGGGTAAATCGATAAATATAGCGAGCGTGTGCAATATACAATCGGCTTCTCGTTACGTCATCGTTATACGAATGTTAATTTCTCTCTCTCTCTCTCTCTCTCTCTCTCTTTCTCTCTCTCTCTCTGTATCAGCGCTGTCTGGTACAGCCGTGGAAAGCGACTTTTCAGCTCAAAATCCATCAGACTTGGACGTTCGTCGAGATTTCCATCGAGTGAAAATCTCGCTGGATAAAGAGTCTATCGTCGTACGGAGTCGGCGCGCGCCATGGCTTAATGGAAATAAGAAATTTGGCGCGACGTCGAGCGGTTATCCGTCATCCTTTTCGTTCCCATCGTATAATGGAAAGAAGTCTTGAACTTTTACTAGCGTGCGATTGCACGTACAAGCATGTATTTGCAACACGTCACGTAGCACACGGCAACGGGATCTTTTCGGTCTCGTTTTGCCGCGTTTTTGGCTATTTTAAGGGAGACGAATCGCGACGAGAGAGGACTAAGCCAATTTCGCGAGCGGAGCGCGAGAGCGCGCAAAATGCCCGCGAGAGGCGGAGGAAGAGAGAGAGAGAGAGAGAGAGGGCGCTCGAGATGAACATAAATTACTCCCGACGAACGCCCTTGCACGCGCCTTGACGTGAAAAGCGACGCTTTCCCGACGTAAATTTTTTACATTTTTTTCTTCCCGCGGAGCATCTCTGGCGATTTCGGGATTACGTTTGCGATTCGACCCTACTCTTGGGCCCTCCTCCTCCCTCGAACGACCTCGGCTCGCTCGTTCCTTTTCTCAGGGCGTTCTCGTTATGGTGGAAGGATATCGCAGGGTGGAGAGAAAGAGCTACCGCAATGCAGGCAAGGGCGTTGTCAGGGGCGACCCTAGCGACCCTAAGGCCTCATTCGCGCCGAATGCGCGGCGATCCGTTTGCGAAATAATACCCGCGTGTCCGATCGATCTTTCGATTTTGGCTCGATATGCCGGCCATGCGGACGTCATTTGTCCGTTCGTTCGTTCGTTCGTCCGTTCGTTCGTTCGTTCGTTCGTTCGTTCGTTCGTTCGTTCGTTCGTTCGTTCGTCCGTTCGTTCGTTCGTTCGTTCGTTCGTTTGTTCGTTCGTTCGTCCGTTCGTTCGTTCATTCGTTCGTTCGTTCGTTCGTTCGTTCGTTCGTTCGTTCGTTCGTTCGTTCATTCGTTCGTTCGTTCGTTCGTTCGATCGACCGACTGACCGACCGACCTGCCGCATGCCGTCGCGTCGCGCACCGCGACATTTGTCGGCCGCTTGCGCTGATGCACGCTCGGAAAACTGCTGTCTCGATTCACGTCCATTTGCGAATTTCGCCAGACAGCTCGCGCGATGAACTCAATGAATCGCGGTGTCGATAATATCGCGACGGAATGCCTTTCGAATGACTCGAATGCGCGTAATACGCTCTCGAAATACGCCGCGCTCGATGCAATTATGGCCAGACGATCCGCGCAAATTGCATTACTCGGTGGATATTTCACTGTCGAGCATATATACTCTTTCTTTACCTCCTCTTTCTCGAGACACGAGTTTTTCCGTCTCTCTCTCTGAATTGTCTCATCTCTATATTTAAACAAAGTTACGAAACTGAAGAACTCAATGGAGCTCTTTCCCATAGACTTGTGCACGTAGACCGAGTGCTTCACAAGAGAGCCTGCGGAGGCTATATCTGAAAAGGATGGCCTGTGTGCGCCACAGGCACATTCGATATTTGTCCAACTTCATTCTTATTGCAGAAAACCAGACGAAGATGGGGCATGCTTGTGGACAGTGGTAGGGAAGTATAGCTGGCTGCCTTTATATCTCGTCTTCAAATCTCTCTCTCTCTCTCTCTCTCTCTCATAAGAAGGACTCTTTTCCCTGTGCGATTCGTTAATTATCAAGAGCGGTGCTCCATGTGTCTCCATCGCGCTCGACTTTCTTGTATATTCCCACGCGTCCTTTTCTCTGTCGCGGCAGTCGACTCTTCATCTTGTTCCTTTCTCTCTCTCTCTCTCTCTCTCTCTCTCTCTCTCTCTCTCTCTCTCTCTCGTTGAGGTCCATTCGACGAAACCTCGTGTTATGTGCAGGATACGAGGCTCGAAATCATGCGGAGGAGTCTCTTTCTGTAATCCTGATATCTCAGTGACAGCATTACGGACGGCTAATAGGACGTGCGATGTAATCCCGTTAATTCGTCGTTATGCAAATTGCGAGACGCAATTGCCTAATTGCGTTAACTCTCGCTTCAACTGCACCTGCATTTTCGGCCGGGGGACTTTGTGTAGGAAAGTGGTACTTTTCCAGGGAAGTGGATGGGTGGGAGGAACGGTTTTTCTAGAATTCCTTCACGTACTTCGTAAATCGATTCTCTTTTTTTTTTTTCTGTTTCGTTTTAACTGCACTTTCTGCAATTACTCCCGATCTTTTTGTTTTCCTCTCGTCACTCCGAAAGTCTTCCTCTCTCCCTCCCTCCCCCTCCTCTCTCTCTCTCTCTCTCTCTCTCTCTGCCTTTCTCATTTTGCTTTAAATGCGGCAAGCGTAGGAGGGAGCGGGCTCGAGAGAAGAAACATATCTCACGTCGTCGTCGCGTTTAATTTAATTAAGAAAAGCAAATTATATCAACGTGCGCGAAAACACAGAGTCCGTCGCCGTCGTGACTTCGTCGCGCGTACGAGACGAATTTTCGAAAGTATCTAGCCGAGGGTGATCTCATTTACCCGACTTTCATTAATACCGATTAAGGCTTATCGTGGACTCCGATGACTGTGTTGATTATTCTTCCGCCCGTTTCGTCTGTACTTTCGCGCGTTTCGGCCAAATCGATGCGAACAAGAAGAGAGAGAGAGAGAGAGAGAGAGAGAGAGAGAGAGAGAGAGAGAGAGAGAGAGAGAGAGAGAGAGAGAGAGAGAGAGAGAGAGAGAGAGAGAGTGAGAGTGTGGGTGGAGGAGTGGGAGGAAGAGAGGGAGGGGTCATTACCGGAGGTGGGCGCGTAGCGGTCGAATTATCAGGCGCCAAATCAACCTCTGTCGCGGGGACCGACCGCTCTGTATTTACTCGTCCCATTAACGCCGGATTAGTATGTAGAACGTAAACGCGCGCGCGTAAAATAGAGACGAGTTAACCGAATTACCATAAATCGATGGCATCCGGGCCTTTGGCGGGCGTGCTTTTGCGGCAACATCAACGGCAACATCCAGACGGCGCACAATGGCCGATAATGCCTCGTCCGCGCACGTATTGTGTCCGCGACGAACAACTCGCGGACACGATTCGTCGAATCGCCGTGCGATTTACCGCCGCGCGAGCCGATGATGCCGATAGTCGCGAAAGGAGGCGGCGACTTCGACGAGAGAAAGAGCGAGAATTCGCATACGATGCGATGTTTCGACAAATACAATTAGAGCCGCGTCAATCAGCCGACGTGCAGTCAGTTCGGCCAGACGCGAGCGTGCAAAAAGTCAGCGTGGAATGATAAATATGTGTGTTTTCCGTCTCGTTGCAGGTCGAGTTGAAGCCACTGCGAGAGGCGACGGTCGCGGTGCCCGCGCCGAAAATCACCGAAAAGCGGAAGGCCGAGGACGCCGATGCTAGCAAAGATCTGAAAAAGGTGAGAGCCCATCGATCGCGTTCCCTCGCGGTAGATCGTGATACATTCAAGACGTTGAAGATTCGGGACAAGATATCTGGCCGGCGAGTGACGCTCGAATTCGGTGCCGCCGTTGTGTCGGGGACTTTGCAACTTTTTTGTCGAGCGTCGTTCAGGCGGTGGAGAATAGTTTGATTCTCTCGTCGAATCGATCGCATTATCGAATCTGTCGATCGGACGATATGATGAATCGGTGGTATTCGCGCCTATCGCTTCGCTACATGTTCAGGGCCGAGTCATAGGATGGCAGGGAGGATGGCAGGGGGATGACCACCCCCCCTTGGCGGCTGATCCTCCGGACAGTTAACGCGTTATGCGTTACGCGGCACTGTTCGCCGGTTCCCTCTTGATGTCCATTTTCGAGGCCTCGTAATTCACGGGGTCGAGCGACGGCGCGGACGTCATGAGTTAGGAACAGATCGCATACCCACCTACTACCGTCCGCGTCCGTCTGTCCGTTCGCTCGCACGTCCGCCCGTCGTGTATTTCGGTCATCCTCGTCGATATTCGACGCGCCGCACCGCGTCGTCAGCCACGAGGCACGGCCTCATTAATCTGCGCGCGGCGTACGCTGTCGTCATTAACGAAATAAGCGTGGAGCCGTGAAGCGAGTCGAGGCCGCCGCCGCCGCCGCCGCCGCCGCCGCCATCACCACCACCACCGTCGTTACTTTGAGAAACCCAAGTTGTCGTTGGCGTCACTATTGCGACTAGTCACCGCGAGTCTTTGACGCTTTGACTTGACGCGCCGCGGCGTCTTACGTTTGCCGCCGCGGCGAGTTAACGACGCGCCCTCAATACGTGAGGGAAAGAGAAAGAGAGAGGGAGAGGGTGAGGCTGAGGGTGAGGAAAGAGATGGGAGAGCTTCATCATAGGGGAATAAAAATCATCCGTGGGTCGGGTCTGGGCGCGGTGGATTCGGTTTCATCGCGAGAACCGCGAGTCGTTCGTTGAATATCAACGAGAGGGCAATTTAATCTACAGTTTCTTTCCCTTGCTCCCTTTCTCCTCCTTTCTTGCTTCACCTTCTTTTTGAGGGAAATTACTCGATGGATGATCGCGATGATGGCGATGGAACGATCGCCTCATTGTACGTATGCGTTAACCCGCGTTCGTCCGAGCGATCGAGCGGAAGCTGTTCGAACGGTAAAACGTGTAATGACCAGAAACGTCACGGGCAAAAATATCGAAATTAAAATCAATTTATTCGCGAGAGAGAGAGAGAGAGAGAGAGAGAGATACTTGATTCGTCACGCTCGGTGGCGTTTCAACAATTTTCCCGCGATTAGCTCGCGACTATCGTCAGCTGCTTGTTTTTTCTTCTCGTTTTCGTCTCGTTCGCTCGCTCGCCCGCCCGCTCGCCGACGACGACGGTAGTTTACAGTTCTCCTCGAGCTAAGTTAAGATAGCCATGAAATTAATCGTCCCGCACTGCGCCCGGGTCTCTCTCTCTCTCTCTCTCTCTCCCTTTCCCCCTCCCTCTCTCTCTCTTTCTCGGGCGACTACTCGGGCCGGGCAATAGCTCGTTAATCCGCCATTGATCTAGGGAAGCCCCGGCGAGAGAACCCGGGGCGAGTTTAAATTCGCATTCGCAGCGTCGTTCCTCCTGAATTTTAAGACGTGCTTAAAAATATATCTCGCCGCTCGGCTCTTACTCTGTATCCCGTCCGAGGAATTTCTGATTGCGAAAAGGAGGCGAGCAGAAGTCGCGCGTGCGAAACAGCAACGCTGAATAAATCGACGAGCGAGTGAGACGCGCGGCGGGAAAAAAAAAAGAAGCGAGAAGGAGGAAAAAGAAGCAACGGGAAAACAGGAAATTACGAGGGACACGTCCGCGTTTCTTTCGGCCAGACGTGACAACCTTGCTTGATTCCGATGCAGCGGCTGAAACAACCACCGCCTTACCGGAAGCATCGCGTAGGAAGCATCCTCTGTACAGCAACAGGCGGCGACAAGCCGTGCCAGAGATTCAAGGCGATGTTGCGTACGTGTGTGTGTGTGTGGGTGGGTGGGTGGGTGGGTGGGTGTTTGCGGGTGTGGATGGTCGTTCTCCATTTCGCTGCTCTTTTTGCTGCTCGGCACCGTCGTGACCCGACGGGAAGTACATTACGCTCAATGTCGTATCTACTATCCGACGTCGCAACTCGCGCGGATTTACTCTTCTCTCTTCTCTCTTTCTCTCCATATGGCTCGTGAAATTCTTCACGCGTCACCGCGAAAGAAACGTCGTCGCCGCGCTCGGTAGGCGATACGTTATACCATGCCGCGCGAAAGTAATTTATCTTGCCGAGTCCGTAGCGCCGCTCCGCTGTTCCGGTGCGTCGTAAATTAAACCGGGGATACGCGTAACAGTGACAGACTGTTGCGCGCAAGCCACTCGATGACAAAGTACTTAAGACGCTCGCGTGCGCCGCGTAATAAGGAATAATTAAAGCGCTCGTCATTCTCCGCAATCATCGTCTTATCGCGGACGCGTATCATCGCTCGCGTGGCCTCTTTCGTCCGATCGCTCGAATATCGCATCTCACCGTGCTCTTTTCCAACGTTTTTTCATCCGACGCGAGCGACACGAGTAGAACGTTGCAGACGCGATCTCGAGAGTCTCTCTTGGGAGAGCAAGCAATTTTGAGCGCAGGACGGTATCATTCGACGAGCTCCTTTAAGGCGCCGGCAGGCAGGCAGGCAGGCAGGACGTCGTCGAAACATTCTCCGGTAGGTAGGTTTTCGCAGTACCTTTTATCGTCACACATAACACACAAACGCGCACACAATCGTTCTCGCTCGGAAAAAGATTTCACGCCCAAGTGTCTAAGCGAGCAACGCGAATCCAGCCTAAAGACCGGAGCCGGTTGGACTCCAAGCAGGAGGCCGTATCAGCAGTTACGCTAAATCGGTGGCGCGTGGCCGAGTGAACCGTACATATAACATTCCTATTATATTCGATGTGATTCGGAGCGCGCCATCTCCCCTGGCACGTGTTGTGCAGCACGTTGCACATACGTGCATGAAAAGCAGATACGGCCGTTCAATGCGACGGAATTTCCTACGTCCGAAATCGCGGCGGATGCAGGCATACGCGTGCAGGTCGCTCGCGGCGTGTTATCTCTCTCTCTCTCTCTCTCTCTTTCCGTCGGCCCAGCGGCCGCGGCGGCGACCGTGACGATGCATGCTGCCCACGCGTTTACACGTACAATGTCACGGCGCATATCCCGTTTCCCAAGGCTCTCTCGCGCGTAAATCCCGGTAATACAAAATATACGCGACTCGTCGCCGAGTCGCGCTCGGCGGCAAAGAGGGCTGCGCTGCGTTCCCCCGCGTGCGAAGCCCCTCGGTGCGTCGTAGGGGTGGAGATCCGGCGAAGGGTGAACGTAAATGCCACGTCGCGGCGGCGGCGGCGGCGGCGGCGGCGACGGCGGCGGCAGGGCGAGAGGGTGAAAAGGCCGAGGGAAGGGAAGCTTCGGGACACCGTGGAAAGCCTCAGACGATGAAAGCAACGCGGTCGATCAGCCCTCGGGAGCGAGGGAGAGAGACCGTCGCTCGCAGACAGAGATGGAACACTCTCGTCAGGGACGCGCGGGGTCGGCGGGGCGAGGGTCGTTCGAGGTTGGAGAGTGAAAGGGAGGGATGTTTTAGGGCCGGTCGATACAGCCGAAAGTCCAGAGAGAGCGAGCCGAGTGGCGCGAAAATTCGTGCGGATGGGGATATATCGTGGCGCGGGGGGCTAAACGGAGAAACCGAGGCGAGGAACGGAGGGTGGTTTGTGCCCTCTCCGGTTCTCGCGCGCACCCTCGTTCTCCTCGCGCGTCCTCTTGCCCCTCGCCGTTGCCCTCGCTCCTCGCCCTCCTCGTATTCTCCTACGTCTCCTCTCGTAACTCCGTGCTCTTTGTAGGTCTGGAGAGTCTCGTGTTTCCTCGTCGTCGACGTCGACGTCGACGTCGTCGTCGTCGTCGTCGTGGACGGCCTCGTTCGCTTTCGCGGTTGCCGCGATGACTAACGTTTTCACCCGAGATCACAAACAATACGTAATGGGAGCGTTAATTATTTAAGCAAAAATTTCGAGCAGCCTCGTTACGGTTAACGAGGTACTCGAGCGGGACCGAAGCCGGATTGTTATTCGACGACGGGTACTACTCTCCATTTTTTAAGGCGAGCCAGGCAGACACGCGAAAACACGCGGCCATCGTCGAACAAAGACACCGACCGGTATCTGTCCGTCCGTCCGTCCGTCCGTCTGTCTGCCCTATCTGTCCGAAATAATGAATCACTGTGAATCTCGCGAAGTATTTATTACAGTGATTGTCTCGCGGTAGAAATATATCTGCGCATGGCGCACGCGCCCGATCATAAATTCGTAGGGAGGATTTTGTCGTTCGATCGCGTGTATCGCGAGTGATTGATTGTGCGTTTTATCATCGGACGACCGAAAAATATCGCGCGCGCGCGCGTTCGCTGTCGTCTTATACACGCGCCTCTTGACATTATTATACTCTCTTGACATTCCGCCGATCGCGCGCCGAATCGATTGCGTCGTATTTAATCGCCCGGCTCGGACCAGACGTGTTGTCGTCGCAGTTCGCAGACGTGACGGCGTCAGTCGCCAAATGCATCTTTGGCGAAACGTCGTTCGGCGTCGATTGGTCGTCGCCGTTCTTTGAGCAGGCCGCCGCCGCGCCGGTTGAAACGCGCGCGTGTGCGACGGGCGAATATAAATATAAATATTAATTTTCGCAGATGCTCCCGCTCAATATTTGTTGTTAACTCGTTTTCACGAGAACGGGCCGGGAGTTAAAATGGCCGGTCATTATTGCAAACTACAATTAGCCGTAATGCGATATGGTAACTCGACGCACCGGCGCGGAAAAACGCGACTATGCATCTGATGCATTATTCAGCATAATATTTTGCTGATACGCGGTTACGCTGGTTTAAATCAGAAAACAAAAGCTGCGGCGGCGTGTTATTTTGTTTTCGCGATAGGCCGCGCGGCGACGCGACGCCTTTTGCACTTTTTCCGCGCGGTCGCAAAGCGACTCTGGCGAATGATATTTCAGTTGTTATTGTTTGCCACTGCTGCTGCTGCTGCTGCTGCTGCTATTGTTGTTATTGTTGCTTTCGTTCGGCGTATCACGATACACTGTTACGGCCGCGCGTAATTAGATAACCGCGCGCGCGCATCGCGCAAGTCGCGTCGACTCGCGTCGACGTATCGCCACGTACGGTCTGACGTAATTTCAGCCGGCGATTCACCGAGTGGATTTTCCGAGTCGCCCGCGGCAGCCTAATTACATTCCTGCTGGCGGATAATCGCCGATGGATACGTATATAAGCCCTGCAGAGAAGTCTTCGCCTCGTCTGTCCGCAGTCGCGCCGCCGCGTACTTTCGTCCGGCTGCCGACTGCTGGCCATCGAAAATTCGCGCAGCGCCCCGTATAATCCGATTTACGTGGCCGATACTCCGCGATTTCGACTAATTATTGTCCACGTTAATTAAAACGTGTCGCGCACACGTATATCAGAAGCCATTAATGTAATGCGCGCCGTTCGAACGAGCGAGCGCCATCCGGTGTATGGCGTCGCTTGCCGTTGGTAATTTTAATTAACGTTCCAACAATCGCGGCCAAGAGAGGCGAGATCGTTTTCGCTCCTTGGAAAGGAGCGTGAGCGCTTGATCTCTCGCTTTACCGGGCTACACCTGAAGATTCCATCGTTCGTAATGGGACACGACTCGTGCGTGCAAGCGATCGAACGCATTTTGATTGAAGAATCAAAGGAAAGCCTCAGCCTCGGTGGGCGATATTCTTCTCGAGCACGGTCGGACGGCAATAACGTGTGTCCGACGTGTCTCGCGATAACGTTCGCTGCGACAGCGAATTTCATGCAAATTCCAGGCGACCTGCATCCATCGCGCCGGTGTTTAGGAATTTAAAAGAGGGGGAGGGATCTATATGCAATGCATGTGTGTGCGTATAAATTGCTTACGATTAAATCTACCAGCGGGATGTGCGGAAAGTTGTACACGGCGGCACCAGGAGGAGAATAGCGATAGAGGGGCAGGGGCAGGGGGAGGGGGGCAGACATTTGCCTCGGACCGCGGACACGTGCCTCGATGATTTACAATCGTGTTTCGTTAATCGCGCGCTCGCCATCGCGGAATATCACGGTTCGCCGAGTATCAAAATGAAGCGAGACGCGCATCGGGGCTCGGTAGCGAAGCGGGCGAAAATGCGGCGCGCATTATGCGCGTTCACGTAGGTTAGGCCGCGGAGCCGCTACCTGAGTAGTCGTGGCGCGTTACTTTTTAATTAGGAGCGCACGCGCGCAGTTTCAGCTCTGCCGATCCCCTCCTATCCCCTCGCCTCCGGCCCATCAACCATCACTTCCCTCGGCCCTTAATCGCGCGGCGCGGAGTTTATGCAAAATTGCATTTATCTCGTTGCATCGCGCTTGGCAGCCGACGCGCCGCGTTGTCGTCGTTTTCGTCGTGGTCGCATAATTCCGGCCACTTAGTCTTCCGGTCGCTCGCACGCTTTTCACCACGTCGTACGTAACCTAGACAATTAGTCGACGGCATCCTTCCGTCGTTTTCTTGTCCTCACGGTCGGGCTCGCGTAAATTGCCGCGAGCACGTGTAGCGCGTCGTTGCGAAAATTGCGCGAGACACGTCGCGGCGCGGCGCGGCGCGGCGCGGCGCCGGGAACTTTCGGCAATTTTGCCGGATTTATCGCCGCTGTTGCACGCGGGGCAAGGGGAACGCTCATATATATCGACGCATCGTACATTTCCTTTGCGTCCGCGCCGCGATCTTGCCGTCGCCCGCGCAAATTTGCGCGTATGATAATTCAATAAAGCGAAGACGCGCGCGCGGCTCGGAGGCTTTAATTTCTGCGCGGCCGCAGCTGTTGTCGCGGCGATCCCGCCCCCGTCGGCTTGTCCCCCTTATATTGTCCGGCGGGTAAATGGCGCGCTTTTTGTATGATAAATTTATCGTCGCCCATACGTCAGCCCTGGCGAACGCGTATGGAGCCGTGCCCGACTAGCTGTTCGTCGGCCACTTATCTACCGCGTGCGCGCGCGCCCTTTATTCCAGCCGCGAGTGACAAATAACGCGGCGTGTATATCTCCGTTTTTAATCGGCTCCGCCATAAATCCGACGAAAGCCGTGATTTTTGTCGCGAATTTCATCATCCGACCGGGTCAAAACTGGACCGGTCGAGCCGGCGAGATACAATTTGCCACCTCGAGTTAAGGACACTCGATCGAGTCGGGCCATTTTCTCCCTCTCTCTCTCTCTCTCTCTCTCTCTCTCTCTCTCTCTCTCTCTCTCTCTCTCTCTCTCTCTCTCTCTTTCTCGCTCTCGTTCGGCGCGTATTTTCGCGCTGTTACCGTCGTCATTCACGACGACGCAGCCCCGAAAACGTGTCGTGGCGAAAAAAACACTCCCGACGTTGCCGGCGACGCATCCGTTCACTCTTTCTCTCTCTCTCTCTCTCTCTCTCTCTCTCTCTCTCTGCGCTGCTTCTCAGCGCCTTTTTTTCCAGAATCGAAGTCGCAGCACCATTGTCATGGGAACTGCATTGTTTTATACCCTTTTCCGTCGTGTGTATGCGCGGCTCGCGCGGCTATTTCGAATAATATGTATAATACCATATATGCGGGGTCGCGCGCGACGCAAAGTCGCGTGTAGCCGCAGCTGGCCAAGCTGCTCGCTTATCTACCGCGTTCTTTGTTCCAGGCAAAATTGGAAACGAAAGCGCTGAAAGCGAAGAGGCCGGGATTCACGGACGAGCGGTACAACGAGACCAGCTATTACGTGGAGCACGGTGAGTAACTCCCGTTGGGCGTTTCAGATTTAATCCGGCTGCAGGCTCTCGGGGGGTCCCGGGCCCGTTTAATTTGACGGATTAACCGCGGCGGATTAACGCGTTGCGTCCGCGATCTTAGCCTCGACCGCGACGGCGACAGAAGCTCGCAAAAGTTGACCGCCGCGGTCGAATCTCGTTGCATCTCGGTGTACGTCGAATTTGGTCACCCCCCGTTATCTCGGAATGTCGGCCCCACGATAGCCACGTTAATTAAGCGGATGTGCGATTAACGTTCTCCAACGGGCGGGCAGGCAAATGTGCGCGAGAGCCGCGCTAAAATGCGCGACGATGCGCGCGAGTCGTCTCTCCGCACACACGGCATCGATTAATTTTGAATAGTGTTGACCTTGCACTCGTGCGCATAGGTTTGCCAGCCGCGAGTCAAGTAATCGTGGATAATCTGCCGGATAAATACAACTCGTGCAATAATCCGCCGACTCTCTCTCTCTCTCTCTCTCTCTCTCTCTCTCTCTCTCTCTCTCTCTCTCTCTCTCTCTCTCTCTCTCTCTCTCTCTCTGTCTCTGTCTCTGTCTCTGTCTCTGTCTCTGTCTCTGTCTCTGTCTCTGTCTCTGTCTCTGTCTCTGTCTCTGTCTCTGTCTCTGTCTCTCTCTCTCTCTCTCTCTCTCTCTCTCTCTCTCTCTCTCTCTCTCTCTCTCTCGTTCTCTTTCTCTCTGTGTGTTTTTGTCTCTCCTTCGTCGATACGGTGGTTAGCGTAAACGTTCGGCGTTTTTCACGTCCGAGATGCAAGGACGAGATAGAGAACGAAAATTGCGGCGCAACAGATTTTACGCGGCACGAAACGCGGCCGTCATCATCGATTTTCGATTCCCCCTCCCGTTATTTTCGACTTTCGAGGCAATCCCCGCGAGGCGGGGATTTTACGCTCGATCTTGCAAGATCCTGCTCGTTTTGAGAAAAAAGTGCCAGAGACTTTCGAAAATTTGTCGAGCAACGTGTACACGCTCGACGTTTGCGCGCTCCGTACTTTCCTTCCCACGCACATCGCAGAAGCTCGTGGGCTACTTTGTACTTTTTTATCTAAATATATTTCGTTGTCTCCGAGTAGTTTTATGTAAATATTCTTACCCAGGTATATATATATCTAGGTGTTTCTAGGCGATGTTACATCGCGCGTACTGCGTGTCGTAATCGACGCGTGAATGCGTGCCACGATAAGAGCATACGCGTGCAGCGCTTGAGATAACCGAGAAGACTGGCGTTTGTCTGGCACCTTCGTACGTCAATTTGTTATCGAGCGCTACGTCGAGCGGCCGTTTGAAGAGTTCGGACTTTTTACGGCTCGCGTATACATTGTAGCGCGGTTCACACCTCCGGTGCGGCGGCGGCGGCGGCGGCGGCGGCAGCGCGCTTCGCTACAAAGGCGTGCCCGGCAACATCCTCGTCGGGCATCGGTTCCTTTTTAACGGTTTCGCCGCTCGTCTCTCGTCGATAGCTCCGTGTGGGAAGATCGTAGAGACGTGAGAAACATCAAGTGCGTTGGAAAGCTGACGCCGCGCGCCGTCCCGCTTTCGATGAGCATCCAGTCGTTACGCGTTTTATCGCGGATTAATTTAGCTGTGCGTCGGAGAGTTGGTTATTTTTTGTCAAACGAAAGATAAATTAAAGATAAATGGTGAAAGTCTTTCTCGTCTCACAACGCGTAAAAGTGTTTAGGTAATGTACAATTGTATTATAATTAGTTTTATACAATTATATTTTAATCTTTCGGTATGTACACAAATTGCCTCAAATCACGTTAACATTCTCTCGTTATATGCTTCGAATGTAAATGTGGACGGAGTAACTTGTCGTAACTGATCGAGGCTATGAATAGTTGCATCGGAGTATAACAAGATTGTCGCGAGCCGTCGACGCGGTCTCGTGGTAATTTACACGAGGACGACAGCGTCGATCTCTCGCCGGTGCTGCGAGACGTCTTGTTTTATCGGCAGCTAGCCGAACAACATGTTGATGAAAAGCAATTCTAATATTTCATGGTTAACGAGCTGCGACTTCCGAAGCGATTACCGCCAAACAACGCGGCAGCTTCCGACGCGGCTCCCGGCTAATTTAAAATTCAGATCGAGTGCGGTGGGGAAAAAAGTTGTCGCTTACGCGGGTCTTTTTATCATCCGAGAGTCGTCCCGAGTCCCGGCGATGCTCGCACGAAATCGATCTACCGCTCGGGATAAAAGAGATATACCGTATCCGTCGCCGCGTGTCCGCGCGTTGCCGTTGTCGGGGGCGAGCGGTGTATTACTTCAAACGGAACAAAACTGTCGCGCGCGCGCGCGCGGTGGTGGATATTACACGCGTGGCAGTTAAGTCGATATCTCGACGTTGCACTCGCGGTCACCGCCGCCGTCGCCGCCGTCGGTTTATCGTGTGCCAATACGTCCTGCCTCGATCGGAGGCACGCGCCTCCGGGACGCGTACAACGTCTCCGCGTATTTTCGCGTCACTCGCTATTATTGGCATTGTCGCGGATCCCGGCGATGGGCGAAGGGCGCAGGGAGCTCATTACCGCCCGACGCAATCACGTTGGCGATAATATGACGACGACGACGACAACGACCACGAGCACGATCATGCTGGAGAATAATGAAATTAGCGGTTTCGCGGGGATACTTGTATCGGCTCGTCGTCGTGTGTATATCGGACCGATAATCAATGTGGCCGCTCACGGAGCGGCCGGTATATCCGTTTGCACGAGCAGCGCCGTTCGTTTTTCCCGAGCTCGCGTCCGGTTGCGGGCGCCGTCGCTCTAGAAAAGGGTTTAACGACTCGGCGGTCACAGCGGATCGAATTCCCTCGTTTCCGCGGTGCGCAGGAACGCGGTGCAGTCGGGAGATTAAAAGCTTAGCTGACGAACCGTGCGCGCGCGCGCGCGCGCGCGCTTCCGTGTGGTCGAGACGAGCTTTCAGACAGAGGTGAAACTACTTCTTTACCGTTTGACTCTCCTCTGTTCTCATCGAGGCGGCGCCATTAGAACGGCCAACGCCGTGCGCCGTGCGGACCGGGCGGCGCACGGCGGCGGTATATAGTTAACTTTTCAGTGATACGAGTCGGCGCTTTCTCCGGCGAGCGAGACGAGCCATCGGAGACGAGCGATTAACGTACATTCGCGCGCACGCGCTTGCCAAGAGGAAAGAAAGCGGCCTAGAGCGCCGCGCGCTACAACGTCTCGGACGCGGGAGCGATCGACATTGTCGGATCCTCCTCCGATACGTACGTGCGCGCCAGCGCAGGCTCGTTATCGCGAGTTAGGGCCGCCGTTGGCGCGATAACGGGCCGCGGTGTGTGCGGCTAACGGGTACAGAGAGGCCGGGGGGAAGACTGGGGGAGACTAGGCGAGAATACGGAATCACCGACCGAGTGGAAGACGGCGGAAGAAGGGCCGAAGGGAGGAAGGAAGCGGAGGGAAGGGCGGAGGGAAGTGGTCGGGACGAAGGGAAAGGGAGACGCGAAAGGGATCGATCGATCGGATATTTAGACGGACGAATGGCAATATCGACAACCGATATCTGCTCCACATTCGAATAATAGAGCCGCGCGCTGCTGCTGCTGCGGGCATCTTCTCGCAGCCGCGCGACGGTGTCTCTCCCTCCCTCTCTCTCTCTCTCTCCTACGGCGAAACAAAGACCTATTAATGCCACTCGGAAGACAGACAGCCGCACGTACGTTCTCCGAGCGTCTCTCGTCGTCCGTCCGTCCGTCCGTCTCGCGCCCGTGCATCTTGTGTGCCCTCTTAAACACGTCACGCTCGATCGAACCTGAAGAAGACGTCGACAAGGTAGTGCTTCGGCTACGCGCGCGAGCGTCAGATCGTTGTGGGAATTAAGGACGAAGTATTGTCCGGAGTAGGTCGAAAGCACCCCTTTCGGCCTTTCCGGCGCGCGCGCGCGTGCTCGGAATGATAATTTCCCAGTTCTCCTTTCTTCCTTCTGCAGTGGAAGGAGGGAATAATGAACGAGCCGGAACGTCTTGAAATATGCAGTTTGAAAAAGTATTCAGTATTCAGAGGAGGAGGGAGGAAGGAGGATTGGCGGGGTGCAAATGCTGATACTTGAGGATAACGAGTAACGATTTCAACCGTTGTTACTCGTCGGCGGCGCGGCGTACTCGATGGCGAGCATCGCCGCGCGCGTTTGGGAACGCCGGATTTGGGGAAGCTTCGAAATCCAAAACGTCGGCTTAGCGGCGCGCGCGTCGTACGCGATGGGGGATCTTCGCCATCTGCGCGCCATCGGGGTAACCGGGGTCGACACACACCGGGTGCGCTCTCGCGCGCATTCCCGACGTTCCTAACGTCGACGAAGAGAACGCCGAGGGGGGTGTATCTCTACGTGATTCAAATCTAGATCCGAGTTAAGAAGCTTCGCGGCGTACGTTATCGAGTCGAGGAATCCTGAGCTTCGGTAATTCGGCGCCCCGGCTAACCGCTCGTCCTTTCTCCCCCTGTTCCATCTGCTCTATCCCCTCCCTCGGCGCGAAGCTTCCCCTCTCGTCGAGAGCTCAGTTATATACGCAGTTTCGCCCGCATGATGATCGTCCCGCAGGAATCGGTCGCGCTACGTCGCGCGTCGTAACACACAATTCGAAGGTACGAACAGAGGCGAAACATGCGCAGTCGTTCCCCCCCACCCCCCCCCACTCTCGACGTTTACCCCCCTCCTCCGACGTACGAAAAAATTCACAGAGGATCGTAGTCGATTAGCTCGAACGGCGGCCTCGAACTTTTCGCCAAACATCACGCACCGTCCTCCTATCCGCCAACGCGCGTCGCTCTAATTGGCCCCGAAGACGCTCCTCGCACTTTTGATCCCGCCCCGAGGAACGCGCGTCTTGGCACTCGCACTTCGCGCCGGCGTGCTCCCCGGCGGCGAGAGAATCCGTTGTTGGTCGCCTTGATGCGCCGACACGAGCTCCTTCGACGCCCACCTATCCGCCGGCGGAAACTCTTCTGTGATTTTCTAGGCGTGCCAGACGGCGCTCGAGGCTCGAGACACACTCGCGTTAGGCTCTGGTTATTATAACCAGCGCGACGCCGCCGTCACTGCTGTCGCTCTCGTCGCTGTAGACCCATTTTGTAATTTTTAACGAGAGACTGTCGTTATCGTTACGTTGTCATTGCCAGAACATCATACGCGCAACGACGATGACATGACGGTAACGACCGATTACCGTTGAAAATTATCTACGGTCGATAGGTGTTGTAGAAAGGACGGCTCGATTGTTGATTTTTGCATGTAGACTGAACGCGAATATAGCTTTTGAGTCTTGTCGGCAAATCTCTCACAACAAGGTATACGAGTTGGAGTCGGTTGGCATCAACCGTCTCCTCTCGCTCGGAATTCGATTTGTCGCTTTATGTATCATACGTGTGATCTTCGAAAAAATTTCCAATCGCTTCAGTCGCGATTATTTAATTATAGAAAGGATGTCGCTTCGGAAATCGCTCGGAGAATCGACCGGCGGGCGAAAAGTAACTCGCCACCACGTCAAGAGCGCCTGCTGGGAATGCGTGTGCGTGTGCGTATATATGTGTGCGTGTATATCGCCACACGATAATTATTTGTCAGCTCTCCCGGGAAAGTAACGCGCGCGATCCTTTCGTCCGTCTCGCTCTTCAATTTACTCCGCGATATTGGATCTTGACATGGCGCCGTGCGATAGATGGACGAATTCGATCGCGGATATTGGATATTAACACGAGCGAGTTTCAGCTGAATCGCTTAATTGGTTAATTAACGGGATAGCAGGACGGATCGTAAAGCGTACCAGTACGTATATGCAGCGTGCCAGTCTCGTCGAAACGTGACATACGACGACGACGACGACGACGACGGTGCTTACGAGCACCATCAACGGTGCTCCGAAATCCTGTAACTCGCGATGTAATAAACTCCGGGACGCGGGTAGTAGCTAACCAAGATACAGGATTCTGCGAGTTTGTTCGCTGTTTTATGAGCTTCTTACTTTGATGTCTGCGAACTTCCGCGATCGCTGGAAAATAGAAAAGGGAATGGGAAATGGAGTGCATATGTTATCTTCGGTAACGAATTTTTCCATCCTACGTATATCGTATATGCCGCTAAGAGTCGACATATGAGCGTCAAACTCGAAAGTTTCGTTTTATCGAAGTAACTAAGAAAGAGAGAGAGAGAGAGAGAGAGAGGGGGAGGTTAGAGGGGAGAGAAAAAGAATGGGAAAAGACTCGCTCGCGGAAGAAAGCCGCTTATGCTTGGCATGGTCGTCGCATCGAAGATGACCTACTTCGTATTCAACGATATCCCTCTCTTGTCTTGCACATTTAATTCGTAGCTTATAGAACCGACGAAAACACAGTTTTCTCCCTCTGCGTGTGTGTGTGTGTGTGTGTGCACGCGCGCGCGTGACGACGTGTTCCTCGCTCGACTTGGTAGCTCATGTCGTAGGTTGACGTTAGTTCTCTCGTTAGCGCTCGATGTACTTAGCGCAGGCCAAACAAATCACCGACACGGTGTTACAGAGCAGTCGGTCTACGGTGGATTTTGCGCGTACCACTTAGCCCGATAATTCGCCTGTAAATTTTTATGCGGTGTAATCGCCGCATATCGACGCACTAGATTAAACGACAGATTTAGAACGCCGCGGTTAAACGTCGGGGCGAATATAGCGCACGGTGAAAGAACGGTCGTTATTCCACATCGCTGGCGTTTTAAAATCAAGCGGGCTTCGCACGCTCAGCGCTGGAGTACGTAATGGCCGGACACGTACACGCGCACACAGAGAGGGAGTGGGAGTTTTATGATTTGAAAACTGCGGTGGACGCACGCTTTTTGATTAACCTGAAAGTAGACGTGCGTAAAAGCGCCAGCGGTAATTTACATTCCATCCACGAGTGGATATTACTCTCGCGAGCGATACATCGCTCGTACGCCGGGCCTCTCTCATCGATACTCGAAAAGACTCACGATTATTGTTGCGTTGCGTAATGGTCCGAACGCATAGAACAGTACGCGCCGAGGAGCGAGGAGCGAGGAGCGAGGAGCGCGCTCGGCTAGAGACTGCGCGAACACCGCGTTTGAAAAGGATGCCACAGGCATTTGATCTTTGTCCAGCTTCACTCCTATTCCGAAGAAAGGTAGGCGATGATAGCGCATGCCTGTGGACATGTGAAAGGCGAACGTATAGTTGTCTTTTATATTTAGTCTTCAAGCCTCTTGTAAGAAGACGCAGTCTATTGACCTGTCCTTTTCCGTAAAACTAGTGCACACTTTCGGGGAACTTGAAAAGAAACAGACACCCGGTTGAAAGTTGGTGGAAAAAGGGGGAAATGAAAACCGAGATGCTGTGCAGGCTGTGCGACGAGAAAGAATAGACTATACATGTGTAAAATGTGTTTATGCGCGTACGTTAGGTACGAGAGCTACGAGACACTTTCCTCAATCTCCACCGTTAAAAATCGGCTCATCGTATAATTTAAAATTTAAAATTTAATTGCAAAATAATTTAAAATTTAATTGCAAACTTTATAAAATCAATTTCTAGCGAATATGTAAGAGCCATAAATACGCGAGATCGCGGTAACTAATTAGCAAATAATTAGCGCTCAGTCATCCTGGATTGGATTTTTAATGGGGCTGCTAGATCAACAGAAAGGAGGAACGACACGCTGAGATTTGCCGCTGACGCGGCCAAAAGACGAGAGGAGACGCCCGCGGCTGCATCGTCTCTGCATCGTGCGCGACTACTTAGCGGCGTGTAAGTAGTAACGGCCGATCGCTGGTCAGCCGGCGCGCGCTAGTAGAAAATTCCGAACGTAGCAGACACCGCGATAATAATCGTGATACATGACGGACGAGCATTTTGAAAAAAGGAACGCCAAAGGGTTGCCAAGAACGTTTTGCCGTGTCCGATTTCTCGATGATAGCCATTTATCGACTCGTAAACGAAGCGATTAGCGTGCACTGATAACGCCGCTCGTCAGCGTAGCAAATCTCGTCGGCCGTCGCCCCGCGGGAAGTATGCATCGATGGTAGCCGCGATTAATTTTTACGATGCCTTATTATCCGGTCCTCACGGCCATAAATTCCGGCTGTATCTCAGCGACGTCTTGCGCGCCGCAGTCCACTCGTCTAATCTTATCTGCGCGCGAATTATACACGCTCGCCTGCGGACGGTAACACAAGCCTCGAATTTACTAGCGAACGTCGGCGGCGGGGTATCGAGATTACACGAAATTCGCGTGCGGTGCGATGATCCGCGGGACGACACATCGAGCGCATCGCACATGTGTGTGTGTGTGTGTGTGTGTGTGTGTGTTTGTACGTACAGTTTATTTCAAAAGGGTCTGAACACTTTTTTCGGACGCGGCTCGGAGCGTTGCGGACGATATAACGAAAGAACTGAACTTTCGGTAATTTTCTGCAAGCAAATATTCTTGCTCGAGCATCGGTTGCGTCCCGAACTGCATCCGAAAAGAAATGTTCAGACCGTTTTGAAACTCGGTGTATACACACGCTCGCGCTAGAAAGTGCTATACAGTGTGGCCGAGAATTCGCGAATTTATGTAGCGAGGGGCGGGATCCAAAGACGTCGTATCTTCTTGTTAGTCGCACCGCGACGAATTGCGCGCACGAGAGAGAGAGAGAGAGAGAGAGAGAGAGACAGAGAGAGACAGAGAGGATGAGAGAAAAAGCGACATTCTCCGTCCCGACAAGTCTCGTCGGAGAAAAACGTTCGCCTCGAGTTACGGAGAAGGACGTCGTCGTGGAATTTGCGCGCAAATTTCTCTGCCCACCCAGTGCGGCCTCGTGTGTATATGCGTGTCTTCCACTGCAGCCTGCATTTCAAGCGGCGGTGCGAGAGATGCAACTTCTTTTCGCTATCCGCCCGCATGCAGATACACGTTTACGCGTGTTATGCGGAATGAACAGCCTCGCGGTTTTCACCGGTTTTCACTCGACTGTAACAGAACGAGCGAGCGTTAGGGACTTGCGATTATGCAACGTGTATATGTGTACTCTCTCTCTCTCTCTCTCTCTCTCTCTCTCTCTCTCTCTCTCTCTCTCTCTCTCTCTCTCTCCCTCCCTCTCTCTCTCTCTCCCCCTCTCTCTCTCTCTCTCTCTCTCTGTCTCTGTCTCTCTGTCTCTCTTTCTCTCTCTCTCTCTCTCTCTTTCCCGCTGCGGAGAAGGCGAAACGCGCGCGTTGGCTGTTATGAATTATACATATACACAGGCGGAGAGATCGATACGATATTTCGAGAGTGGTATCGCGGACGAGTTTAAGTCACATTTTATTATTGCCGTTTTGTCCGGGCAGGCGGGCACTCGTCTGCCGCGGAATAAAAATGTGACGGTTTGATATGAAGGGCTTCGATCGATTCCGAGAGAGAGAGAGAGAAAGAGAGAGAGAGAGAGAGAGAGAGAGAGAGAGAGAGAGAGAGAGAGAGAGAGAGAGAGAGAGACACAGAGAGAGAGAGAGAGAGAGAGAGAGAGAGACGCTGCGCGGATCATACAAATAAATCTGTATTGTAGGAAAAATACGTTTGTATATCCGCGCGACCGGATATAAAGATTGATACATCACGCGATTACAACGAGAACCTTGCGCGATGTTGAAGGGGACGTTGAAGAATAACTGAACATAACACTCCGCGAGAAGATGATCTAATTAGGCGGTGAGGGGAAAGTTACGGTGTGTAATCGGCTTTACACGAGCTCACGCTGGAATCGTGTTTGCAACCAGCCGAAATCGACGTCTTTCAAAGGATTTGCTGCGTCAGTCTATCGTAAGTAGTCAATGTGTTGTCAGGTGTACACGAAGCAAGTAGCGGCGGATGATTCGAAGTACCGTAATTTTTCGAAATTTCTGGGAAGCGAGTTCCCTCATTGGAGCGCCGCATCACCGGTCCACTACTGAAATCGTAACGTTATTCGTAGATTTAAATTCTGCGCTTCTCTCCTTTCATTCTCGTCGTGTGCCGTCGCAGGAAATTTGCAGCATCGCCACGCGGCGATGCATTTTCGTGTTACGTTTTCGTTTACATATCCACACGTCCGTGAGAGCGTTCTCTCTCTCTCTCTCTCTCTCTCTCTCTCGCTCTCCTGCTATATTTGCATACACCGCATGACGTCACTAAGGGCAGGACCTTCCCGACGAGATACACGGCAATTGCGACCTTCTCGATAAAACTCTGCGTCAAATATTTAGCGATATCCAGCTGCCGCACCGCCGCTTATGAATTTCACACGAGCGGACGATTATTTTCGCTGGAATTTTCCCGCGAGTACGTAGCCACGTAGCGCGAGGTTCTTCGATCGTGTTTTGTCTGGCCATGAATTGTCTGGCCCAGGCAAAATTTAACACCGACCGATTAATCGTTTCAATTCGAGCACACCGCGCGCGCGCGAATGTTGCGGCGCGAATAACGCGTCATCGCTGCCGCGCCCTCGAAATTCGGAAGCGCGTGCCTTCATCCCTCGTATTTTTTCTCCGCATATTACTGATAGCCGGAAATGTGCAACTGAATCACTTATCAGTCCCGATAAGATAAGGACGGGATTTGCGACGAAACGTGCGTGCAGCTTCGTAGTAGCTTGCTCGCACACGTACGCAGCTTTAATTAACACATAGAAAGAGAGAGAGAGAGAGAGAGAGAGAGAGAGAGAGAGAGAGAGAGAGAGAGTGTGTGTGTTGTCTCTTACCTCGTGCGGCATGCAAGAGGCAATCGAACAGAACGCGCACGGGGAGGGAGCGTCGCGTAAAAATATGAATCGGACGAGCCGCGTTGCAGATAGGGGGGGGGGTGTGTTTACTCTCTGTGTAAAAGCGGCCGTGCGTACACAACGGAACAGCGCACACACGGTGCGGACGATCGATACCGAATGAAACCCAAAGCAGCCCACGACGACACCGCCATTGGTTTACTACTCGTAAAACAAGGCGTCGTTCTAGCTGGGCGGGATGTTAGGGCTCGGGTCACCCCTCCGGAGCCCTCCGGAACCCCGTAAGCTGACTCACGACTACTTCGTTTCCTCCGACTTTCTGCAGGTACGTGGCGCCCGATGCGGCCGATAATCGATACCGGGAATCGCCAGTGACTATTTTGCGCAAAATTAGCAACCCCTCGTCCCGCCGCGCCGCCCGCTCGCCTCAGCTTATCTTTCCCCGCGACGTAGCGACGGCTTTTCCAACGTTGGCTTGAAATTTTAATCGAGCACGCGACAATTACGCCAATCGCTGCAAATGATCGGTACTTTCTTGTGAGAATTATTCCAATTTTCGTAACGACGCGCATTTCCGTTACTTACTCGTCTCTCCCGTAAAGTGCATCTCTTTCTCTCCTGTCTTGTGAAAGTCATTATTATTATTATTTTTAATGACGTTGAATAAAACTAAAAAGAAAAAGTAACGTATCTTTCCAAAAGTCTCGAACGCTCCGGTGGAAATAGGTCGCGCGCGCGCGTTGCTCCGCTGGTAGTTTTGGCGTTAATTATATACGTAGTTCTGCTATTTACCTGAATCTGTGGTTTCTCTTTATTTGCGCTTCGATATCAAATAGCCGCGCTAATCGATTTCCCATTAGCTCCTCGCCTCAGAGTCATTTGACATTCGGCTGCGAGATAAATGAAAAATATTGAAAACGCGTGCGTCGAGTAGCAAAGTATCATTCGTAGAACAAGAGAACGTGTCGGCTTTCCGAGGATTTCAGCCACGCGCCTTTACCCCCGAAGAAGAAGCAGCGACTTATTTTCCTTTCAAATTGCCGCGTCAGGCGTTTCGATCCCTTCCGGCTGGCTGTTCCCCGAAAATCGATTCCCACGTCGAGCTACGGGAACCCCGCGTCCGAGGGGGTGTCGTCTTCTCTCTCTAGTCGAGACGTGGAGGAGGAAGAGATTTCCGAGGACGAAATTCCGCGGGCGTGCCGACGGGATTTTCCGTGGTGCGCCGTGGTTATATCGACGTGAGAAGCCGAGAGAACGGAGGATCCTCCGGATGCTGTAACGGAGTAGACACACACAAAGACGGGGGAATGGCGCGCGGACGTTGTCGCGGGCGAAACGAGGGGAACAAGAAAGTATGCGGTGCCTCGGGAACAATGTCTCGACATCGGGGGCGATGAACAAGCCGATCGTGTCTCATTGGCGTGTAATAACGTCGTAATGAGACTCTCTCAGCCACGACCCGCGTGTATCTCGATGCCGGACAATTTCGACGATCGGTCCGAAAATGAGCGAGACCGTGGGGGGGGGGGGGGGGGAAAGTTACGTCGCGGGTTTAATCGCGCGCGCACAATACTTCCCACAGTGGCGATAATGTATTCAGCGGTAACGAGCTATCGTGAACTCTCGGCGACATCTCGTGTCGCGATTGTGCGCAAAGAAGCAGGAAAAGGGGAGGGGAAAATTAAGATGAATAAAAATATGTCGACGATTATTTTTTATCGCGCGTCTCGCATCTCCGTGACGCACGCGTCCACGTAGGCCGAATTCCTCCTCGCCTGGAAGTAATATATATTCCTCGGTGTGACGATGTCGAAAAAAAAGTTTCCCCTTTACGCTCCTAGAAGTCCAGGTCGTCTAATCTCCTTTCTTCTCTTTTTCCGCTCACTTCCGTTTCTTCTTTGTGCCCTTTCTCTCTCTCTCTCTCTCTCTCTCTCTCTCTCTCTCTCTCTCTCTCTCCCTTGTCTGCCCTCGTTCTCTCTTGGCCTTGTTCCTTTTTTCTTCGCACGCGCGAAGACGATTTCCTTCCGCCGCTCGAAAAGCAGCCCTTGGCTAACCGACCGACGGTTCTATTTCTGAGCACGAACGCTTGAGAGAGATCAATCGTTCTCCCTGGTTCGCACCCGAACGCCCCGAGCGTGGCTACTTCTCCCGAGATGCATTCCGATTGTCAAACGGTCTCTCTTTGGAGTCTCTCTTTACTCCCGCAGCGCAAAGTACCCAGCGCGAGTGTCCAGCCCTCCCCCCCCCCCCCGTCAGCGTGTACACACGCTGTGGCCGTTTCGAAGGCAATTTAATTGAAATAACTCGGAAATAACGGTCCTTTCTCAGCCGGGCTGTTTATGCTCGACTCGGCTCGACATCCTCGTCGCGCGTTTCGATACGGTTCGATCTCGCAAAGGTCAGTCCTCGCTGCTGGTTTAACCGAGGTAGTTTAACGCCCGACCAGGACCAGGAGGGACGAAGGCACTACCGAACGGTCCCTTTGTTGCGAGAGAATGCGTTTTTGTTCTCCGTCGCCAATTTTCCTCCGTCGACCACTCGAGCAGTCTTTGTGTAATGCTCGCGCGCGCACTCCCGTTGCCTCTCTCTCTCTCTCTCTCTCTCTCTCTCTCTCTCTCTCTCTCTCTCTCTCTCTCTCTCTCTCTCTCTCTCTCTCTCTCTCTGTTCCCGCGAGGGCTCGAGTAGTCGGATAATAAATTAATCCTTTCTCCTGGACACACACAGAAATATACACCCTCCCGGTCGCACGAAATCGCGTTTACGCCGGAATAATTCCCGCCACGAAGAACGGAGTTATTGAAAAATGTGTTTACTCTGTTCCTTCAGCTCCCTGCGCCCCCAGGAGAGGTACGTGTATTTATGCGAATTACGCGATACGACGTAGAGCGCAGACGAGAGCTTCGTCGCGCGCGCGCGCGCGCGCTTCTTTTCCTTTTTATTATGTCGGATGTACAGTGATGTTCATTAGTCCCCTATAGGCAGACGACAGTCTCTCGACGGTATTTTCGCTACGATCGTAAAATCGTAAAAGGACGCCTTTGACGGGGCTGGACGCGCGTCGGGATATTAATCAAGCTCGCCGTCGGTATTTATTTTCCGCCGGGAAACAAGGGGGAAATTGCTCGACGCGAGTCCCAAAGCCGAGTGAAACGCGCGACACGTCTCGAAACGGCGAACTTCCCAAGTGATCAGCGGACAATGAAGGGAGTCGTAGCGGGATCGTAAAATCCTCAAGAGGCTCTCTCTTAAGCGGTAATGCAGCGAACGGAACTTTTACGTTCCCTCCATCGCTCGCGGTTTAACTGTTCTGGTATCGAGACGAGTCTTAAAATTACTCCGACAGACGAGAGAGATTAGAGCGCGAGCGAGCGAGCGAGCGAGCGAGAGAGAGAGAGAGAGAGAGAGAGAGAGAGCATTAGATATCGAGGAATGTAATTTTTAGAGACATCGTATTCTCGTATATTCAATCAGAGCGCGCGTCGTTGAGATACGATGTGCATAAATTTATACAATGTTGTATATCTTTCATTAACCGGCGCCGGGAACGAGAGAGAGAGAGAGGGAGAGAGAGAGAGAGAGAGAGAGAGAGAGAGAGAGAGAGAGAGAGAGAGAGAGAGAGGAGGGAGAGATCCCTAGCGCAAGGAAGCCGTGGAAATTGCTCCCCTTTGTCCTGACGTATTAATCACCTTACCGTTCGTTTCGCTTTTCGACTTCAGGGCGAGGGACTTTCGCTCCGCGTCATCGCCGAGCGAAGCTCGGCCGAGCCGGCGCGGATTAACAATTTCCGCTTAATGTGAAAAAGAACGAAACCGCGAAATTTCACGGGTCGCGATAAATTTCCAAGTCAATCAGTAGCGGGATATTTCAGGAATTTAAATATGCCCTTTCGCTCTTCCCCTTCTTTTTCCTGCTGAAGACGAGACTCAGAGACACGAGATCGATTTTATGTTAATCCCGGCGTGTACAAGTTAGTCCGACCCGCGCAAAAATACCCGCCGTTCGGCGTGACAGACGCACAGACAGACGGCTAACGACTCGTTCGCGCGAACATCCGTCTCGTATCTGCTCGTGTGAAGTGAACCGCCCGCGTCGCGATCTCCCATCGGGGTGGGGGGGGGGGGATTTAATATATCGTTTACATAGTTTCTCCGTGCCAAGATTTATCCTCGAGACCGGTCCCGCGTTTGCCTTGGAGCGCGCTCGGCGCGACCGTTCATGCTAATTCCCAATTAATCGCCGCGAGACTGACGCAAGGCGCAGGCGCGTTCGACGGGAGAATCCTTTCGCGAATCGCGAGGCGAGAATCCTTTCGCAACGTAACGTAATATAACGTAATATAACGATAAGAGCCCGTAACATTTAGAGGCGACTTGCGAGAATCGAAGTAATTAACGTTCCCTCCCACCCTCCCCTCCCTCTCTCTCTCTCTCTCTCACTCTTTGTCGTTCTCACAGTCGTCTCCGCGACGTGTTGTGCGTGTTTCAGGTCTCCGCAAGGTGTATCCATATTACTTCACCTTCACGACATTCACGAAAGGTCGATGGGTCGGCGAGAAGATACTGGAGGTCTTCGCGAGGGAATTCCGCGCTCATCCGGCCGAAGAATACGAGAGATGTATTCGCGCCGGCACCCTGACGGTCAACTACCAGAAGGTGGACGTCGACTACAGGTTACGGCACAACGATCTCCTGGCTAACGTCGTCCACAGGTACGTGTGCGCGCCAGGTCACACACTACTCCGTTTCGTTTCCGCGGCGAATCCTCGTCGGCGGGGAGCGGAACGCGAGAAGCTGTATCGCGGTCCGCGTGCGATTGATTTTCGCGAGCCGAGCTCTCGCGTCTCTCTCGTCATCTCGACGCGACGCGGCGGCGGCGTGAAAGCCTCGCGCGAAAGTGCCGCGGCTATTGTGAGAAAGCGGCGCCGAGACTTGCGCAAAGTTTGATTGAGTCGCGGAGATTGACAATATCGAACGCCGCGCCACGTCCAACTATGAAATAACCGAGCGAACCGGCTGCATTCCGCTTCCACTACGATCGTTTGCTGGCAATTTACTCGCGGAAATGTAATCTCGCGGCGCGCAAAAGCGAACGCCCTCCCTGCCTCCTCCCCCATCCGCTCGCACTTCGTGAAACGGACTTTTTCGTCGGCGGACTCTCCGCGTGGGGCGGCGGACTCGGTTGGCTGTCTTTTCCAAATCGACCTTTCGCAACAACGCCACTTTCGCGACAACGGGGCGGGGGGAAGGGGGGGACTCCTCGTTGCCCGCCGGCGAGGGAAGGGCCCGCTCGACGAATTTTTTATCCGCCATCAGATTCCCGCGATACATCCCGCGCTGCTTCCTCGTACAACTCGGGAGCTCTCCTCTCCCTTCTTCGATCGGCCGGTATATTTCGTCCGACGTCAAACGCGAGCTCGACGTGTGTTCGACAGCTGCTGACTCACCGGGGGGGCTCGCCGTATAAATCCGCGGGGTTAGCGGATCTTGGGCAGGAATTTACTTTGATTCCTGAAGAGTCCCGGGAATCTGGCAAGCCCTATAATCGGGCGCGCGTAAATGAGATGGAGTTTAATTTCGGGAATTTCCGGGCTTATCCGCGCTTAAGCTCGTTCCGCCCGCGCAAAACGCAACGTATCATCGCGCGATCGTTGGCGAGAGGATCGCTTGGCCGAGAGGATTGCCATTTCGCGCGCATAGATTTTTAATTATCTTCCCTGCGAGAGACGACACAGCCCCAGCAGCGTGTAATGTTCGCCGGCGTGCGCACACGCGTATTTACGTTGATGCATTACGCTATATTATCGCCTAATGCGGATCAAATTTAGTCGATTTACGCGCTGCGGTGGGAAACGTATGCGTATGGAAAGCGGAGAGCTCGCGCTAAAGCGGCCAATGTCGGATTAGCGCCGGATTACAACGATGCTCGAAACAGAAATCTCAAATGTATAATCCGTGCATAAACGGTTTAACTCGCGCGCGCACGCTAGGGCGCGCAGCCCTTATATTCACCGACGCTAAATCGACGCTTAGCGGCGGCGAGGATCGTCTCTCCCGTAACGTCGCAACGTGTACGAACCGCCTGAAACGTTGCGGAATAACCCGAGATATTCGCCGTCTCATTTCTCGTCGCGCGACTCTGTGCCGTATTTTCTCTCTTTTGACAAGATGGACCGCAAGAGACGCGCGCGCGCGGTCGACCCTCGCACTCGCGATTATCCGTTTTCCTCTCACGAGCTAACGCACGCGCGCGCTCAACAATAGCACGCGCGTACTTGAGAGAGAGAGAGAGAGAGAGAGGGGGGGGGAGGCGTGACGCGACGCGACGCTGGATACAACAAACTCGTAAATCATTGGCCTCTTCTCACGAGAGCGTAGATAAGAGGTGGCCGGTGCGCGGATCCTCGTCCGGAACCACATGGCCGGGACTTGTAATATCCTTGGCACGGATATATAAGAATCTATACGTCGAGAGCTCTCGCGCCACGGCGTTTTGAAACGCGCCAACGCTCAACGAGGCTCGCTATCAACGCGCGCGGTATCGTGCGCGAGCTTCTCGATGCGAGCCGGAAAGAAAGAGAGGATCCGAGGTAGTCTTCCGCTTTCGAGCGTTCGAGATGAAGCGCAGCGGGAAATCCTCGGGATTCCGCGGGCTCGCCGCGGAAGACGGCGAGGAATCTCGCGCTTTTCCAATAGAGAGGAGAGAAGCGGACGTCGCTCTGTGTGTGTGTGTGTGTGTGTGTGTGTGTGTAGCCAGGTGGTCCAGCTGGCTTCAAACCTGGGAGAGATTCGCGCGGTATTCTTTTCGCACGGACACGAGTGCGGGCGCACGTACATATTTGAACGTGCGCGAGTCTCTCGTCGAGACTCGGCGATCGAGTTTCTCTGTGACGGCCGCGAGAGGAGACGTGCACTCTCGCTCGTAAGATTTAATCCGCTCGAGCGCGCGCGAGGGGAATCATCAACGGCGAGTCGCGCGCGCGCGCTGCGCAAATTACATATGGATTCTCCTTGCGCGGAAGCCGGTCTAAATTATTTCGCCTTATGTGCGCCGTATTAATACCCTCCGCGTCCGCTTGCATACTAATCAACCATCAATTGTCCCGGCAACTGTACTTTTCACCTGTGCGCCAAAGTGCGACGCGCGACTGTTCTGTAATCGCGGCAAATTCTCGTCTCGTCGAGTCGTACTCGCGCGATAATTCTCCAAGATCTTTCTTTCCCTTTTCTTCTTCATCTTCGAGAGACTGTGAGGTCGCGCGTGAATATCGATGGCGCTTTTCGACGGGGGAGCAAAGTTAATCGGCCGAAGGCCGTTGAGATAGACATCGCTACGCTTGCTAGTGCGATGAATAATGAGATACATCGCGCGATGACGTCACCGTGCCGGAGATCGGAAAGAAGTGCTTTCGGTAGATAAGGACTCGATGGATTCTCTCGATTACGCGATATCCCGGGCTGCTCAAGGACGCTGCGCGCGACTTTGTTCCCGCGATTAAGACGCTTGAACGTTGAAATGCCAAAAGATCAAAGATTACCCCGCAGACTCGTGCTTACTCGTCGCTCTGGCGAGCTGGCGAGTTGCGAACCGCATTTAATGCTCGCGCGAGCGCGAAAATTGCATGGCTCGTATTTGCATTATCGGCGCAAATAACAATTAAACGGTGCAGCAGTATTTTCGCGCTCTAGTCGTCTGACGACGCGCGCTCCTTGCATAAAGTTACACTCCGAGTGCGGCGAGTGTGTGTGTGTGTGTGTGTGTGTGTGTGTGTGTGTGTGCGCGTAGAGGAGCGCGGCGGAGAAACAACACGCGGCCGGACTGTTACGATAGGCGAACAATTGCCGCGCGGAGATGGATGGAAAGTAAATTGGCGATCTACCTACAACACACAGAGCCGCCGCGCGCACGTTTGCGGTGGTGTAATGTTGATACGTCGTGTATGCGCTGTCGCGCGAGCGTTGCGGCCCACACGCGACGCGTGCGAAAATTCACGCGCGAGCACAGCCATTGTTGCGGCGAAACGATAAAAACGTTTCCCGACGAAACGCGCATTCGGGAGAACACTCGCGCCAGTCGTCGTTTCCTCCTCAATCTGCTCGTCGTCGTCTCTCGCGAGAGGAGTCTCTCGCGCGCGCGAAACAAACGCCCCACTTAGCCTCTCGGTGCTTCTCGCGTCGATTCGCTACTCGCTCTGCCTCGCTCTGCGCTACTTTTGTCCTGTTGTCGCGTATAAGCAAGAGTGATTATATCTCGTCGACGTCTGGCACGTCGATGGCAAGAAGCGCCATCGTGCTTGTTGTCGTCGTCGTCGCGCTCTGAGAAATTAATTATTCAGAACAATAGAACGCTCCTCCTCAGCTGGTACCTCCTCGTGTCTTTCCGCGCGCTGTCGATAATTGTTTGCGGTCCGATCCTGCGCGAAAAATTCGCCGTGACATCACCCGCTCGGATCGCCGCTGCGGCGCGGTCGACGCGGTAGCGGTAGAATTTCTCTCTCCCTCGATCCGCGTCCGTCACGACTCGAGGACGCGAAGAAAAGGCCACGTACGTTTCCCTTGCCGTCCCCCTCGGGCCGAGCGTATCTCCCCCGGCCCGGGGAAGGGCGGGGGGGGGGGAGGGGTTAATACGCGGGTCGGAAAGGAAAGGAAGCGCGTTGGAACGAATCCGATAATCGGCCCGAGGGCGAGAAAGCCGCGTTGGCCGATGTCTCGAAGGACACAGGCATACTCGAAGAGCGCGTTCACACGCGAAGGACGCATCCGTCGCGTTGGCGCAATCGCGCGATACGGCTGGATAACAACGCGACCTTTCGCAATCGCGCCGCCGCGCGTTCGGATATCCATCATTCGCGCGCGTGCGCGCGCGCGGCGCCGACTCGCTTCCCAAAGTTATGCCGGTATGCTAGTGCGACACGCGGTGTTTACGGCGCCATCGGGATCGCCGACGTGCGTCTCGCGTTGCCGGAGACGTGGATTCGTCCTCAACCGGCTGATCTCCGCCTCAATGGTAAGAGCGGTACCTGAGCGCACTCGGAGCAAGAGAGAGAGAGAGAGAGAGAGAGAGAGAGAGAGGGAGAGAGAGAGAAACTGTGTGTTATCGTGCTTCATGCACGGCGTCGTAAAACGCATGTCCTAGATCTAGTCGGATCGTTCTCTCGCGCCGAACGACAAGAAGCCGTCCGCCCCTCCGCCCTCCTCACGCTTGTTAAATGGAACGCAAATTGCGCGGACGTTCGACGATTATCCCGCGACGACGGTCAGAGGCGAATTATTAACTCGTAATTGTTCGCTGGTGAAACGAAGAAACGCTCGCGAGAGGAGGTTTCGCTCGAGCGGACACTTTCGATGTGTCCTCGGAAATATAATGGCCCCGCGCGACACGAGCTTCTCCTCCGCGATCTGGCGCGGCGGGCGGAGCGGACGTTTCGACGGGACGAGACGAGAGAGATGCGACGAGATATATTCTTCCAGTTCCATTTTTCAATTAATGTCCCGATGTCCGCGGTACTCGGCCGTCGATCGATGCTGCGGAATCACCCCGTCGCGAAAGACCCTTTGGAGAAAACTCGTGGGCGTGACGCGAGAGCGTCTCTCTTCGCTGTGTGCCGGCCGTCGTTCCAGGATCTCTCGTCCTACCTGGGGCGTTCCAGGAGGTACGTCGTAGTTCGTGTCCCTCCGGTGACGCGGGAAATTGGGTAGGATGATTCAATTAAGCAGAAGAGCTGCCTCGGTAGGTGAACGATCCGCTTCCGTCGGGCCGGCCGTGTAATTTCGCAAACGGGAGAGAGAGAGAGAGAGACAGAGACAGACAGAGAGAGAGAGAGAGAGAGAGAGAGAGAGAGAGAGAGAGAGAGAGAGAGAGAGAGAGAGAGAGAGAGGCCCTCATCGATGCATTGATAACGCGTGCACGTGCACCAAATATGTACGTCCGCCTCTATTTTCTGCCTTTTGCGCGATTAATCTGTCCTCCCGAGCTTCTTTACATCATCAACCGCGGCCGTTACGGTCGCATCGCGGACACAGACGTGATATTTGTTGAAGAAATAATCGGTTAATATCCGCGTCTTAATGAACTCTCGGCTGCTCCGGCCAACACGAGCGGGGAGTAATCAGTGCAGAGATCGATCGCAAAGACGCGTGACGCGCTCGGTCGCGAGAGGAGGTCTCGTCGCGGGAGGAAAGCTGGGCCGCGCGTTACCAGCGAGATGTTAACGCGGAATAATGGGGTATCAAGATGACGACGAGGACGACGAGCGAGGGGAATTTTTCATGAAAATTTCGCTCGCTAAACAACGCATGGAGGATAAGTCAACATCAGCGGCCGACGGTAGAAAGAGAGATTGAGAGATAGAGTTCCCCCCCCTCTCTCTCTCTCTCTCTCTCTCTCTCTCTCTCTCTCCTCTCTCGAGGGTGGAAGTCGCGTCAGCGGCTGTTGTTCGGCACAGCCCTGACAGCCGCGGCATGGAAATCCGTGCGCGATCTGCACGATAAGTCGGGACACCTGCAGGCACTCCTTACGTGCTGCAGACACGAGGCTGAAGCGTAGAAGGAAGTGCCCGACCTCCAACCTCTATTTCGATATCATCGTGCAACCCGCGGTCCACGCTAATAAATCAACCTGTCGTCGGGCTCGAGTCGCGCCCTCGACCCCCGACACCTCCTCTTCTACCTCCTGCCTGTGTGCTGTCTCTCCTTCAGCACCTGCGCTTTAAGTCTTTGGCTTCGATGTTATTCGCTCTTCCTTTTTGTCTGCTCGTCTTTCTCTCTCTCTCTCTCTCTTCCCTTCGCCGGAATTGAATATCTTTGCGTCATGCGCACACGGTAGAACAGACAAATATTTGTCCAAGTGCGCTCGTTCGCGCGACGTCGACGATGATGCGTTTCCGAGTAATTGAAGCGGGACGGGGGGGGAATATAAGGGAATATAAGCAAATAGGGCTCTGCTACAATTTACGTTGACGTTACCGAAACTCGTGTAAATGCACGCCAATTTTCTCGCGTGAATATCACAAGGAAGGAAGCGTAATAAAGTGGCTCCTGCCCCCCGGCTGCGGGGAAAAGGACGTGAACGGTCGGGCGGGGCGTCGCTTTTTTTCCTCTCACCGCTGAAAACCGCTCTCGTCACTCGCGAGCGTATAATTTGCGATGGATTAATCTCGGAGTGGATTTAGCGCGGTCGAGGCGTAATTCCACGTTAAGCGAGAAGGAGCCTGCGCGCGCGTCCATTACCGGAGGAAGTCACCGCGCGCGGCTCGGCTCTCGTCTTACCGGCTTGTGTGTGTCCAGGAGCGCGGCGAGAGCTACCTATGCATGCTCAAACTAATTGAGGATTCTCATGAAATTCTAATCTGATGCCTCGGCCGCGCGTCACGGGGGAGTTCGTGATGTTGCCGTCGAGTGTCTGCTGGACATACATGTCTCCCGGTGTGTATTGTTTCTCGCACGGCGAGAAGTCTCTCTCCTCGTTTCCTTCGTCGGAGCGTCGGAAACGTTTCTTCGACGAGCGACGGCGTGAGCGACGTTGAGAAAAGCGCTCGATAACGCTCCGACGGGCATGCGATGCTCCGATCGAAAGCGCGGGACAGCGCTTTTGAAGACTCGCGCGCGGAGATTTAATTTGCCGTTTCGTCGCAACCGCGCTCCATTTTTAATCTCGTCGGCAAATGGAATCGCTGATGAACGAAAATGCACGCATCAATCGTCGCTCGGCGGCGCGGCGCGGCGCGGCGCGGCGCGGCGCGGGCGCGACTCTCAAGCGGCGGAAATTGTTTCGCAAAGTTCATCGGCGCGCGTTAACACGTCGTTACAACTACGAAGCGCTGAGAAATCAGCGGTGATTGTAATTTCTTGTAGGAATTATTCACATTTATGGAACGATGCGCATTTGATATTTTCGACGGACGTGATACAGTCTGTAAAGTAAGAGCGTGCACGGCATAAATGGCAGTTGGCTTCAAATATCGTCCTAGTTTTTTTGTGAGCCGATAGACGAAATCTTTGTCGCGAATGCTTTGTCACGAGAGATTCAGTTGGCGTCGAACTCTAACCTGAGAAGCACGTTAACCATGCGCCATGAGTGCCGCATACGCATCGCGCTACGAGGCTGTGTTCCTTTGTTCCCATCCCAAAGGACCAAAAATGTCATATGCAGTGGCTGCTAAATACATGGGAGAGTCCAAATCGTTCGTCGCTAAGTGGGTTCAGCAATATAAGAAGATCAAAAATGTCGATGACTCGCCAGAACGTGTCGCTCGATAGGCAAAGTGACGCCGAATATGGAAAAAGAAACTGTGAATTTGTTTAAGCGGAACCCGACCTTAATGCTTACAATTTATGAGAAGTGTTTGTTGCCGGCTGCTGAACGATGCTTCGTAAGAGAAAACGAAGACTGGATCTTACAGGAAGAGACAACGAGTCGAAACACCGGAGCAAGCTTTGCACCGAGTGGAAAGAGCAGTCTGGCATCGTCGCACTCGATTGGCCATCGCAGTCGCCAGATGCAAATCCCATTGAAAACGTGTGGGCGTATCTCAAGCACAAGCTTCGAGGAAAAAGAGCGTGCACTTTGAAGCAGCTGACACGACAAATTCGTCTCATTTGGAGGTCTTTACCGAAACGAATACGCAGTCAACTTAGTGGAAAGTATGCCTCGGAGATGCCAGGCAATTATCAATGCCGGTGGTGTGACTGTACTCATTATATTAATGGTATAGCATTTTTCTTCTCACGGAGCAACAACAAATCCATGTGCTTAAAAATCATTAAAAATAAATTTTTCTACACATTAACCCGTGCACGCTCTTACTTTACAGACTGTATACAAAGTAAAAACAGACAGATGGACCGATTTCGCCGTCGCACGCGCAGATGAGCCGCTTCGACCGGTGGAAATGGGTCGCGTTAACCTGCGCCGTTCGGTCGGTAGCGCCGTTGTTGATGGATTTATCAGCGGCCGAAACGAAACGGAGTTCGACAGCGACGATGTTGCAGCGTTTTTCGCGAACGCCCCGGGCAGGGAGCAGCCATCGGCGTGGCGTAATCGACAGTTTCCAACTGCAATTAACCCGGTCCGTTCCCGCGTCGATTGGCCTTGCTCCTTTCGCGGCGAGGCCGGACTGCTCCGCGAGTCGAACCCGGCGTCTGAATTCCCCAGGTTGGCTCTCTGTGTCTCGAAAGCGCATTCCGTCGCGACGAGAGAGACCGAGATTCGCCCACAGTCCGCGCGCGCGCGCGCGACCTATTCGTCGTAGAACTTAGCAGAAGTCAAGTCTATCCCGCCGTCTCTGATAACCGCTCGATAATCGCTTTACGTCCGCGCGCGCGCGCTCCTTTGTGCCTCTGGCAAGAAATTTAACTGTGCGATTCGGAACCGAGCTGTCGTCTGTTTGGGCCTAACGAAGCAAGATCGCCTACTTTGGAAAGTAATTAATGAGGCTTGGCAGGGTGACTGGCGGAAAAATCCTTTCCCCCGGAATAACGGCACGACGGATCGTACAATCGTATGCACGCTCGGGATTTTCGGCGATGAGGCGCGGAAACAATACGCGCGAAACAAAACTGCGTCGGCAAGCTCGATGCACGAGACACGACGATCAAGGTGTGTGTTGTGTCATTCGGTGCGAAAAAATTTGTGTTCGCTGCGCGCTGCTTGTATCGCTTGTTCCGCGAGTCGCGAAGCGGTGCGGTCCGGTTTTCCGCTTCTCCCCCTCCCCCCGTCCCCCCCTCCCCGACAACTATTACAATTGACGATAATGAACGGAGATAATGACCGCGTTGTTGATAGCCGACTCGACGGTCGTTTGATTCGCTCGTAACTCGCGGGAAGTCGGTGTCTCGCCCGGCAGATATAATTAACCGCCGGTGAAAGTCCATCCAGTTGGCCGATTTGTATCTCAGTAATCACGTTATTCGTTACACGATCTCTCGTCCCAATAGAACTTGATAGTTCGCACGGCTGGGCTCGAATGGTCACTACGGCCGCTGCTCCTACGAGAGAGAGGCACCCGAACGCTTTGACACATTAAAGTGTATTGTAGTGAATCGATGTTTCATGCATGAAGCTGTTACGGGTTCCGCGGCGAGATAGCATCGCTGGAGCAGGACTCTGTGTGAATGTGAGCGAGAGAGTATGCGTGTGTACGTGTGTTTGTATCGATTCCCGACGAAGGGCCACAATTTAATCGAACGCCTCGTTAATTGAAGGAGGGACGAGCGCGGAACATAATGATATTACAACGTAATAATGACTAATCGTCTCGCGACAGTCTATCGGGAGCCGGGGGAGTGTTTCTTAATGATTGCAGCTTGCCCCCCCCCCACACCCGGGTGTCCCCCAGCGAGTTTTCAAACCGTCGGTGAACCTCGAAGAACCGCGCGTATGGGAGCCGCGAAACGACAAATTGATACGATCGAAACGACGCTTCGAGCTTTTGTCGAAGTCGCCTAATCTCGCGCGCCGATGGCTGATGATTTATTACATAAAAGTCGATGGTTGGTGTATTCCCACGGCGACTCGTTGATTTCGTTAGAATGTCGTTACCATAAATTTAGCCGAGCCGGTGAAATCCCCTCGGAAGTGGTTCGTTTCGCTTCGAAACATGGAATGATAATTGCCGTAAAGCCAGCTCTCTCTCTCTCTCTCTCTCTCTCTCTCTCTGTCTGTCTGTCTCTCTCTCTCTTCCTGTCGCGCGAGCAACCACTCTCGCTGTTTGCTATTATGCTCGAGCGCAGCGAATCAACGGGCAAACCGGAACGATTGCGTTCACTTATATATTAATTAGATTATGCAGCCAGCGTCGGTGGTCGTGAATGCATAATGCGACGTGTATCGTGTGAGCCGCTGACGCTGTTCCGCAAATTATGCTCCTTCGAGTCGTAACGTTGCAGCTTTACAGGTTGTACAGGTCGTCGTACGCGCGCATGTCGTAGATCGCACGAATTCACGTGACCTTTGCCGCGCCGCTCCGAGTCAAGCTCACTTTTATCTCATTCTTTGTTTCCTCCTGCCTTCCTCCTGTCTTTCTTCTTTTTCTGTCTTGCGTGATCGCTGATGCGCGCATACAGAGACGGAACGGACTAAACATTCCAAGTCACTCGGACTCACTCAAAGCGGCGAAATAAACAATCGCGGGTTCAACGAGGCGCGAATATGGAATATCACGCACGGTAAACGGCAACGCATCGATTGCACTCGCGGAAGCAGAGTCAACATTATTCGTTTATAATATGGGCCTATGTACATATATAGAAATATGTGTGAGAAATATATATATATATATGTATATATACATTTATGTACATTACACACGACGTCCCCGGAAATCTCTGTATATTTGAGCATCAAACAGCGTGCCAAAAAGGCAAAGCGTAACGGAGTAACCTAATGTACTTGAAAACGCAATTCCCGTGTACACATCCCATACACAACACACACACACACACACGCATATACGCGAAGCGCGAGTGCGAGCGTCGCGTATAATTCGCACGGAATTTAGAGTCGGTAAAATAAACATCGGGGCAAATTAAACGGAAAATATCGAATGCACGTGCGTCAACGTCGATTACGGCATCGCGCGCTCCCGGTAGAGAGTCAATATTATTCAATTATATATATAGGACTAGCTATATAAACGCGGCCGCGCGATGGCGGCAGCGGCAGCGGCAGCGACCGCGCGCGGCCAAAGGTAGTAGACTGAAATTTACCGAAATTCGTTGTGAATTCAATTTTCAATCTGCTTCCTTAATTTCGCCAAGTTTACGGTCAAACATCGTTCACCGGCAAAAATGTCCGAGCTAAAACACTCGCGCGCGCGCGCACGCACGCACTGTAATAATCGCCCGGTGGCAGGCTTTCCCGCGGCCGAAGCGGTTGCAAATTAACTCACATATATTTCCTATATCGCGCGACGGTATCAAAACACGCTCGAGATGATGAGAGAATTTATATGCGTGCACGCGCAATATTAGTGCGTGCTATTCCGGTTAATACCGGTATAAATTCCGGTTAATTGTGCGACCGGTGGCAAAGATCGTACCGGTAAGTAGACGAAATTTTCGCAAGTGATAGACACGCGTCTGTCGTCGCATCGTTTAATCACCGTCGCGGTCAGGTTTGTGGGCCGCCGCCGTGTGCAGCTCTTCAAACGCCGTCGCGTCGGTCGCGTCTCGCGACCGTAAATTAACATTCTGCAGTTCGCGAACGATACAGTTTGGTCGCGTCTTTTCTCGTCGGCTTTTGTTTGCGGCCCGCTTACCAGCTTGTCTTTTAGTGGCATCGGACTAATTTGCAGTGCGCCCGCGCCGCCGGCATCGTGGTAACACGACGGTGTGAGAAACGATTAATTAGTCAACAACGTTTACACACGTACACATGGAGAGAATTTTTCCGAAGAAGAATATTAAAAAGTCGTAGATTTTGAGAGCCGGTACCACACGAGCTTACATTGTTCGGGACACATTGCGCGGGAAAGTGTCTTTTACGGTACACGTTTTCATATTGCAAAGTTGGAGCGATATCCGATTAAATTGTGATTTAAAATTATCGTAACGTACAAATTAGGACTTTGATATGAATGCAATCACGCGATGCAGCATGTGGTGTGTGTATCATTTGAACAATTTCTCTCGGGAAATTCTTTTCACACAAATCTATAAATATGAATTGTACAAATCTTTTTGTATGGCAATTTATATCGGCGGTGGCAAAAATGTGTGCGGCTAAATGTAAAATTGTGAAATAAGATTTGCCAGATCTATAGAATCACGGAGCACGGAGCCGCGAGAGCGCGTTAACGAGTGTCGCTCGCTTGGTCACAGTCGCGTCGTCGTCGTCGTCGTCGTCGACGACGACTGTGACCCCGTCGGTGAGCGCCGTTGAACGCACGCGTTGATCAGCCGTCGTCGCTTCGCCACACGGCAGAGAATGCGTTTTCGCAATTCGCCGACTGTCGCGGCCGACCGATCCGAAAATAAATCGCCGGCCAGTCGCCACCGCCTTTCCACTCAAGTAACAACAATTCCTCGTACCTTTCGGGCCCGTAAATAATAACGTCGCGCGCGCGCGCGCGCGCGCGCGGTCGCATTGCTTAGCCTAGCCAGAGTAGTATAGCGTGCGGCGCGGCGCTTCGCGAGCGACGAGCGACGAGAGCGGTTTGTCGGCGAACGCGCGTATATCTCGCGGCCGGTGAAAAGCGCGCGTGTCACATCGGCATGTGACCCGCGTGTTAAATTTGGAAGGCGCACTCAGGACGCGGCCGGGCCGCGTCGGGTCGGCCGACGTGCGGCACGCAAACCGATTGTGATGTCGCACCTTTTCAAATGTCACGCGAGAAACGACGGTGCGAGCGTCACACCGACCGACCGACCGACCGACCGTGGCCCGCAAGCGGATTCTTCGCTCTCGAGCGGTTCTTCGTCGGTTCCGCCGGATCTCGGCTATGATGCATCGATGATTAATTTGCGAATCGATGATATCTCGCGACAAAATTCTGTTGCATGGGTGAAGAAGGGAGGAAGAGAAGAGAGAGAGAGAGAGAGAGAGAGAGAGAGAGAGAGGGTATTCGAACGCAATCGGGACGGATCGATGTGTGCGGCATGTCGTGCATATTTAATTTTACATTGCCAGCCTTGAGCCTGCCTCTCCGATGAGTCGATAATTATTCGTTACCTCATTTGTCGAGCCGATAAATAGAGAATGAGCCGCACCGCTGTTCGGAGAGCGAAGTTCGCGATCGGAGTTAATAAGGGATGAGCGACAAAACACAGAGTCCAGGGGCGACGGCGCATCTGAAATAGTTGCCGGCTAAATATAGGAATAAGAGAATCGTAACGTTACACTTTGCGTGTGTTATTCGACGCCACCTCGACAGAACGGAATGCTACATGATTTAATGTTCCCTTTATGTGTCGCGCACTTCGAAATTCTGTCGCGAACTTTAAAGCACGATGGGGGGTCGCGAGCGCTCGTGTATGTATATATATATAGGTATATTTGCACGTGTGCGTGTGTGTGTGTGTGTGTGTGTTTCTGTACGCGCGCGTGCGCGCGATGTGTATATGAGAGTACACTATGAAGATACTTTGAAAGCGGTGAACCGAAATGTTGGAGCGGAAATGTGATTTACGAGACGAAAGCGATTTATCGCTTTTTGTTCCGAGCTTGCATAATATCGCGTCAGCCAATTGGAAGGTACAAGTTGCTCATTCTCAGTTTTCGTACGTAGCCACCGTCGTCGTCGGGTGGCGTATCTTTCTTTATCTTGTTTTTATTTTCTGCGTCGTTGGCAATCCTAAACTATTATTCTGAAAGCGACACACATGCACGCACGCACACGAGAGAGGCGAACAGGGAAGGAATGCGTCGAATAAAACGGCACTGAATTACGGTGCTTCAGGATAAGTATACGCGTGTCCAACGTTACAATTATATGTTGTCCGTCGTTCTTCGCTTTCCACTTTGAAAGGGAAAGCACGAGGAAAAAGGGAGAGTCCACGTCTCTCGCACCTAATCGGGATAGAGCAGAGTGCTAAAAATTAGAATAGAATGCGTGACTAACATTGTTGTTTTTGTCAATGTTATGCACCTGATAATTCGACAAGTGCAGTGTCTCGGACGATCTTGATCTTGGTCATTGCGTTATTAATTAATTAGATCGTGGGTAATTGAATTGCGCCGCCGCGCCGTGCGGCTGTAATTTCGTTCGCAGGCATTTCTCGTTCGCATTTCTCGACTCCCTCGAGCCCCTTGTTCAGCCGCGAAATATCACGCTGCGCGTTTGTCCTCAATCTATATTTCCACGTTTTTGTCGTCTTTCGCGAGCTATTACGCTATCGTGTCGGTCTGCTGCGAAGCAATTCGCGCGACAATAAAACTAATAAACGATGCATCGATTTGCGATTAGTTTCCGTGAGGAAAAGCGTTGCTGCACGTAACACGTGTATACTCTTCCTCTCTCTCTCTCTCTCTCTCTCTCTCCCCCCCCCCTCCTCCTACGGTATTGCAATTTGTAAAGTTTACGGACGACACCTTGCTCTCCCAAATTGAATTCTGTTTGTCACGTGTTTTATCCGATATTCCCGGCCGTCCTCCATCGCAAACGTCATTTATCGTGAACGCGGCACTTTGCAAAGTGACGGAAAAAGATTTCGCAAATTCAATCTCCAAGCGCCGAAGGCTTCTTTTTCTCTTACTTTCTCGCTTTCTTATCCTCTCGCACCCTCCTCCTTTGCGACCCCCCCCCCTCTCTCTCTCTCTCTCTCTCTTTCTTTCTCTCTCTCTCTCTCTCTCTGTCACTCTTTCGCCCGCAGACATCTCCTTATCGTTTGCGCAAAGAATGCACGTGCACAAGACATCTGTGCGTACACAGCAGCGAATGGCGCGAAGACCTGATATTGCGGAATGAAAATGCATTAGGTAGATGGAGCGCATAATTGGAGCCGCCGCGCGCATACACCCACCTGTGCACTTCTCCATCTTTTTCTTCCTCTCTTCCGTTTTTTTTTTCTCCCATATTTTTCCTCTCCTTTCTACTCTTTCTCAGTTCCACTTTCTCCTCCGCTCCGCGCCGTCCTGTCTCGTTCGTGTCTCCTCTCGACGCCCTTCGTCATTATAAACCATTATAAACCAGTTTACCTGAACGTTAGATAAAAGCGCATTGCGTGTGCCGGCGCAATGCTGCGCGCGCTGTTGCTCGACTCGTTGTCGCTTTCGTGCACTCGTTCGCACGCGAGAGCGCAGAGTCGCGCACGCACCTGTGTGTGGGAACACCGGCAATCGGCGTGACTTTTGTGCGGCGCCTTTGCGGCCGGTTAATGTTGCAATCAATCCGGACTTTTGTGAACGGAGTTGCAATAGTGGAGCGAAACGTCCATTAGACGGCATTCTTTGCACTCGTTGGCGGCATTCAGCATTCTTGAGCATCTAGCATTCGAGAATTATGAATTTTTTTACTCATTTATTTATTCATTTATCTTTAATCCCCGTACACCTTAACATTTTGACAAAATTCGCGCTAGACTGCCGAAAACTGGCGCAATGAGTGCAAGAAATTGTCGGTTACGTGGACGTTTCACTCTACCCCTTATTATAGTCGCTCGTCCGTCTCTCTCTGAAACAACATCGCGAGTCCCGCAGCGATAAACGGAAGCTGCGCATTATCAATTCGTGATCATCAGCGTCGGGCTACGCCGTCGTTTCTCAACGTCACGTCTAATTGTCGGTCTGGCTTTATTGCCAGTTCGATCCAAGTCGGTCGCGACAGCACCTTCCACGGACTACTACCTGCTACCTGCTGCACAGTCGACGTGTGTGCGTGCGTGTGTACGTGTGTGTGTACGTGCGTGTGTACGTGTGTGTGTGCGTGCGTGCGTGCGTGCGTATGTTTGTTTGTTTGTTTGTTTGTGTGTGTGTGTATGCGCGTGTGTGTGTGCGTGCGTGTGTGTGTGTGTGTGTGTGTGTGTGCGCGCGCGCGCGCGTGTGCATACACGCACGCTGGTGTGCCTGTGCGCCTACACTAGGTGCGTATGCGCGAGACGTGTAAGTGCGAACGGAGCAAAGCCACGTTAAGCTGGTTGCGATTGGTGTGTTGCAGACACGAGGTGCCTGTCACCTCGGAGCCGATCACGGTGATACACATGGACGAGGACGTCGTCGTGGTCAACAAGCCCGCCTCCATCCCTGTAAGTGGTGTACTGCCAGAACTGTACTGCCAAAAACAACAAACAAAAAAGAGAAAAGAAACAAAATGTTTACCGTATTGTCTCACCGAGACACGTGCATGCACATACCGCATACCACAGGGACACGCACATTCACCACGTCATCTCCTCGCATGCACGACACCTCGCCTCGATACACGCAGCATCGCCACCGTCTAAACGCTTCGTGTTCTCGAGACGCGGCGAAGCGTATTCGCTAGCTCGTCGCATTCGGTCCCGGACAAGCTATTCTTATGTGCTAACCGCTTTTACTAAAATTCATTCCTAGAACACGCTCCTAAAGTTAGAGCCCATTATCGTCCAATTTAGAGAGAGAGAGAGGGGGGGGAGAGAGAGAGGGGGAGAGAGAGAGAGAGAGAGAGAGAGAGAGAGAGAGAGAGAGAGAGAGAGAGAGAGAGAGAGAGCCCCCGGGTATCACTGTTTCTTTCTTCCTTTCTTTCTCTTCCTTTTTTCCTTTTGCATCCCGCTAATGAAGTCCCACTGTCGCTTTATCTAAATATACACCCGAGTGTTTCCCTGGAATTAATCCACCGCGACGTCGACACCGAAGCGCGCGCGGACTCTCGCTTCTTTAACCGCGGCGAATTTCGCCTAGGTGTGTTCCTGGGATCCGCGCGTGCGCGTGTGCGACGAACGCGGCTAAATCGCCGCTAACGAGTCGTTTTTTTCAAATGGCGACCAACGGAACGGAACGGCGCGGTTAACGGATGCGCGTCGAATGCCAAGGGTCTTAACGAGCTCGCCTTTTTAAAATGCAACGTTTTGGCTCTCGCGGGGTCTCTCTTGACATTTTCTGAACCCTCCCGGCGTGAGCGCGACAATGAAAGGATAAAAGAGAGAAATGCAAAAAAGGAGGATGATAGAAAGAAAAAAAAAAACCGCGCGCGCCCACATTCGCGTAAACGTTTCGTTTCGAAGCCGCAAAAACGACGGCCGCGGGCGCGCGCAAATAAAACTTACCATTAAAATGTTAATCGTGCGCGTTACGCCGCTCGCAAATCACGGACAATTTACTCCGCGCTGTTACTGCCGTGCGCGATAATGTCGAGCTCCGCGGGCGTTGTGGAAACGCGTAAAGGACAAGAATACCGCTTTGCGGCGCGCTCACGGTAATGCAATCTCCGCGAGCGTGAGCTCCGACGCGTCGGCTGGACTCTACGTATCGGTGATTCATTGGCGTAACTGATGGTTAAAGGGCTTTCTAGCCGGCGAGGAAGCCGAGAGAGAGAGAGAGAGAGAGAGAGAGAGAGAGAGAGAGAGAGAGAGAGAGAGAGAGACCTCTCTTTCCTCTCTTTCTCCTCTTTATCTCCGCGGCATCAGTCTCAATTACTTCATTCGGCGGTAATCTAAAGTGCGCAGCGGCGTGTACACATGTTGGGGGAGATGAAGCGCGAGTTTTCGGAGTAGATAACTTCCCACGAGATTGATGTTCCCTCCCATTCCCTTCCTCCCCTCTTTCTCGTCTTTTCATTTCTCTCTTGCCATTTTCTTGTCAGTTTCCACCAGCGTTTCGACAACTCTCGGTTGGTGCATCGGTGATTTTCGCGAAAATGTTGCATTCTGCTGCGTTCTCGTAGCGAGAGATAAAACGAGGGACGAGGCGGAGGGGTCCGGTCCGTCGCGCGATTAATACAGCGAGAGAGCTCGGCGTGCAAATACGTGCCGGCGTGCACCACCGCACCGGCTACTTTTCCTCTCAAATGTCATCGAATGCACGGCGGCCGCGTCGGCGTCGGCTGTCCCCGTCCCCGGAGGTCGTTAACAAGAGCTTGCGCAACAAAACCGCCGCAACGGGCATTAATGCAAAAATAATCGGATGCACAAGTGCCCGCTCGGCGCATAAGCGCGACGCGACTTAATGGTCGCTTTCGCGTCCGTCCGCCGCTTTCTCGAGTACCTCTTTTATAGCTTGCCCGCCTACTTGCCTGCCTGCCTGCCTGCCTGCCTGCCGACCTGTCTGCCTGCCCGCCCGCCTGCCTGCCCGCCCGCCTGCCTGCGAGAGAAGAGGCCGGGACTTCCAGTCGATTGGCCGAATTAATTTTCGCGTGCAGACGTCGGGCCGTTATGCAACTGCGATTCGTCGCGATGCAAAGTTCGCGACGTTGTTCGCCGTGTTACGACTCTTTGCGAAAACTCCAGCGATAAAGATTGGGGATACGTTAATAAATAATGACAGAAAAGTTGTAATTACGTGCTCGGATTTAGTCGAGGGAGGATGAAAAATAATGTGGAAGACACGTCGGGTGGGACGGAGCGTTATTATACGCGAGATAAATTGTTGTTCACCGGTGTTCACCGAAGTTGAGCCCTCTCGCGAATTTGCGTAGCTTTTAATCGTAGAAATTAATTTCGCGCTACAGGACGGCGCGAGAGCCGCTGGAATCCCCGAGCGGCGTCGAGCAGAAAAGTTGTCTTTAATCGCCGGATTATCGTGCCGAGCGTGGTTCGCCGAGCGCGCGCGCGCGCCGGCTAGTCGATAGCCGCCGCGCTACGTGTTATTGAGCCGCTATTCTGACAGACGCGCGGGCTTATCGAGTCAGGTGGAGTTCGATACGATCCGCCAGCCAGCCAGCCAGTCAGTCAGCCAGCCAGCCAGCCAGCCAGCCAGCCAGCCAGCCAACCAGCCAGCCAGCCAGCCAGCCAGCCAGCCAGCCAGCCAGCCAGCCAGCCAGCCAGCCAGCCAGCCAGCCAGCCAGTCAGCCAGCCGGTCATTGTACCTGCAAATCCGCGTTGTCGGCTCGAAAGTTCCGCGATGTTGACTCCCTGACCGCTCGGGGAATTCGATTCTACCCAGTCACCGTTCACTCCTCGAATTTGAGCATTTAACAGACATAAACGCTGTAGGAGCTCGCGACAGGGTAGTGAGACGCGACAGCGAAGCTGAATGATAAACACTCGCTTGTGATCGCAGGTGCACCCGTGCGGCCGTTACCGTCACAACACCGTGGTCTTCATCCTGGCGAAAGAGTACAACTTGAAGAACCTCAGGACCATTCACAGGCTGGATCGACTCACCAGTGGCATCCTCCTGTTCGGCAGGACGCCGAAGAAGGCGAGGCAGATGGAGCATCAAATAAGAAATCGACAGGTCAGTGGCGTAACGCGAGAAGGAAAACGGCGTAGCTGTGGCGTCGCTCGCCCGTCTCTCTCACTCACCGGTGGAATCGTTGAACGTCACCACCACGACGACGACGACGACAAGCGTGTGTGTGCATGTGTGCGTTTCACATTTCAGGTTCACAAGCAGTACGTGTGTCGGGTGGAGGGTGAGTTCCCCGAGGAGGAGGTGATCTGCTCGGAACCGATTGAGGTCGTCTCCTACAAGATCGGTGTGTGCAAGGTCTCTGACAAGGGCAAGGATTGCGTCACCCGTTTCAAGCGTCTCAGTTACAACGGCAAGTCGTCCGTGGTGCTTTGCAAGCCGCAAACCGGACGTATGCATCAGATCCGTGTCCATCTGCAGTACCTCGGCTACCCGGTGGTCAACGATCCGCTCTACAATCACGTGGTTTTTGGCCCACATAAGGGTAAGGGCGGTAACATCGGCAAGACCGACGAGGAGCTCGTGAAGGATCTCATCAGTATTCACAATGCCGAGAATTGGCTCGGCATGGACGGTGATTCCGAGATGAGCCTGTTTAAGCCGAAGCTCGAGATGGAAGAGCGAATGTTGGGCTCCGCCAACGACAAGGACGGATCTTCGCCATCGTCCACTCCGGGCCTGGTCGAGGACGAGCAACAACAGCAGCAGCAGCAGCAGCAGCAACAGCAGCAGCAGCAACAGCCGCAGCAGCAACAGCCGCAGCAGCAGCAGCAGCAACAGCAGCAGCAGCAGCAGCAGCAGCAGCAGCAACAGCCGCAACAACAGCAGCAGGAGCTGAAATCCCTAAAAGTCACCGTGGGAACTCAGACAGGTTCGGAGCCACCAGATTCGAGCTTCGCTAACGACAAGGTCACCGTAGACCCGCACTGCTACGAGTGCAAAGTAAAGTACAGGGACCCGAAACCGTCGGACCTGGTGATGTATCTGCACGCGTGGCGTTACTGCGGGCCGGGATGGGAGTATGAGACGCCGCTGCCAGCGTGGGCGGCCAGCGACTGGTCTGGCGACGATCGATAGTTTCGACGTGATCGAGGGTGATCCGCGCGGATTCCTCGGCGAGTCGTCGTCGTCGTCGTCGTCGTCGTCGTCGTCGTCCGTCGTCGTCGTCCGGCCGCCGCCGCCGAGTCTCGAACCCCCTTTTGATATCCTTACCCCGTGCCTTCCATCCGCCAACGAGCGATCTTGACCATCGTACACGCGAATACACACACACAGGTACACAGATAAGACATTCACACAGACGTGTACATGACATGAAATACACACGCATACATCTGCAGACACGAATATACAGTTACATTCTCCTATAACTAGGCCGTCGGATTCCTCGGGGCTGCGATCCGAGAGAAATGGGATTGCGGGAACAATCTCGTCGCTCGATTTGCATTTCTGCAGCTCGCCGACGATGTATGGTGTTATAAGTGACGCCGGGCGTCGTTATTGCACGACGTTCGCAGAGCGAACGGCGAAACGATTCGCCGACGTGGCCGCTCGTTCGTCGGTCGCGCGCGTGCGCGTGTACCACGCATACATCCCATACACACACATGCACACACACATGCTCGTACACGCAGAGGGTAGAAAGACGCATGTTAGTTTTCGCGGCGAGTTCGCCGGTTTCGCTCTCGTTTCATCATACATTCTGGCAGGGATCCCCGCTGTTCGGGTCCCGCGCGAGAGATCCACCGCGACGACATTTACTGCGCAAATTAATCACAGCGACAAAAGACAACATTGTTACCGATTCTTACGTTTAGTCCTCGTACTGTCCTGATTTTGGGAGCCAAATAATAAATCAGATTGTCATTATTGTTATTTTTGTCTCGCTGCTCACGCAGCGCATTCCAGATTTCTCAATCGTGCTTTTCCCTGCCCGAATAAACCGCTGAGACGACATTTTGCGAACGCGCGCGCGCGCGCGCGCGCTTCGACCCGCTCAGACTGCGGCGTGAAATTCTGCTGACGTGAGAGTCCTCGCGACTACTTGTTCCTACAATCCCTTCTCTCCGGCAGCTCCGGCAAGGTCATTGCACACGACTAATCGGTCGACGTGGAATTGTTACAAGTCGCAGGACTTCGTTGTAGCTTCCGCGTGCAGGTATCTTTGTTTGTTTCGCGCGTTACGACCTTGACAACTCGGTTGCCACGGGAGAGAGGTGTGTGTGTGTGTGTGTGTGTGTGTGTGTGTGTGGTAACAGGCATAGCGAATCTGTGATTACAGATACTCGACCCGGTGCCCAGAGTGGAAAACCCGGTATTTTATCTTTGTGACAATTCACAATTCTCACATATGACTATAGTATTTGATTTTCTAGTATTTTTTTCATTCTACTACAACATCGCAGATTTTGCTTATATAATATTGCATTAAACATCGCAGACTGTGAAAACTCTGTCGTAACCTCTGCGAAACACTTTCACTGATTATTCAGCCTATGCTAGGTGGGGAGAACCGTGTAGCTTAGCATTTCTTGAGTCAGAGCAGATGGGTCGTTTACCGTTCGAGAATCTTCTTCTGGAGAAAAGCGGGTCTACGTTGAGAGACGTTGAGTTGTCGGGAGGGCACAGTGAACTCTGCCTGCGTGCCGTGGACGGATCTTCTACAAGGGTCGCCGACTCCGATTGGTAACGCAGTCGGGTAACCAGTTTTGCGAGAAAATTTCTAAATTCTAATCGGAATCTCTGCGTGCCGCGCGCGCGCGCGCATGTCCGGACAAATTCTGAGAAATTTCTATGCGAGGCGTCCGCTCGGCTCGCTCCGCGAGCGCGACTCGAACAATTCGCATGTAAAAGTCGTTTACGCCAGGCGTTTCGCGAGGCGGGAACGAGACGAATGCATGCATTCTGAAAAACGCGATGGCCCGGGCCGCTTTTATGAGCAGTCAGTCAAAAAGTCATTGTCGCTGGAGCGAGAGAGCTCTAGCGCCCTTCCCCACCACCCAAGCCGTGTAACACCGTGCGAAGATTGATGCATCTGTCGGAGATGACATGGTGCTCCGATGCATCGTACTGTTCATCTTGATTTATGACGTACAGGAGCACGGAGAAGTCGCGATCTTTTCTATTTCTACGGGTAGCAGCGCGAGTCGCGCAAACACATACGCACACGCACACGCATACACACACACACACACACACACACACGCACGCCCTAACGCAAGCAAGCGTCACCATTTTACTCGCGCGCGCGCGCGCGCGATCTCGCGGAACATTTTGATTCACGGCGAATACGCTCGCAAAGATCCATTTTTTCCTTCTCCAAATTCCAGCGGCCGTCGCGCGAACGAAAACGCTTTTATCTAAGAATAAACGACGCGAGCGGGAATAAACGGTGTTGCGTGTACTTTGACATTTCGCTTAACGCGTCCGGCCGTCGCGAACTTGAGGAATGTTGCTGCCGCTGCTGCGCGGTAGATTTACGTCAGCCCCGAATTCGGAAATCGACTTTGGCGGCGGAGCGAATCGGCGATATCGATTATATCCGGCGGCGGTGTTGCTTTTGGCATGAAATCGCCTCGGGCACTTGGGCCTGACAAAAAGAGAGAGTCAGCTAACTAGGAGATAAATTTATCTCGCAGCCGCGGCGGTGGCAGCCTGACGATTCGCGGCAAGCGCTCGCCCCGGAAAGCGACTTCAACGAAGCCCTACGACTTTGTACTATCGTGTGTAATAGTGTGTTATCGTTAATATATCGTTGTGAAAGATTCCGTGAATGTCGTGAGTCGTGAGCAGGAAGAAAGAGAGAGAGAGAGAGAGAGAGAGAGAGAGAGAGAGAGAGAGTCGCGTCGGTATTAATCTTTTCGCTACGGTTGTCACGAGCTACGCGTGTGACGAAAAAATCCTTATTATGCCCACTGGCCTATTTCATCGCGATGATCGGAAAATGACAGCATCTCTTCATTCTTCCATCGTCTGTCCATCGCTTGAACGTTATTTTCAAACAGGCGGAAAAACTGCTTCGTAGCGACGGGAAACTCTCTTTTGGCTCTCACAAGTGCATAATGTAAGCTGCGTTCCGATATTCATTGCCAGTATTGAAAATCTACACACACACACACACACAGTTCACGTCACTTGTGCTATAGATATTTTCAGTACTGGCAGTGAATATCGTAGCACAGTTGCCGAAGAAGGCGCCCCGTTGCAGTGGCGCATCGCCCTCTAAAGAAGAAAGCCTTGGCGGGAGACCGCGCTGTAGCGGCGCGTAGTAGCGAAAAGATTAATCGTCCACAATGTTGTTAGAGCAATTCTCGAGTGCGTGAATAATATCTCGCGCTTCTCTCTCTCTCTCTCTCTTTCTCTCTCGGTTGCTCACCGTCGTCAGTTTCCTATCGCGCGCTCTGCGCTCGCCCGATTTCGAAGGATATCATCGCCGCAGCCAAGCGCTCGTCATCCTCTCGAGATCGGCGCGCGACGCAATCAGCATTGTTCTCCGTGGCCCTGATCGCCGTTCTCCTCATTGAGAACGAGACTCGGTCTCATTCACACGTGCGCATGCGTTTTCTCGCACGGTCTCGAGAATAGACTCCTTGAAACCGGCGCGATCGCCAGGAAGAAGAGAGGCCGGTGGAGGTGGAGGTGGAGGTGGAGGTCGCATCCTCCGCGGCACAGGTAGGGGGCTGACGTAGGGAAACCGCGCGTGCGTCTATTTTTATGGCAGATGTATACGCGCAGGAGAACCAATGCGGTGGCGCGGGTCCAGCGGCAGGAGTCTCCAACAATAAGCGTGATCTTGCCGGACGACAGCCAATGATCATGCCAAAGAGCGAGCGACCAGCGAGCTTTCAATCATATCGTGCACATGTACCTTTCCCCGCGCCGTGCGACCTCCAAGAGCGCGCACGGTCCAGCCCGCACGACGACAACTCGTTTTGCAGGGCTCCAACTATCCGGATATCCGAGCTCTCACCCGACACGTCGAAATCCAATTATATTCGTAGTCGGAATTATTCGGATCATCACGACCCACCAGGACCCTGAACTGAATCGAGAACTGAACTCAGATCCAAGGTCGAATTACGTAGAGGAACAGATACGGCCAAAAGATACGGATCAATTTTAAGAGCACAAAATTAGCCAAAATAATAATTCGAATGATACATAATAATAAACATAATTAATCACACTTGCATCCGGATCCGGACTTTGTCTCTGGATAATCCGAATTTGAAGCGTCACATTGATCTGTTGTCCGAGTGATCGCGGGGGTACCCTGATAGCGTCAGATCCGAAGCGACTGTTGAAGCTCTAGTGTCTCGTTGAGCGAGTACAATCGCGAGCGAGTGAAATGCGAGGAGAATGAACGCGCTATATTATTTTATTATGAAGTGTGGGTAGTGTGCGAGTCGTCGTCTCGTCCCCGCTCTCGCTGATCGCGCGCTCCCGGCGATTCATCGCGATTCGCCGGGGACTCGCTCGCGCGCTCGTTATTCACGAGTTCCTCTCTCGGCCATTTAGCGACACCGACGGCACAAAAGCGACCATCATCGCACGCTTGTCCCGCGTGACGTCGAAGAAGCTGCTGCTGCTGCTACTACCCACCCACACCACACACAGCGATCACGGCGCGGTCTGTTTTGCGTCACGCGCGATAACACGGCGCGGTACAGCGTGCGAGAGTAGCGGCGGCTAACAAAACACGCTCCGCGTGAGCGCGAGCGGTCTTTAGCTTGTATTTAGCGTCGGGTCGTTAAGCCGTGAGCAGTGATGGGAAGTGATCCAGATGCGATTGGCGAGTTACAGATTCGAAAGGCGAAATCGTATCGTAAAGGCGATGCAATATATACGATACGATGCAATCTAATATCCCTCCCCAACACCGTCGTCGTCCCGGGTGGAAGCGACGACGTGCACCTTCCGACTTGCCTGACGTACCTCCAACGGTGAAAACCACTCTACTTCGCTTTTCTGACGGGGCCAACTCACGCGCGACGTGTCTGGATGTTCTGGATGGAGGGGTGATTTTTGCTACGACCAGTGCTATCAATCTGCGATCACATCGCAATACGCAAGCACGCCTGTGTCGTGCGTGCGTGCATCTCTCAACGAGAGTATGTAAGTTTAAGTTTGTACTGCCGCGACACACAAGCTGTCGATTTACATTGATGAATGTGCGCGGTCGAGGGTTGAGTTTGCCGGATATATTAGATATATATTTAGAATAGGAGTTTCTCTCTCCAATCTCTGACTTTTTAGAGCGAGAGCGAGTGAAAATCTAGTACGACGGCTGCTTTCTGGCCTGGCGTATAGAGCTGTTACCGTAGATCGCAGATAGGTATCTTTTTAACATAGAGATTCTCCACGGGATCAAGATATATAGACCGCAGAGAGAGAGAGAGGGGGAGAGAGAGAGAGAGAGAGAGAGAGAGAGAGAGAGAGAGAGAGAGAGAGAGAGAGAGAGAGAGAGAGAGAGAGAGAGAGAGAGAGAGAGAGAGAGAGAGAGAGAGAGAGAGAGAGAGAGAGAGAGAGAGAGAGAGAGAGAGAGAGAGAGAGAGAGAGAGAGAGAGAGAGAGAGAGAGAGAGAGAGAGAGAGAGAGAGAGAGAGAGAGAGAGAGAGAGAGAGAGAGAGAGAGAGAGAGAGAGAGAGAGAGAGAGAGAGAAAATACGTTAGTGCCTAAAAACGTTCGAGGAACATGACACGTTAATACTAGATATTTTTTCAATCTAGAGCGATCTAGAGCACGAGCACCTGCGAGCACTCGGGACAAACCAATCTTGCCATCACTGCCCGCGAGAGTCGTGAATACGAGAAAGCAAAGATGTAAAGGAAAAAGTAATAGCAGCGACGTGCGACGCGAAGGAATATGGGTTTGGTAGATATATATGTGTATGTATACATATAGGGAGAAAAAAAAAGAAGGAACAAAAGAGATAAAGGGGAGATAAAACGTAACAAAACGGACCTATCATAAAAGACAGTGTGTGCGCTTACTAACTCAACCGGGACAGCTCGTCCACCGTCGCCGAGCTGTCTCGAACGTAATGGCTAGCTTAAATCTATTATTTAAGTAATTAAATGAAAAAAAAAAGAAGAAAAAGAGAAACACATGGTAATTTCAAAACCGCGAAAAAGACAGTTCCGACTTTAGTGGCGCTTAGAGAGTGAGAGTCAGAGAGAGAGAGAGAGAGGGGGGGAGAGAGAGAGAGAGAGAGAGAGAGAAGAGAGAGAGTGAGAGAGTGTGAGAATGAGAGAGAGAGGGGGGAAGGGGGAGGGAGAGAGAAGCGCGAGAGAAAGGGAGAGATGGAGAGATATTTGTCTGTGGAAATGAGAGAACGAGTGTGTGCTTTTGTATATATTGTATACGCACATTGTACCGTATCTAAAGCCACATCATTATCTGTATCGTAGCCGGCGGAACGTTTAGTTGCTAGTGAATTCTCTTGTATGATGAACGAATAAATGCAAAGTATCGTTCGGTATAAAACTGTAGTGGTGAGTATTTTTCATGGAAAACCCACCGCCGCCGGCAAAGTCATCGGCGTTACGTATTCTGCGTCGAACGTAAATGCCCGGGAATCGTATGCATGATTCATGACAGAGGCGGCTTTCGCTACACTTCATTTCCGCCAAAAGGCGCGTTCGGTAAAAATATTTTCCATTCACTATATATACCGTTTATTCCGTCACTCTATTCTGCATAATATTGGCGCCGGACGCCGTTAAGCGAAGGGCGTCAGGCAGCGACGGCGGCATCATCGTTTCGCAGCATATCTGTAACGCACGGCGTTCGCAGATATACATAATTTTCACATAAGCCGTGTAACAAGTGGATACGACACGGCTATCTGTATGAGGCACAGCCTGAAAGGTAAGTGTCGGTTTCACCGTTCTAAATAAGTTTGGCCGATACGCTAAGGTGTGCTGCAAAATTACATAATGTAGAAATTACACACTATATCCCTTTATTTAGTTTCCTTTTTCACTCATTAGAGGTTTCAGTTGATAGTAAAAAATATAAAATGAAACGCAAAGTACCCCCAATATATTTTAATTGAGAAATTAATCATAATTATTTTGATCAAAAATATCAATATATCAACATATTTTGGCTTTAAATTGGTTCATCGCTCTGATATATATATTTAACCACTCATTCAAATGTAAGTGCTTGGTTCGTCGAAATAACGGGTCAATATCTTTTATAAGATTACTTATTTTTTTTAGCTCATCTAATGTGGATTGAGTCTCGAGTAAATGTGGTTCGAGTATCAGCTAGATGTGATTCGAATCTCGACTAAACATGGATCATGTCTTGATTAAATATAGCGAGATTTATAAAATGAATTGCTTTTTTGTTAGGTTTATCAACATATATATATACATACATACATACATACATACATACATACATACATACATACATACATACATACATACATACATACATACATACATACATACATACATGCATACATACATACATACATACATACATACACACACATATATATATATATATAAATATGCCCAAGATCTTTCTTATATTCTTTTTATTATATAGGGTCGAACCAGCGGCGGACGTTGTGCCGGGTTCAACGAACCGATTGTTGCACGAGAGAATCGCGACTAAGACCGCGTGTATAAGTTCATTTATATACAGCAAAAATAAATATAAAATCTTACAGGGACTGCTCTCTAGGATGTCGTCTCCTTTTCTATCATACTCTCATACCTAGCTTCTGCTATTCCTCGTATTCGGCTCTTTAGCTGAACGCGACTTCTTTCTGCTGCTTCATGCGAGCCTCGATTTCCGGCCTGAAGTGCCTGATCAAACCCTGTACTGGCCACGCAGCGCCATCCGCCAGCGCACAAATTGTGTGTAGCTCTATTTGCTTCGTTAATTCCCATAGCATGTCTATCTCGTGCATCTCGGCGTTACCTTCCACGAATCTGCACAATCGGATATATCGGGCGTTTATGCATTATCAAATAAAGATACGCTCACGCGCTGCGAGTCGCGCTGGTGGTAAATGTGTCTACCTTTTGAGTATTTTATACATCCAGCTGATACCCTCGCGACAAGGCGTGCACTGACCGCAAGATTCATGCTTGTAGAAGCTTATCAGGCGGGTAATGGCCTTGATTATGTCCGTCTGCTTGTTCATCACAATCACTGCTGCTGTGCCGAAGGAACTCTGCACTCTGATGAGATCGTCAAAGTCCAGCAATACGGTGTCGCATACGCTGCAAGTTATATTTTAACCTTGTGACTTTCGGAAGGAGAGATCGTCAGCCGGCTGGTTTACCTTTTGGGGATGACGGGAGTAGAAGAGCCGCCAGGAATGACACCCATCAAATTGTCCCATCCGCCGATTACACCGCCCGCATGCCTCTCGATCAACTCCTTCAGCGGGATAGACATTTCTTCCTCGACGGTGCACGGCTTGTTAACATGGCCGGAGATGTTGAAGAGCTTGGTTCCGTGATTGCGCGGGCGTCCGAATGAGGCAAACCATGCTCCACTTCGGCGGCAAATTGTCTGCAAGTTGATATTTAGTTAAATAAACATACAAATGTAGCATTTTTAGGGCGTAAAATCTTCATCGGCACACTCGCGCACACACATACGGGTGCTACCGCTACTGTTTCCACGTTGGTGACGGTCGTGGGGCAACCGAACAAGCCGACGTCGGCCGGGAACGGTGGCTTCAGCCTCGGTTTGCCTTGCTTGCCTTCTATGGACTCGATCAGAGCGGTCTCCTCGCCGCAGATGTACGCGCCTGCTCCTCGTTGCACAAAGATGTCGAAATTGTAACCAGAATTGCAGGCGTTCTTCCCGATCAGACCGGCCTGATAAGCTTCTGCTATAGCCACTTGCATGTTGGACGCCTCGTTGTAAAACTCGCCGCGTATGTAAATGTACGCAGCGCAGGCTCCCATAGCGCGACCAGCGATCAGGCAACCTTCCACGAGCTTGTGCGGATCGTGACGCAGAATCTCACGGTCCTTACAAGTGCCTGGCTCACCCTCGTCAGCATTGATCACCAAATATTTGGGTCTGCCATCCGACGGCTTATTCATAAAGGACCATTTCATGCCAGAGGGGAAACCAGCACCACCACGTCCTCTCAAGCCAGAAACCTTGATTTCATTGATGATCCAGTCAGCGCCCTTGTCCAGTATCTCCTTGGTCTTGTGCCAATCACCACGGCTGATGGCGCCTTTCAGCCTCCAGTCGTGTCTGCCGTAGAGATTCGTGAAGATACGATCTTGATCAGACAAGGGTGAACCTTGTTTCTGTGGGAGAAGAGGTGCCAATAATGTAAGTAGTAGTCTTTAATATCACGTGTCTGTTTGTCTCAAGGCTTTAAAGCGGAAAGAGAAGAGAGAAACAGGTGACACAATGGAACTGACGCAAACCAGTCCGGAAGAGTCCAAGAAGAGTCTCACCTTTCCTTCGGGAGCAGCATTGGCGAAAGCTCTCTGCTGCTGTTGACTGCTTAAGGACGATCCGAGGAGACCTTTAAAAAGCGTAAATTTATTTAATTATTACATAACCTTGTCGCGTTAAATATGTCGTGGCGAATGAGGCATAATCTGCGTGCAAATACTTTATTCGTTATTTTATTGTTGATAATGATAGGACAAAATACGGTGTACGCGTTTTTAATAACAAACGAAGGCTAAGACTCACCTAATTGTCTCCTCGGAATCTGAAAACAACGCACTATGGCACTCGCCATTTTGCAGCTGATCGCCAACGAGGATCGCCGAGAGAAACTGCCGAGGTTCTTACTCGATTGGTAAACTATCGACTATTGATATTTTCATCTGTGCGTTTGCATTAAAGACGTGGCTTGCGCGTATTACGCAATAAAATTATGAAAAGACTACAAGTCGAGTACGATTATTTTATACTTCTGAAAACACGTTGCGTCAGATCAGCTCGAAGATGACACTTGTTGTTGTTGCTCGACGAAAAGCTAGCGCCTGTTATCGCGTGCCCTGGAGATATTCCCCGACATTTTTAAATGTCCCGTCGGATCACTTTAACAGGTATCTTTAATTATTCTTCAACATGTATTTCAATTATCTATTCTCTTTAAACTTGATGACCTTGAGCGGAATAGGAGGTTCCTAAATTGCGATCAGAAGGGGTAAACTTCTCTCGTTGGATTTCTCGTATTACCTTTATACTCGTATTCGACTTTACACGTGAAAAGTGCAGATAGCGTAATACAGTAATCGCGGGGTTTGTAAAAAATAGATCCCCCGTTATCCCTGCGTTATAATCGCTATAGGAATACCTCAGTGGCGAGATCTCGTAACGGAGAGACTCAACCGCATGTCATTTCTACTTAATACGTGTACTGTGATTGTCCTTCCGTACAAAGTTCACGGATTGTCACTTTGTGCAATCGTACTCGGCGCGTGTCTGCTCGAAGGCCGTCGTACACGACGGCAGTCGATTAAACGCGAGACGATGGAACGCGGACGTGACACGTGGAATTTCGGGCAGTGCTGATATCGTGCTACTGTTGATCCTGCTGGATTTTTATTCTCGATTAGTCTATCCTCGGCGAGGCGAAATCGAGACACACTTGTCAAGTCGAACGACAGAAAAAAAAGAACGTCATGCCCTCCAGAAGAAGCAAAGGTGGCCTCCTGGCCAGGGTAAATTTTCCCCTGTACACGCTACAGATGTTGACTAGCAGGCACATCCTGGTGGGAGGTGGAGGAGGTTCCTCCAAGACTGGAGTTGCCAATGGATTTGTAAGTTTGATGGATTTGTGCAAATTGCGTTTTCTTTTTGCCTGATGATCTTCTTGTTGTTGTGTTTTCTTCTTGTTGACTTTTTTTCTTGTGCATGAAATGATTCTTGCTGTGTTTTTTTCCTATTTGACATTATTTCTTGTGTGCGAAATGATTCTTATATAAATCCTTATGTAAAATTTGAGCATGTCCTTTGCATGTTTTTGACAAACTTTCCACATCCAGCATGGATAAGGTATTGTGATAAGATTTGTACTAATCACATTTGTCTGTGTTACAGGAAATCTTTGAATTATCACACAATGGAACTCACTTTATCGCCGAGGAGGTAACCAGGCATGAGACTGGCCCCAGCGTAGTTATGAACTGTGCCTCGCACAACAACGGCAAGAAGACATGGATAGTTGCTGGTCAGGAGAGTCATTGTCAACTGTACAATGTAAACTCCAAGGTAGTGACCTCAGAGAATGGAGAGCTGATAAAGGGGCCAGCAGCATCAATAGCGGCAAACAAAGATGGTCTCAGGCATAGAAAAAATAGTGAAAAAGTCACAGAGGAAGTTCAGTCACTGAAGGAGAGGACAGAAGAGATCAAAGACCGAGATGATAACTCTAATGTGAAATGTAAAAAGTTGCAATTAATACTTAAACCTGCTGATAGTGTACAGACAGCTTTTGGGTAAGATAGTTTGTTCATTGTATCGGATAATATCATATTTCTCTCTCAATTTCTTCAATGTCCTTTTATTTTGCAGCGATGGTGAGCCTCTACAAAGAATCGTCAGAGTGAGCCTACATGGGAAGATCATGGCCACAGGTGGCACAGACGGTAAAGTGAAATTGTGGAAGTTTCCGCAATTGCACAAACTATATGATCTTGATGCTCACGGGAACGAGATAGACGATATAGACTTCAGTCCAGACAGCAGTCTATTGGTCAGCATCGCCAAAGATGGTAAAGCGTTCTTGTGGAATGTGAAAGACGGCACGAAGGACAAGGAGCTCACTTGGATACCATCCAATGGCGCAAAATATGTGTACAAGAGGTGCCGTTTTAGAAAATTGTTGGAAGACAGGACGAGGACCGATCTATTTATGCTCTCTAATGCCGTCATGGCGAAGAATCCTAGTTACCTTCAGTTGTGGGACGTTCAGACTGGTGCTATTGTGAAATCTGCTTCTTACAAGGAAACCTTATCGGCTCTGGCCGTTTCCGACAACGGTCACTTTGTGGCTGTCGGCACGATGTTCTCGGGCAGCGTCGATATATTCGTGGCATTTAACCTGAGGAAGGCGCTACATGTGCCCGGGGCGCACAGCATGTTTGTGACCGGTTTGGAATTCCTACCAACAAGTTTGGACGGTCCTGCGATTACTAGCAACACAGAGACCGCGGTCGTCAGCATCTCCGTCGACAACAGGATTTGTATACACAGTATACCATTCAGACGTAAGTACATTATTAGAAATATGAATACCACTGTTTGAAACATTTATGACATATTATGTTGGAAAAGATAGATTGTTAAAAGTAAAAATCAAGGCAACTCTGGTCTCTTCAAGCAAAACGTAAGAGTGAATATAATAAGAGTGGAGAAACGACCAACTTGTTAAAAAGTACAAATCAACACTTTAGTATAAAGCGAATGTGGAAATGAACAATTAAATGTTATGTTTATAAAATTAAAAAAATTAGTGTAAATATGTCTGCTAAATAGCATGAGCAACAGCTTTTGAATGAGATAATCCCTCGAGCTCAGATTATGAAAGAGAAAAAAAAATTTTTATGTTTTAGACACACTGCCATTCTGGTTCGTCATCATACTGATAGTCATATGTATATGCGGCGCGTTCGTTCTCTGCAGCTATTTGGGCATATGACCCATGAAATGCGTGACCGAGGCAATGAAGCAGGATGCCGCCTTCTCCCGGTTACATTGCGCCTCGTAAAAATTATATACCGAATCGACGGTTGTCCGCGCATTAGTGCATCGATCGAAATACAAACGCAACGTTTATTAACGCACGATCCACACGAGCACGATAATCGCGGCGGTGGCCGCGCGGAAGCTCCGCATTACGTAGACATAAGGAACGGGTGCACAGCATCTCTCGTTAGAAGATGCGCGTACGGTAATTAGCTTGCGCAACAAAAAAAGAGTGCACCGTAACTGCGAGCATGCACAGAGTTAGGATTATAAATAAGAGCATTCTCGTTTATTTCGCGGTCGCGGTCACTCGCGTTATCGAACAATAGCTGAATTCGTTGTTGTGCACACAGATGTAAAACTCTCGGGGGTGTCTATTCCGGAACTGTTCGAATGCGAAACCTCCGATCGTGATGATTGCCATTTTTCATCGATTCTCTTCTTCTCCTTCTTCTTATTATCACCTGGATATCTGTGAAGTGATCGGAGTGTTTTCGACGAGTGATGAACGGCGCGCTTCCGGTCGGAATCGCGAACGCTTTCGCGGTAGCTCTTCGCGATGTGCAATTTAGGCGACTCGACGACTCGTCGGTCGAGGTGCTACTGTGATAAATGGACTACGTCGCAGCGGAGTTGCTTCCAACTGGTTGGGGCCGTACCATCTAGCACATTGATGTACATAGATTTGTGTGTTGCGGATTTGTAGCGCGAAAGATATTGAATTTAGCACGGCGCGTCTACGCGTTATCTTCCGTTTGAGTACGGGTATGCTCAGGGTAGCCCTTTCGTCGGCCGGCGCTAAGTCGAGATTAAGTAACGTACGCGCTTCTCGTACTCGTCCAATGGCGAATGATTGCGTTTTTCTCTTCTCTTTCGTGTCGCAGACAGGATTTTGCGACACATTGCGCTGTAACATATTAATTGCATTTGTGTATCACCTACGATACCTACGTTCGTTTTTACCACACATTACACGTATTTCCGACTACGTATGTTCCGCCCACGGCACAAATCAGACGAAAGGGTGAACGTGAAATGATATTTATACGAATGGACACACTTGGTTGCGAAACGGTTTCGGCGCAATAGAACAAGGAGCGCGCCAAATTGTCACGATTAAGAGCCGCTACTATGACAGACTTCCGTCTGTCACGTGCCGTGACGGAAGTCATGACCGAAGTGACGATAAACAATGTAGATATCGGCCCTTTATATTATATACTTTTATCTAATAAATAATAACATGATAGAAGTGTATACTTACACGTTTCTCCTGTGTGTGAGTCCTCCGTTGTTGTTGTTTCAACATCGGATACCTCGCGCTGTGACTTCGACTCTAGTAGCTCTCTCAGTCGAGAGCATATAGATTTTACGAATACTTCACTTCGTTGTGTCTAAACTGTTTTGCAATCAAGTTCGTAGTAATTGTCATGTTACATTTTACTTAAGCTTGGAGTTGGACTTTATTCACTATGGCGTTCTCTAAACTTTCCGAAAAATCTGGTTCCATCGCGCGCTTTATGCTTGTTTTATACATCCCTAACGCGGATTCGTTTTCAACGCAAGTATCCAAATTTATCCGAGTCAGTGTGTGTGTATGTGTACGAATTATCGTAAATGACTGATTGAGACTTTTCGAAGGAACGGAAGACGGATTTTTAAGCGTCGACCACTTGATTGATAATAAACAATCGGAACGATGATAATCGACGTTACCGCCTCTCGTGTCAAGTTCTCGATGAAAGAGTGAGTTCTGAGCTGAGTGGAGCAAAGAATGAGTTCAAAGACGATTAGATAAACTGATGAAACAATGAAATTGGCTGTATCATTCAGTACGCGCAGCGCGCGTGCGGTACGTTTTCCCGTCGTGAACGTCGTGAACGATTATTTGGTAACCTCGGGCTGCCGACGGAATGTCGTCCAAAATCGAAAAGGAGCCTCGGCTCAGCTTTGACATGATTTTACGATTACCGCCCTAGCGATTAACCGTCGCGACTCGTGGCGACTTCTCACGTGGCGGAAAGAAAGTTTCGTCTCTCAGACATCTCCGAGGTATCTTCCCGGAGAGACGGAGAAAAGATCAAGGTTGAAGTGTTCCGCTGTGATTAGTTCCGCGACGATGAACGAAGCAAAGCGTGTTTAGTTCGTTGATCGTCGAACGTTAATTCGAGCAATCTCACTCGACATGCCGAACTCGAAATGAATCCACCAGCGCGAGCTGTTTACTGTTGCGCGTGCAATTTACGCACGCAATTTCTTTTATTGAGAAGTATTTTAAGGAGGAATATTTTATACTAGGAAATTACACTTATGTAGAGTCTCGCGCGTCGTTTAGATCCTAGACGAGTACATGTGTATAGGGTGCGAGCAGGGATGGCGTGTGCTCCGAGGCTCGTTTCCGTTCCTCTCGCTGGGTCGGCGCGCGAGGAAAACAACAACGATGACGAGGATCAGGAGGGCAAGGATCCGGTGGTTATGTACAAGTGGGACGTCACCCCCGGGCTCGGCGATTCTCGTTCTCGCCGGAGGCTGCGGAAACGGCGGTCGCCGGCGCCTTCTCCGTCCTCGAACACGAGCGCGAGCGCGAGCGCGAGCACGAGCTCCTCGCTGGCGTTGCGCGGGCGGAGGAGGAGCGCCGTCGAGCGACGTCGAGGCGTTTTTCCTCGTGAAACCGACACGCGCGACCATCCTCCCGCGGCGGATCGTATGCGGCGGTGTGCGTTCGCCGATCTTAATCTGCATAAATAATAATGGTCGAGTCGCGGGGACTCTCGGCTTCGAGAGAAACCGAGCGCGGCGCGGCGCGGTGCGTTTCCCTTCGAAAGCGGAAGACCGTTGTACGTCGCGCGACCTAATCTCCAGTGCCGAGGTGACGCTTTCTAATTGCGATAAGACGGCCGTCGCCGATTGCTTTCTCCGTGCGCTCCTCCCGGAGCCGAAGAACCGCCGCGGCTCTCGGCCTCGGCGTCACTCCCCCGAATTTTCTGGAGAAACGATCGGCGCGGCGGCATCCCTCGTTCCTCGCGAACGACGGATCACTTCTTCACGGAGAACCCGTCGCCCGTCGGGTCCAACAGCCACGGGTAGTTGTTGGGACACTCCATGCAGGTGAAGAGACGCAGGGTCTCGCCTGGCAGCTCCCTGGTGGTCAGCGGGCAGGCGTTGGGCAGCGAGCAGTACGGAAGACCCTTCTCGTCGCAAGTCTCCTTCCAGTCTTGGAAGTCCCTGAGCGCCGAGAGCTCGGTGGGCTGCTGCATCCACTTGATTACCTGGTACGAGGGAAAAGAAGCGGGTCATGGGGTGGGTGTGCAAACGTCGTGAGATTAACGAATCTCTCTCTCTCTCTCTCTCTCTCTCTCTCTCTCTCTCTCTGTCGCTCACCTGGACCATCGTGACAAAGTACACGTCGCTTCTGGCGATCATCTCCTCGATGAACTTGATCAACTCCTCCCTGTATTCTTTCTTGCTCTTGAGCCAAGACGCGTGGAAGTGCAGACCGAGTGGCGCACGGTTGCTGTTGAAGTGCCTGTTGAAGTTATGCCTCAGCAGACGAGCAAACTGCTCGCCGGTCTGAATGTTGGAGCACGAGTCGACCATGTGACAACCCGGCAGAGACTCGTCGAAGGTGGGGTCGTCCCTGCGATCCAGCTCGTTCATCACCATCTCCCAGACCGGGTGCGACCTGGACGGGCAATTGCCGCCGTTGCCGTTGCACTTGTGCGGCATCCTGAAGTACAGGGTGTACGGCCAGATGGGCACTCGTCCCAGCGAGGCTGTGATCGAGGCGTCGTACACGAAGAACTGATCAGCCATCATCTCGAATTGCTTGTTGCCGCCGACTCTGAGGTAAGGGGCGCGCATGCCGATGATGGAGCCGTCGGTGATGTTGGCGAAGCGCTCGATGATGAGACGCGCGCCGGCCATCTCCGCCAGCCAGTCGTCGTATGTGCCCTGAGTCCAGTATTGCGGGTCGTCCTTGTGCGTTAAGGAGAACACGGCGATCTCATGGCCGCGACGGTGGAGATCCTGCACGGCTGAGTAGTTTGTGTACTTGTGGGAGACGAAGAAGGTACCGCGGATCTGGCAGCCGTTCGGGTTCTGCCGTTGCCCGTTGAAGATGTCCTCGTACAGGTCGATGTTGTCCACGTTGACGGCGCCGTTGAAGGTGATCGTGATCATCTGCGGCACTTGCTGAGGATCGATGTTGCCGGGGATGCGGGTGCCGTCCGCCGAGCAGTAGCAGTCGGGGAGGACGCATTGCGTCGGGTCGCAATCCGGAGCGCGGTTCGGGTCGGTCTCGACGGCTGTAATTCATTCGGTTTATTGTTCAATCAAATTTTTCACGTGTCAGAGCGTTGTAGCGAGCAGTTTTGCTTAATCAATTTCATTGATTTAGGGGGCGGAGGGGGGAGGGGATGTTGGAGAATTCATCGGAGCGTTGTTTTCTCTCTCTCTCTCTCTCTCTCTCTCTCTCTCTCTCTCTCTCTCTCTCGGTCATGATGTATCGCTTGTTAAAACGATGCTAATAAAGCGGCTGAAACAGCGGCTTTGCAGCCTGAAGTCTCTAGTGTCCGAGTATTTTGATGTTGAGAATCAAGCGGGCCCTATATTCCATTTAATTTCCGATATATATATTTTGGCGAAGAACGATAGAAATATTATTACCTCTACATGTATACAAAAACTAGAGATTTCGAGCTTTAGAATACTTCTCGAACCATCTTATTATCTTATTATTTTTACCAAAGTCACAGCTTGATGAAATTTGCCTATTTTTCAAAATGGATCACGAGACGCTCGACTCTTCGTTGAGAAGTACTTAAAAGGTAAAGAGATCCGTCCGCTCCTTCGTTGAGTAGCACTACGACCTCGAATCTTCCTTTGGCGGAGAGTGGCGGCTCGTAGCGGATACTTCGCGAAAACTAAATTGAACATAACGGGTCTAACGGTGTCTTAGACCCGTTACTTAACGAGTTTAAAATAACGGGTGCTGATTGATTCTTAAACCCGTTATTTATGTGGATAACTTTCAAATCAGTTCCAAGGTATCCGCTGCTCTCCTTGACAGAGAATCGACGAGATCACGGTACGACTCAACATAAGAGCAGACGTGGTAGTCTACTTTTCGAGTAATACACTATCAACCTTGATGGAGGTTAAATGACTATGTAGAGTAATTTGAAAAATGGATAAACTTCAGCAGGCTATAACCTCGGTAAGAATAACGTTAATAAGATGGCTCTGGGAGCATTTCAAAGCTTGAAGTTTCTAGTTTCTGTCATGTGAAGATCATAATATTGCTATATATATATATATTTTTTTTTTTCACCAAGATGTATCGAGTTAAATGAAAAAAATGACGACCTTTCGATTTTTAATATTAATTTTCAGTCGAGTTTCACCTTAAAAAGTTTCTTTTATCGCACCATAACTCACAGGTATGTAAATTAAAGAGAAAAGTGTGCTCTCTTTCAAGATCTCTCTATCTTCAAGATCTATCAGCGCCACGATTGTCCACGATTTCTTGTTCGTACTTGTTCGATAAAACGAACAAAACGTTATCCAAAGTTTAGGCTTTACACGTATTTTAATTTACACTTTAAAAAATACAGTGTAAAAAACATTGTACAAAATAACTACATTTTCGATTGGGTGAAATATTTGGAAACTAGCGATTTCAAACTTTAAAATACCTCTCAGCGCCTCACTAGCATTACTTTCACAACAACTACAGCTCGTTGGATTTTTTCCGTTTTCCGTAAGTTGTAAAAAGCCGTGCTTTAATTCTTACGCTTATCAAGATAGATAGATAGATAGGTAGTTTATCCGCTCTTTGTTCAAAGAGCTGACACGAATCGACGTGATGGCGTGATCAACTCGCGTTAACGTATCTGTCACTCGATAGTACAGGTGAGTGTAATACATTGCGACACTTACTGCAGGCGTTCTCGTCGGACTCGTCCTTGCAATCGGGCTTGCCGTTACAGAAGAGCTCTTTGTCGACGCATTCGCCATTACCACACGACAATTTCCCTTCTGGGCAAACGGGTTCGTCGGTCTTGAGGATGGGCAAGACCTTACGCGGCTCTGTAAAACGCAATCTCCGTTAGAGTGCCGGATGTTCGCTCGCAAAGTGGCCACTTGAGCTACCGAGCTGATGCAGCATAGGAATCCATCAGATGTCGACAGGACGACCATAGAATGCCCGGTAGAGTTAAGTACCCGTTAGTACTAATTGATACTTAATAATTCATAATTTACGTCATCGCAATACGTAAAAGCATAATTTTCTCGATATAGAATTAATCGCGGACTGATAATGACGATGAGCGGCTTTATGGCTCAGAATAATTAAAATGGATCGTGGAATTTAACAAAAATATAAATTAAAAATATATATGTATATCTTGATATAAAATATAATTTATATATTAATTATCGTAATTTAGAAAAACACAGTTTTTCGTCTGCGCGCGCGCGCGATTCCCTTTCGTCGAGGGTTTGCGTTTAAGTTCTCATTAATTGGATGTCGCTAATCGATCGCGTCTAGTGAGAGAGACTTCTTGATGGACAGTTTATGGTCAGCCAGCAAACACCGTTTGAGATTCGTATTGCTGTCGGGGTGCTGTGGAGAATTCACATAACCAGCCGCGAGTGTGATCAAGGCCCGAGCTGCCGCTGCTTCACCCATCCCGAATTTATTTACACCGATTAAACGCAGCGGCGTAGGTACCGTGTGTCGTTCTACGTGGACTTGAAAAGTACAAAAAAGGGGCAGAGAGGGGGCGGGGGCGGGGGCGGGGGCGGGAGAAACAAAAGATAATGTAAAAGTCCAAATTGTTAAGCTGGTGGGGATCGTGCTGAGAATTAATTCGTGTCACCCAGTTCCGCAGTCTACCTCGCAGCACCTTGTAGCAAAAACACAGTAACATCACAAGTCTCTACTCGTATACGCGTTCCCAACCGGCGATTACGGGACGTATATATATATATATATATATATATATACATATACAAGCAAGACCCCGAAGGGTCTTGAAAGTGTGTTTGCGCATCGGAGAGATTCTCGCACGGAGGAGCTACCTCTCGCTAAACGCGTTCACACATTCCTACGCCGCTGCCTCGGAGATGGTTCTTTCTTTATTCTGGTCCTCCATCGGAATGGCTTTTGTTTCGTCTTGTCTGCCGTCCCGTTTGTCGTTTCAGTCTCTCTCTCTCTCTCTCTCTCTCTCTCTCTTTTATTTTCGCCCTCGCGCCTTTTTTTACCACGTCGAGTTGCGAAGCGTACGTTTTGTCCGTCGCGTCTCGTCGTTTCTCGTCTCGCCGTCTCGTGTCACCGAGAGGAGGGTGTACATCCTCGGTCTTCTCCTGCAACCTTTCTACCGGTTCTCGCAGGAGGACTGTTTGTCTTTCGCTCGACGACTCGAACGTAAATCGTGACTCGGCTACTAGTTTCTGCCTCGTTGACTGGCAGCGATGCACGCAAGTCGTTATTCGTGTGTAGTGAAAGAAAGGCAGAGAGGAGAAAAAAAGAGAGAGAGAGAGAGAGGGAGAGAGAGAGAGAGAGAGAGAGAGAGAGAGAGAGAGAGAGAGAGAGAGAGAGAAATGAGTTTTGAAAATGTGCTGTGATGCGAGCGGAACCAAGATGAGCGAGCGAGAGCAACTGTTTGGGAAATGAAATTAGAGTGTGCGAAGCGCAGCATGATTTATGGAGGAACTTTATGGGGAATAATCGATCGTTGCGAGAAGTAACGTTTCGTTGCTCGTTCGCATTCTCGAAGCTTCATCTGTCGAGACTCTTCGATTCTTAATTGCCTCGCGAGTACGTGTCTCGTATTGTTCGCGCTTTTTTAGTATGGCTTCCACTGAGTCTGGTCGAGAGAAAATGCGCGCGCGCGACACTCTGTATGCTCCACTTGTACGCGTATGTATGTGTGTGTGTGTGTGTGTGTGTGTGTGTGCGCGTGTGTGCTGATCATGTTACGGAAATGGATGCGAAAAAGTCCCGTGATCGTATCTCGTCGTCCTCCAGTCGTGAAACGGAGGATTAGCGGCGAAAGAGGAGTCTCGCGCGCAGGGAGATTAACGATCTGGCTGATTGCGCGCGCACGCGCGCGCGCGCGTTTCGCGATTTCAGTAGTAAAAGCGAGCCGACCGGAGTAGCGAGGAGCTCCTGTAAGGAGGCCAGGTCGTCCAAGCGAAACCGATCTGGACGCGAGGAGAAAGATCGGCGAACGAATACGTGCAACCTCGTACCTGGAGCGAACGTTGCGGGGATCAAGAGAGGGCGAGGGGGAGGGGAGGGGGGCGAGCGGAGTGTTAGAAAATCATTGCGCGCCAGTGTCGACCTGTAGAGTATCGCGAAGAGAAGAAAAAAAAGAAAGAAAAATAGATCGTGGCATTTGAAACCGCCCGCATCGTGTCGCCTGCGACGCAACGCGCGGCGCGAAATATAAAAAGGATGCCGTTCGATCCGTATCTCGATACAAATGATTAATTAGCACCACACCGCGGCGAAATAGAATTTGCTCCGCATTCTTTCGAGCGCTCGGCTCATGTTTATTGGACGACGGTGCCTTATTTGTGTTCGACTTGGCGCGCGCGCGCGCGCGCGAAGCGCTTGCGTGCGTATTCAGCGCAAGCGCGGAATGAAAACCGCACGCAGCGGTGCGTTTAGCGTTCAATGGAAATTACGTTTTGCAAAGGCTAACGCAATAATCGCGATTATTCGCGGTTGGCGCTGAAAGATTATCGATGTGCGAATTGCAAAACGCTACCACGGCGAAGCGAAGTCGAGGAGCGGAGATGAGACAATGGAACGAGAGAGAATTGATTTATCGAACGAACAATTAATACGTCTCTCTTAAATGGCTGCTTTTTTCATTCTTTTCTCTTTTTCAAAAGTTTAATTCCATTTCGCGCAAATAGCCGCGCTTTCATCAGCTTTCAGCGTGGTAAATTGACTTTGGTCGCCTCGTCGCTCGAAAGTTCAAGTCGGAAAACGAGATGTGAGACTGATACATATTCACGCGAGTTGATACATCTCTCGTCGGTGCTTATCAACGTGCTCCCGTGAGAATAACGACGCAATGGTCTCTCGCTCTATCTCTCTCGCGTACGCACTGGCGCGCAATTTGGCGTTAACGAAACGATGACAGGTCTTGTGTGTGTTAAGCCAACGGCAAATCTGACGGAGGCCGGAGTTGGACGAAAACGCGCGCAAACTCTCGCTCGCTGTAAGATTAACAGCGACACTCTGTGATAGAGAGAGAGAGAGAGAGAGAGTAATCTCGCCGTTGGCGCGTATAAATAATACGACCGAGTAGAGCACGCTAATGGTACGACCGATGCGACGTAAATAATACAATACGGAACGTTCGTGCGATAAACGACGCGAGAACGACCGATCGTGCATCGATGAGAAGCGGTTCGACAGGGGTTGTTGATGCTTCAAGTAGATACAGATACGCGCCCCGGCCGAGCATGGCCGCTCGCGCTCTCGCGCGCTGCTGCGCATCGGAAACGGCGAACGCCGTTCCGATTCCGTTCGTTCGTTCGTTCGTCCAGCTCCGTTTGGAAAGCTTTGCTCGTTAGTCGTACGCGGTGAGTCGTGGAAAACGCGTGAGAAAAAATGGGGAGATAGTTTGGAGGATTCGGAGAAACCGGGTTAGCCGCTGACGTTTCGCGACTCTGTGGCGTCTCTGAAGCGTTCTCTCGGCTCGCGGGCGTTCGTTCGTTCGTTCGTTCGTTCGTTCGTTCGTTCGAGGGTTAACAAACAACGGCGGCGACGACGACGACGAGACGGGGGCCGCGCTCTCGCACTTTCGCTGAAAATCGAAACCAGTCGCTCAGCCGCCAGCCACCTTGCCTCTCTCGCGTCTCGCGGAACGAAAGTGGTCGGACGACGAGAGAGGCCGGCGCGGGCGAGTGTAACGTCTCTCGAAAGTATCCCGGGAGATCCGGGCATTCCCGATCGTTAATCGCGCCTGCTGAAAGTACAAGTCGCCCGCCGTTCAATTTCGCGTCGGATCCCGTCGCTATGTTAATGAGCGCTTCCCGGTTTAATGGCACGGCACCACGTGTGTGCCGTGCGTGTCGCTGGAAAGTTTCGCATAGTTGGCTTTTTCGATCGTCGTCGTTTACGCAACGCGCGTTGCGCAATGTCTCCGAAGCTCGCTCGAGACGTGATTTCTCATTGATAATTGGCTCGCTGAAGCTGTGTGTGTGTGTGTGTGTGTGTGTGTGTGTGTGTGTGAGACGGCGAGGGATCCTCGCGGTTACGGAAATTTCGATTCGCGACCGGCCCCGTGTGTGCTCTTCGATCTTCTCGCCCTTTTCTCAGAGACGCTCACGGTCGCAATGCGTCGGCTTCACGCGGAGATGACGTCGCATGCGTATTTTTAGTCAGCGATGTAAAGTGCGGAATGGTGCGTGCTACGTTGCGAGTCTACGAAGGAATCGGCCATTTCTACCGGCCGGGGCGGCATGGCGGGATCGCGCCATCGCCGCGACCCGTCGACTTACTCTCGAGCTTGTCACAGTTGGTGACTTTGCCCTTCCAGTCGCAGGTCTGTTTGTCCAAGTCAAAGGCCAGTCCGCTGGGGCACGTGATTTGCTTCAGGCCGGACCTTGTACACCTAGCGGAGCCGGAACAGAAAACAGAAAAGGCGCCTGCGTGAGTCTAAGGAGGGAAAAAGTCGTATAGTCGCTTACTCTCGAGCTGATCGCAGTTCTTCACGTTCGTCTTCCAGTCGCAGGTCTGCCGCTCGATGTCGAACGCGAGACCCGTCGGGCACCGCACCGTCGCCAGCCTGGTCACGCCGATCTCGGTGGCTTTGTCGCACCTAGAGTTCATGCCCACATCGAACAATCTCGCCCCCACGCATTTGCGCATTTCGCGCTCGCGCGCCCCGACGCGCTCGCGGCGCGACGCGCGAAATCAAAGCGAGAAAGTCATGCCGGCGCTGCGCCGGCCGCAGGTGGAGGTGAGAGAAGTAAACGAAAGGAAAGAAGAAGACGAGAAAGGGAAGAGAGGAGAAGAGAAATATCTCTCTCTCTCTCTCTCTCTCTCTCTCTCTCTCTCTTCGCTCCGAGCAGCGCACGGAGGGAAGCGTTGACGCACTCGCACTGGCGCGGTCGAGATGTTTCGCCGATCTACCGGATCGCCTTGAGTGAGAAGCCTGGAAAGTCGGAATTCGATCGAGGCGATTTCGCGATCAATCGCATCCTAGATCGATGAATAAACGATCGGCGCGGGCGCGGGATTTTTTATCGTCGGCGTACCACATTCCGCGGCTGCTCGCACGGTACATTATCCTGTCAAAAGCGGATGTCCTTGGGGGACTTACATTCTCCGCGTCGCGTGCTGCCGGGACAAAGGATATCGTAAAAATATACCGGCCAAGCGTCCGGCTGCTACTTGCGTTTCGCAAGCGGTGCTTGACAATTTTCGCAAAACCCTCTCGATCTAACGCGGCTGACGCACGGCGTCAACGGGCAACGTGCTGGTGAACGGGACCCGACCACGAAGCGAGCTTCAAGCCGGCGCGCGACCCGGCCGGAGAAAGTTCAGTCTTCGAGTATAGAATCTAACTAACTACTTCCTGCCGCGCGCGTGCGCGCGCGCGCAATGTAGAGCCCAAGCAGGCGGAAGTGAGTCGCGCGGCCGGCGAGTTTTTTCGTTCCGTTTCAGACGCTATTCAGAGACGCTTGCGAGCCCCGTTCGCCCACAGTCGCTGCACATTGGACGCGGTTATATTGGACAATAGGACAGAATTGTGCGCGCGAGTGTGACGAGCGTCCCTCGTCGGCTGACTCCGAGTCCGCTTCTTTTCGCGCGGAGTGCAACAGCAGAAAGCCGAAGGAAAGGTCTCTCTGCGAGAGACCCTGCTTAGTTTCTCTCGTTTTCTCTCGGTATGTTGCTCGCCACTCGCAACTCCGCGCCTTCTGCATCCGCGGGTAAAATAACAAGACCGCTCACCTCACGACGTCGCGACAGTCTCCTTCAACGCTCAAGCGAAAGTACTCGTCGCCCGGCCGGTCCTGGCAAAGCTCCTCGGCGTTTGCGTCGGTCCCATCGCCACCTTCCTCGTCTTGCGCCCTGACCTGTGTGCCTGCCGAGGAGGAGTAGAGTAGTTGTTTTAATTAGCCAACTTTGTCATCGACGCTTCTCGTTGACGACAATTGAACGTTGCGAACGTTACGCGGGATGTCTAACGAGTTTCGCTAACAGATACGCGCATTCTACTCGCGGCGAACACGTAAATTTCAGTCGTTCCAATTGTTTATTTGTCCGGAGGGTCGTATATCTCTCGCCGCGAGCACATCCCGACGAGTGAAAATTTCCCACCGGCAGACATTCCGTTAGAATTCCAAGGACTTGGTCGACGGCTGAAACTAGTTTGCTAGTCGGCAAACGGAGAATCGACTCGTTCAAAACGGCAGGTCCCACTCGCCTGTCTCAATCTGTGACATTTCGCGCGAAGATGAGGCAGAGGTGAATCCGATTAATCGTCGGAAATGTCACGATCGGTTCACGACACGAGAGCTCGCGCGCGTGCGAGCGCGTGCTTCGCGATCGCGGAGACCGAAGGAGGGGTCGGTGAACTGCGCGCGGTAGAAGTAGAAAGTCTTGAAAATGTCAGGGCAACGGGGGGGAAAGCGACAGTGGTTCTCCAAAGTAGGTCCTCTCCGTCTCTCCCACCCTTTCTTTCTTTCTCGGAGAGAGAAACACGCGGATCTCGACGTCGAGAGAGATCTCGAGGAGATTCTCTCTCTCGCGCGTCTCTTCATTTACAATTCCAATTTTTCCGAAATTTTACCGGAAAACAACCGTTGTCCGCGGTTTTCTTTCGTTGCATAATGTTCGCCGCTCGCGATCTCTCTCTCTCTCTCTCTCTCTCTCTCTCTCAACTGTGAAGCTAATTTCTCACAACTCCCTCGGGACTCTTCTCGTCTCCTCGCGGCTCTTGTCGTCGCGCGACTCTTCGACGCGCTTCGCGTGAATTAAAGTTGAAAAATTGGACGTGACACCGACGTGAACGATCGCGCGAATGTAGCGCGAATTCGCCGACAAGTTCGCGAGGCGCGGCAATTTCAACAAACGAATTGAATTGTACTCACCGGCGAACAGGCACAAGGATCCCAGCAGGAATATCAACTTCGGCGACATCGTCGTCGTCGTCGTCGTCGTCGTCGTCGTCGTCGTCGTCGTCGTCGTCGTCGTCGTCGTCGGGACAGAGAGCGTCTGGACAAGCCGCGCCCTCTCCGCCCCTCTATATGTGCACCACCACTCCTTCCCTCTTCATCGTGGGACTTTCACCTTCCGGATCGTGCTGCCATCTCTCTCTCAGGTGGGCACCGGGAAAACGAGCAAAGTGCATCCTGTTCGCCGTGGAGAGGACTAAGGGAAAAGCCGGCTAAAGTCGAGGCCCCGTGATGTCGTCTCGCGCTGGAAACGTCCTACGAGATCTATCGTCCGAGGATCGTCGCAACCTCCGCATTATCGCAATCGCACTTCCAGTGACGCTTTCAGGCTGTCGTCCAGCTCGAACGGAGGAGACCACGAGCATCGCTCTCGGGAGCCTCCTTCGAGCCGGGCGGATCGTCGCCGCGCCGAGAGAACGACGATCGAGAGTCCAGCGTCCGGCTGGACGGATTCAGGACGGGTGTGGGCCGCAGGAATGCAGAATTAATCTCCTGCACGCGGATTCTATTTTCTACCTGGCTCTCTCTCTCTCTCTCTCTCTCTCTCTCTCATCGGACCCTTACTTGTCTTTCATTTTTGCGTCGCCCACTCGCTCGACGTGAAGACCATTTTTAATTCGATGTATTGTCGCGACCACGACGATGGCCTCTTCCTCGGCGCGAGGCCGCGTCGCCTAAGAATGCAATTTATAATTCTCGCGTTCTCAAACCCTCCGCGGATTCCGTCGACGTCGATGTCGGAGCTCGGTGCCTAAAAGCGACCTCGATCATATTACGCGCGACGTGGATGATTTTTCCGACGGGACGGCAGCGCGTCGATATTCAATCGCACCGTTCAAGAACCTCGCTATGACTTGCGCGCGCGCGCTCGCTCGAGTGAAAACGGATTTTATTTTTACGGAACTTCTTTTTACGATCCTCGTGAAAACGTTACGCGGTTCGCGATGCCCCGAAAACGGTCGAACGAGGATAAAGCCTTGCACTCGTAAACCCTGAGAAAGTGTCACTCGCGCCGCGTTGCTTTCATCGCGAAACTGCGCCCGACGATGCGCTCAAGTGCCATTCGGAGGCGCAATAACGCGGCGAGTGATATTCGAAATAAATTCGATTCGCGGCGTTTGAGGACACGCGTTTACGGCCGGTGAGAACTTGGCGTGTTCGCGCGCACGGAAGAAAGTTGTTTTAACGAGAGGACGATGAGATGTGTGGAGAAAAAAACTGACAGAGAGTAAGAGTAGAGAGACAGTGAGAGAGAGAGAGAGAGAGAGAGAGAGAGAGAGAGAGAGAGAGAGATGCAGTCTTACGTGCAATATTTATACATGCGCGCACGAAACTGCGGAATCGCCGCCGGCGGATTGCGTTATCCGTTCGTTCGCATCCTGTGAAATTGTTAATGGTTCAATCCCTGCAACTACATAATCGCGGGACGAACCCTTCCGGAAGTAATATCTGCAGCCTGCAGTGTGCAACGATGCGCGCGCGACCGCATGTATGTACATAACCGAGAGCCGAGAGAGGAGGCATTTGACCTTTCCAAGCGTGAAACACGTCGATAAGGTTTATCTGTTAAATAACAAACTCCGAAATTTTTTTTTCTTTCGAGCCGTCAAGCAAGCCGTTTGAGATACGTTTTTCGCAGGAGATGCGCCGGAACGTGTCAGAACGCGGATTCAGCACTTTATCTGAAATCTGAGTTTGGAACGCCGTTCAATGAGAGAACCAAACTTGTGTGAATCTTTCGGAGGCCTGAAGTTGGACCTCCTCGCACCACGCATCGGCTGCATTGACAAGGAAGCGGTCCGAAGACCGTTTTGAAGACCGACGTGTCGCTTTTGTCCGCAGATAAGGCCTCCGGCATTTTTTTCGAGTAGCGCAAGTATATCTGTTTCTCCGTCGATCGGCGCCGTTACTCCGCGAGCGATCCTTATCCTTGGAGAATCTCTCAGCGAGACCGTGCCACGTGACGGCTAATAAATTTGCGGTTTGCGTAGGAAAGGTTAACGTCGCCGCGCGCACGGCGAAATAACGAAATAACGCGATACGCGTAGCACTGGTTGCGCGAGGCATTTACAACGACGTACCGGCGCGGAAAGACAATGACGTTTTTATTCCGAATTCAGGTTACGAGCTTGTCGCAACGGGCGATCCTCTTCGCGACCTTATCGCGACCGAACGCGCGATCGGGAGCGGCGAGATGAACGGCCGCGATACTACACGTCACGACGTCACGACGTGTGCCCGACCCGGCGCGGAAGATCTGCGCGCTTCCTGTTCGATAATTGCACCCTCGAGGCACCTCACGACGCTCTCGGCTCGTGACTGGCGGGGAAGGGGGGAATTGCGCTTGCACAATCGGCGCCCCCCGTCGAAAATTCAGTCGCACTGTTGCGGCCGCAATTATGACGCGGCGCGAGTCGCATCGCGAGGATTACCGCCTCGGCAATTCCGTATCACACAGCGCGGAATTAGCATTAATATTCCTCTCGGCCTGGCGCGCACTCTCCTTACGCAACGAGCAGTGAATATATGTATATATATATATATATATATATATATATATATATACACGTTGACGCGGCTGGACGGAACAGTTGGTATAAGTCGATGATAACTACGCGCGGCAGGATGCGTAATTACCTCAGTGCGTAACGCCTCCGATTCTTTCCCTGCTTGGGTGTAAAACGTCTGACAAACGAAATCTTACTTCCATTTCAGTCCTTTGGGAGACATTTTCCCGACGCGAAATGCAGCGCAGCTTTTCAGCAGAGAAAAATGAAAATGAGTGAAATAGAACTGGACTCTTCATCAAATCAAGAATTTTTATGTCGAATCGAATCGAATCGAATCGAATCTCATTTTTTAAATTCGAATTCGAATCGAATCGAATCTATGAAATTTCACTCGAATTCGAATCGAATCGAATCATTAAGAAATTTAACACGACTATTAAACATGCAAACAATGATGGGAGATTTTAATATGAAAGGGAATACTGATATTGTAATATCATCTTAAAGTAAAATATATATTTAAATATTTAAAGTGATTTATAGTAAAGTTATTAATTATAAGTTAATTTAATTACAAGTTGAGGGTTCAAACATACAGGCCCAGATGGCCAGCTTTGTAGCTGACGCAAACGGTAATGTACGGTAAAATTCCGGTATTCGAATTATTCGGATTTGAATCATAAGGATTCGGATTCGAATCGACTCGAATTTGAATAGTTCGCACATCTCTGGTCAAAGGATCGATTTACGATGGCCACATCGTGGACAGGTAGGTTGCCCGTCATTTTTGGCGAGTTTCAGAACGCTCCCGTCTTGGCCGTGGGGAAGATTTCTCCATTAGACGGATATACATTCTGAAATTTGGAGAAAGAAATAACGAAGGACTTTTCCGTCCGCGAGCGTACAATCGCGCGACGTGCGCGGGTTTCGGCGAGAGGTCTTCCTCAACAACTTGTCGCGCCGCCACAGGACCCAATGGCATTTCTAAACGCACGTTACAGTCGCCGAGTCCTTGGCGAGATGCACAGTCTGAGATGTCGAGAGGCGAGCGCACGTTCACCGTATATGCACACAATAAATACGGGGACCCGCAGAAAACCAGTTTTCGCAGTTCACCGTGCCGGTGCGCGCATGCAGCGTAGCCTCTCTATCCCCTTTCCCTGTCGACCTATGGCGTGTCGAGTCGTCCTAGGAGAGTCCCGACGAATCCTCATTATCCTTACGAGATCGACCTCACCGCTGCCTCCGTAGCGAAGCTGTTGCGACCGACCGACCGACCGACCGACCGGTCGACCGGCGCGGCGGAGTAAAAGTTGCCGAGTAAAAACCGAATGCGGCTCTTCGAATACGGCGCGAGGAGCTCTTCTAGGTCACGCCGCGGAAACCTCCATTAAGCCGTGCGTCGCCGTGCTACGGCCACGAATTTCAAGACCGCCTTACGTTACTTTCGATACCGATTACGGACGCGCGCGCGCTCGCGGGCTGCCAAATGCTCGCGCGAATTTATCGCGCCACTTCTTCACGTTGCTCGCCAGATGAAGTCGCGAGATCGAAAGGTCAGCGCGAGCGGTCGCATACGAATGCCGTTTCGCCCGCTGGCGCCTAGACCTCGAAAATTCACCGGCGATTGCGAGACGAGCGAATTAATTGCGCGACGAGGAGAGACAGCCGAGACGGGTCGGCGGTTTCCATTATCTCGTCTAGTACGGCCGTCGACGATAAATGTCAATTGCCAATCGGCATTTCGAAGCGAGAGGAAGAAGAAGAAGAAGAAGAACTATCAGGCGCCATCTCCACCTCCTAGATGGTGCACTGACCCGCCGCAGCTTTTCTTCGCCTCTTCCCCGCCTCGTCCGCCTCCCTTCTTCTTAGATTGCCCTTCTTAGATCGCGCGCCGCGCGTTCGTTCGCTCGCTCGCTCGCTCTCTCCTTGAACTACTACGGATCCTCCGATCGTCCACGTAAGCTCACCTTCGATACACCGCGGATGTTCCCTGAAAAATCTTGGCGCGAGTAGGTCGCTCTCGGTAAAGTAACACGGGAAAAATCGATTCTCTTAAGGAGGGAGAAAGAGAAGGAGGCTCTCTTTTTCTCGCGCGCGCGCTCGCTTTTTGCGCCGAGTTGGGTCGCCTCGATTATGAAGAAACGGCGCAATTATCGTGACAGGCGCGATAAGCATCTCCAAGAGCGTAAGCGCGATTGTAACTGACGTAAACGCACCGTATCGATTAGCCTCGCCATTTCACGCCGCGAGTTACTATAACCGCGGCGAATAAGTACGCGTCGAATCGATTGTTTTTCCAAATCAGGATACCGCTGGGGCTTCGAAAGGAGGGCTTTCGAGAATATACGGAGATTTATCCGTCAAATATATATCTCGGAGATTACAGGCTACTTTTAATCGATGATTTATCCTGGTCGGTGAGCATCAAGCATGACTCCCAGGCAGGTTACATAAATAAAAGAGATTCTTCTTGTGGAATAAATAATTTGATGAGTGAATCGAGTTCTCTCGCGCGAACGAGAGATTTCTGGCGACTTCATTATGAAAGCGGCCAGCGCGCGTTCTACCGCGCGCGCGCGCGAGTGAAAGATTACACGTTCGTGTGTGTAAGAGTTATTAAGCGTATTTAACTCAGCGCGGACGTTCATCATCGTTGCTTGTCTTCACCTGAACTCCTGAACGCGGCAGCGCGATCTTCCATCCGGTATTTAATCCGGTTAACACGGCGGCCATTTCCAGCGCGAAACTCTCTCGCCACCGATATCTTCTAAAATTACAATCGCTCCTGAAACTACGCCGAACAATATGCGGATTCGGCCGGATAAGCACTGTTTCGTATAAATTGGAGGACCTGCGCGCGCGCGAAAGTTTCGCCCGAGGCCGCCGACTGAAACTGAATTCTCTAATTTATTTCGTCACGAGCCGGCGCGTTATTAATTGAACTTCTCTTCGCTCGATTCTCCACGCGATGTGTTTCAGCGCTCGTGGCGCACCCGACGGGGCAAAAAATATCGAGACGCTGGAACGATCGGCTGGACAATGACCCGTTCACGGTCAAGGTGAAAATCACGTCGTCGCCGGGGAGTGTGTCGATCATATTGAACGAGCCCTCTTCCGCCGCGTGATCGGAATCCAGTCGATCAAATCGCGCTTTGATCCGCGATCGTTGATCCGACCCGGTTACCTTCGCGCGCCGAATGATACGAGTTTCTTTTCCGAGCTATTTTTACGCACGCGCGCACAGACGTTGTGCGTGAAAGTAACGAGAAAAACAGAGAGCCCCGAAATTTCATTCGCGTCCGACAGTCCAAGTGGCAGCCTCGCCGAAACGAAACCGCGTTAATTCCCGACGATTACACGGCGAGTTTGCGATAAAATTGTTCAGCCGCGCGGCGCGACTGAGACCAGCCGCGCTCGCTGCCAGCGCAGCCTCGCAGAGGCGAGACTGCATTGCGAACTTTTGCGAAAGCTTTTTTCGCAAAAACGGCTTTTGCACGAAACCGCGCGAAACAATAGCGATGGCTCGTTATTCTCTAGCGGCGCAGCGAGCCCTTTGATCGCTCTCGCATCCGATTCACATTGCAAAACGTGCAATGATGTAATTGTTACGAAACAAAGTCGCGGAATGTTCGGGCGCCGCGCGCGACTTGTCATGCGCGAAATTTATATTTCGCCCCGTGCATATAGAGAAAGAGAGAGAGGGAGAGGGAGAGGGAGAGAGAGAGGGAGAGAGGGAGAGAGAGAGAGAGAGAGAGAGAGAGAGAGCGACGTGTAATTAGATGTAATGAATAATGAGACAAAGTTCCCGGGACGGAAACGACGGGAGCGACGTCGGCGCGATTTCACTGGCGAAATTTTTCCGTCGACGGAGAATCCCGTCCGCGCTTTGTTCGTCGGAGCCGCCGCAGACGGCGACGGCGTCGTCGTCTCGAATACATTCGCGCGAAAGACACCATCGCGGCCGATCGAGAGGCAGACAACGGCGGCCACGAGGGCGTGCCAGAAAAACGGAGGACGTCGCTGCATTCCCGATGCACCTAAGTAGGCGCGCATAATTATGCACATCTCGTATTTCGAAACGCTTCTCGCTCGTGAGCGAGCGCGCATCGTGTCGTCGTGAAGCGCTGCCGTGCGGCTTGCCTTATCCAGACTTTCCCATTGGCAGCGTCGACGGCACCGACGCTTTCCGACGAGGAAACGGCCCGAAGGCGGAATAATTGAACGGCACATTTTCTCGGCGCTAGAGGACTAGCGGATAAAACGAAAGAGCGAAGCGGATCAAGACAAAACCGGCGACTGAATTGAAACAGGCGGTTGAAAAGTGCAAGCACAGCCAACTCTTCGTCGGCGAGTACGGACGAGGCGGATTTCGCACTTTTATAAGTAACACAGGAGCGCCAGGGTGCATTTTTCAAGAAACATTTATTTGGCGAACCCTCGTGAAAAATTCATCGACGCGAACCCCGTGTCGTATCTTTACCATCGACTCAGTCAGTCCCTCATGTTTACGAAAATCGCGGTCTGATTATTCCGCACTCGAATCCGTGATTTAAAATTGCAAAATCGTGCGCGTGAACGAGAGAGGCTCATCTTGTGGCGACGACCTTCCGCTTCTTTTCCTTCGCGCTTTCCTTCGCGCGGCGAAGAAGCTGTTAGAATGCTCGGATATTGTCTGTCTCTCGGCAGAATTGAACTTGTCGTATAAAAAGTCGTTTCTCGTCACACGCGACACTTTGGATCTTCGGAAAGTGAAGATCTCGAGAGACCGCGACAGACCGCGGACTCGTGGCGAAACTCATTCTCGCGTGCGATTTGCGTGCGAACGACAAGTGAATGGGACAACGTCGTCGTCATAATCGATGATTGCAATCATCTTGAGCGTGCGCGCTCCAAATCGTCCTGTCGTTACCGGGAAAGGCTTTAACGACAAATTGCCGAAACGCTCGGCGGCGGCGAAGCATCCGCCAATAACAGCCGCTCGATTCTCGTAATGTATGCAGAAAGTGCGCATCTCGCGCGAGGCACAGTTGACAGAGAATGCGACGGAGAGAATTATTGCTCGCTTCCGTGTAAAATCTCCTATTCAAGGAGGAGAGGGCAATTTATTTCCCGCCGATTGGTGTGTCCTATTAAACAGGAAATTTTATGCTAGGATCATCGCTCGCATCGATAATTACCTGGAATTAATATCACGAGTCACATTCGCGCGCGCGCGAGAGTTAATTATAAGAAGAAACTATTTCACGAGAGGAGCTCCTTTCCTACTCGGTGGCTCGAAATGCGACTTTTATTTCGAAGGTGAATTCCTCGGGAGCAGAAGAACCTCAATTTCTTCCCCGCCCTTCGCGGAAAATTCATCATCGGAGATGATGAATATCGAGACTCGAGACCAGCGTGTAATGTCACTTAACCCTTTAACGCCCGACTTTTTTATATATGTTTTAAGAATGAAATTTGAGTTTTTTGAATTGAGACTACAAGTAGTGATAACCCAAAGGAGTATCAGAATTTTGAATATCTACGAAAAACTACCTTTCCAAGAGCAGAAACTACTCCCAGAAGCGAGAAATACGTCTGATCGGTTAAATTTTTTTTTTAGTTTTAACAATTTTATGGTTATCCAGATGGAAAAACCGTGAAACAATCACACGGACAATCAGCATCAATCGTTTACCTCTGAATAAATGAGTGCATGAAGTTTCCGCTTTTCGTGTTTGTTTGTTATTGGTAAATCTGACTTGGATCCTAAAAGCATATACGAAATGAGCAACTTATACAGAGAAAAATGAAGGGTAATCTATACGACACTATAACTCTGATAGTCAGAGGAATATCTTATAAATCACCACTTAGATAGTCAATCGTCCCTTCATTTTTCGCCGCATAAAAAGCGCTGTAGGTGTCACCAGGTTTCACGAAAATTGGCTGATTTCTTGATTTTCGTGTCCACCATATTGGATTCGCCATTTTGATTTTCTTTTAATTTCACATTTCGCATCTGAGGAAGCTTCCAAATGTATAAAATTATAACAGATACCAATCTATTCTACATTTATAGTGCACTTCTAGATGTCAGTAACAATGTTAACTATGCCTACTTGGAATTTGGCAAAGCATGTTATCATTAAAACTGAGCTAAAACCAGACTAAAGAGCTTTAGCTCCGAGTCTACATACAATCTACATATCATTTTTTGGAAGAAGAATTCACCTTTACAGTGCAAGTGAAAATATCTCCTTTTTTGACTAAGTTGGATGGATTCTTGAATGCGTTTCTGGTAACTATAGTTGGCAGTGGGCAAAGGGTAGTTAAAGGGTTAATATCGTCTTAATTTCTAAGGATAATCCAGCGGAGATTGCTTGTTTCCAGTGTCGAGCCGAGCCGTGCTCCGAGCCTTCCGAGGCTCAGAATCGCGGGAGAGAAATTGCGCTTGGAAAGGTACGTCGGTCGATCCGCTGCTCGTAGATAGGTGAGAAGGAAGGTGGTTCACCTTGCAGAAACAGCCTTCCGTTATTCGATTCGTAATCGACTCCACGGCCAGCGGCGCTATCGGCTCCCTTCGACGGCCGCGCGGCGATAGAATGCACCGCGGCGCGGCGCGGCGCGCCGGCTTTCCTCGAATTAACGTTCTGTCATACGACAGGAATTCTTTCCTTTCGACTTTTCCGCCATCCGCGCGAAGGACACGGCCGTATTCGGCGCGGAACCGACGCGCGCACTCGCCTTCTTTCATCGAGTTGCGGTCGAGTTTGCGAATGTTCTCGCGATGAGTCTCGCGGGGATCGCTCGGGGAAATCGGATCGTGACACGCGTTCGCGATTTCACGTTCAGACGAACGACTCCTAGAGCTCGACGCATAACAACGACGCGCGCTATTTATTACGTAAATTTACGCTGATTGCACGTATGGCGCTTTATTTGCGTATGGGAGCGCGCGCGCGCGCGCGCTGTTAAACTACCAAGTTTGTCACTGTTGCTTGTTTTATTCGCTCGTCGCTTGCTTTATGCGACTCACGCTTGCCGCCGACGCTTATTATGCGTCGAGTCATCGTCGAGACAAAGAGAAATAGCGTCTAAAGAGCGTCGCGGAACGTGCAAGGTTCAAGAGTTTTCGGAAAGAATACACTCACCGCGCGCGACAAAGTCAGTTCCAGTTCGCGCCGCGCTGGGTGTTTCCAATTTCGGATCGGGCGCGCAAGCTCCGAGAGAGGCTTATATTACGTTCGCGAGAATCGCGAGACGAGGAACTCGATCGCTAGGAGGGAACGATTGCGCGATTCGAAGAAAGTTCATACGGCGACCCGAATTTTATGATCCACCTTTCTAAATCGACCTCCGGAGAACGTGTTGGCGCTACGTGCGCGCGCGCGCGACAGGGCCGGCTCTCGCGAGGCGACATATCTCATGTATTATTCTTATAATTCAAATGAGACATGGATTCGCCTGACGCGACGCGGCGGATTTCGTCGGGTTATTATGAAAGTAAAAATAAAAAGAGACCCACGCGCGCATGATGTGATGTGACCCGAGGTGATTTATTTTTAATTTCGCCACAGGGTGCATAAATGCATGAGGCTGTTGCTGGTGCTCTCGCGCGACGGATCCCGTGGCGACGATTACGACGAGTCGCGGGCGGCTACGAAACATCGGACGTTAATAAGTCGACGTGTCTGTGTGTCGTAATCGCGCTCGTAATCGTGCGTGCGTGCATGCGCGCGTGTTTACATATTCATTATTTACGCATATAATTTCGCCGTTACAGAACGCTTGTCATCGAGAACCTCGCGAGGACGTCGCGAACTCTCTAACCGTAAACCGTTACGCGGCTGGTCCTGCTTTACGTTTTCGTTTGCGGCTTGTTGCGAGCCGCGCTTGTTAAAAGTCATGGTGATTCAAAATTGTTCGAAACACATTCACGGCGGAGATGAGAGTGGGGGCCCACCACACGCGGAATAGCAGAAAGTAATCATTCATTTTCGAGTCGAAAATCTCGATTCCACCCACCGCGCCGGCGAGCTCGTTGATAATTTTTCAACGTCGCTGAAGCGCGCGAAGCTTTGACATTTTCTACCGATTGAAAAGTCAACCTTTACACGGCCGTGCGACAGTATTTGATAAAAGATCCGCCGGCGTAATTTATCGTTGGTACTTTTTCTTCTTTTTATTATTACGTAAGTACTTTATCACACACGGAAAATATTATATAACGTTCCTCGCTTTATTCTTAATTTATTCTTCACGAGGCTGAGGATGAACATCGGAGAACCATATTTCACGTTGCAAAATACTCTCCCGCAGGTGTATATCTTCAATGTCGCTTGTGAACGGTGAACGACGCGTCACGACGAACAGCCGTCTGGCTCCGCGTCGTCGCTTATCAACGAGGAAACGCTCGATCCTGGCGCGAGCGCGCGATCGTACTATCGTAGATCACAATCGCGAGCGACGACATCCCGGAAATTTGCCGTACAGCAAGACGGTTTCACGTTATTCCAGCACCTTTCTCCGCGAGATCTACGTAACTTCATTACCGCTCGTTACGTCCCGCTCGGTGACGTCTCGCGTGCATGCGATGTATGTGAACTTAGCATAGGACTGGTACAAAGTACGCGTCGTTTATCCCGCAATTATCAAGATACCTCGCGCAGACAGCGGAGTCGTTTTAACACTGGAACTACTAATACGACCGGCATGTGCGTGTTTTCTTTGAAAAATCACAGAAATTTATGGCGATGCATTTCATATATATATATATATATATATATTCTTTTTTATTTACGTCGAACTTTACTATACTACGAACTATTTAGAAGAAACTATTTAGAAGAATTTAGAAGAAACAAATAATCATTTTCCCCTGTACTGTTTACATCAAAGCTGCTCCGCGATATTTTCTTTTTTTTTTTTTTTTCTTCAGGCCACTCGTCGCCTCCGAGGACAGCCGTTGCAACAACCGTTCGATGTAAATAGGTGGCCACCTTGTCACGCTTTCGTGAGGATAAACGGCGCATCCTTTCGAGCTGGCAACGTTTCGTAGAAATCGCCGGTGAAATTTAATTGTTTACTGGAAATACAGTTCGGGAGAAAATAGTGCACACAGGCTGCCTGCCTGCCCGCCGTCTTTTCTGCGTCGCTCAAACGCAGATTTCAATTATACTTAGTTAAAAATCACGAGACCGTGTACCGTGTATAATTTCTCACAGAAAGATTCTCGAAAAAAGATAGTACCGGTGAAGAAATTTAGAATATTGTCGGGTTACAGCAGATACGCGTACGATAGCGTGCCTAATTTCGAGCAGCTTCCAAAGCGCCCCCCTCCCCCGTCCCGGTTGGGACTCCCCGGCCATTTCACGCTGCGAAAGGACCGCGCCTTTTGTATACCTGCGTGAACGTGGATATTCCACGGGCACGCCGGCGCCGGCGATTCTTCTCCGTGCGAAATGCCGTTGGTCCCGCAGTAATGCGAATCGCCGCATTTTCGTCCGCGACGCGCGGGCCGGCGATTTTTAATTTTTACGATCCTTGCGCAAGTCGTCCTGTCGCGCGGTGCGTCGCGGCCCGATCGATACAGGATTCAAACCGGCCGCTTGTTTTTCGAGGAATTCCTGATTTTGTAACTGGCGGCCTGAGACGACCTTGCCTCTTGTCACTTTCACCAGTTTGTCCGCCAGGGTCGGACGAGTTGTTCGCACAAAGAGGGAGACAGAGAGAGAGAGAGAGAGAGAGAGAGAGAGAGAGAGAGAGAGAGAGAGAGAGAGAGTGCAACTGCAACCACGTGCACACGCCCATTTGCGCCCGTAGAAACGTGCACGCTTGTACGTACGTGAGTGTGCAATACGTGTGCCTGTACGTGTGCACGTACACGTGCGTGTCACGGTGGTAGGGAGCGGTCGACCTTGCCCCTGAAGAGGTGCGGTGAGGTGCGCAGGAGGTGCAGCACAGCCCGGGTGTCCCTGGAACGAGCGATCGATCCGCGAAATTCATAGCTCTTCGTCGGCAGATCTGGATCGCAGACGATTTTCCCAATATCAGCCATGTCCTCGCACCTCATACCGAAGTACCTTCCCCCCCCCCCCTCCTCCCCGAGGAAAAACGCCGCAGGGATGTGCAACGTGCTACGGGAAAAGAGAGGTGAATCAGGCGGGATGACATGATTCGAGGCTCAAGTAATTATTATCGAGCAACCGCTGTGATTGAACGATATTTTGAATCGAGGTCATCTCAGCTATTTGCTGATTAAAAATTAATTTCGGCCGTGTCGTCGAGCGAGGGTGCCGAGCACCCAGGTGCTCTTGCGCTTTGCGTTCAGTTTGGACGATATATTCGGCGAAATATTCCTTTCTCTTTGCTACGATTGAGATCTCGTGAGATCTCCCGTCTATCTGGTTTCGGTTTCTCATCATGCGCATTTCCAACGCGTTTTATTGCGCTTTTAAAGTATCTGCGTCGGGCAGATTCCTAAGCGTGTATGCGCGCAGTGAAATGATGTGGGGCCGAACCACGAGCGGCCCGAATAATTGGTGAACTTTAATCTCGACGAGGCGTCGATTATTTCATCCGATGCTAAACGAGATGCGCAGAGTCTCGTCTTGGAGTCGTCATCGTAAGTTCAGGGCCTACGGGTTCTATCAACCGTTCTCGTCCACGAAACGAATCCTCTGGAAGTCTGATCGCGCGCGCGAGGTCCGGCATGTCGCGTCCTCCTCCTCCTCCTCCTCCTCCTCCTCCTCCTCCAGGGTGGGACGAGCGAGGCGGTCGTGTGGTTTTCGAGCGGCCCGAGGGCGCACAACACGCTCGCGGATAACTTTCACTGTCAAACGTCGTACGTCATGTGATCCAGGGCCGAAGTCGAGGATACGTGCAAAAATCACACACATACAACGTGGCCAGGCGAGAAGCAGCTATTATCGCCGCGATCTCGAGATGATTCGTCACCGTCGGGCTACCAGCCACACGGCGGCCTGTTCTCGTATAAGCATAAGCATGAGAATGACCCCGCTTTGCGGATAATACGACGGTGTTGCAACGCGGCTGAAATATCCCGTTACCTGTATGTACGTATGGTGCAGTATATATTTACGGCCGGCGATTCAACCGCGCCTGTCCTCGCAGGAGGCTTCGCTCTCGCACGTAATTCTCGGGATTCGGGATTCATGTCTGCGATGTTTGAGCGGATGGTTCAGCTCCAGTGTATAGTTTTGCAATCAGAGAAACGCGAAACTGCGATTTCGTTTAGTACCACGTTTGTGGTGCCGTTTGTTGAATTTCTGTCTCCAAATAATCCGAACAATCGATTGGCTCGAGGGCTCATTTAATCGCTATCGATTGTCACTGTTTTAACTGCGTTCCGATAAAGCGGTGTTGCACATAGCGTCGCTTTTTACATTGGAATGTTTCTTCGCGCGAGGAAACAGGTAGAGCGACGTTGCAATTATAATCCACTTTAGCCACAATTGATCGGGTAATGTAAACTTGTTTGCTGTTTGCGAGGAATTCGCTTAACGGACTTACGCTTTTGCACTTTATCCGATTCAAGCGCGATTATGTGTCGTCGTCGTCGTCGTCGTCGTCGTCGTCGTCGTCGTCGTCGTCATTTCCCGGCGAGTTCCTTCTCCCGTGGATAATAGGGTGTCGTAATAAACGCGAGTATTCCGTTACACTACTTCGATGTACATTACATTCAACGGCATGAAGAAGAAAAGGTAACTCTGCGAGTAGGGAGAATAGGTGACGGTCGCGGAGAGTTGAAAGTTGAAAGCGACAGCGGAGGATGCGCGCGGAGGCTCTCCCGCGCGCCTTTCTTGTCTTTCCAATTTCATTTTCATTCGCGGCTCTGCGAGCCGGCGAAAATATCCTTTCTCGCGCATCTTAATTTCTCTCGCAAGAATCTCTATAATATCTAACCTCGATCTCTCGGCTCTTTTCCTAATCACCAATCACCAAACTTTCAATTCACCCCCCAAGTTCTAACGAATTAATCGAATCAGATACGTACGTTTTGAGGTATTACAAATGTATTAACTGGGAAAAAAATCCCGCTCGATTATCTGCGGATTTTACGACGTTCAGCCTACCAACGTTCAGATACCAACTCGCAACACGTTCATTAACTCGAACTCGATGGCAGTGATTGACTCGGAGTGCAAACTGAAGCGTTCTCGTCGCCTTTCACTAGAAAAATTCTCCCGATATCGCGTTCCGATCGCCAGCAAGACACATGGAAAATAAGAAAGGTTGCTCGCCGTGCAAGTAACCCGGCAGCAAGGACGGTGTCGTTTGGCTTGTGGGCAAGAAATTCGCACTCTCCTGACACTAACGAGAGACGAACATACTCGAGGTCGAACATACTTTATCGTCGTGTAGCGCCGGTCGCTCGATCTTCCGGCTGGTGGTGGCTCTTGTTTACCCGGAAGCGTATCAGTAGGCCGCTCGAAAGCTACTTCCGACATTTGTAAAAGAATGACAATTCAGAATTTAATCGTCTCTTCGAATTATCTTGTAATCGTACGACATTTTTATTAACAGTCGTTTCAGTATGTTCAGTCAGATGATGAGTTGATAGCGCGTGCTTGTGCATCGCGGTTTCGCTGATCGGAGCAATGCTTGTATGCCGCAGCATACCTTCTCCCGGCGAAAAACGGCTGGAATTCGCGACGTGGGTGACGCGACGAGGGGTGTGGCACACGCCTCGGGGACAATCGGCAGCATCCGGTGATTTTAAGCCGCCGATTTAGCGCTAATTCATTTAGCGGCCACGAATCGAACTCAGGACGTGTGTTATCTGCCGTGACGCATTTTGCTAAACCTTCGACCTCAAGTAGACAAATACGATGCGCAACGAAGCGACGATGACGATAACGGCGACGAAATGTCGCCACAAATGACATACTTGATCATACTTGATTACTTGAAGACGCAATGAAATGCGAGTAAACGAAACTTTCGCGCCATCTCGGAATCAGAATGTTCCCGGATGGAAAAAGCAGTTGTAAGGAGGGAAAAGGGTTAACGAGGTCGTCGAGGAGGAACCGCTACTTGTAGTAACACTCGAGAGCTGGTTCCGACGCGAGTGAAAACGTCGCAACCGTCACGCCTTCGGAACGAAATCTGCATAATCACTTTCCATTGATTGAATTTTCCTTTAACGAGCGGTCGTAACCGCGAGATTTTCCGTCGAGCGGCGAGTCTACTGACTGTTGCGATAGAAAGAGATATGGTTCCTCCTGACAATTCATGTCTCGTTACGGTAGCATAGTTATGACTGTTGGTGAGCGTTGCTCACGATAATCGGTCCCGCGTGTTTCGATCGGGAACACGCAGTGAGGAGAGAATTTTGCTCGTCCAAGCGGAACGCTCGTGTAATGCCGGTAGCGGAATACGGTTTGTTATTATGTTCTCCACCTGTCTCGCAACGTTGTTACATTAATATCGCTCGCGCGCGCGCGCGCACGAATAACGGAATACGTTGAACCGTAAAGTGTGATCGCCGATGGCGGCACGCCATGAATTTATATTGTTCTTTTGTAAATCGCCGCGCGTTTATCGCGCATAGGGCTATCTGCCGCTGGCTTTTATCAATTCGCTCTACACAACGATGTAATTAAAAGCGATTGACAGGAGCCTTCGATAGCTCAGTTGGTAGAGCGGTGGACTGTAGTTGTTTGTCGTTTACATAAAAGAGACATCCATAGGTCGCTGGTTCAAATCCGGCTCGAAGGAACTTTTTACATTTTTTAGCTACTTCGCAATATCCTTCGATTGATCAAGTTTCTTTGAGAGAGCGGAATATATGTGCCTTCGATAGCTCAGTTGGTAGAGCGGTGGACTGTAGTTGGCCACGATTGCACGAAAGTGAAGAGACATCCATAGGTCGCTGGTTCAAATCCGGCTCGAAGGAATTTTTTAGCTCTTTTGTGACAATTTTTAATTCATTAAGTTCTTCCAAGGAGTTGGAGGCATGTGCCTTCGATAGCTCAGTTGGTAGAGCGGTGGACTGTAGTTGGCCACGATTGCACGAAAGTGAGAAGAGAAGACATCCATAGGTCGCTGGTTCAAATCCGGCTCGAAGGAATTTTTTAGCTCTTTTGTAACCATTTTTAAATTCATTCATTAAGTTCTGCCAAGAAGCCCGAACACGTGCCTTCGATAGCTCAGTCGGTAGAGCGGTGGACTGTAGTTGGCTACGATTGCATGAAAGAGAAGACATCCATAGGTCGCTGGTTTCAAATCCGGCTCGAAGGAATTTTTTGTTGCATGTTTCATTAAAATCTACTTTTTACGCGTAAAATAAATTTATATGTTGAATTATTCATTTAAGTAGCTTTATTATCGTAAGTCTGATATATATTTTTAACTGAAAGTCTCCTGTAAATGTGTCTCCTGTAAAAATGTAATCTTCATCTTTGTTCTTTCTTCAATATCCATTATATACTTTACATATAATGCGAAGGAGAAAACATCTTCAAAAGTCAGGAGGCGTCGCACTAACAGAGTGATGGAATATTTTTTCTAAAGATTAGTTCTAGATATTGTTATGACAATAGATTATTAGTTATAAAAACGAGAAACATCCGGTAGCGATAGAAACAGAGGGCGATGCTGCACCACATGACCACAGTCCAAAGGTTGTTGGTTCGAAAAAAATGTTTATCTTTTTTTGCGGACATATTGTTCTAAATTTATTTGATATTACATCAATATCTTTTTTATACTTACTTTTTCTAAAGAGGAATAAAAATTTTCAACAGGCAAAATTTGTAGGTCAAGGAATTACATTTGATACTTTTAAAATATAAATTCACATCGCTGATTCAGTTTAATCTAAAAGAATATTCTTTTATTACGTTGCGTTATTTTATTTTAAAAAGACGAGATGTGAAAAATTTAATTCCATTTTATTTTAATAAATATAATGATAGAATCAATGACTACATAAATATCTCTATTACTTACACCACCGTGATCACAAGCCTTCGATAGCTCAGTTGGTAGAGCGGTGGACTGTAGAGGTTGGTAGAGAGAGCTTATTCAGCGGGCATCCATAGGTCGCTGGTTCAAATCCGGCTCGAAGGAGATTTTTTTTATTCCCGAACCACGCGATTTCTTTTCTTAGTCATGGTGTCATCTTTGCAACAACTATAAAATCATTTCATAATTTTAATTTAACGACTCGGTTGTTATAAATTAATTATTGTCAGATGAAGTGACTTTTTCGGGAAACCTAGACAAGAATCGGCACGCTCCGCTTTATTTTAATTAAGTGAAGCGAAACATCGTGTAACATTTTACTCTCCCTCTCTCTCTGTTAACAATTTTACACATTGATTTAAGCGGAGGCGTGCTTTCACACTTTGCTCTACACGCCTCGTAAAATCGTTCGACTCATTTGACGAATCATTTTTAATCGTAACCACCACGTGGCGAGCGTTATAATTTCGCTAAGAGCGTAGTATATTCCTAAAATTATCCGGCCTGATATCATCGCCGGTGAAATTGAGCACTGCGAGAGAACCCGCATTCTGACTTCGCCGCGCGTGCAAGAAGAATTTCAATCAACGGCGCGCGATGTTTATCTGCTTGTATGCCTGCTGAGAACAAGTCGCGACCAACAGATAGACAAATACCTCTAGCCGCGTCACTCGGCTTCCGTCACCCACTGACCTAGTAGGAGTCAATTTCACCGAGACTCGCGTCGTTTCTTTCGACCGGCTCGTATCGGAAAGGTGAGGCGCAACGAGGCGCGCCTCGCCGCGCCGCACCGCACGTCGCGCCGACCGGCCGGTTATTAAATATTCCATTATCGGAACTCTCGCACTTGCAAGCGCCTTCAACCGGCAGCAGTTTTGTTCAGCCGGGATCATTTACGCGCCATTCGGAAGCCGGCTGCGTTCAGCTGCAGCTTCCGAAATTACACGACTACGATTTGCTCCCTGCGTCGTTATCGCGGAGAGCGTGTCGTTAATAATGTAAAATTAAAAACGCCCGATTTTGCATGGCTACGTAATTGCGCCTCGAGTGGCGAACGAGATTTTCGAAAATCAATATTGACTTTGTGCAAAATTGCCGGCCGAAATATAACGCGCGATACGCGAGATAAATAAAATATAGCCCAGCGTGAATTTCGCGAGCAAACAAGTACGTCCGATAGACTGATTTCTTTTCGCCGGACGCACGCAACACGGTTTGTTCATTTTGCTAGGGGAATCGCGAGACTGCAGCGGAGGATGTGCGTACGCGAGACGACGTAGCTGCCGCCAAGGCAATGTCAGCGCGATAAACTTCGAACCTAATGACAGTCCTCGTTCACGCCCGCCGATAATCAGTCCGGTGATTACGCGCGTGATTTCAGCCGATATCTGAACGGCGCCGCTAGGCGTATTTCGTCTTTAAGCAGCTTTAAGCGGCCTTGCCGCGGCTTCGCGAGCTACGTAGCTTTCTCTACTTTCGCTTATGCGAGATTTTCAGGTTGTCGTTTAGCGCGCCGTTGTTGCGAGCGTTTTATCGGCGCCATACCGCCGGAGACGCGTTGTCTTCCAGAAGAGAGAAGTCCGAGAGGACGAGTTGTCCTCTCCACCACCCGCGTTGTGCAAACTGCCATCATCGCGTGCTTTACGTTTTCGGCTGTTCAGCTAGACACGGGAATCTGGCCACGTGAAGCTGCCTTGCGTTACGAACAATCAGCGATGCACTAGCAATTAGCGAAGATAAATTGGACGGTCAACGGAATTGGGGGTTCTCTCTCTTTCTCTCTCTGGAAAACACTCGTCATTCAATAAAATTATTTGACGAAATCACTCGTTTAAGGAATGAAAATTAATCCAATGCGATTATATCCTTTTCTCTTCGGACGATCGGACGATGTATACAATGTATTCCGCCGTTCGTGTTGATTATAGATTGCAGTTGCAATACTTTAGCAACCACTAGCAAGCTCTAATGGCAACGATCATCTTTCAAGGATGCCGGCTCCTGGTACTTGCACGCGGAGACGCTGATGGTTGTAGCGCTTCGTCGAACGTTCTGTCCTCTGCGGGCCGCTCTTACCATTGCGAAATTTAATCACGCGTCTTATGGCGGGGTTAATGGAATCTGATCGTGGGTGCACCTTCGACTCGCGTGACACCGGCAAATTATCTAACAAAGACTTTTGTACCGATGAATAAAATGAGTGTGAGTAGGTGCTCTCGGCGGGAGTGAGCCGGGGGGGGGGGAGGGAGGGAGAGAGTCAATAAGAGCGCGTTCTTAGGGTCGTCGTGAAGAAGTAAAACGTCGCTCGAGAGCGACATCCGGCGAAAAATTCCCGGCGGTTGCACACTTCCGTCTGGATGCACCGTCTCGATAAAGGACTCGAGCGAAGCTGGCCTCGGGCGCGATCTAAAACGTAGCGTAAAAGGCTGAACGAAACGCGGCTGAAGGATGCGCGTGACCCCTCGGAGTCGCTTATTAAGTCGTTTACTCGGCACGACGCGATCGCGCGGTCGTGATCGAGGAATCCGTTGCTCGTGAATGGGAAGTCCCTCGAGATCATCCTGCCGGCACGTCGATCGGACTCGTCGACACGTGGCAGGCGTGTCGACTCTTTAAACACGGCGACGAAAGAGAGGCTGCATCGGAATGCAACCGCCGTCGCCGGTCGCCGGTGTTTCACCGGCTGGTATTTCACGAGGTTAACATTATTCTTCTGCCGTTGTCTGCCTTTCTTTATCCCCGATTCGACTGATTCGAATGAAACGGAAACCGGCGTGCACAGCGGCGACGCCGGGGTTCCATACTTATCGCAAATTTTACGTCCACGGTTTGGCTCAGTCGCCGCATCGCAGCGTCAGCGTAAACGCTGCTGATCCAATTAGCCGTCAATTAGCAAGGCGGACCTCGTAATCGCTCGGGAGGAAAGAGCTATTCGTTGCGCTTCATTCTCGTGCGAGCCATCGCTAACTCGTGCTCGGCGGGCTGTCCGCTTCATCGCGATTCGACACGAGTCCCGCACTAACGGAGCTCTCGGTGTGTCACGTAGCTTCCATGTTGTGTCTCGAGATGTACAATTGCGCTTGTCGTCTTTTTAATTACCAGCGGGAACGAATCGCCGATGAATGGTCGCAAAGCAGCCGCGAGTCTTTCGAGTTTCGTCGTAACACCACTCGTAATGCGCTCGCCGATTACGAGAGAGGAATTCACCGCGGTCGTAAATAACGGGAGAAAAGGGAAGTATGCTTTACCCCGTACTTAAGACTGTATCAATAACATAGTCCGAAGTGTTGCAGGGGTCATTAGACGTGGTGAAATTGCGATAAATCACTTTTGTATCGCAGCGTCGTATTAATTTCCTCGTTACCTCGACGACGCTCGAGACGGCGCTCCTGCGGGAAGCTCTCAAAGCGCGGCCATTTCGAGACGATTAACCAGAATTAATGCGTCTCATTGAAAATCTCGCGATACGAACGCGTCATGGTTTAGGGAGAAAGAGAGAAAGAAGGGGAGGGGGAAAGAGAGAAAGAAAGAGAGAAGGTGTCCGTCACCACAGCAGCAACGCGCGCAAACACCTTATACAGCCTCGGAGGAAAATCTCGTTCATGAGTCGCAATCTCGACGCGCGCTCTGCGCCTCTCTCTCTCTCTCTCTCTCTCGGAAGAATGCGAGCCGGAGTTCTCTCGGCTGTCGTCCTCCTGCTGGTGCACAATCGCGCGCGAGGCTGCCTGCCTGCTTGCTTGCTTATCTGGCCGGCTGGTATGTCTGCATGCACGTACTTACGCACGAGGACCGCCAATCCAATTTATACATCACGACGAAAAGTTCATTCCGGTTTCGTAATTGCTCTGAAAATCCCGCTCGCGTGTCTCGGCTGCGCCGAGACCGTCGCGCGACCTTGATCCGAATACGAATAGCGATACACATATATCGATGCGACGCGACAAATTCGATGGTGAGGCCGAGTCCTCCTGTCGCACGTTCCTCGAGAAGACACTCGAAAAAGCGCGAAAAACTGTCGAGCTGCCTTGAGAGAATTTACCTCGCAGCCGCATCTCGATTGCTACGCTCCAAAGTGCCGCGAGCGGGATCTTTCTTCAATGAATCCCCCAACGACTTTGAAGAAGCTCCAAACAGCGCGAGAGACGAAGGATAGTTATTGTTCCATTCGCGCAATTCTATTCAGCTCCGAGCATAACCCCGGTGAACGAACAAATCTCTATATCCCGCGCTTTCATTCGCTCTCTTGCGTCCTAGAAACGAATTTTCCTCCTGGAATGGCGGTCAAGTTTGCGGGGCCTAATCGTGCCCCACTTTCCATCCCATTAGCGAGTACTCGTGGTGAATAACACGCGGTGCAAATAAGAGCGAATGAGGAGAGAGAGAGAGAGAGAGAGAGAGAGAGAGAGAGAGAGAGAGAGAGAAAGGGAAAGGGAGAAAGAAAGAAAGGGAGAAAGATGCCCTTTCGTGTGTGAGATTTCTCTGAATCTTTTATTCGAAGGTTCGTCGAAAACGCTATATTGGCAATATCGCTTACTTTTACAAATATACATATACAATATTTCGTTTTCATTTATATATATATATATATAAATATATATATATATATATATTTATATATTTGTGTAAGAGTCGGCGGATCCTTAAAAAAATAAGGGCACATCTCGAATCGGGGAACAATCGATTTGGCGGTCTTCGTGGATTGCTTCTGGGACGGAAAGAGAGCGCACTCGCCGATTTTGATCGGCATCGGTCGTGTGGCTCTCTACGGGGAATCGGAGGTGTAAGAGCGAGGGAGACACGTATATTATATTACACGTAGAATCCCACACTCGCGGATCACCGGCCGTCATCGAGGGATCCGCGATTTCTCCTCCGTGGGTTCGGGTGGGGCGCGATAATTTGCTTCGCATTTGCCGATTCGAGTGGAATGCGCGGCTCTCGTCGTCGTCGTCGTCGTCGTCGTCGTCGTCGTCATCGTCTTCATCGTCGTCGTCGTCGTCGTCGTCGTCGTCGTCGTCGTTTTCGTCTTCGTCATCATGGTAGGTCAACGCGGCCGTCTCGTTGCCAAGTCCTCGAGGACTTGGAGGACGCGCCCTCGGCTGTCTATCACAGATCGCTGGTATCTGATGAACGTAAACTTTTAACTTTAAGCGGACGAGTTGACGACGAGACACGCGCGGAGAAAAGTTGCGATTTTCATGAGCTCTCAAAGAACGACTCGTAGTAGTTCGTTCGCAGCGCGAATTTTGCAAGTGTTTCTTTTTCCTTTAACATCAGCGAGAAGGAAGACGCGCGTCTGTGCACAGAGAGGAACGCGCAGTCTGCGAATACGTGAAGGCGGATAGTGAAGGCTCGGTTACGTTCGACCTTAGTCCATCAGACTCTGCGGCCTCCTGACTCGGGGGGACTAATCATCACAGATATAATGTCGCTCTCAACAAAAAAAAAAAAAAACAGCAAAATATTGGCAACTAGAATGGTCACCGGAGTCTAACGGACTAACGACGACCTTGCCCCCCTCTCATCTCCCGTGTGCCTCGTCGCCTCGTAATCGCCGTTGCTCTCGAAGGCCTCGAGGATACTCGGCTGATGCGTCGGTCAACGTTATCCGGCGATGTGTCGGACTGCGCGAAGACTCGCGACGCGTTTTCGACCGACGCCATTGGGTCCGGTCGAGGTCTGCTGAAGGAGAGAGGATCGGGGGGAGGATCGAGGAGAAAGGAGAGAAGGAGGGACTTGACTTAGAAGACGAGAAAGAGGATCGCGCGCTCGCGGCAACTTAGAAGAAGCCGTCACCGGTCGGGTCGTTCACCCAGGGGTAGTTGTTGGGGCAGCGCACGCAAGTCTGAAGGTTGATGGTCTCCCCGGGCACCTCCTTCGAGGTGAGTTTGCAGGTGTGAGGCACCCAGCAGGCCGGCGGGCCCTCGACCGAGCACTTCTCCCGCCACGGCTCAAAGTTCTTCGACTCGGTGATGGTGCGCGGATTCTGAATCCACTGGATCACCTGAGTCATCGTCACGAAGAATACGTCGTTGTGGTTCTGCAAGATTTCGTCGATCCAGTAGAGAAAGGCGTCCAAAAACTCGGGGTTGTTCTTCAGCCAGGCGGCGTGGAAGTAGAGACCGAGGGGCGCGCGGTTCTGCTCGTAGTGACGATCGAAGTTGTGGTTGAGGAAGTTGTAGAACTGATCACCGGTCAGAATGTTGCTGCACGAGTCCACCATGGCGCATCCTGGCAAGTACTCGTCGTTCTGAGGGTCCTCGCGTCGGTCCAGCTCGTTCATCACCATCTCCCAAACGGCGTGCGACCTGCGTGAGAACGTTCAGAACGTTTCGTCGTTTAAAGATGACGCTTAAACATTCCTACATCCCTATTATAGCCCGAGTGGTGGTGCTGAGAGGTTTCACCTGGTTGGGCAATGTTGAAGATTTCCGTGGCAGCGGTGCGGCATCCTGAAGTACATGGTGTACGGCCAGAGCGGGGGGTTGTTCAAGGCCGCGGTGATGGTGGAGTCGTAGAGGAAGGCCTGCTCCTCCATCATGGTGAACTGATTGTTGCCGCCGACTCGCAAGTACGGCGCTCTCACGCCCACCACGCTGTTGTCCGTCAGATTGGCGAACTTCTCGGCGATGATCCTCATGCCGGCCATCTCCTTCGCCCAGTCGTCGACGGTCGCGTCCGACCAGAAGCGCTCGTCGTCATTATGCCTTACCCCAAAGTTGTCATGGTAAAGATTATGTAGTGACGTAGTTGTAATTTTATTAATCATGACTATGGCAGCGAGCGACATGACGTGACCTGTACGCCAGGAACCTGCACTCGTGTTTTCCTTCATGCTCAGGAAAGAAACTGTGTAACGTATGGTTATCACTGTCAGTTTCGGCGCGAGGCTGTCGGCGGGAGAGAGAGAGAGAGAGAGAGAGAGAGAGAGAGAGAGAGAGAGAGAGAGAGAGAGAGAGAGAGAGAGAGAGAGAGAGAGAGAGAGAGAGAGAGAGAGAGAGAAGACGATGGCACGTGTGAATGAGAATGGCGATGCCGAGAGAAAGAGTTAATTCTTACGAGATAGAATGGACGGCGATCTCGTGACCCTTTCTGTGCATTTCCTGGACCGCGGAGTAATTGGTGTACTTGTGGGACACGAAGAAGGTAGCCTTGATGTCGCAGCCGTTCGGATTCTTGCGCTTGCCGTTAAAGATGTCCTTGTAGAGGCCGATGTTGTTGTTGTTGATGGCGTCGTCGAAGGTTATCGTCACCATCTGCGGCACGTCTTTGCCCGGGAGATCGCCGGGTATCGTGGTGCCGTCCTCCGAGCAGAAGCAATCAGGCAGGACGCACACGACAGGATCGCAGGGTGGCGCTCTGTTCGGATCGTTGTCCATGTCTGCAATGTCGCGAGGGGATCGCGTTTCGTTTCGTTATCGCGACACGTTATCGTGTGTTGTTTGCGCTTTCAATCGGTGCTGTCGGATGCAATGCGACCAGCCAGACTTACCGCAGATGTTCTCGTCGGAACCGTCGGTGCAGTCCTTCTCTCCGTTACAGAAGAGACCTCTCTCGATGCAAGATCCGTCCCCGCAGGCGAGGAAGCCGTCCTGACAAAGCGGCTCCTCGGTGTAGAGCAGGGGCTTGGCCTTCCGCTCTTTGTTCTTCAGCTTGCAGTTGTTCACCGAGTCCTTCCAGTCGCAAGTCTGCTTGTCAATGTCGAAGTACAAGCCGGCCGGACATCTTATCGCCTGCAGGCCGGAACTCGTGCACTGAATAACGTCGCGGCAGTTGTCACCCTCGCCTGCGACCAGTCTGAACCACTCTCCCGCATCCTTGTCCTTGCAGATCTCGCTCTCGAAGCTCTCCTCCTTCTTGTCCTCCTGACGCTTCACTCGAATCGAGCCCTCTGAAATGCAGAACAGCGAGGCTCTTGGCGAGGGGACATTTTGCGATTCTCCCAGGGAGCTCCGTGTCCGCTTCGCGATCGATCACTCTGCTGAACACTCTCGGCTGAATTTTCGGCAACTCTGCGATATTTTAATCACGAGCGCTGCGCTGCGCTTCGATGCGACCACGGATAAGCAAAGATGATGGATTATACAGGAAGGGTGTTTCCAACGAAAGGAAGAGAACAAGTCAAACAACAAGTACTTTCGCCTACCACTGTCATTACACTCGCAATTACCCACGATTACAGTAGTATACCTATGATTACCTCACCTCACCTCACCTCACCACCTCACCACGCAACGTAATCAGCTTGGAAAACTTGGTCTCTCCTTCTTTCTCGCGCGCGCGCGCGATTGTAGCTGATTGAAGAAAGCAGCTAGGCAAAGCTAGGATTAGACGTGCAATTTTTCCCAGTGACCTTGCGACTTCGACTCGACTTTTGCACCGGGGGAGGTGATCGCGATTTTTCAGCGTCTCCTCGAGGATTTTCTGCCTCGGTGGGCAGTCCCGAAAGGGGCGAGGTCGGTCGCGTTTCCGAGGAAACCGTCGCATCTGACAATCGCCTCCGGTCCCGTTGGTCCCCGGGGCTCGCGACGCGACGCGACTTCGTGGCGGAACGACAAACAGGGAAAGTTGTGCCCCCACCCGCGCCGTTTTCAGGTGCCCGGGGCACGGCAGTGACGTCACCCATCCGGGACCGACCGGACTGAGAGGCTTTCACGCTCTAATCTCTTATGCAACCTGTCGTCCTGATGATCGGTTCGAGTCCAGGCGTACGTCGAGTAGTTTCGCACGTCGCCACGAGCACCGTCGGTCTCGTCCGCGACGAGAAGGGAACCAATCCCGCGCGGAATCCCGCGGAGGAGGACACAGGAATAGACCGGTGAAACCTCACGAATCAGCCAGATTGCACTGGCACTTTCGCCATTTTGAACGGCTTTGAGATACTATATACGCGATCTCTCGTGTCTACCCGCTGCTGCGGGTAGACCTCTCTCGTTTGCTCTTGCGGTCGCTCGACGATTTTTCAGCGAGGACTCCATTTCAGGTTTCAACGCTTCGGTTTCTGCATTTCGTACCCCGTTCCCGTCGACCCGTGAACAACGTTCCGGCCATCCAGCCAGTTTCTCGGGACCGAATTTATGTCCAACGAAATCGTGAAATCGTAATTATCGACGCGATTGTCGAGCAATGGACGCGCGAAGGACGAAGAGCGATCGATCTGTTGAGTCGTGGCGAAAAGTTCACTTGCGACTACCGGGCGACTGACCGGGCAGAGATTTTTGCAAAAAAAAAACAAAAATGGTCTCCAGTACTTGTAGCGCGACAACGCGCGGCGAGGAGGCCCAGGGAACTCTATCGCATGGCCCTATCGCGCTGAGCGCGAGAGAATTCGATACTCACCACACATGGCCCGCGAGAGCGTGAGAGAGCGGTAGCGACAGAGAGAGAGAGAGAGAGAGAGAGAGAGAGAGAGAGAGAGAAATCGCTCGCGGAGAAATCTGCTACTCACCGGCAAGGACGAAAGCTGCTACCAGGAGCAGCACCGACGCGGACCTCATGCTCGTCCTGACCCTCGACGGGGAACGCAACTTCCTCTCCGCGACGTCGACGTCGTCTTCGTGTTCGTCTTCGACGTCTTGCCACGAGCTGTTGCTTCTCTCGCAATCACCCAACTCTTTACCCCTCGATCACTTCCGTTCAACTGATTCGTTCGCCCACGACGCTGCTACTCAGGAAGGGATGAAAGGGGACCTGGATCAGGAGGGTGGGGTGGGGATGTGGCGCAGCACCTGGCGGCCACTTCCGGGGCGACAAGGGCGCGGGAGGGGATAGCGGGATTGGAGCGGGGCCCGATTTTCCTGCGAGGGGAGATCCGGCGAATCTCTCGGCCGCGAGACTCGGCGATCTTCGTGTGCGGCACACGGGGCGGATATAATCGAGGACGAGTTCGCCTTCAAGGACGCGGACCTTGAAGGTGTAGGTACCGCTCACGGACTGGCTGAGGCCCGCCACTCGTCGGGCTTTATATTGCCACCACCACGACGGTGCTCGACCGGGTCCCCTCTTTCTCATCTTTGAGCATTGCCGCCCGCGAGCAGACCGTACCCGACTCGGCTGATCCAGGTACGTACGAATCGATACCACTGCTTTTCCGCGACACCCTGCCTGAGCCTCGACGAGACGAGACGAAAATCCCCTCCTCCCCTCACCCCCGCCCCGGGGGGAAGATCGCACCCTTTCCAAATACCGACTAACGAGCCGCGCTAATTCGGGAGTGAACCCTGCCGGCGCATTTTCAGTACAAAACTCGCGCGCGAATGACGAACACGTGAGTACGAAATCGTCATGGTGATGCTTGATCGTCGGAATCCTGCTAGGCGCGACTTTCCTCGACCGAAATGTGTTTCGCGTATGCTGAGTTTGATTTCGCAAAGCGATCCTGCGGCAGTTTAGAGCGCATCTGGAGAGAGAGAGAGAGAGAGAGAGAGAGAGTGAGAGAGAGAGAGAGAGAGAGAGAGAGAGAGAGAGAGAGGGAGGGAGGGAGGGAGAGAGACGCGACTACGACCAGTGAGTATCATTAATCGTCCGCTCGTAAGAAGGGATATCGAGAGTCAATAATTTTCCGGCTGTACGAGAGTGCAAGGTACAGCCGCGATTCCCGGCCGTGTCGGAGGTGTAGGTTCGAAAGCGCGTATGACCTCGACCTAGGAACTTGGCAGAAGTATCGACGGTGATTTATTCGCCGGCTGCTCCGGCTCCGGCTGCTTTATGCGCTCGCTTAAAATTCTCGCGCGAAACAGCGCGTGCACCGCGTTGCTTCGCGTCTCGGTCTAATCCTCATCACTCGTCGAGCTTAACGTGAATTAAGTTCATCCACGTGGCAATTTACGTGGTGGAGTGGCGAGCGATAAAGCGGACAGGTAAGCATGATAAAACGATCTGACCGCTATGTGGAGTGTTGTTTTGCAACGTTGCATGCAAGCGGCGAGCGAGCGAGCGAGCGAGCATTCGCGTACCTCCTGGTGCGTGAAACGCTGTAAAATTGAGCAAAATCGACGTGGATCGAGATAACTTCATTTGCAAAGATAATAAATAGTCGGCTGCGCAACGTCCGCACGCGCCTTCGCCGCGGCGCACATTTTCGCCGTCAGCATCGTCGAGGTGGAAACCACAGGCACAGGCCGGTGGTGATCACTCGCGGATCCTTTCGCGTTTGCCAGCGCGTCGTTGGCATTTCGGCGGAGAGCTTACGTTGACAAGGCGAGAAAGTGATGAGAGAAGCAACGGTGACGTAAGTTTGTCAAGGTCGGGAGAATAACGACCTCCTTGGGTGGTCGTTCGGCAAACGCGACAACAAGGAAAAAGGATATTGCAACTGCAGATCGAGCAGAAGAAGCAGCGAGGCGAGTCGCTGCGTGATGTGCTGCGTTGCTGATTTTTCGCCTAACGCCGATTTGGCACTTGGCACTTGGTATCTCCGATATCACGTCAGCTGAGCGTCATCTGTCGTGTATTCAGGAATACACTGTATACGCTGGAAGAAAATAGCAATCGCTTGTTGGAAACAAGCGTTGGAAGAGCGCTGCTAAACCGCTGCGGTACGCTTGAAAGAAGAAAATCTTACGACACTCGCAAAACCACCGCTTATTCAAGCTTTTTAAAAGATGCTTCTGCACTGCCGAATGCACTGCCACTGACGAGCGTGTCGAGCGTGTCCGATCGCTCTTCAGGTACGACCTGAATGTCGGACGACTGCGGACGCAGTCCGTCGACGTCGAGGATGGTACTCGTCGCTACGTCACGTGGCAGCTTTCATCGGCGATCCCGGAACACCAAGCTCGTAACTTCAAGCCGCAGCTGTCGCTTCCTCATGAGCAAAGCGCGCCCTTGGATCTCTCTGAGAGTCCTTTTATTTGTTGTGTCGCAGCGACGGCACGGCGCGGGGCGAGTCGAGCGAGTTGGGTCCGAGGACCGAGATTACGTCGGAGAGCATCTATGAATTTTACCGGCGTTTCCGAGCGTGTGATAAAATAGCTGCCGCATCCGTCCGCGAAATTACTTCACTCCGGGAAGGTAAAAATTACGGCTGGCTGGCTGACTACTTGGGAGTCGGGACTTGGGGAGAGTCGTGCGGAAAATGAGACGTTTCCGCGCGTGATTAGTGGAAAGTCGCGCGTGTGATATGATTGATGTTATCGCTGGGCGATTGAGCGCGTTTTACGTAACGTTTGTTTATACCGCGGCGACGCGGCGGATCGCCGGCCGCGGCCGGCGGGGAAAAACGCGCCCGCCTCGCGCGCGCGCGCGCTCGATGCAGCTTTCTACGATGACCTAAGATTTTTACATAACTCCGCGAAATGAAGCGGATAAATATTCGTCCGCCCTTCTTGCTTGCCGTCGACGTTGTTTCTTGCGAGCGATGTAGCACTTGGCACGAACGCAGGCCTCGTCGTCGCGACGTCGTCTTCGTCCGCGTCGTCGCGATTCGTCGCGAATCTGCGGTCGCGCGGCGGCCGCGATACGCGCTCGAAAGTGAAACTTGCCGCGGTGGATGCAGTCTCGTTTGCTGCCGGGTATCGGCCTCCCCTCGTCCTCCGCGTAATGACAGGCCGAGCGTCGAAATATCACAATATTGTGACACAATCGTCTCTCTCTCGCGCGCGCGCGCGCGCGCAAGCGTCGCGAAGATCGGACGGCCAGAGCGCCGCGTTCTTCCTCAGACAATGCGCCGCGCCGTGATCTCTCATTCGCGCGCTCGCTCGAAAGGCATCCACCCAGTCTGCAGATTTGTTTTTTCAAATGTCACAGCGCAGACTCGCTGTGAAATGACTCGGAAAGAAATCGAGAGGCAAGAGGGTAAGGGCCGGCTTGGCATTTTGGATGGACCCCGCGCGCGAGCTCGTTGCACCATCGCGGCCGCGCCGACTCGCTCCCTTACGAGGTTCCTCGCAAATGCCAAGCTGCCGGCGAATATCTCGCCGCTTTTCGTCGCAGTCGTCGATGACTCGGCGAGAAATCGTTGCTGATCCGCGCGTTGCCAGGAATGTGCCCTTTGCCGCTGGTAAATTCTCCACGTGGCGGCGCGCACCCGTGCACGCGCGAGTCGCGCGAGAGCTGCGCGAACGCCGCGCATTATTGCGCCGCACGGCGGATGGATCCTCGATTGCTTTCAATCTCGCGGCGAGACGATCGTGATTCGGAATCGCGAAAAGCGAATATCTCCGGATGAGCTTTCGAATGAGAAGATTTTCACTCTTTACGCGTTCATGTTCATGAGCGCGCGCGCGCGAGACGGTCTCGGGTGTAAAATTCTCCAAGACACGGAGAGACACGGATCGATCGATGTCAGCTCTCGGCTGATGAACGCGCGTCGAATGAAGAGAGCAAATCGGCCGCTCGGCGGGCTCGTCGCAAAGGCGAATCCAAGTATTTTCGCGATTCGCGGATTTCGTGTTTCGCGCGCGCGCGCGCGCGCGCGCGCAGTCCTGACGGGACTGCAAATGACGGGATGCCGCGGCTCTCTATATGGTGCAATCGTGGACACAATGTTCACTGGACAGTGAACTCGAAATTGTTAGAAAGTATGTCTCGACCTGTAACGCGCGGCCTGTAACGGCACGCACCCGTCCGTCCGATAATCCCGTTTACCGTTCTTCTTCGTTCTCCGCTCTTCTCGAGCCGCTCGCTCTCGCTGCGTTCCACGTTCCATCGTCGCGGCCGCGCACAATGGCGTGCTTCTTCTTCTTCTTCTTCTTCTTCTTTCTCGAACGTGCGTCGAGCCTCGCTAGAAGGAATCCATCGCGGATTCGCGCCGCAGGAATTTGCCCTTTGCCGGTTATAAAACCGGCGACCGGCACAAAATGCCACTTTGCTCGACACCCAAGTGCCGACGAAGAGCGCGAGCAAATCGAAATGCGCTATCATTACCGTCCAATTACGCGACTTTACGGCGTCCTGATGGGGTCGATTCCCTCCTATTCATTACTCGCAGCGATCGATCGCGCGGCGCGGGCGGCCACCTGAAGCGCCTCCAGCGCTGATCGCTCCGTAATGGCACATAATTGTCTCGCCGGATCACCGTCGTCGACGAGCGACGACAAGAAGCGACGCCGCCGCCGCCGATCGACTTGCTCGCGCTTGCGTCGCGCGAGAGCAGAAAAGTGCCGCGTTCAGCCATCGTCGAGCGAGCGGCAGGTTTCGTTTCCTCGCGGCCGACTCGCCGCGCCGCGCCGGGCGGCATCTCTCTAAGCTGCAGCGATGATTCACGTAATTGCAATCGCCGAACGGAGCGCGCGATTGCGACGCACTCGGCGCACTCGTCCCAGGAGCCGCATCGCGCGCTTAGAAAGCGGCTCGCGTGGCCGCGAGATCTATCTATGTTCACCGAGACTTTGTAGATCTCTTGTTATCGATAGCACACTGTTAAGGCCGCGCTGTAGAGATCGAATCGCCGCGCAGGCCGCGGCGTCTGCAGAAGCGCGAGAACGACATCCGCGCGACGCGACGCGATCAATCAAACGCGGGCAATCAAACAGCAGTCGGCGCGGCGTGATCGATCGCGAAAATTGATTTGCCGCGTGACGAAACGCCGACGCGATCGCGCGATCCGATCGAGCCATCCGATCACGGCTCGGCGCCGTGATCGTGACGAAGGAGGGTGCTTCGAAATGTCAATGGTGCGACGAGCTGAAGATGAGAGACTGAAGGCGAGCTGACTAAAGTACGCACCAACGCGCCGGCGAGTGGGTAATACGGCAGCGAGCGAGCATTTATCGAATCAAATTCCACGGCAGAACGGAAGGGAAAGAGAGAAAGGAAAAGAGACACAATTCGCAAAAGTAAATCTTTTGAGGAATATATCAGCGGGCAAGGGACATATTCCAGGGAATAATCCAGACATTTTTAATATCGGCTGAACAACTGGACAAAAATTTGAACAAAAGTCAGGATCTTCTCGTTCTCGTCGCGATTCGCAGAGCGGAGCGGAGCGCGACTCTCGATCGACTGATGAGACCTCGAGAGATTTCGGTATGTGTCGCGCGAATTTTCGATCCGGAGAATTATATAAGTTTTCCGAGCGCTGATTGCAAAAGCGCCCGCGCGCCGCCTAGACTTTTACTCTTCGGGGAAACTTTCCAAACGTTGCGTTTCGTTTCGTTTCGCGCGCACGCGCGCGCGCGCGCGCGCGCGCAGCGATTCGACGGAGAAGCGGCGAGCTTCTCCGTTGGCCAACTCGCTCGATCTCCCTTATCAGCCGGCTGTTGCGAAAACGCGCGCGAGTCTTTCGGAGCAGATCGCTGCGGCCCTGACGTGACATATGCCACGCCGGTGAAAGGAAAGAAGACGAAGCAACGATACGCGCCGGCAAAAGCAACGTCGGCCAGGCGTCGGCGAAGCCTTCAAGGCGGAGAGCTTTCTCTGCCCGCGGCCAAGGCACCGCGCGCCTCGCCGCGATCGTCTGCGCCTGCGCACACAACAGCCGTTGAAAAAGCCATTCGCTCGAGCCATACCGCGAGCTCCATCTCTCGTTGATCCAGCATATCGTCCGTCGACGATTCTCAATCTCGTTGATCGTCGATCGCTGGACGAAGATCGCGCGCGCATCGACGGTCGATCTGCTAGCTCTGCTGCGCTGTGCTTTTGCGTTGCTTTCTTCCTCCATCTTTTTATCGTAAACGGACGAGTTCAGGAGAGATCAGCAACTTGTTCTGATCCGACGTAGCGATGTGCGATCGCCAATGTCAGGTGCAGGTGACTGGCGAAGAGATAAATGGGGAAGGAGAGGGCGACTGTGTAATCGTACGTTGATACAGGCATTTCGCGAAAGACCCACAGACCCGCGGGTGATCACGAATCGATCATCGAGGTCTCTCTGTTTTCAGCGCGAGAACTTGTTTCGCCGATTCAAATTCAATTAATAATTAATCGCGATCTGACGATTATAACCCGCTGAGTCTCCACGATCCGAGGTGGCGAAACTCGATCACCTCGCCCGCTTGACTTTTCGCTCGATTACTTTTATCACGCTCGATCCTTGAATGTTGACCCGCCACCGTTCCGTTGTCACATACACGTGAGTCACGGCACACGGACACGCGACGTTTGTCAAAGCCGGTTCTGAATTAATCAACCGGCTGGCACGAAAGTGCCAGTAGACGACGTTGTGTGCGTGACGTGTCGGCGATGCGGAACAACAGAACTTCATGAAATTTCCAATTCCTCGGGGGGGGGGGAGAGAGAGAGAGAGAGAGAGAGAGAGAGAGCACGGCGGCCGCGCAATTTTCATAAACCCGCACGAATAAATATGCGCTCCGATAATGTTGTCTCGCGGCCGAATTCGATTCGCGGCCGCGAGCAATGTTTAATTATAGCTGACGAAACCCGCGACGGAATTCCGCAGCTGCGGAAATTCGATTAACGCCGGCGTGCAAACGCTACGCAGACGGAAGGGTGAGTGAAAAAGAGGAAAACAGCAACGGCAACAACAACAACAACAACAACAACAACAGCAACAACAACAACGATAGCGATAAAGTTTGCGCGAGGAACGCACGGCACGGAGAAAATCACGTTCCCGTTATATCCCGCGTTTCTTGTCTCCCGTTTGAGAATTTATGCGCGCTGCTTTAAGCACAGATATTTCAGAAGTACCTTGAAACTGCGTCTTCAAGATGGAATTATTTATGTGCTTCCCGCAATTGAAGCGGCTGAAAATAGAAGTCCTTTGGCGGTATTATTCGCTGCTGAATATTCACAAGTCCGCCTCTCGCGAGGAAATTTCATGCGCATACTTATTTCGCTGAACGTGGACGGTTTATTCGTGCAGTAGTTGACCGAGCGGCCTCGCTAAATCTTCCGCAGTTAAGCGCACCGTTTCGCCTTGATTTCGTCACCCGGCACTACCGCGCAGAGCGCGTAATGCCACGAGAATCACCCCCTTTTGTATTCCCCTTTCGCGCTGGTTTCATTGATCGTCGCAATTAGCAATGTGTCTGCAAGGTAACGAGTCGCTCACCGATTTCGACGGAGCGGCTGAAAACACTAGAGAGACGTGTTGCTTTCGCTTCACAGAAACTATGTGTTATTTCTGTATCTGCTTTCTCGCATGTTTGGACTCGTCGCAGTCCTCTTCCCGTCGCAGATAATTCGAGAAAATCGATCGTGAACGAAGCGGCGAGGTGTTCTCCCCCCTCTCTCTCTCTCTCTCTCTCTCTCTCTTCTTGCTCTCTCAGGATAAATCGATCTCCTGTGGCAATCAACTCGAAGCCACCGTCCGTTTTTATCCGATGACGACGATCGATCGAGTGCAGTCGCGGTGAGGGATGCACAATTCCGCGAGTGTCACCCCGGAGGTGTATGTCTGTCCTTGCGATCGTGCGACCTTGACTGGCGATTTTTAGATCGTCTTGAGACCGAACGGCCGGCTCTATACGCGCGTCCTCGCGTCCGATATTCAATTTACCGGATATGAATCGGTCTCGAAGGATTCGCGACATATCGATCACGTAATGCGACGCGCGCGCGTTACTCCACCGCCGATCGCTCACCGGCACTTTCTATATTGAGCTTGACTCGTCAATTTATGTGACACACGACTCAAAGAGAAGTCGATCGACTTTTTCGACAGCCCCTAAAAATATCACGTCACATCGCGCGATGGCATGGCGGTTGTCTTCTTTTATCGCGACTATTTGTATGTTCACCGCCATGGTGAGCAACGTTTTATTATCACCGTATTTCACTAATTTACATGTAAAACGTAACCGCGCATAACGAACTAGATATGTAACTAATAAAGAACTAATAAAAAACGAAGCAGGATACGTACACACGCACCGAGAGAGAGAGAGAGAGAGAGAGAGAGAGAGAGAGAGAGAGAGAGGGGGGGAGAGAGAGAGGGAGCAAAAATCATTTTCAGCCCAGCAGCCCACATCTTCTCGCGGTTCTAACCAAGAAATAGGAGTGGCGAGTAAGATTATTATTATTGATCTTAGCGCGCGACGCTCGCTAAGAAAATATTCCCTCTGACTATGATTTTCTCGCTAGATGCGATTATAGTTTCAAACAGCAAACACTTTTCGCTCAGTGAGCCTCGCATCGCGCGATTATTTATCGCATCTCAGGCTATCGGGGTTTGAGTCGAGCACTGAAATAATCAGTGGGGATTTGCATATATTAATGACGCCGAATAACACACAGTTTGTCCACGTCCGCTTCCGCCGGCGTCGACGCTCCGCGTCCATCTCGCGGCCGCTCGATGTCCGGCGGGGCGCAAGCGGCGAAATTGTGTTGCAGCCGCCGCATTGCGTGATGCATCAGGATGGTGCGCGCGCGAAACCCCTGTTTCGCTGTTTCGCCTGTGTACGGGAGGAGACCGGTCGAGAGCTGTCGGAGCTGGGTATATCGATTTCGGCGGGGCGAAGGGGTGTCGGAAGATCGTCCCGCACGGCTCGCTGGCCGACGGCGTTAGAAGTGGGCTTTCAGGGCGGTTACGTACGGCCGCTGCCACCCTTGCGTGGCGGCGACCTTGACCTACGGGGTTCCTGCCGCGCCGGCGTCGCGTCCTCGTCCTCCCGTCACGTGGCGTTCCGTCCTCGTCTCACCCACTTCCGTCGCGCGCGCGGCTCATCTCGCTCCGTTTACCTGAGACCGACAGCGAGCAGACGGCGCATCCGGTCCGGTCCGGTATATCTGCATTACGGGGTGGCCTGCCGGCCTCGAGGCTGCTGTCGCTGGTCATCGGGACCGACGGCTCGAGAAATCGAGCACCGGGCTTGCTGGCTCGCTCGTGCGTGCGCAACGATCGCGTCGCGAGACGCTTTGGATTCTGTCCGCGTTCACACCGTGACGATACCCGTGTTTCCTCATTCTTTCCTTCGTTCATTCGGTGTGTATCTCTGTCACTGTTATTTATCGAGTATTGTTTATATTATTTATATTATTATTATTATAGTATCATTTATTTAGTATAGCATCACTTATATTACGTTGCTGTTATTTATCGCGAATTTAATTAGTGGCCATTGTTTAGTAGCAAGATATTCCGCTGATAATTGCGTGATATACGGGGCTCCCCCTCGTCTTCATCTCCGTGCTAACTCGTCGTCGTCACCCCGTTCATCTCTCTTCGCCCTCCCTTGCCGCTTTTCCTCTCTCCGTCCCGCCGCATTTCCCAAATAGCTTCGCTCTACGGCCATTTGTTGCCGAGCGTTTTCGGCACGTCGCGTGACGAATCTTCTTCTTTGTTCATAAATTTCACGTCGCTATCCCGCCGCGATCCTCCCGAGCTGTACTCTCGATGTCTCGCTGAGGTCTCGCTTCGCCCTCGCGACTCGCGTTCATCTGTTTTCTCCCTCTGCGCTCCTCGCGTAATACGCAAACCACCAGCTTCTCTTCATCCGCACACTCGCACCTTCAACGATACTAATGACGCCACTCTACCATTCCAGATATATCCTGGCTGGTGCATTATTCCATATATTTGCCCGACGCGTCTCGGCTTTCCTCGTGACATAATAAATTACATCTGTCTGCCTGTCGACTCTGCGCTCATCACGCGCGTATTCTTCACTTTTTTTTTTCCCCCTCGGAGGCTGCAGCGTATTCTACTACTATCTCCTCCGTATTTCCTCTTGCACGTTTCGTTTCGCTTCGCTTCGCCGCTTTTTTTGCGGTATCGTAAACCGCAGCTGGGATGATGTGGAAGAGTGACGTCTAAAACGAACGAAATTACATTTGCCTTTTGCGCGGTAACCCTTCAGTTTCATATCGTCCGGGTACAAAGCTCGAGAAGCTCACACCAGAGGGAACCGAAAATCCTGTCGAATGACAGTGCTCCGAAACAAGAGCTTCTCCATGTTTACCAGCCCTGACGGTCTTTCTTCGAAAACTTTTGCTAGTTCGTTCGCCGATTACGTATCGTATCGACAGAACCCCCCTCGCTGTTTTTTCTCCCGGTCCATTTTTATCCCATTTCACTGACACTTTTATACCACATTCCGTTTTTTATCTGTACATTACGGCTCGGCAGGTCCATATTTTCGTCTGCGGTCTAAATTCACCGGCCAAAGGTTGACAGTCTGTCGTTTCTCTTTCTCTTATCCTCGAAATTTTCCATTAAATTCAGCTCAACATATCTCTCTTTATTTTCCCGACATGCGTCCGAGTAGTCTCTTTCGCTACGAATCGATGTACTTGATATATAACCGGCTTGTGGCGACGCGAAACCAATAAATTGTCGGCAAGATTTGACTCTGTGCGATTGTGCGCGGAGAGTGCATTTATATTACAGATTATACAAATTAAATACAGATTGTACAAAATCTACACAAATATGTTCCTCCTTGTCTCACACACACGCCAGAGCACGCCAGAGTCGACACATCACTGTATCTGTTTCGATAAGATAAAATAAATACAATTGAGTTGAATTGGCAAAATTTAATTGGGAAGGATAGAGAGATACAGAGCGACAGTTACTGTAGTTCAGCAATCAATCAAATTGGCGAAACCACACACCGGTTGCTCGGAAAGGACAACGGATCAGACCAGTATATCGACACATGAAAAAGAACCAACCTAATTGTAACTCTGTTCAGTTTGAACTCTCTCTCTCTCTCTCTCTCTCTCTCTCTCTTCGACGCCGCTTCAAACAATAGAAACGAACGTCGATTACAGTGATCATTTCAGCGTAATTACTTTTACCCGTCGATTCTTTCTCCAATTTCAACGGAATAAAGTAGCCTGTGGCTCAATCATGGCAGAAAATTGGGATCACTGGCGAAAAGTCCGTCTGGAAATATCGAGAGGGACGCGAATCCACACGCGCGCGCGCACACACACACACACACCTGCCGACGCGCTCATCGTCCCGCGCCGATAACAGACCCACCACTCTCACCCTCGGCCGGCACAGCGAAAACAACCCCCGCCGCGCCTTTCCACCTGGCTCTCCACCCCTTCCTATGAGGCTGCTGAGCAACCCCCGCGATGCGAAGCACACGGTCCTGCCGCGCGCGCGGCCGGATCCAGTCGCAGTTCGAAGCTCGAGGAGACCGATAGCGAGTCCGAAATCGTAATCCTGGACCGAGTAAACGGACGCCTCGGAGGATCGTGCCAGGATCTTCTGCCATGCGAGCAGGAGCATGCAGGTAGGATCCTCGCCGATCCGCATCTTTCCGAACGTGACGTGAACTTTCGTCCGCGATTCGTGACCCGAGAGAATTCACGTTCGCTCGTCAGCGTTCCTCGACCGCGATCTCTCCTCGAGTGATGATCACCACGACGTCATCGTGGTTCATCCAAGAGTACGCAGAGGCAGACTCAAACCTCGCCGACTCTTTGAACAATCGATCGTTAGACACGATCGGGAGCGGCCAGTGAGTCACACTCCTCTGCGTGACCGTTATTTGGTGGAATCGTTCAGTGAAAATTTTGTGCTACAAGATTCTGTGGCTTTCTCTCAGGATGCGAATGATCGTCGTTCTCTCGTTGATCGTCTTTGTCAGACTCACGGTCAGAATTTACAAACAGCGTCGTACGTATCCGCACGTTCCTTGTCGAAAGTCCCCCCCGTACGAGAAGCATACAGGTGGCTCGGCGGATCATCCCGGGCAGTCGGTAGTCGCTTGTCGCTTGTCGTCGAGTCCTAGACAGTCGACTTTATCGGAGATGTATCGATTATTGACGGTGGTAAAGTCGACGAGTATTTTAAACACTCACTTAATGCGTAATGCGCTACATGTGTCTCTCTCAAGTCGATCGTTTAACCGTATTTTGTCTTCTGAGATGTGCGTCGTTGTTCCGCGACATTCGCGACGACGCGACGTGCCTCTACGAAATGTTCCTTTCTCAAGATTGCTTTACCACGTACACGGTTCATCTTCTCACGCTTGTCTTCTCGGCAATGCACTTTACGACGACGTGATTCTTGTCGTGAAATTTCAAGGTCCGACGTGCTACGGCGAGTAGTTTGTTTTTTATCACGGCAAACCGGCGCAACGTTATTTAAACTTATCCCCCCAGACTTTTCTCCGCTTGCTAGTTCTTTTATCAACTTCCTCTCGCGCCGCTCCCTCTTCTGCGGTGGAGATCGTAATTGCGAAAAGAAGAAACAGCCACGTGTAAAGTGACGGAGCTGTTACAAGTCCGCTAAATCGATTTACGCGTTTTCTCTCCTTTCTCTTTTCATACTTTGTAATATCCGCGTTGAGGTCGGACATTGTTTCGACTGGAGATTAATCTCGGAGAAATTGGCGTAAAGGTCGCGCGCGTCCGTGTCACTCGGGAGCATTTCCGTGCGCGTTAAGATCGCGCGTGGAGATTGTTGGGAAGCATAAAACGTATCCGAGGATTGAGGTCTTTTCATTCACTCGGGACTGGCATCGTGCCAGGGAAACGATCTACATGCCTTTTTCCTCCCCTTCATCGACCGTCATCGTTTTGGCCATGGCCAAACAAGAAGAAGAAGAAGAAGACGCGATCATGCAGTCACGGTCACGAACGAACGTGTCTCTTTGTGCGAATCAATTATACGAATTGTTGCGCGAGCAGATTTACGCCGACTGCACTACGCATTTCCGCTCCAACGACCGCAGCACGAGCAGCACATATCCCGGAAAAATAAGAGTCGGAAAATCTCGCCGACTCTCCCTTTTTCCCGCGAAACAATCTCCTGGAGCGCGCCAACGGCCGCTCTCTTGAGAATTGACACGCGTGCGGATATCTCTTTCAGCCCGCCCAACCGACGTTGGGAGTTGGCGAACGTATTAATTCTGCAAGGCGGTCACGAATTATTGGAGGTCGGACGGGCGGAATGAGACTCCTAATCACGCGCTGGGAATCGCGCGCGTGCTTCACGGTATTTTATTGCTGAATACGTAACGGGCAACACGTTTCGCCGGTTATTGGATTAAATTAGATAGAAAGTGCACTCGCACTTTCGTGAAAAATTCGTGAGAGAGCCGGGCAGAGCGATTCCGCGAACGGACGTTCGCGATATATGATTTAGCCCGACTTTTCTCGCGGAGATTGCTTGTTCCGGGGGAGCGCGCGAGGAGGCTCTTAAAGTTTCAAAAAGTTCGCGGAACCGATTGTGAAAATGATTTAAACGTCAGAGTTCGCAAATTCCGGGGGGGGGGGGCGCGCGGCGGAGTCTGGAGCCATCTTCCCAATTCTTACTCCTCTCTCTCCTCCCGGCTCCCGGAATCAATTTGATTTTAATTAAAGCATTCCCAGGGACAACGAGATCCCGAGATACTCCGTGTCTCGGCGTTATCCTCTTCGCACGGTCATCCTCTTCGTTGAGGGCGTTTCTTCCATCGGGCGATTTGGAGTCCCGCCAGAATACGATTGCGCTTAATGCGCGCAACGTCAATGCATCTCGCGTCTCTAGCAGACGCTGCGACGTTCCGCGCGAAAAGGAAGTAAGAAGCTGGGAACGTATGCACATTCAAGTACACATCGATTACTCCCGTTGGCTCTCTCGTGGAAAATCGGCTCGCACGAGCGACGCGACGCGCGAGTCGCGTAAGGATTCGCCCCCAATAAAGGCGCTCTTCGAAGTAATGATTTACCGTATGAATCTCGCGTAGTTTCACGGTCGACGGGGAAGGAAGCCAGGAAGCTCGCTCTTTTCGCGACGAGCAAACTTTTTATTACGGCGGAAACGAGTCCGCATTTTAAAGAGCCTTTGCATTATCGATCTGATTTCATATCGCGCAGCACCGTGCATTCCCCTCCGCCGTGACCTTTCTAGCAGCGTGACTCGAAATCGTTCGCGCGAAACTATAAAAAAAAAAAAAAAAAAGGAAAAAGGGGCCGGAAAGGAGGAAGAAAAATGCTTGACGGGCTTTTATGCGAGCGTCGTAAAAGGGTGGCGTGGAATAACAATCGAGGGGTGAAAAACGCAAAGACACACACTGTCAGTGCAGGCATGCGACCGTGTCTTGAACGGACTTGGTTCAATTTGCGGCCATTGTTTGTCTCCTTATTTAATGCTGCCAATTGCGCTCGGCTTCCGCGTCTCGTCACGGCTCAATCCGATATTTCAGACGGAACGGTATACGCTTCCTGCTCGCCCTTTATCAATCTCTCTTACACCCCTCTTGACTGTCCCTTCGTGCTACTTTCACACACACACACACACACATGCCTTGTCGGGTCAACGTTTCTTTAGTAGGCTGAAGAGAGAGCTCTCTCGACAGATGCTGGCGGTCGTAGTCGTTCCTCGCAGAGACACACGGACGTTTCGAGAAAGACCCTCGCGAACTCGAAGCATTTTACATCGCCTGTCCGCGGTGCGAAAGTATCCTGCGACATCTACCCTGCGCGTTGATTGATGTCGGATTCTATCGACTGCTATCGACGATAAAGCAGTTTCGCGAAGCGCGATATACGCACGTGTTGAACGTGTTCAAATCGAAGACGGCTCTCTTTACGTAGACGGGACGGTCTACGTTTGACGCTTCGCTTCCAATTACGAACCGCTCACTGTGTGCTGAGGGAAGCAGAAAGGAGGCATTGGGTGCGTTCACGAAGCTCAGCAGTTGCTGAGCAACCGATTGAGCATCCCGATTGAGCAGTAGAAATGTACACTGGACGCAACTGAATTCTGCTCAATTTTGTTGCGCGGAAAAAAATGTCAGATAAACGTACTAAATATTACGGCCCGTCTACACGTTTTCACGGTGTCTTGTAATTATTAAGTATTTTTATCAATATAATTCATACGTGTCTGTTGCAATGTACAATGTCTATACGTCATCCTTGATGTATTCCCCGCTATATATATCTGGATTTATATGGCTATTTTCTTTGTTAGTTTCTTTATTCATGGGTTGTACGCCATGTTGGATCGGAGACTGATCAGTAAAGGTGGCGATGAATATTTATGATGAGAAAAATGGCGGCCGCTCAGTCAACATGTTGAGCGAGTGAGTGCATCGCTCAGTAGCGTTCAGGCGCGAAATCACTCAACAGTTGCACAACCGTTGAACGCACCCATTGCGCTACGCACAATTTGTCGATATTTGGTCGCGTGTTGCGCGAACAAATGCCGGAAATGCGCGCTCGGCACGATTGGCGAATTGGAGGACGAGGAGGAATTCCAGGCCTCGCCTCGGCGAGAAGGCTGTGTTTCCTTCTTCCTTTTTTTTTCCTCCCAGCGACGTGCTTTCCTTTCGCTCGCGCTTTATCGATCGGTTTCGCATCGCTTTTGCGGCCGTCCCTTTTCCTCGACGCTTTTTTGTACAGCCGGGCGACCTTTGCAGGCTCGTCGCACCGGAAACCAGCGAACCGTTTATCCTCGAGTCTGCGGAGCGTCATCGGACGCGTGCGCGCTCGAGGCGCGATTCCTGCGTGCCGCCGTGCGACATTTTGAACTTTAAACCGTGTATTATTATCCACTCTGTCCAGCGTGGCACACTTAATGAAATCAGATCGCTCGATCGACATCGACAGCAGCGGACAGGGCGGTCCTCGTGACGAATAGGACGGAGCGAAAAGGGCGAAGGTGAGGCACGAGCGCGCGAGCGACGGCGAGCGACGGCGAGCGACGGCGAGCGATGAATGATAATCCATCGAGAAGCTAGAGGAGCAGGAATGAAGAGTCGTGGTTCGCGAATTCTCACTTCTGATCATATCGGGGCAGGGCTTTAACGACGACGGCACAAACGCGAGCTTATATTTAACGTTATCCGCAGTTAATCGGTAATCGATCGGATCATCGTAAGCGATGTCATCGTGCTGACAATCGCAATATCGGGATGCGTGACATTTCCTCTCTCGTCTGCACTCGAGTCCCGCAATTGCACTGATCTCGCCACGGCTGCAAAATCCATCGGTGCTGCTGCGTGAAACCTCGGTGAAACAGAAAAGATTCCATTAACGACGCAGTAAGCACGAATGAAGGTATTGGATTTTGCGCCGCGGGGAAGTGGAGGATTAAGAATCGCGTGTTGCCGCGACTCAGCGCGACTTCACGGTCGCGCCGTATTATGGTACTTTCAGTTACCGGCTAATCCGCTAATTACGATCTCGAACTGCCGGGGAATTACGGGAATTTTTTCAAATTTATCGAGATTTCGCGCGGTTCGCTCTATAAATAGTCGCGTAGTTTCTACCGAGAAAATCGGTATAATCGTCATTGACGTCAAAGATACCGCGTGGAACCGCGCGAATGATCGATAAGCAGCCACAGGCACGGTATTTCGTGACGAACTCCGCCGATAACGTGATAACGTATCGTATTCGCGATTGCGACTTATCGATGCGATTTGCCGGAGCAGTTCGATCGCGCCGGATTCTCGCACGCGGCAGCGTGCGTCTCTCCCGTTGATCTCAATGAGATCTCCCTGTTCTCTTCTCACACAGCGGCTTCTCTCCCCTCAAACGTCGTCTAGACTGTATGTAATCAAGGCTCGACGGAGCTCAAGTCGCATCGATCGCTCTCGCGAATCTCACGAGAGTAACTAAAAATATTCCTCTTCGATATTTCACACCAATATGATATATCCTCAGAAATCGTGAAGGACCTCGGTGGCTTTCTATGCGACGCGAATACGATGAAAATCGTATTTCGGCCTCGTACCGGGACGTAGCGTTATAAAGTTTCCAGCGTCGCTTATTTCTTGAGAAAGTCCGACGGAAAGCGTCACAGCGAACACTCTCTCTCTCTCTCTCTCTCTCTCTCTCTCTCTCGTCGCTCCCCGAGTTTGAAATTTGAATTGGCTATCTTTGGCAAGAATTTAATTTAATTGTAAGGATCGTGGCGGTGCTTCGAAGTTATTCAGAACCGAACGTCGTTCAACAGAAGCCACTGAGAGAGCTGGGCCGATTGTGCCTGAATGCTGGCGGACAGAGCAACGTCGTCGTCGCCGAGGTCTGCAACGAGACGCGCGGAGGGCTTCCGCTTCTTCAGGTATGGCCCAGCGATTCGCCCAGGGGCGAAGCCGACGGACAGGCCCAGGCCTTCGTGTTTCCGGACGCGCAGGAGAGCGTCAACGACAGCGGCATCGAGTCCATTCAGGTGAGACTATTATCAATTGTTAATCGCTCGCTCGCTCGCTCGCTCGCTCGCTCGCTGTCGCGCGCACGTCGCAAGTCGACACGCACACGCGAGTAAACGTTCGAGATCGGTCGGGCAGCGCGAGAGCCGCTAGAGAAACTAGAGGGTGTGTCGTAAGCTAGGCAAAGAGAAAAAAAAATATATATCGTGATATATATCGTGAACTTTTGTGCGAAACTTTCATGCGAAGGCGTCGCCGTCGCCATGCGGTGCGGTCTGCAACAGTCCGGCGACGACGCCGCAGCAGTCGCGTCGCGCCAGTCTGCTGCATCCGGATCACGCGCGGTTGCACCTGCATCATCTGCACCACAACCATCATAACGCGGCCTCCAAGAGCCCGCCGTCGCCGGACAGGACGTCCGTGGACGAGGATCAGCCACCTGCGCCGCCGAGTCCTTCCAGCTCGACCACCAGCAGCCTGCGATCGATGCCGAGCTCGGCGATCGCCTCGATGCACTCCCAGGACAGAAGACGCAGCAGCAGGTAATCGCGATCGAAGGCCTCCTACGCCTGAAACGACATTTTTGCAAACGCTACCCTTTTGCCGACCGCGGACCACCGGGACCCCGTGAAAACGGGGAGAAAGATGAGATCGTGAAGTCACGCGCGTATTACATCATCGTTACATCGTATCGCAATTACATTCCTGGCGCGGCAGCGAAAGTCGCCAACGGCTGTTCTGAGCGTTCTTCCGAGCGTGGAGCCCCCCCCCTGGGGCTTTGTTCGATAACAGTAGGCTGTTAGAGAGTACGCTAGAGTTTTGCTTCTCTCCTTGCTTCTCCGTCGCGAGATATTACCAGCGCGAGTGTTCGTTAATCACTTAAACTCGACCTTATCCTTGGCCGCACGTGGTGCGCGAGCAGCGCTTTCAGAGAGATCAGGAACAATCCATCGTCGGCTATGTTCGACGTCGGGCTCGATCTTGACTCGTGTCAAGGAACGGCCTTGACACGATGCAAATACACGAGGGCTCGACGACGACGTATCGGCGTCGACGTCGAGTAATGCGCGCGCGTGCACACATATACATACGTATCGACGATATATCGCTCGCGCGCACACACACACTCACTGTGTTCTCGTCGTTACCGAGAGTGACTCTCCTTCTACTGACCTCGAGGGCCTCGAGGAAATCGCTTTCCTTCCCTCGCGAGGTCGACCGCGCCCCAATTTCTCGCTCTTTTTTTGCCGCGGTCGCGGTCTCGCAATCTCACGGTCGAGCACGCAGGACCTCGCGCGAGGTCGAGACATTGGATCGTCTCGATAGAGACCCGCTCTTACACGCCTTTCTCTCTCTCTCTCTCTCTCTCTCTCTCTCTCTCTCTCTCTCACCCTCTCTCCCTCTACCACAGCTTGCCACCCATTTGCTCTCGCGAGGCTTCTCGAGGCGAAAGCTCACGTCACAGTCGTCGCGCTCATTTTTCCATCTGTGTGGCAAAGGTTGCTTTATACGTAATAGGCAGCGACATTTTCAACCGCTAGAGAGTTCTCGAAAATGACGAACACGCGTAGCCTGTGAGTAAGACCCTGTGTAGTTGCGTTATTTCTTTCGATGGAAGAAAGAGCAAAAGGCAAAGAGAGGAAGAGGGAAAGTGCGAGAAGGGTGATCTTGAAGAGAAGTTATTGAGAGCGTAGCACAGGTCGTTCAGTAATATCAAACAAGAGAATCGAATAATTTGTCTCATCGACCGAAATCATAAATTTTTGGAACTGGGAGGTGGAACGGAGAAGTGGCACGGAGGAAGGGGCCATCCTTTGTATGTAATCTACTCTACCCTTTGACGATGCGTGCAGAAAAGAAAGATTCCAACTCGAACGCTACAAAAGTCGCTGACAAATCCCCCCCCCCCCCCCAGACTGCGTGAAGATTAATAATAACAATAATAACAGTCGAATCGACAACGATATTAACGTTCCACGTTCCACCAGCAGATACAGCATGTTCGACGCCTTGGACCTGGAGTACGCTCTTCTGAGGGCCGCGGCCCGCGGCTCCGTCGGCCCATACTCCTTGTCGGAGTCCCTCCACAAGCTGACCTTCACACAGAGTCTGGCTTTTCCCGCACTTGCGCGCGGCCTCGCTTCCAAGCAAAGCGTGCCGGCCAGAAGACCCCAGCAGCACGCCGAGAGCGGGCTGAACGCCTTCGCCAAGGTGGTGACCGCGCTGGTGCTGATGCTGGTGAGCGTGCTGGTGTTTGGTGTGGTCTACAAGTTCGCTCGAACGTGAGGCTGGCTGCTGGTGCCCAGTCGGCATCCTGGGCCGACGCAGGATAACGGTCGTCTGGGTGCCAATGGCGCGTTCAGCGCCAACACTTGACCGGATCCGGAGATAGCCCTGCGAGGGAAAGGAAAACGGGACGACAACGAGCGCATATTAGCCCATCTTCGGGATGACGAGGCTCAGGCTGAGTTTAGGCTGAGCGTGAATTTTTCAACGGCGAGATCGATGCGATGAATCGAGGATGAACGGCCGGATGACGGATGTGCGACAGTCGATACGCGACTCGCTCCACACGCGGCTAGGTAGAAACAATTTTATATACAATATAAGGACACGTTGTTTCGTTGGAGCGCGACGAGTTTTGCGCGCGTGTCCGGCTGAATTTCGTACAAAGTTTCGGCGACGAAAGAGACGAAGGTAGCACGGGGAGGATAAACGATAAACGACGAGAGCGATAACGAAGCAGCGACAACGACAACGACTTGTGTGTTGGGTCGCAGAGGAGCGTATGTGTGTGCGTATATGCGTGCGTGTTTGTGTGCATCCAAAAACAGCAATTTGCGTTTCGCTAGCGCGATGATGATAGCGGGATGATACCAGGTCTGGCGCGACCAAAAATTCCCGCCGACGCAGAGTGGGGAAGTTGTAATTTACGACAGGTTGTCAAGTCTACGTCTAGTCTATTTGCTACGAGTCTAGCCTCCAGTCTCCATTTCTCAAGACATAACATATATATATATATATATACCATATATATATATATGTATATATAAAGATGTACCCTACACACACACACACACACATATATATATATATAGGGTATGTATTTATAGGGAGAGAATGCGACTAAGAGATATGCATTGACGCCGGATTGGAGGTCCCGATGAGTGCAATCGCGAGTCCAAACACCTCGTTAAAGAATACAAATTTATGCTCCAGTCTCGCGAAATAGGCGAGGTGAGACAGAGTTTCCGGCATATTGCTTTCGCCGATGTACTTCGAGTTGTGAGAACTCGTTAAAGGACTCTTCATAGTAACAAGTTGTATTTCGCCGCGTGTGTCGTCGAGAGACGGTAAATAGGGCGGCCGGCCGGCCGGTCAATAGAGGCTGGGTCCGAAGACAAATGATACGCAGCTTCGAGTCGACTTAGCGTTGCGACAATCGCGGGGAAGGACTCTTGAGGTTTCGACAGCTGGTCGAATCGCGGATTTGTAATCGCGGCGCGAATACACTGCAACACTCGAGTGTGTTATTTTGACACGTATAAGCTGAAGCTTTCTTCACGCGTTTCTTGTCGTCTGAAATCACGTCATTTGATGCATTTCGATATCACTCGACGCGTTTAAACGCGTTAAACGATTTAAGACGATTTAAGACGACAAGATACGCGTGAAGGAAGCCTCAGCTTATACTCGGGCTTGCAGAGTAACGGCGTCGATTGACAGATTTAACGAGATAACTGAAGCTATTCTATATTTTTGGAATTACTGAAATTCCCACGGCGATTATCAATGGCGATTCGACTCCGTCAGGATTACGGGGTATTCAGCGCATTTCGCCTCGAACGGGCGCCATTTTACGCCGGTGAAAACCTGCCTGAGTCTAATCCGGATAAATACGGTCCGCTAGAGAGAGAGAGAGAGAGAGAGAGAGAGAGAGACACGAAACTGTTCTTTGGCGATCCTGTGTTCTTCGCAGATTCGCCTTTTCGATTGTTCCATTGAACTGTTTGATTTCGAGTTGTAAAACTCCTTCGACTCCTTCTTCGGCCAACCCTCCGCCCCCCCCCCCCCGTTGCTTTGCAGTGCCTTGTTTGCGCGCGGAGCCATCATCTTATACGGACGTGCGACATGCGAGCGCGTAATAATCTCACGAATTCTTTGAGAAACTCCACGACTGTCTTTACACAAGTGCTTTACACACTAACTTCTCTCAATGACAATCGGCCGGGAAGCGCTCGTTCCCGGCAATTCAATTCTAACGTTAAGCGTAACTCACTTTAGGCGGAGCTGGCCTCCTCCGGCCGGAAACGACGAGGCTTTCCGTTGGAATCAAGCGGCTTCTGACAACGACGCCGAGTTATAGTAAAATCCGAAAGTAGCTTATCGTCTAATTCGACTAATCGCTTTAATCGAAACGCGACGCGGCTTGAAACTCGAAAATCGAACGCTCTCGCTGCAAGCAAACAGATCTCGCGCCGTGAAGCCAGCTGATGATCGACGGTTGAAGGTGTGTGTCTGTGTATTTTTATAAAATATCACATCGATCGTTACGTCAGTAAATGTAAAAACAAGCCCGACTTGCTTGACACGTGCTCCTCTCTTCATTGAAAAATCCCTCCGAGAGGTCACCATTTATCTTTTTGCTAGATTTTAAGATTGATTTCGATTTCGTTTTAAGCCCGCGATTAGCTCGGAAGACGCGAGAAGAGGGAGATCTCTGAGCTTATTTCGTACAGCCTAGCCGACCATATTTCATATATGTAATAAAAAGGATATATATATATATATATAAACATTAAACCTATATATACAAACACAAAAAGAATGTGTATACATATATTATAAATATTTGTGGTCGTTACGCGCAAAGGCGTATCTTCGTTACTTTGATGTTGTGCTTTGTACGAAGCAACGAAATTTCTAAAAATAATTCAAGACGTGTTACACATACACACACACACACACACGCACGCACACACACACACACACACACACACATACATGCGATAGCGGAATTACCGCACTCTACTTTTTTTAACTATCGTACTGTACAATGTATGTACATATATGTAACGCTGCTACACTATGTAAAGAAGAAAATTTCCTCCTTTATCCTCTTTACGCGATACGTGACGTCAGATTTAAAATTAATCTCACGACGACATCCCTCTTGCGATCGCCGAAACAGATTATAAAGTTGATAAGGGTGTACTTACCTTATACTTCGCAATTATGCGAGACGTATACTGCCGAGAATTTTGTAGACGAATCGAGGTACAATCTACATCTTCCCTCAGAAAGTAGACGCAAATCTCTTTTTTCTGCGATAGAATTTACGTCAATTGCAAATCTCTCTTCCCATCTTCCGTGATTTTTGTCCATATTCGAAATTTTCTTCCAATAGCAATGAGATTTATATAACGATAACGAGAGGCTGATTGGCCGTAAGATAGTTTGCATAGTTTCTTCTTTCTCCTCTACTTGAATAAAAATTACCATTAATAAGTGCTATTCTCTCGACGGTGATAATCGGGAATGAGAGACGGAGCAAGTTTTCGAGTTTCGTACGGCGCGACATGGAATTTCGATTTCGGCGGTATACGTTTTCGCGATTACACTTACACAGCGTTCGTGCCTCCTGTTATCTCGTCGAATGTTAGCCAGTACCGCGACAATGGGACGATCCGACGTACAATTACGCCGCGCGTTGAATCCAATCGTGCCAAGACGGATCGTATCAAAGTGTATCCCCGAGACTCTCTAGTCGTCGATGCTACATACAACGCTCGTAAATGTCTCAACTACCTCCACTCGGTCGTTCCATTTCGCGGTATTACTTTCCTCTCTCCCATCGAGACACAAGAAGAAATAATAAAAAAAAATTACAAAAAAAAGACGCTAACTGGTAATCCTTTCAATTCCCACTCTCGATTGGATCGGAAGTCAAGCCGCTTTCGAGCCGCGGGACGCGAACGACTTGTCAATAATGACAAGTGTTTGAGGATCGGAAGGGATTTCGGGAGACTGCAAGTTGTCAATCGCATCTCGTGTTCTTCCACTAATTTCGTTTTTACTTTCACAGAATTCACAGAATTCACAGGATTCTAAATCGAAGTTTATTTACAAAGATACTAATGTTGTTGTTTCTTTAAACGCTAACACTTTGCCACTCGTGTCCTCGATTGGCGCGAACCTAGAAGCTTAAGAAATGGACTTGATTCGCCGCCGCGAACCAACTGCGAGACAACTCGATTGATAATCGACAAAGTGTCTCGCTCCAGAACAGAGATTTGCACACCCATTCATGATTGATATCTAATATAAGTTTCAGGAGAATTGTTCTCTTGATCGTTATCTTATTTCTCTCTCATTCTCTCTCTCTCTCTCTTTCTCTCTCTCTCTCTCTCTCTCTCTCTCTCTCTCTCTCTCTCTCTCTCTCTCTGTTTTTCTGTCAAGAGAGAGAGAGAGAGAGAGAGAGAGAGAGAGAGAGAAATTATTTTATCTCGTAGCCAAATTACTCGCAACTTCGTAGTCCCGCGTAATCAGCGTTTTATTAGGCCAAACTTCTGATGTTTAAGCTCGTCTTATTTTCAAGTTATCTCCATGTTGATGTTGCAGCATCTCATATTCCGGTCGTCTCTCCGTCGTTCCGAGGCGAGCTTTAAACCACAATTTCGAAGCGCTTTTCGAGCCTCAACGCAGCGCGATCGAAAGCTCGTCTCGCAAAATTCGGCGCCAATACTCTCGTAATCTCGACGAATGTGATTCGCGAGCGCTTGTCTGTGGAGAAAAAATATCATTTCTCTCGTAGGCGAAGGCGCGCTATTTATTACTTCGCCGACGCAGGAGTGGGGTTTCTCACTTAATTCCGCGCCACGTTTACCTTCTGATTTCCCTCTTTCTCTTTGCGTGCGGCCGCTCGTCGCGCTAGGAAATTTGAAGATTCACGACTAAAGTGTCCTTTTCGTTCCTCGAGTCCGCTTTGTCCCATCTAAGGTGTACTAGGATATCTACAGTGATATATTCTCCTTACACGACTATATACGTGTTCCTTTTTTTTGCGCGTCTCACGTCGTCGTCGTCGTCGTCGTCGTTGTCATATGCTCGCGTGACGACCTCGTGAAGAGAAAACGGATATGCCAAATGAAACTTCGCAAAGTTGCGAAGATTAACCTCGGATATAAATTTCTCTCAACCGATCGATTTTTCACGAAGGACTTATGCCACACGTCATCCACGTCATTTTCGTTCCAACCATTTTGCTGGCGCATCGATCGATCGACGTACGGAAAATATGTGTGTATTCTGTGTGCGAGTGTTATATTTATGTTATGGAAAGATGCGATTCGTGGAGAGATTCTCAAGTGTACCGTTTCTCTCCTCGAAACAATTTGCCCGACTTGTCGTCAGCTTCGTCTCGCACTTTTAGGCCGTACATTCCACCTTTTCGATTATTAACCACTTTTTCATCATATCCTCTCTCTCTCTCTCTCTCTCTCTCTCTCTCTCTTCTTCTCTCATTTCATACACTTGTAACTTTCTCTCTCTCTCTCTCTCTCTCTTTTCTCTCTCTCTCTCTCTCTCTCTCTCTCTCTCTCTCTCGTTATATTCAACGTGGCCGCGAATCGTGCAACCTCTGACTCGATTTTTAGCTACATTTCAAGTCAGGATCGAGTAGAAAACGCTTTCTCAAACACACGCAACAAGGAGCTTTGTGTTGCGTTTCGAGATAAAGCAGGGTGCGTGCGCCGTCAAACGGTAACGAAAGAGTCAGTAGAAAACCACTTCAAACTCCTTCTCGTACTCCTCCTCCTCGTGTGCGTTGTACGTACTCGAGTCATCTTGGTCTGTGATCAACTCGGCGACTGTAGAAAAATAAATTATTACCGTATCGGCGATAGTTTCTCCTCTCTTTTTATTCTTTTCTCCTGTTTTCCCCTTTTTTTCTTTTTATTTACGGCGCACGCCGTAGTTGTGTAGTCTCGCGATCTAGAGTTTTTACTTTCTTCTTTTACGTTCTTTGTGCTTTTGCTGAGTACCTCCGATGTACGTACATGTACCGTATCTCTGCGATATATCTCGCACACGTGTGTGTACTCTACGAACGATGTGTATCCGAAGGCTAATCCGGAAGGTAAATACAATTCTAAGCTCCCCTAAGAAGATGCCGTTATTCGTTAAATCGTCTATCTCTTTGCTCCCCGAGCGATTTGTAATCGGATCAATGATCCGATATCGTGCCATGTACGAACGCCATTGGTAAATCTAAGTCGGTGATGCGAAGACAGATAACTTTGTACTTGCTTTGAATGACTTTTTTTATGATTTTACTTTCGTCTCTTTGATTTTCTTTCTCTCTCCTCTTCCCTCCTCATCCCTCTCCCTCTCTCTCTCTCTCTCTCTCTCTCTCTCTCTCTCTCTCTCTCTCTCTCTCTCTCTCCTTAGATTATTGCTCATATCGATAAGGATCATCTCTGACGTTGATAGAATCCACTCTGACGTATTAATTACGCGTAATTACCTTCCCGTCGGCAGCCGAGTATCTGACCGACGCGACTTGGAGAGAGAAATTAGACGTAGAGACTATGAGACTCGCGTCACAAGGTGATTATTTGTACGTTTACTTCGAGGGGTTGTCCGCCGCTATTTACACGATGATCAACATCAAGGTTAGGTTTTCAGTCGATTTCAAGCTCGCGCAGTTTCGTCTAAGTTCACTACTTTTTTGGTTTCGGATATACCCTGTACGACAGTTGGACGCATCTTCGTCGATAGAACGGTCGTGGCGCTTCTCCCTTGACGAGCCTCAGATGGAATGAAAATGCGCGAGAGACGCACCCTGCAATTGCCGTTTTGTCCGAAAGACATTGAAGAGAGAGAGAGAGAGAGAGAGAAAGAGAGAGGGGGGAGAGAGAGAGAGAGAGAGAGAGAGAGAGAGAGAGAGAGAGAGAGAGAGAGAGAACGTGGCGGTTCTCTTACGCGAGTTTGCGCGTATAAACATTACTAGACGTAAACGGTGAACAGTTAGCGGCGGCTGTGTGTTTCTTCTCTCTTCGCTTTTTAGTCGATCGATTCGTCAATGATGACTTACTTTATTTAGCAACGTACGATGACACTCGAGGATGACAGTCACGAACGATCTATCTAGTCTAACAGTCAATCCTGCCCGATTCGTTCGTTCGCTCAAACGCTTCTTTCGCTTCTTCCTTCGCGTGCTGTTCCCTCCCTCCGAGACACGAGGAGATGCTAACACATTTAGAGAGCTCTCTATGACATTACGTGTAGTTTGCCGAACGCTCTTGAAGGAAAACCGTTCGGTGCTACAGAAACGATCAGCTTCGTCAGCTTCCATTTCTTCTCGTCTGTCGCCGATCAAGCGACCCGAGGAAGGAGCAGAAGGAATCTGACCTTCGGTCTGAGACCCTCTCCCCCCTCTCACTCTCTCTCTCTCTCTCTCTCTCTCTCTCTCGAAAGAGAGGTGGTAGCTTTTCTCGTTCACGAATTAGAGCCTTCGAGTACTGATTACTGATAGATTATAGGATGAGTAGGCTCGACGGGAAGATCGCTATCGAGGTCCAGAGACACACCGTCTTTGGATATAAGGTAGTGCGTCAACAGCTGTCCCTTGCCCTTCACGTCGACGAGACCTCGTTGCTCGAAGCCGAAGCCGAACGGCTCCAGGATCCGTCGCGTTTCGTCGGTCACCTGCGGATTTTTCCTCCGATTTACTACGTGGCGGAAGGAACGGATGTTCGTTCCTTAATTATAGGTATAAATATTTCTTTACGCGGAATCACTAGTCGAGATAACACGAGTCTTGTCGACCGCTATGCTACCTGTATGCAGCCGACTTTTCCCGTGCTCTCCATCCTCGAAGCTACGTTCACGGTGTTGCCCCAGATATCGTAGTGAGGCTTTCTCGCCCCGATGACCCCGGCGGTCACCGGCCCGTGATTGATGCCCATTTTCAGGACGAAGTGATTGAAGCTTTGCTCGTTGATGCCCGACAGGGCTTTCTTAAGCTCCAGGGCGAACTCCACGAGAGTGGACAGATGACCCCATCGGGGACCGTCTTCCGTCTCCACCGACTCGGTGATGCCTGAGGCGGCCATGTAGGTCGATCCTATCGTCTTGATTTTGATGATGGTATCCTTGAATTTATTCTGATCAAGAATCTGTCAGGGAAGAATATGAGAGAGAGAGTGGTGAGTGATGTCAGAGATGTCACACGAGCGGACAGGCGCACGACTATTAATTCGCGCGAATAATTAAATCGGCTGGCGCTTTGCAAAATTGCGCTTGAATTTTGTTCGTTGGCCAATCTGCCGATTATTATCGAATACATCGCGAATAATTTCAAGCGAGGTAAAAACCCCTCATCGATCAATCTCACGGGAACTCACGGCGTCAAAGTCCGAGATGACCTCGTTCAGAAACCTCAGGCACTCGAGACCTTGATTGTTGATGGTCTCCTCCGTGTAGAAGTCCGCGAAATTCGGTATACTGGCGAACAGCACACCGACTTCAGCGTAGCTCTGACTGTAGAGATCATCGTGATGCCTCGCACTCGACAGAAAATGCACGGCCACGTGCGGCGGCAGGATGTTGTATATCAGCACGCCGTTCCTCCGCTTCATGTCCGCCGCTCGCTCCTTCTGCGCGATCACCTCGCGTCCTCTCAGGTACAGCATCCTTCGCGCCTTCTCAGCCTACGCAGCAGACAATTGTCATGTGTTTTCGACGAGCTTTATTCGGAATTTAAGATTCTCGCGTCTCATCTTGATGTGACGAACAAACTAATCATAAAGAATGATAACCGTCGCAAACTACGGAGAATTGCGGTCCGTTCGACAAAGAAGTTTCCTCCTCGTCTCAGAAGAACGCGTGCGCGAGCTGCGTTTCCGCGACGGCACGAGTCGAGAGGAAATGTGTCGCCTCGTGACGAAAATTCCGCGATGAATCGCATTCATCTTTCTGCCGGCCGGTGTTTTCAACGGTAGCCAGATGGACGATCACAGCTGGACGGACACAGAGAATGGCATTGAGAAGAGGTGCTCGCTCGACGGGCAAATTGATCGAGGTTCAATCTTCCCCGATCGGACCCGGCTGTTTTCGCCGGATGCGTTCGCGAATGGATTATGTTTCGGTTCCGCTCCCGGCGCGCATCGATCGCGTTCGGGTTATTTCGGGAAAATTGCAGCGTCGCGTCCGGCTGCCGTTCCGCCGATCACGGCGGCAAGGTAGGAGAAAGGATCTCACCTGGCAGTATAAAAGGACCTAGCGGGAACCTATGCGCGCGTTCTAAAGGGTGTCGCAAAATTCACGCAAGAAGTAATTTTGATAGAAGACACACGGGTTTATAATTAAGAAGTGTAAATTTTTTATCGATTCACAAAGTATACAGTATAGGGTTATGTATGGAATAGCATATCGGGTAAATGGCCCTCACGGCTTTGCTGGCACATATGCACTCTTTTGTTGAAATTTCCTTCTTCAAGGCGTGGATGTTGTCGTGGGCTTGTTGGCATAAACCTTATACTTCGAAGAACCTCAAAGAAAAAAGTCCAACGGCGTTAAATCTGGCATGATCTGGGCGGCCAAAACGGGAAATTACACGACCAGGAAATGACTCATGCAGTTGAAGCAATTGAATTGTTTCTCGGGCTGTATGGCATGTGCGGCACCGTCTTGTTGAATGTCCACATGTCGTCCACACCCATATCTTGCAATTTGGCACGAAATACTGGTTTATCATGTCGCGATAGCGAGCACCGTTAACTGTTATTGCCTGACCAGCCGCATTTTCTTCCGAAGAATCCGTCCGATGATGCCTCCAGCCCAAAATCCGCACCAAACAGTGACACGTTGCACCGGATGCATTTGTTTCTCAACAATCACTCGTGGATTTTCCGAACCACCCAAATGCGACAATTTTGTCGATTAACCAAACCAAATCAAGATGAAAATGAGCCTCATCGCTGAAGATGATTTTGTTCGAAAAATCAGCATCCACTTGTTGTTGTTCCATAATCCATTCAACGAACTCTCTTTCGCTGCGCGTGGTCAGTTTAAAAACCCTAAACAGTCAGCTGTTACGCTGTCTTCTTTTTTTTTCGTTGGCAACACTTTACCGCACAGATGGCGCAAAATTCAAATCCTGCGTGAATTTTGGGACACCCTTATTTATGAAAATCGAACGTCGAAAGTCTCCGCTCAGGATTTCCGCGCAGAAAGGATGGCGCTTTAAGGCGCTCGATTCGATTCGCGATATCCGCTTCAACGTGACGTGCTTCTTCTTCGCGGAATGAATCGCGCCGGCAGCGATGTCGACATGATTTTACGGCCGTGCGAGAATTGATTGTTCTTTCATCGACGTAGCTGCGCGCGTCCTTGAGGGCGGGAAAATCGTTCTCGCGTGCCGTAACGCACCGCAAGTTGATTTGTGCGGACCCAAAGTGGCTACTGGCAAAGTATCTCTTATCTCGCCGTTCAACGTGCGCCATTAAACGCCATTTGTTCGTAATTCGGTCGAGCGTCGGGATGTCTTGCGGATGCGCGAGGTCACCGTACCGTACCGTAAAAGTCTAACTACGTCGATGAAAGAACACGATTTTGCCTGATTATTGATCTCCGTCTCGGAGATTTTCCGCTGTGAAACACAGTGAAACATTTCGCACTTACGTATCTCGCCACGATGACCAACGCGGTCGCGATGATGAGCAGAACGGCTGACAGCGAGTATTTCAGCGGGAAACGAGGTTCCTTTCCATGTGGGCTCGACATCACGTCCTCCCTGTCGATGGTCGGTGCGAGGAACAGGATGTTGTAGCAACATTGCCCACCGGCGAGAATATACATGAGGAACGCCTTGTACAAGTAACAGAGATACGTCGGCATCGAGACCGCGACCAGCGCGAGGACGCCGATGTACGAGTAGTAAGAGGGATACGGGCAACGTAGAGTTGGCCAGTTTACCGAGGAGTTGCTCGGTGGCTCGACGTCGGTGATGATCGCACAGTTACTCTACGCACGAACGAATGAATGAAACGTGATAATGCGCGCAGACCGCGCGCTGTCGTTCCGACAGAATTATGTCGCGCGTTAAAAGAAGCACAAAGCGTCTCGAGACGTCTCGAGGGGGGACGATTATTTGTATAAATGAAGAAAGATTATTTGTTTATGCAGATTTTCACGTCGGAAGCGGATCAAAGAGACACTGCAGGCAAGGTTGACATCGAAAATCGTTATGTTGGTAGACTCTCGTTGGAAGAGCTAGGGAAGAACTAGGCGTGTGTGTGTGTGTGTATGTGTGTGTGTGAATCGCCGTGATGAAAGAAAGAAATCCACGAGTAAATTAAGACGGGTGTCGCAGATACAACGCAGCAACAGGTACCGATTAAGCAAACTACAGCAAGTCCATACCATGTCCAACAGCAGGAATTCTATGAGGGAGAATGCCATCAGGATCGCGAGGGTTTTCCTCAGCCAGGTCGCCCTGACGGCGCTGCCCAGGCAGGTCGCTCCAGCCAACACGAGACCGAACAGGGCGACCACCCCGGCGCCACCCCACGTGAACGGTCCCCAGGGTTGAAACCTCCAGACCGGAGCCGCGCACAGGGTTATCAGAGGTCCGCCGAACAGCGAGAGAGGTGAGAAGGCCTCCTCGGCGCTGTGAAAGGCCGTCTCCACTTTCGGATCCTTGAACCGCAGGGTCAACCAGGAGGAGTGACATTTCAGGTCGGTGCCACCACCTACGGGTGTTTATACGGGGGCTGACGTCACATTTAAGGTTGAGTCATTAATAGGACGGGCCGGATGTCCGGTAATTAGCGACGGCTCGCAGTTGAGGTTGATTCTCTCGTATCGATTTACGCGCGCGCGCGCGGAGAACACCCCCGACTGAAATACAATTTCGAGATGAATTTCGAAATTCTCCGGGCACGCGCACGCGCGCGCGCGCGCGCGCGCAAGCGAGCGAGCAAGCGAGCGAGCATGAGAAGGGTGAGATCGCCCAAGCTCGAGCTCGGCCAAGCGAGTTCTCGACCTCACTTCGTGAGGATGTATCGAATCCACGTATTGAATTCGAAGCTCGAGAGCTCTCGAGAGGGTGCCATTTTCCCTTGGAGATTTTTTTCATCGACGCTCGCTGCTACGTTGTGCTACGCTGGCGAGACGCGCTCGCTCGAGTCTCGATTGTAATCAGTTTCCGCGTCGATAATTGCGACGCCCGTCGACCGCGGCGTGCAGAAACCGCGCATGCGCGCGGCTTTTTCAGCCGCCCGTCTCGAACTCGAACGAGACAACCCTCTGCCGGCCGCCCCTCTGTTGTAAGTTTGGGGATCCCGCTCGATCGCCGTGCTCCAAAGTCGCGATCGAACGCGATCGCGAACGGAAAGAGAAGAGGAATCGGGCCGACGCGACGCGCGCGCGCGAGTCTTACCTCTGTCGAGTTTCTTTCTCAGCTGTTGTCGAAACTCCTCCGAGTCCTCTTTGTTGTTCCCGCTATCCGGCGCATTTTCCATTGTCTTTCGCGAATTTTCCGCGTCCACCAGTGACGCCAGGCTCTTCGTTACCGCCGGCTTAAATGGCTTCAAGGCTCTCACTATAAAGTAAGTGACAAGGCCAGCTTTTTGGAGTGCCTCTTCCCGATGCTCGCCATGCGCCGGCTCGACCTCGAATTCTCCGTTTAGGAAGCTCAGCGTCGCGTTCGAGATGTGTACCCTCCTTGAAGCATTGTTTATTTATGCACTCTCGACGCAAGCAAAGCGTGCGGCCTCGATGCAACAACGGCTCAATGACAAATTGTATCACGCTCTCGCGTGCGATTGCAATCACACCCAGCTAGCATGATATTTTCAATCGAGTTGGCGGAATTAAAATGAAATAAAGTTAATTGGAACATCGAATGCGCAAAGTACTTATTGTTTATCGTCGCTCGTCGACAAATTTCCCACAAATGTGGGAAACTACTGAAAACAAATCAACCCTTGCATCGCAATTTGCATTGCAATAGCGCAATATCTTTCCGGCTATTATTATTATTATTATTATTATTATTATTATTATTACCAAACTGCATCGCCTTCGCACGTGTAAAGAAAAAAACTTGAGCCAATTGCGCATGCGATTTATGCATGCATCAAAATAACACTCGAATCTGCGAATGTGCACACGCATACGTATTTGACTGAACGCGAGGAATTATTAATCCGTCATGCATCATCAGGAAGAATGAAAAATAATGCCCCTAATTTTTTGCGGTATACTTGACGACGGACGGAGCAACGCGAGAAATGCAATCGATCTCGATGCATTATCTCGAGGCTCGAGGCTCGAGGCTACTGGCAGCTTCCCTTACCCGGCCATCCCGCTGCTCTCCATCTTATTCGCCAGCTCGACGTCCTTGCTGTAGACGTCGAATTGCCACTGTCTCTGTCCGAGCACCCCGGCGAGCACCGCACCCGTGTGAATGCCCACCCTCATGTCAACCGGACTGTTTGTCGTCTGTTGAACGTACTTGATCGCCTCCACCATGGACAGCCCCATATATACGCAGAGGACCGCGTGGTCTGGCCTTTCGACGGGTGCACCACTTATACAGTAGTAACAGTCCCCCAGGATCTTGATGCGCAATTGCTCGTATCTACGAATATATATATAGGTTTAGCTTTTCTCACTTGCAAATTGTTGCACAGTTACTTCGACATTTATTGATAACGACAGGTTCCTGTTTCCCCTCGAAAAGAAAAATTGGATTCAAACAACCTGCGCGAATCCTTCTGCGAAAAGTACGTAGCGGGAAAGGGACGTTCGAGAAATACGATTTACGAGGGGATCGTCGTTCATACAATGCAAAAGACACCCTCGGTGTCGCCCTCGGCTTCCCTCGGTATGTTTCTCTTTGCAAAAGTAACCGGAAGCTTATGTACTGTTAGCTGATTTACCGGTAAACAAAACATTGAAATTGTCGTCGTTTGAGAAAATGCATCATGCCCGTGTACGAGATTTTCATTTCACTTTCACCGATTCCCTTTGTCAAAGTTTACTCGCACAAATATATCGCTCTGATAAGATCCCTAATGGCCGATCGAACGACAGGAAAATTGGGTTGTTTGCAAACGAGTCGGCCGATAATGGAGAACAAATGCGAGATAATACCGCGCGACGACGCGCGGTCGTCGCATAAAGTGCTGCAAAGTGCATTCGGCATCGACGGAAAACGTCCCCGGGGATATCGATTGCCAGTGTCCTCGGGAAGAACCTTCCCCTCTGGCAGGATTTACAGAGTCGGATAGTCGAAGACACAAGATCGGAGGGAATTTGCGCGGCGACGAGAGAAATCAATTCCGTCGTCGCGTTGGGCCGGGAATTTTCCGGGCCGGGTCGGGCCGGGAGTTGCTTCCTCCCACACGGCGGAAATGGAACGCTCGTGTTACGGAATCCTGGCATTTTACTAAAATTACGATTAGCATTCAATGACACGCGAAGCCCCGCTTAATAGATTCCGATCTAGATCTACGACCTAGAACAGCGTTTCTCAATTCGCGCGCGAGCGCGCGGGATCGATAGACCGCGCGCTAGAAGAGCGCGGTAATATAACCGAAACCAAGGCGCAGCTACGCTAAGCGTTGAAAGCTCAACGCTAATCCGCGCTCGCTTATCCTTGGATAAATCGCGCGAGATCAATTGCATATTGATACACGATACAATATCACGCGCTAATACGACGATGTGTATCGTGAAATAAATTTGTCGAGAGGTACGAGGTACCTCTATGACGCACGATCGAAAGTTGCGCCAACAAAGACCAGGAAGAAGCAAATGTCAAGAAACACATAACGGGGCAACCTGCTCAATTATAAACGCATGACAAAAAACGACTGCCACTATCTTGGCAAAACAGACGAGCAAAATGCAAATGTGTTAGAAACACGTTTCGGCCGCAACACTTGGCAACACTCTTTTCTTTCCCACGTTAAAGCCGATTTATATGCAATATTACTCATAGCTCGATGCGACGCAATAATCCAGGAATATGAGGAACGTCAACAAAACATTAAAGACGAAAGACGGAGGATCGATTGTTAAAGCGTCCAGCGTCGAAAATAAATGAGCAACATTACGAAATCTTTTTCACGTTTAAAATCAAACCTGTCGGTCGTCGTGACTCGCCGTGACCGTTTCAAGGATGACGAGTTAGTTGACAAGTACCTTTCGCTGAGCTGATCGAATCGCGCAAAAAGCTCGTTGAGTATCTTGACCAGTTCGCTGGCGCTGTAGGTCGACGAGATCGCGGTGAAGCCGACTATGTCGGCGTAAAGTATCGACACGTTCTCGTGCCTGGACATGTAGATCTTCTTGAACTGCGTGTCGAGGGAGGCGCCGAGGTCCTGCCGCATCTTTACCGCGACGTGCTCCGGCAGGACACTGAGCAGCAGTCGTTCCTGCTCCGCGCTCTGTTCCTCGAACATTAGCTGCGCCTCCAGACTCTGTCTGGTCTCCAGGAACTCCCGACGCTGCTGGAACTCTGCCAGGCAGTAGCTGGAAGCACCCAAAATAGCGGCGCCGGCCGAGAGTGTCACCGTCAGGATCTACAGGAGGTTTTTACGAAACACTGATTTACGGGCATCTCTGGCATCTCCAATCCCTAATCGCGTCGCTCGGTGCCGCGAGAACCGCCTTCCATGGAAGCTTCATTACGAATAATTGAAGTACGGCTCCTCGAGAAATTTGCTAATGCCTGCACTTTTTCGCATTGACATCAGTCTCGAGGAAGGCCTTTGTTCCACGCCGATGATAGCGTGTAGAAATTATCAAGGAAATATTTCTTCAAAGATTCTTTTCAATTTTCTTTTCCCACACATCCCACACACACACACACACACACACACGTTATAGTAGATCGCAGCAAAATCGGACCGTTTGAAATTGGTTTGTTGAAGCTTGTTCTCTCTCGACCCGAGGCAAAAACCTATGTCATACTCAAATGCTCAAAAGACAGGCGTAGCATTTATAGCATTCCTTCATTTCATAATATATTAGAAAAGCCAGTGCTGCAAAAGCTGCTTTTTGAACAAATACAACTTTGGAGCACTTATGAGTGCTCAAAATTCTACTTTCTTCTGTCCAAAATTTCATGCTCCACGTATGCTCCTCTATGTGCTCCATACGCTGCTGATGATGATAAAAGTTACAAATGCTCCTTGTGCTCCAAATTTTGGTATCGCACATTTCGTTCCCGAGGAGGAGAAGAGCCAGAAAAATACAGCCAAGATTATATTTTTACTTATATGCTGTTCTATCGAAGCTAGAGACACCACATTTACAAAAAGGAAATAGTAATAAATAATTAAAATTTTTTTTAATATCTCATAAATGTGGCAGTTCCTATTCAATAGAATAGATAGACATAAGCAAAAATATTAAACTCGACTGTATTTTCTAGCCTTCCCTCCTCGAGAACGAAAGATTTATTGTGTGTAATAATGAATTGCTCAGTTGAAGTTTTTAAATGATAAATTTATTTATTGTAAAATATTTTATAATGAGAACAAATTTTATTACGTAGTGTGATATGTGTTTTGATTCTCTTTTTCAATATAATTCATGTTCAATTCTGGATTCGAAAATTGAGAAATAGACATAAATGATGATTGTTCATAATTATTGAAAACCGATGATTGCTGCGTAAATTCTCTGAAACATTGGGGCAATAAAGTTTTTAAATCGTGGATTATCGAATGACATCTGAGATGGTCTCAAAGGGTTTGAAAAAGAAATCAAATTTGAGTTGCGATATGGGAGCGGTTGTGCCTGAAAATTTAAATTTGTTGGAGTTAGCTGGTCACTTTGATTCCAAGATATTGACGACTGGGTGTGAGAATGGGAAGAGGTTGAGGTGTAGATGTAATGCAAATGTTCTGTAATCGGTGTATTATTGAGACGCTGATAATGAAGGGAATTGAGTCGAGTTGAAGTGGTTGGTCACGTGAGGAACTCTGCTGCTGTGGAAGTAAATCACTTGTATTGAGGTCTGGATCATTTTTTTCAGTACTTGAAAAATTAAAAATGAAGCAGAATAGAAATATATATATATATATTGTTGCGCTCACTCTCGCACTCGCGCTTGCACTCAGGTAAATGAAAACACTCGCGTAAGAATAATGTTATGGAATTTTCCCGAATCGCCTTTCATTTGGCGCGACGGCTGTTCGCCAAATGGGTCTGTTTCCTAATTTATATTTATATATGTATATATTCCTATTATAGTTATATTAGGAGAATATAAATCCGCGAGAGAAAAGAATTTTTACTAATTAAATCTACAGGACGTAACATTAACAAGCTTCACTATTTGCAGCGCAGTTCACTCAAGCTTTAAACAAGAATAATTCTCTGATCTACAATTCTCGCGTCTGTCTACGATGACAGCTTGCCGGAGACTCTCTGTCAGCTGTTGTTGTTTTCTTCTTATCGATTTTCCGTCGTCCAGACAATCTTCGTTCAGTTGTCAAAATCAGCATCAGATGCCTAAGGCTCACGGACAACGGAAGCTGCCACAAACCTTGTGGCTCGGACACAAATATATATATATATATATATATGTGTGTGTGTATATATGTATGTATGTATATACGTATCTATGTAGAATCTACAAAAGAAATATAAATTAAAATTTTATTTGTAAAACTGAAACCAAATAAAATGTGAGATACAAAATCTTAAATAAAATATTAATTCTTTATTAAGCTTTTTAACGAGGAGCATTATGAGCATTTATAACCAAGGTAGCATTTAGAACATTCATCTCTTTTTCCGCGAAAGAGCTCTTGTGCGACATAATGCTACAAAATATGACAAGGAGCACTTGGATGATACGTCTGACAGCAACTTATGAGCATCTACTTATGACTTGGAGCATTGAAAATATGACGCGGAGTATTCGCAAATAGAAAAGAACAATGGAATTGAGCATGTATCGCATTTAATGATGACTCGTGTGACTTAGATTTTTGCCTCGGAGAATCAACGGTCGAGACTTAACGGATTTACGCCGTCCGTAAAGATAGAAAGTCGTCATGGCCGAATATTCGTCAATATTTAATTTCCTGTCAAGTGGAAACACACGGCTGATATTTCGATCGCCAAAGGCAGGTCGGTCTTCCGGACAGAGTTCGAACCGTGTCGGTCGAAAGGCAGTCGCTATGACCAGTGAAAAACTACCGAGTATTATCGAAAGGCAACCTCTCGCATCACTGAGCAGGGTGGTTCTCTCTCTCTCTCTCTCTCTCTCTCTCTCTCTCACTCTCACTCCATCTGGCTCTCATTAGGTGTACCTCTATCTTCGTCACACTCTCTATTTTAAACTACCATTGACCAAACTCTACTCGAGTGTTAGTAACGACAGGCACGTGGTGCGCGTCTACATTCAGCTTTCGCCTTCACACGATATTCGCCGCCGAAAGTTTGGACTCCCCGGCCGATGCTCCGTGTTGTTTACCGGCCAATCGTGGCCGGGCTATACCGTAGACGTGACTAATTGTTCATTCAAATTCTCTGCAATCCGATAGCGTGAAACAACGTGTGTACAAATCAATTGGTTCAGTACTCGAAGAGCCCTCGTCGAGCGCACGAGATTCTCTCGACGGAGAATTACTTGAAAGACTCCAGATTCCAGAGGGGGCGAGAGAGCGTCTATGCAACCGTTATGCGTAAGGATTCTCTCTTTTCATCGAAATACTCTCGCGATTCAGTGAATTCCCCGGACAAAGGTGGCGCCGTCTCGAGACGCTCTTTCCGAAATCCGCCTCTCTCATGCGACGCACCACACTCGCAAAATACGCGAAATACGCGAAATACGCGCAATGAGGGACGCAGAAAGTGCGGCTCGGTCGCTCGGTTTATTCAAGTGCCAAGCGCCGCGAAACAAAGGTAGCTAGCTAGCGACATACAACTTCAACTTTCCTGGCGACGCGGACGCTATTATTGCTTCAGCGGTGATGTTACATTGCGTACCGAGATCGATAAGGCCGAGTCTACCTCGATGCACGATGCAATATGCATAAATTTTCGCAGTTGCTTTCGCAAATTGGCGATTCAGTTTTGCCGGTCAATCGCACTGTCGTCGATCGAGCATAAATCGATCGATAAGTCGATGTCTCTTAGTTTAATTTAAAGCCGATACACGATCGGCGTACAAGGTGAATGTGATCGCAGCGATCGCGTTGATCGTCATTGATAATCGCAATGCATCGTTGCGCAAAAAGAAGCATTCTCTCTTCGTAAATGCGGATGGATGGTTGAAATCGCGATTATCGCGAGTCAGCGAACGGTGACGACAAAAAGTCGCGGCTAACGGAGAATTTCAACAGCATTTATGGGATGTCTGGGATGATTTATTGACGCGATAAATGCACCGTAGCTCGCATCGGTCATGAGGTCAAAGTGCATCTCGTCGAAGGTCAAGAGTTATTATCGAAAACAGTATAATTTGCAATTAATGTAACAGTAAGTCGTTAAATAGGTCGCGCCCGTGCGCATTACGCGGCCTACGCGCGTTTTACGGCCGCACTTTCCTTTTTCATGAAACACAAATCCGCCGAGATGTTTGCGCGCGCGTCCAATTCGTTGGCTAAGCGATGCGACCGCGCGCGCGTCTGACGACGCAGTACGAGCGGTTGTTTACGAGCAGTCGACCGTCGACTGCGCGAAAGGATAATGCTGTTGAACGACGCCGACGCACCAACGAGTCGTTGAATGTTTCTTTTCCTTATTTCTTTTCTTCCTTTTACGCCGAACACTATTGCGTATTCGTAAAAGTAGCGGCGTTACGCCTCGTTGAACTTGGATCGATTTTTTGTTGCATGCGCCGGTCTGCATCAGCTGACTGATGAATCAGTTTGTCGCGAAGTCGACGTCGACAACGCGCCGTTATTTCTACCCTCCGCGCGTATCGGAAAGTGCTTCACCTCTTGTTCGAGCAATTAATACTACGCGCCAAGCGTACTGTTATTTTTTCAAGTCACACGCGCGCGCGCGCGCGCGCTCGCGAGCGATTGTGCTCGTGCGTCAGCCGCGCGGAGATCTCGTTGAGGAAGTCGCTCGTTGCAAGAGATACTTAGAGAGAGAGAGAGAGAGAGAGAGAGAGAGAGAGAGAGAGAGAGAGAGAGAGAGAGAGAGAGCCGTCTCTCCTTCTGACGTCCAGTGTTGTTTTCTTCCCCCGAAAGGAGCTCACATCCTCCTCGATGTAGCGCGCGTACTTGCGCGTTCTAAACTCATTATTACCGCTTTTAGGCGCGCGACCGAAGGGTCTGACTTATTAAATATAGAACGCAGTGTATATGAGTATTCGAGTTATTTTTAATTGCTCCGTAGGGTGCTATAAATGGAAAGAGGTCACGCGAGGCGGCGCGAGGATTACGCGAGTGCTCTCGCAGGACCAATTATTCGCGCGCGTCGATTAAACGTCGAAGGGCAAGAGTGTGTCAACCGGAGGAACCTTCGTCCACATGGAGAGAGAGAGAGAGAGAGAGAGAGAGAGAGAGAGAGAGAGAGAGAGAGAGAGAGAGAGAGAGAGAGAGAGAGAGAGAGAAAAGAGAAGAGAGAGCGAGAGAGAGAGAGAGAAAGCATCGGCCTAGTTTCGATAGAATTCTGCGATAGCGATCTCGCGCGGCGAATCTCGTTGCTCAACAAGCTCGACACTCTCGCCATTGAATCGCCCTCGAGAGCGGGGGAGAGGATCCGGCGCGGTGCGGCAACCCTCCGTCGTGGACCGGCCGACTCGACGACGTGGCACGACTTCCCGCCGTGCGAGACCCGAGAGAGAAGAAGGTTCACTCTCGGGACTACTGAGACTAAGATCGCGCGTTACCTACCAGAATATCGTAGGGTATCTGATCCGGTCTCTTGGAGAGGCAGACTACGACGAAGATATACGTGAGCGCGGTGACGCACGCGAGCAACACGCAGTGGGACAGCCTGAGTGGTAGAGTGGCGAACAGCAGGTAGAGGAACAGCAGCAGCCAGCCTAGGCCGTCTCTCGGCGTGATGTCGGTGTTCTTGACGAACAGCTGAAGGAGCAGCTCCGCGGTGCACAGCTGCCACACGAAGTACGGCACCGCCTTCCACGTCCACGCTGACTGCGTGTCCTTCTTCCTCGCGCCGTGCTTGGCCCAGGCAAGCAGGCCGAGGTTCAGGCCGAGGAACACCGCGGTGATGCTGCGCGACGGTAACCCCGGGTCGGGAGACGCCACCGTGTAGACGGCGTAGAGAATCGCCGACATCAGGAAGCACTGGAGGCCGCCGCGACGTTGTTGGAGCGAGGAGGCACGGTAGAGCGTCTCGAGTCGTGCACAGCTGAAACTTGTCCGGAATAAACTAGACGGCCTGCCCGATCTCAGGTAGGAGTCCTCGTTGCAGGTGTCTGGCCGTTGCGGCATCACGCCGGTGTAACGGTCCTCATCGTCCTCTAAACGCGCACCGTCTCCGCACATTTTTCTTCCTTTTTCTCTTCCTTGACTTGCCTTGCCGTTTACAATCTACCACCGCATCTTCTTCTCCGCCGCGTACACCTTCTCTACGAGGCCGACCGACCGGGCCCGGTCACAGCTACCACCACCTCCTCCCTCCTCCTCCTCGCAGAGGATGCACATGGAGCGCCGTGACACACAGTCGGAAGATGTTCCAGCTGGTGCTGACGAGCCGACGGTGGGCGAGGTCGGGTCTCTCTCTCTCTCTCTCTCTCTCTCTCCCCTCTCTCCCTCTCTCCCTCTCTCTCTCTCTCTCTCTCTCACCCTCGCCCGGAGTCCCTCGAGGGAGTCGATGCGAACACCGCGGGCGAACACCGGGACGGGCAACGTGGCAACGGAATGTCGCGTTGCTGGTGGCGTCGAAGGACGTGATTCTCTACCTCGCACGCACTCCAACTGTCAAGCGAAGGGGACTGTGGGAGACTCGGGGGGAGGAGGAGGGCACTCACGCACTCACACTCACACCGGGATGGGCTTTTCTCTCGGGATGCAACACCTGCAGCAGCGCGCGCGCGCGCGCGCGCGGGGTGTACTAGCCGGGTTGCTACTACCGCCGGTGGAAGTCTCTCTTCTCTCCTCTGCGACCAGCGGAGGTCGACCCGCTAGTCTCGTCATCACCCTCTCGCCGCGTCTCTCTCCCTGTCTGTTTCGCTCCCCTGCGCACCCTATCCCGCCACCTCCTCCTCCTCCTCCTCCTCCTCCTCCTCCAAGCCTCCACCATGTCCAAGCGTGCGCCTTGCGATCCTGACTGCTACGCGACCCTCCGACCCGGGTCGATATCAACCACCACAGAGCCCAGAGCAGTAGAACGCCAGGCTCTACCTGCGCCTCCTTTACGATTCTACTTACGTACCTATCGCGACCTAGCTGCACCCAGCGCGAATTCACCTTCCTGATTCCACCATCTCGAGCTCATCCCCCGAGCGAATGACGCGCTCTTGTTTTAGGCCAGGCACAATGGACTCGCGCAATGAATCCGGCCGTTCTCCGGCACTCATTTGGCCGCGCTCGCTCCCGCGCTTGGCCGATCCGGACTGTTTTCAACGCTAACAATCCAACATTGTTCGGCGATGCTCGCCTTCGGCGAACGCTCGTACGCACGATCGCACGATGTGCGTCGAGATGATCGCCGCTCCCGATGAAATCAATGTCAGCTGGAATTGCGGGTGTTTCTGACGTCACGTGCGTGACGGCTCTCTTGCAATCGCACGGAACGCGTGCGCGTTTTCTCGCGCGATCGCCGATATCAGAGAGATCGAGATTGGAGGCATGGAATTCCGGTCCGCTCCAGCGTGGAGACGTTCTCGTTAGGTTAGGTTAGGTTAGATTAGGTATCGATAAATCGCGAGTAATTAATGTCTCTCTTAACCCTTTCACTGCTGAATTAACTTCCGCTGAGAAAATTATTGAAATATTTGCTAGTCCTACGTTTTTTGGCTCGCTGTTTACGGATCTAAAGTCAGATTTGCAAAATTCAAAATGGCGGATTCAACATGGCGATCATAATGTAAACGAAATTGATAAAAATTCCGCTTATTATTAATGACATATGGGTTTCTCGAATCGCTGATTACGAATCTTTTGAGTAGAATAATATTGATACGCATGGATAACATGGAGATACAGAATGAAAAAACTAGGAAAATAGAGCTAAAAGGTGCAAAAAAATCAAATTTCGGCCGTCTTTTGTAGAAATATTCGTTTATAAGAAAAGAATCTAACCTGAGTAAAAAATATTGAAAAGAATATATGTTTTTGTACAACATCAGAAGAATATTTGGTGAACATTTCATTACTCTCTCTCTCTATCTACACTCGATGCTCTCCGAGGAATCGACTCTTCCCTGAGAAAAGCATTTTTTTTCAACTTTGATTTGTTATAAATAATCATAAATGAATAATTGGGTGTAAAAACCTATTGGAGCATGTTGAACAACTATTCAGTTATCTGGGAAATTCTAATCCCCGATTAGTTGTTCTTCGAAAATTATGTGATTTACAACGCAGAATTGAATCGAGAGAAGGTGGGAAGTATATCTCCCATTGACAATGAAAGGGTTAATGTTGTCTCACGAAGAATTTGTATTTTTACTTTAGAAAAATTCGCTTCTCGAGAGAATATTCTTTGACCAAGCGTCAAAAACGAAACGCGCTTATACATTTCTCGCCAAAGACTTTGCGATTTATCGAGTTTTGTTATCTGGTTACTTCTTGTCGTAAAAGTTGCACTGTATGTGTGTGTTTAATTGATACTCGAACTTTGGCAACAGAGTGAGTAAATGTGTAATTGTGTTCGTTTCCCGATTAACTTTCTCGATATTGATTCGAGAAAACCACGATTCAGAGCGATTCGCTTCAAATCCTCCATATTTGTTCTTAATAAGTTGATCTTCCTCCGTCTCTCCGCAGCCGAGTCACCGTTTCGCTTTGCGTCTTTATCCTTCTTCTTCTTCTTCCCCCTCCTATTTTTTGCATAATGACTCGTTTATTAACGGAGCGGAGCCCGCGTTGTTCTTATTTTGCCCCCGAGACGTCGTTATCGCGAGCTGTCGTCTCGCGGTCGTTGCGGTTTTTTGCCGGGAGCGTAAATTCTGCCGATCAATTCCCAAGAGAGTCGCGGCTCCTGATTCTTTTCCGCGCGTTTTATTACGTTTGCGTTAGAAAAAGAAAGAAATCTGGTGTGTCCGATTCACGACTCGAATCGATAGTGCACGCGCCTAAACTGTCTCGCGCGAAGCAACGAACGTTGGATGGATCGCTTCCCGATAGTCAGCCGGCGACGTTTGATGAATTACGGGAAGGAAATCGGTCCAGCTCGATGGAGTGACTCGGTTCTCTCGGCATAGAGGCGCAGAACAGCATCAGACTTATCAGGTAGGAGAGTACGTGTGTGTGTGTGTGTGTGTGTGTGCGTGTGCGGAAACGCAACGCATACTTATAACGCTTAATCGCGTTAGACGCGTTCGTAAGAGTGAAAATGACACGATTATACGATTATGTATCGGGATATCGCGCGAGGTAATCCACGGCGAAATATAATGTAGCAGATATTGCGCAAGATATGTGTCGTTTCTTCATTTATTGACAGCATTTATAAACATTCGTGACGATTCGGCGTCGTTTTACAAACAACGTGTCCGTTGTTCGTTAACATATGATACAGACACATTGCAGAAACGCGCGAACGTCGGCAAAGCGGTAATAAAAATATGCGGGTTAATAGTCATCGTGATGGCGTGCGAAAGATTACGGAATTACGAGATATCGATTGTACGGACACGCGTCGACACCATCGTCGTCGTCGTCGTCGTCGTCGTCGCGCTCGCCGGATCCGGACGATCAATATCTCGCGCGCGCGCGTTTCTGCGTAATAATTACGCGATTATATGAAATTTCCTGCGAAAAAACCTGGATACCCCTCTTACCCTCGAACAACCCAGTACCGAGCGGGGGGGGCGGGGGGAGGGGGCTGACGTCACTTGACGATGTTGAAGCACTCGAGAACCTCATTCGTGTCGACGTAGCCCACCTTGCTCATCTCCTCGACGATCTTCGTATCCTTCACCAAGGATTCGATCCACTTGTAGTAGGGGATCTCGTCCCTCGTGCCGCCGTATCTCTTTGGCAGGTACTCGGGCGAGATGTATTTGTGGAGACTCTCGTAGTTGTTGCCGTGGAAATGTATCCTGTTACGCATGTTGGTGTCGAGCAGCGGCTTGAAGACCACGAAGATCGCGTCAAAGATCCACGACTGGTGCAGAATGTGTATCGCGTGTGTCTTGATGGGGAACGAGGTCACCATCAGAGCTAGCATCATGCTCGCCACCTGGAAGATCATCAGCGTCCCGTTGTACCGTCGCGAGTTGTATTGTCGCGCGACACGCGCTTGTCCTTTCCCCTTTCACTTTCGCATTCATCGCGTCGCGAGTTCCCACGCGAATAAGTCTCGGTGGTAAAAGCGGGGTGGTAATGAGGCCCGGGGCGGGGGGGCACAATTGTATAGTATATGAATGAAAATTGTAATTTCCATGGGAAGAGCATGCGACACAATTTCTAGAGGCATGAGATCCACTCTCTCGCTCTCTCGCGTCAGTTTCTTTTTCGCTGTTTCGGGGGCCAAAATTACAGGGGGGAGGGGGAGAAAGTACGTCCTTGTACAATGGTACCTGAGGCGTCACGGCCCACGCGTGCGCCATAGTGATGTCCTTGAGATCGAAAATCACAATACCGCCCATAATCTGCGCGATCGGCTCGAGGACGCCCAGCTCGAGCAAGATGACCGTGGCCTTGAAGACATCCTCGACGGGATATTTGCGCGGGTCCCAATTGCCCATGCGGTAAATAAGCATGCGTCTTCTGCACTGAGTCCTGTAGATCGGTACCGTGATGACGTCGTCGTCGCCTATGTACTTCATCTCCTTCATACTCATATTCTGATGTATCTCCGGGTGGTTCTCTTTGAAGTTGTAGTAATTCACTATCTATCGAAAGATCCCATGAGAGAAATCAACCGAGAATCTCGATCGGATCGCGTTCTGCTCGGTCGACTCGAGCGTCATGAAAGTCGAGCGTCATGAATTCCCGCGATTAATCCCGAGCGAGCGCGCGCGCGCGCGCGCGCGGCATTTGGCGCGAGCGTAACGTACGTTCATTAGCGCGTCGTTACGACCGACTCCGCGATTGCTAAGCAAAGCCGATGTGAATCATATAGTCCATCCATTATTTATAAGACGTGTCTGCGATCGGATTTATGAATCGTTCGTTTGTCCGCTGATGTATATGTAATATACTGTATGATGTGGGCCATTGGCCCGAACGAATCATCTTGAAACCGATATATCGCCGGGGGTTAGAATATTATTTTAACTCTTTGCAATTGTACACGCATGCAAAGAGGTATAATAATAAGTAAATCGCGATTGCAGCGCGATCGTTCGCACACGTCGCGTTGCTTAAGAGAGAAGGCAGGAAGAGGACACGTTGGAATAAATACCAATTACATCAAAGGTTAACAGTTTCGCGGTTAGACGTGGATAATGATATATGTTGCACAAGGATCATATATATTTAAAAGTGCTGTAACCGCTAAGCGGATACTTTCAGACTCATAAGTTTGCAAATAATTTCATTTACACGTACAAGCGCTCTGCATCCGAGCTCACATTCCGAGCCTTATTGAAAAGTTGGACCGACAGTTACCTCGACATCATTGTGCAACGATCAGGTTCGTCTTGCGTTAGATTGGACTTTAAATTGATTGGTCGAAAGTAGATAATCACAGCCAATAACGTGTCGTTCCAGATTTTATAAACATCGTCAATTTCAATTACTTTCAATTCTTACATTTCAATTATTATTGTCCAATTACTTTTGGCAATATAAATCGATAAATATTTTTTCTTGTGACATTATGACTTGTACTGATTGTCACGTGCAAACTTGAGCGTTTGCAAATAGATAAGATAAAGATTATCGTCGCGGTTAAATGCACATTTAAAATAACATATGTGTGCTGCTCAAGTTAAATATTCACCAAAAGGAAAAAAAAATAAAAGAGAAACATGCGAGGAGATACTCGTGCCCAAGTGCAACTTGTGCTGTGTTACGCACAAAACTTGTTATTTTAATATTAATGTCAATGTTAACACGCGTGACTCACCAGTCTGTGCGCGGCTCTCAAATTGAAGTTTCTGGCACGAAGGAATCTCAGGAGAAAATCGTCTTCCATCCTGTGCGGCAGACATTCGCCTTTTTCTGTCGGAAAACACATCAATCACATATTCGTCAAAGCTGAATAATATAGAAATAGACATTAACCGCGGAACGTTACCGATTCTGCCGATTTTTTTGTCACGTATCGAAACAGAGAGAGAGAGAGAGAGAGAGAGAGAGAGAGAGAGAGAGAGAGAGAGAGAGAAAGAGAGAGATTTTTGGATGTTTTATGCAAGTGACAATGAAGGCAAATTTGACGCGACCGTAATCTCGGAAACGGGCATTGTTCTAGCTATCGGATACTTTTCGTTGCTCGTTACGTTAATCGACTCGCGAATTTTTCAAATCACTCGTCTTTGTCGGCGTGGCCGCCGTCTGTCTTTCATTCAAACTCGCAACGTCGACATCTCTTCTATTTTTGACTCGTTTCAACTCGAGTTACCATAAATCATGTCGCGAAACTCCTGAAGTGTCTGACACTTGACCTCATCGGTTTCCCCAACTTCCCTCCTCGCGTACTCCATGACTTCCGGCGGGGGTTCGCTCAGGTCCAGACTGATTGTCTCGTCCTCCTGCAACCCGTGATCATCCTTAAGCTCCGGCATGTCGCTGGAACTCTGGCGAAGCTTCAGATCCTCCTCCTCCTTCTTCTTCTTCTTCTTCTTCTTCGCAGCAGCAGCAGCAGCAGCATCAGCCTGCTGCTTGTCGAGATTTTGCCGATTCTCCGATTCTCTCGGCTCGGCAGTGTTGTTGCTCGTTTTCTTCTTCTCCTCCTGCGGCATGATAACACAAGCGGATGCTGGCCTACTTCATTTAAGGTATACGGATTTAAGGATTTACGGAATATACACGCTTCAGCCCGTTTCGCGATCAGCGCGTTCGGTTGTCGCGGTAATTGCGGCGAAACGCGTATTCGTGAGTCGTGAGTCGCGGCGTCGCTAATACAGCAATCGGCTCGCTGTAAGCTTCTGGTTTTATCAGATAAGTACACTCCTTCTACCTACTGACACTTACTCACCCGATACGTGCATACAGAAACGTGAGCGTACGTGTGTGTGTGTCAGTGCGATCTTGACACGTGTTTGAATACATTCGACAATTATGACAACGTATTTATCTTGAGAGACTCGCTCGTCTCAGTCGAAAGAATATCGCCGCATGAATCATTATGAAAGGAAAATTATTCCAGAATGCAAAATGTGGTCTTGGTCGGAACTGCTTTAGAAAAAGTGTAGACTTCAGACGTTACGGAGTGTGTAATTTGTGACCGAATCGTCCGATCAGCAGCGAGATACGTCTCAACTGCTTGCTACAACATATTAATGCAAAAAGAGCGATGTTCTCTTTATTTCTCACCAGCGACACTTATCGTATCGTACCGTATAATCAGCGCATGATCGAGAGCGCGTGAGACGAGGCGACGCAAATATTCTCTCTGATGTTTAAGGCGCATATTAGTACGTAGATTATCTCCGCTGACTCGCAGATATTTGTACAATTTATTTAGTTTAATATAAACTACGCCGTGTCAGATACTTTGTACTTAACCGTTTGAGTCCCAGGGGGTATTGAAAAAACACTGTCGAAGAATCCCAAACAGCGCAACCGCGCTTTCTATAAATGAGTATGAAAAGACCCAAGCAGCGCGATAGCGCTTGTTTTATTTTAGGTCGAGAAATACCAAGCAGCGCGATAGCGCTTTGTTTATTTTACATCGATGAATCCCAATCGGACCAATACCGCTTCTTGTATTTGTTAGGTAACGCGATTCTCGTCTTTTTCTCATCGCTCTGTCACATTTAGTTGTAGTTTGCAAAGCGATCGGACGTATTCTTGCGTAAGTGTTTCTCATTCTTAATAATTGTGTGTCTCAAAATGATTAGACGAAGCAACGGAGCAACGAAGCAAAAGGAATCCATCCAACATGTTTTGATAAACACCGATGTTACAAATTATAATTGTTACTCTCCATTTAAATTATTTGTTCATAACACAAAAATATTGTTAATTTGTAATTCGTTATTTTATAAAATACATCTGTATTATTACATATGCGTACTGTAAATTTATAAATATTTCAAGTTTTGTTTCGATAAAAATTATTGAGAAGATAACAATGAAATAAAAATTTTTATTTTGTAATGTATTATTGCATTGTTATAGTATTATTCTACCTATTATAAAATGTACTATTTACATTAAAAGGATCGGTGTGATACACTTGCTTCAGTAAATCTGAGCGCGCGACTTCGACAATCGGTAACGCACCGTCAGTTGTCCACAATGATCGAAATCTACTGGGTTTTCTCGACATAAAATCTGAACAGCGCGATCGCGCTGCTTGGGACTCAAACGGTTAAGATTGTCTCCAACGAAGCGGTTCAGCAGATACAGAAGTGTTCTATGTCAACGATTATGATTTATCGCTGCGCTATTAATAAGATTAATAAACTGCCGCGTGTTGTATTTATTAATCACGCGTCATTAATATTAATTTGAAATGGAAACTCAATTGACGTTCATTTTTCCGCTATTCTTTCCAAGGTCTGGCTGGGAAAAGTTTAAAAAATATCGCAGATTGTGTCGCGAAGAAACGACTAGTCCGAGCAATAAGATAACCGCATTGCTTTCGACAAGGACATCGCGAGGCGATAAGCGACGTCGTCCTCCCCCCCCCCCCCGCCCCTCGGCTTAATGTCACGCTGTTGCTGGCGCTTTTACAATTTCCGTTTAGCACCTTGCTCCCGTGCTGCAGTGTCTTGCATACGTTCTAATACTTGCGATAACGGTGCGCCGGAATCGCGATTAGACACACGCGCCACGCACCGTTAAATTGTGATCTTGCTCCATCACCGTTTCACCGGAAGATCTTCCCGTACGTCGAAATATTTCCCGCGGAATACCTCGCGCGAAAGCCGTACGCGCGCGTATTCACATCCTTCTTCTCGAGACGTGCGTAAAGAGCGGCATTACGTAACAGGTGAGTCTGCGGATGCCGACGGAGACGGCCACGATATTATATATTTTATCGCTGAATAGAAAAAAATAGCACGCATGACAAACGTCTCCTCGCTTAATCGCGCTCCTTTGAAGAAGTTTCTCCCGACTGGCTGGACAGTGACAGCCACACCAACGACGCGTTCTCCGACGTTATACACACAAAAATTGCGACATCGCGCGCACACGCGTCACATAATCAGCAGCACGACACGGCATGCGACACGGTTCTCAACAATCGAATTGCAACACATAGCACGACGTGGCGACTCACACACGAGGACTGCGGGCCGGCCTCTCGTTCGAGAACGGTAAAGACACGATCCTCCGTCTCGCGCCGCGCGCGCGTCGCGATCTCGTTTACGAAGATCCCTTGTCTTGTTCGTTCCTGTTCGAAGGAATCTTCTCGGGAGCGAGGAGAGCTCGATGTACGCGCGCACTGTCAACTCACTGCGGGTTTATTAGTCAGTGCTGTTTATCGCGAGCGTAGTTCGCGGTTGTGACTCGCGGCGCCGCCGCCGATGTGCCGCAGTGACGATGCAACTGCCATACGAGCCACCTTGTTGAACCTACCTACCTACCTACCGTACACGAGACTCGTGTACGGCTCTACGCTTCCCTCACCTTACCTCACCTTTTCGCAAAGTCGAGCCGATTGCCAATTGAAATTTCGCATGGCTAACATGCCTCGGGGTATCGAGGCGAATGTTGCTGCTCGCAGCAGCATCGAGCACGTCGGTGAACGTCGAGGTCGTTTCAGCGATTTCATCGCCGTCGCAACGACGGGATGGCATCGCACCCTGTTCGGTCGTGAGTTAATGAGCGAAAGAAATCGTCCGGTCGGCACAATCTGGCCTTCGTTAATTTGCTGTCGTTGCACTCTATGTTCTATTTCGTTATGCAGTTTCTTACGTGAGTATAACGCTTTACGCAACGCACGTTTAGCTGTTGCACAAACTGCTTGCTGGCTTTGCTCGGCGTTCATTGGTGAAACGAGATGTTTCACCTTGATCGCCTTATCGCGTAACAGAAGTAATTTTCAATTGATGGATATCTCGTTTTGGACGATAATGTAATAATGAGTAAGTAATGTACATGATAAATGAGCGACGAAGTCCACATTCGATTAAGCGTTCAAGCGCTACTTGAAGGAATGTCAAGTTCCCAATGTCAATTTCCAGTCCGGTCGGTCTCTCGGAAGCTGCGAAGAGCTGCGGAGAATACCAGCGCGGTATTTTATTATCGTTGGCTCGCGGAACGCGGTAATTTGCGAATGCAAAATGATCAATTTCCGTCACACGAAAAGTGCAGAGGAGGTAGAAATTCATTATAGTGATTAGTACCTCTGAGCGACTACGGCATTATCATATCACCTTTATTATCATCCGTAATTATCATATTATTATCATTATTTATTATCATACGTAATTGCGTGCCATGTGCACGCATCCGTCCGCTGACTGTGTCTCGTGACTGAGTGGAGCGGTATGCGGAACAACGGAAATTGCTACAGAGCAACAACGAGTTTCGAATCGGCAACATTGTTGCGGCAGCACTGTTGCGGCAACACGGTGGCGTTTTCACCGAATATGTCGCAAAGTTGCAAAACGCACAAACACAGAGAAAGGAAGGCAGAGAGAAAGAGAGATGAGGCGAAAATGGAAATGAAGAAGAAGAAGAAGAAGAAGAACGCGTATTACTCGACCGGAAGAAAACGGATACGGTGCAACCTCTGATACAAGTTGCATCTGAGAAATGATGACTAGAGGCGCAGCAGCGTGTGTGTTGCGAAATGTGTCAGGGTCACCCTGTTGCATTTACAGTCCGCCGGCGCTTTCACTAACGGCTGCGTTACGTACTTTGCTTCACGTACGGTAACGCGCGATCTTATGCACGCGCACAGTGTGCGCTCTGGTGAGCGCTCGCACGCACGCTCGGGACAAGGATCCGTTCTTCAGCCCGCGCGGATCAACAGATCGCGATTATTATGACTCGCGCGCATCCCGCGGCGAATCCCGCGAATCCCGCGGAAAATAGACGACGGACAAAAGGAGATCGACGGAGGATTTATATAACTCGCGGTCTATCAGCAGATGGCAAAGGTCAGAGGCGGAAAGCGAACGGACAAATCGCGCAGATGCGTGAACGGTGTGGGGCTGTCTGGCTTTATTACGATACACGTGTCAGCGTATGCTTTATATAGATCATAATAATTCGAACCTGCCACTACCAACGACGACTGCTGATGTAATCTAAGTACAGGTTACACCGGCGCTCCCTTTTTTCACTTTCGTCACTCGTCATTAAGCATTTCTGTAATAATAATATATTTCTCACGTTCCTGTCAAGAAGAAGAAGAAAAAAAAAAAAGAAAAGTACGAGCGCGGCGTACTTCACAGCCATTCGAGCTAGTCGAGTTTCGCCTTTGCTCAGAGCTCGACGAAATTATTTGTTCTTGCGCCACTATTCCCTTTATTATACGCACGCTATCGTCGCTTTCGTTCACGAAACCGACGACCGAAGAATGCACATTGTAGCGAACTGAAAGTAGCGCGTAGGCCATTAAACAACGTTGCTAACACACACCGCGCTGCTAATCTAAGAAATATCGCGTTATAGAGTGTATCGCTACTTTTATAGGTGTATACTCGTATATTCGCTTCTCGCTGATGCGCGCACAATAGTTTCTTCTGCGAATTTCTGCGAATTTTCTTTCTGCTCATTCGTAACGAAGAGGAATAAAATTGAAATCGGAAAGGGAAATGGGCATCGCGCCGAGGAAGGAGCGCGCGACGCGGCCAGCTTTCAGACATACGTATAAATACGTATAAATACGTATAAATACGTATAAATAATGACTTTCACGTTCACGCGGGAAAGACGCTTGAAAATTTTCACGAGGCCGGCTTTCTCCGAAAGCATGATAAATCGCGCTCGATAAGTGAGTCCTCCTTTTTGGGAACCGCGTTAACTCGTTTGTGACGCAACGAACGTCCTCGATCCCCATTCCTTCGCGAAAGTAACGACGAAAGCCGGCTCTTGCTCCTCTCCTCTCCTTTCTTTTCTCTCAACCTTGAAAGATTTTCAACTCTCAATCGCAACGCACGCGTTGCATCGGTGCCTGCACGCCCGTGCAGGCGGCGCCTGTGTCAATGTGCGATTGCACGCGGGCGTGTATAAAAGCGTGCCGATCTCACGGGGAATGCATCCTCCAGCCTTCGGAGCTGGCTGATTTTTAACTTTCTATAAGCTCTAGTATCTTTAGTACTTGTTATCCTCATCAAATTTACACTTTCTTACAGTTGTTATTGATAAGTCTTAAAGAATAAATATAAATTGCCGATTTATTAATTAATGAATCCAATCTGTAAAAATTATATACACAATATAAGGAATATATAACAATCGACATACTGCCATTTTATATTTTATAAATTCAAGGAATTTGCACACAACTAGGAAATTTAAAAATAATAGCACAGTTATTGTAGACAATGTAACTGAAAAGTAACGAATCGTTACTTTCTAAATAACTATAACTGTGACATATTATTTCTGTAGGTAATTCTGTAAAACTGTAACTAATTACTTTTTCAATGAAAAGACTACAGACTGTAACTAGATGCTTTTACAAAGTAACTTTCCCAACCCAGCTCATTATTGGAAAGTCGAGTTGGTGCGCGGTTTTGTATTTTCTCGAAAGCGACACGCACCGCTCTTTTCCCCCGTGAGATTTTATCTGTGAGTAAAATGAGTCATAAGATGAAGAGACACGGAGTATACAATATGTTCAACCCCTCCCCTCCTCCATATCGAAACCATTATTATCTTTCATCGTACTCGGCACATGTTTCCGCGTTGTTTTTTATATCGGCGCCTACCTTGATCCGATAATTAATCGCTCACCATGAATCGCTCCGATCCCGATCCACAGTCTTCTCTCTTCGATATTCGAATATCGAGATGCGTCTGGAATTGGATGTCTGCACGTGTTTGCAGCCGCGTGTTTACACGCAAAGGCGTGTAAACCATCGCCTCCGCCTGGATTTATTTCCGTGCATAGCGCATAAACTCGTTCTTCTTGATTACCTCCGACTAGCGAAACTTTTGCGAGCCCGTTAGAACAAACTAGTTATACTTTGTATCAAAGTACGTATTGGCATGCAACTACACCTTTGCGTCAAACATCTCCTCTCTGTTCAGAACGAGACTCGTTGTACGAGAATAACTGATTGATCCGACGAGTCGGTTGATGACTTTATCTCTATCCTCATCTTCCCTCTCTTTCTTACGCGCGTAACACCGCGCGAGCTGCTAAAACTTGAAGATAAGGTCGACTTAATCGACAAATGTGATCATCGGAGGGAAAACGAGCGCTTTGACAAGCCGGTTTTCGCCAAGTTTATAGTTCTCTAAAAAGTCATAAAATCCGTAGGAATCGTAAATATTTGTCGCCGACTAATCATAAACAAAATTCCACATTGACACTACCGAGTATCGCGTTATTCAATTTCTGAAGATACAGGGAGAGGCAAAATGAGAGAGACAGAGGGGGAGAGAGAGAGAGAGAGGGGGCCCGAAGGGGGAGAGAAAGGAGGGGGAAAAACACATTATAAACTAAAGGAAAACTCGTTCGTTAAACCGGATGGTGTCAAGAGGCAACGACGAGTCAATCAACCCCCAAAGTTACCAAAGTGCCCAAAGGTGGGTGACAACAACCCGAAGTCAGTCGCGGCAAGCTGTCTTTTTCGAACAGTTCCGCTGTTCACCACGACGAACGTAGGAGCCGGGTACAAAAGTCTCAATGAATTCGCGTGTCGCAGTGAGACAATTCGGCGACGCGACGAACCACGGTCGCACGAGGTCTCGACGGAGATTCCTGGGGAGTGGTTGACAACTCACCGGTTGACCGGTGGTGCGCTACGTGGGACGGCTCGAGGACACGATCCTCGCGGTGCAGCGATCCTGTGTGTACTAACCGATGCTTCAGCGGTACAGCCGACCCGAGTACTTTCCGACTTCTTCCGCGTTTACGATTCCGGCAGCGAGAAAGTTGTGCGACCGCCGCCGCCGCCGTTGCCGCCGCCGCCGCCGCCGCCGCCGCCGCCGCCGCTACACAATCACCTTTTCACAAGGAGCGAATTTAGGAATCGGTTGTGTCGTCGCGCCTCTACGACTCGTACATGCTCGACCCAGCTTCTTTGTGACCAAGTGAACGTGGGATACTCTCAAGGAGGAACGTTGTTGTGTCATTGAACGCCCACGCCGCGTTTCCGGTTTGCGAACGTTGTTCCGCCGCGGCCACCGCGCGTCCAACGTGAATGAGAGGATCGCGCTTATGCCGCGTCTCACGTATCGCGTCTATTCTGGGGCAGAGCGGCAAGTCAGGCCCATTTATTACGCAAAACCGCGTATCGCTCGCGAGGCTGCTTACGTAGAACCCGCCGAGCTGGGCGGGTACAGACAAAAATATCGCGTGATAAAACAATTAAAACGGGGTAGACCAGAGAGAGAGAGAAAGAGAGAGAGAGAAGAGGGGATAAACCGCCCATTTGTGTAATGAACAGAAGATGCATTGGCAAAAAGCGTCGCCATCGAATCAGAGTCACGGCCTATAAATGCATATTAAATGGCTTCTGCCAATAAAGATAACGGCCGATAATGTCACCGCGAGTTCTTTTCCAATGGACGGTCCCAATCAACGAGCTTTGAGCGCAACGATAAGTCTGTTGGTGACGAAGAGAAATGAGCGAGAAAGAATTTGATTGTGGACGACCCGGGAGATTATTTCGTTAATTAGCGCCGTAATTAAATCCTCCGTGGCAGCGCAATCTGTGTAATTCGAATTAATTAATGGAATATCTCGCGTGCGCGTTATCGGTACGTTCGGGTTTGCTACTGAATTTTACGAAAATTGTTTGTCTTTCGGGAAGAGCGATAATTACTCCGTAAGGTATACATATAGAGCGCTTGAAGAGATACGATGCAATGTGAGTGTGCAATGCTTACGTATAGTATAATGAGGATCACACACGTCGTGCATCCAGCCCGTTTCTCGATAACAGCTCGTACTGTTATTCCACGCGCCTTTAATTTCCAAGTGCACAAAAGTCCTTCCTTGAGAGCCAATCGCTTCGTTACGCTTCGTATCAACCGGGGGGGTACGCTTATTGATAAACAGGATTGCAGGCGACGACCATAACACGCAATGGCGAATTAACAACCAAAGAGTAACTAACCTTGAGGGGGGGGCAATGTCAACGCGAGTGAGTGATTCTTACAACATTGCCGCGGAAACATTACAATTTCCGCTTTAAGAACATTTAATGTTATACCGTCACCACGCAGTATACGATGCAATGCAACGCCGACAATTACAAATTCAACGAGACATTACAATAAGTCGAAGGAAACGACGCGGTGCGAAAATTTCGCTTGCGAAATGTCACATGTCGATATTCGTTATTTTTCGCGACCGATTAACACGGAGCGTGAAGCTCATTTATCTTAAACAAAAAGTTGGAAAAACAAACGTAGACTAACGAGAAAGATTTGAAGTGTTGTGAATTTAAATGAAACAAATCGTATCTCGGAGAGGCAATAACGTAAACGGAGCCACTGTTAACGGAGTCAAAAGGTCGGAGTCGGAAATTGCTCTTGGACTTGAAGGTGAAGGTGAAGGTGTACACCTCCTTCGGAGGTTATTTAAATACGCACGGGTAACTCTTTTCTTCTCTGCCGCAAAAACAAGCCGCAAAAACAAGCTGCAAAAATCGGCGCGTGACGATGTCATGCCTTGCAGGCATGACGCTTCGCGGTCGAGGCGCGTTTATCCGCGTTTGTGCGTTTCTGCGTTTTATGCTGCCAAGATACGGAGGAAAATCTCCGGTGTGGCGAACCTTTGGCTCTTAAGCTATCACCACTTCGCTACTTTCCAATTTGCGATAATGTTATCGAGTCGATGATCGCAATTTCACGAGGTAGTAGGTCGTCCCGCGGAAAAGCAACGGAGCAGCAACTGATCCGTGACGATCAAAATGAACCGCGCTTCGATCACGATCGCACTCTTGAATCCTACGTTCGATTGCTCTTGATCCGCGTAAACGTCGGTCGGAATCAACGCGAGTAGATTCGCAGCGCACTCCGCGATAATCAGCCAGCCGAGCGTGAAGACCCAGCCAGAAGTGTCAGGGATGATCGAGCACTTAGTTAACTGCCTACGTCGTTGGTTTAACTGGATGTTCGTCTAATTGATTGAAATTCGTCTTTATTGCCAAGTCCCGTCGCGGACGGGAACTTTAGGAAAACTTTAGGAACTTGTCGAATCTCCATTGTCGTGCGATCAAGAGCGAGCGAGACTGCGAATTCATTCCCGCAACGTCGAGCTTCTTCGCTAGATCATTTTCACTTTTTTCTTTCTCCCACGACTTTGTTTGTCTTATCAATGACACCTCTCGTACAGTCATCTCTCGTACAGTCATCTTCTATTGTTAGGGTCTCTAACGGCGCTGCGAGAGTGTAACGAAATCCTACCTCGTATTACGAGGGAATTACGAAGGAGAGCCTGGAATTAAGACGTAGCGAGCTCTCGCGAAATTATACCTGTCACGCGAACGTGCATCCGCTGCTCACGTACATTAGCTTAATGAGAAGTAGCTACATCTTATGCGTACAACGTAGCCATTCGTACTCGAGCGGGACTATTCAAGAGACGGATGGTCGTCTTAATCTGAGAATCCAAGCGTATAATCCGACGATGAAAAGCGGATTGACGGAGAAAAGAGCGTGTCTCGAAGAGATCTCTTATTGCTTGATAAGACGCAGCAGATACAACAAATTGACGGGAATGCTTCCATCGCTGATCCGCTCTCATTCATCAGGTGCGCAGCATTTCCGAGTGTCAACATGTGAGCATTTCCTGAAAAGTAATCATCATTACTTCAGGTCGCTGTCGCGGATCGTTGCGCTGCGTAAGAAAATTTTCGGCTGATTCGTGCGAAGTCTGAGACATTTCCTCGATATTACTCAGAATCAGGTCACTCATAGCAACTCGCCGCCGCTCAGTCTCTCTCTCTCTCTCTCTCTCTCTCGCGCCGCGCGCGCGCGCGAAAACGTCAAGATTGGGAGAAGTTTCTTCGCGCGCGCAAATAGATCGCGCGAGTAAACAGACTTCTAAATATATTTGGTCAGTCGAAATGTTGGTTTCTGTCTCTCTCTCTCTCTCTCTCTCTCTCTCTCTCGGCGATAATACCGATCACCTTTTACGATCGATAGATAGCGGCGTACGATGATGACGCCGCAACGTTGATGGAGGATCATAAACGTCAAGTGCACTGACCTCAGATTTGATTAAAGGGTTTTACTTCAGTTTCTACCGAGCCGATGCTTCTCGGGTGAAATCAACTACAAGGAAGAGACGCTTGATTTTCCAGCGCGACCTCCAACGTGATCTCTGCACACATTACACTGAAAGCTCACGATAGAAGGCTACGTGCGCGACCACCGCCGCGTACAGTACGCGTACTGCCGCGCTTATGTAATTCCCAAGTGTGAACTCTCACTGTGCGATGCAAAGACCATCGGTCGGCTACATTCCCGTAGAAAGGGAAATCATCGCTCGAGCGACTGGAAACTAAATTTATCTCAAGTCGGAAGCGTGGAAGTGTGGACACCTGGACACACCAGCTTAGCGCATTATGCGACATCGCCAGTGCGCGCACCTTGCCTGAATAAATGAATTTTCGCCTCCCATCGCGTTATCGCGTTATCGCGTAGACCAGACAGATTTACACTTTGTAACTCGATTGCTTACCAACAAGTCGTATCGACCGCTAACGAATACTTCCGCGTTGTCTCGCGAATACGACTTTTATATCTTCATTCGTCTTTATCTAATTTTTATCAATGTTTCTTTGAATAAATGAATAAATTGTGCTTATAGATACAAGCATGATGTCATACATTCTTCTGTCATGTTTGATGTACAATATCAATGCAACAATAAAAATGTGTGGAATTTGTATTTCCATTTTAATTAATGCTTTTCTTCGAACGAGAGAGAAACAACTCGCGTTCCGAGAAACTTGTGTTAAATTTCCACTCTCGTAAAGATTTGTGAGATCTAAAGAAATTATACGGATTTGTTCGTTCATTGACTAGTCGTAGTATCGCACGCCATTTGAATTCACGAATGTTGGTATAAATTGTGAGAGATGCGTCCGGGACGTTCAGGCATTAATTGCCATCGATAAACCGAGTTATTATTAGAACGGTTATTAGAACGGACCAAATGAAGGTTTATTTACCGTTGTAAACCTCGTCAAATCCAAGAGTCTTGCAATAAACGTCTTCGAGTGACAATATACTCGAGTGGAACTTTCTTCGTTTCATCGTTTATCAGGGATTCCATCAAAAGTCAAATAAGTTAAGAAAGTAGAATTTCGCGATCGCTGTATGATTTGGCGATCAACCAATAAACTCTTTTGCGGGCTCAAATTAGATAAGAATTAAACGTTCGCGATAAAAGATGGATCTGCAGCGTGCTGCCAATTTCCGCGCTTATTACTATTCTACGCCTAAAGGAAATGATTTGTATTCGAGTAAATTTGTATATTTTATTCGATATATAATACGCTGTTGACGCGCGCGTGATCGCAAATAAAAATAAGAAGAGAACAAATGCAGAAATCACACACGTTACATAAGAACTTGTTTGTGCGGAATCGAGCAGTGGCACTACTGATACGATTATGGAAATAGCCAACGAGTTTCACGCTATATTCTCATACTGCATGACATACTGTTTCGTATATTACGTAATTATTTACTACGTATTAACGCGTTAATTTATGAAATATTAACATTAATTATCGTCATCTTGAGTTGTAGCACTTTGATCAAAAACCTATTTTAGAAATTCGGTAAGATCGAACAATTAATCGAATCGCAGAATCATATTTTTTTTGAACACGATATAAATATCTTTTATATAACTATAACAAGCCTGTTTCGAGACAACGCCAGGCGAATGTCAATTTTCTTGTTTACAGGAATTCATTCCTTTTTCGAGCTCGGACGATATCACATACATATATATTTAGAATCAGAATTAAAGATAAAGGTGTGAAGTTTTACAAAATAAGGTAACATCTTGAAATTTTCATAACGATACTCCCACGATGGGAGAGGCGATAAAACGGCGATTTTATTCACGAAAACTCTCCACGAAGGGTGAAAAGATATTTAATTATCTTTTAACATATCGAATATCTCACGATGAGAGAAAACTTTGTTTATTACATAATTGAAAATTTCTCTTATTCGAACTCCTACGATACGGAGAGGAGAAAGTTGTTTCTTTCAGAATGAATATATTCATCAGAAGGACTATTTATTAATTCTTTTCTTAATTTCAGATCTTAATTCAAATCTAGAACTTGACCAAGACCAAGATAGAAAGATTCTATTCATCCCTAATTCCTGGATTCCTAAACTGAATCCAAACTGAATCTGAGATACTTCTCTTATAGCTGAATCCATCATAGAATTCAAAAGGATCGACTATTTCATCGGATGATATCAAGACATCAAAATTCAGAGAAATATTAATTTTTTCTATAATTATAAGAGTAACAAATATTTTGTTTTGGTTTAATAGTGTTCCTTCTTATTGAGTTTCTTCCTTTATTTTTCCAATTTTTAAAGAATTAAAAGAATTTATAATTTTTCTAAATCGTGAACCAGAGAGATTTAATTTAAAACACAATTGAACAATCATTTCATCGATTTTATTCTCTTTCTTGGCAAACGACTGGAACATGCGTAATATACGCATATGCGTTGGGGCATATCTTGCATCGCAGTAGCGCTTTGATGCACAGAACACGTATAATACAAGAAGAAAAAGAAGAACACGTAACTTGAAGTAGGTCACCGGTTACGACATGAAACTGCAACTCGGGCATACTCGGGCGTTCGCCCGAGATAATTCTTCCAAATAATTTCGCGACGACATTATGTAGCGTCATGATGATTTTTCTCTTCGGGATATTTCTCGCGTGCGATTATGCAACCAGTGTCTCTGGCCAAACTCATTGGGAAAAATTCCTCGCTATGGAATGAAGAGAAAGTGGAGAAAAGGGAGACAAAATTTCACAAATATTATTCATTAGAAACGCGCCGAAAGATGCAAGACGACGGATTAGCTGTGCAGTATGCGTAAACCGGCTTCTTCCGGGCTCTGACACACCGTACGTACTCAGTAAATTGCTGCTGCGAACCACCAGCATTTCGCTCGAGACTCCGTTCCTCCTGGAAAATTTTCAGCAGTTTTAGTCACGATTACAAACCGCGCCGCAGCCGTCTCATTAAGGCGTTCATCTTTTTGGGACTCTCCAGCGAGTAGCAGGGACAAGTGAGTAGACAAGTGAGTAGACAAGAGAGCAAACCGCAGCACCACTTCTCGTGATCACGCTTATTAGATGAAACAGCCCGCCGCGGTAAGGTTCTTCTGCATGTCAAAGTCAGCATCTAATTACGAGTTATCGCTAATTGCTATGTCTGCACCTTGCGAATAATTATGCACATTATTGCGAAAACGTACGTCACGTTTCACAAGGAAGAAATCGATTAATGTGATTCAGCGTGACGTACAGTCCTGGTCGTACAGTGATACGAATGCGAGGAACACCTTTTGGAATCTTGCGAGACAATTCCAAGTAAGTAAGTTTGACCGCGTAAAAATAAAAGTACACCAAGTCGCGTGTAAAATATAATACGCAGATACACATCTACGTTGCATCTTTGACATTGTATCCGAGGTACACGCGAAAACCATCACGGAGATATTTCTCAAGTTTACAAGCGTGAATAAAGCAATCTCGTTTTATCGGACAAATAATTGCAATAATTACAATACATATGTGCGTGCGTGTGTGGATATTCTTTACGTGATAATAGGATTATTTCATAGGAAAATTTCATGCGCATTTGTTCTCTCACACAAGAAGCACACACACACACACACACACACATATAAGGTAGATTTTTTAGACAGATAAAAATTTTCCAGATTGTATATTTTATAGAGATGTGCGAATCAAGAATTTTTATGTCGAATCGAATCGAATCGAATCTCATTTTTTTAATTCGAATTCGAATCGAATCATTAAAAAATTTAACATGACTATTAAACATGCACATAATGACGGAAGGTTTTAATATGAAAGGGGATATTGATATTGTAATATCATCTTAAAGTAAAATATATATTTAAATATTTAAAGTAATTTATAATTAAGTTATTAATTATAAGTCAAGTTAATTACAAGTTAAGGGTTCAAACATACAGGCCCAGATGTCTCGTTTTGTACGTTGATGCATGCAAATATAATGCACGCTAATATATTTGATTCGTAATTGAATCTTCGATTCGAAATTTTCGAATTATTCGGATTACAATCATAGGGATTCAGATTCGAATCGAATCGAATTACATTAGATTCGATTCGATTCGATTCGAATTCGAATAGTTCGCACGTCTCTAATATTTTACCTAAAATAAATATAAAACACAAATCGGTGATGAGCAAAAGAGCGGCGTCGTCGTCGGCAACGCACCGTCAAAGTCCCAACGTCACTAACTATTCAATTTCCGGGGGTCAAATTTCTCAGACGATTGAAAATGTGTCACGTTCTGCGCGTCACGTTTGCAATGCGAAATCGTCTCTCGTTTCTCTTCTTTGTGCAGTGTTTGCGCGATAATGACTAAACGAGTTACCGACTAGTTTCAACGATCGAGAGAGTTTTGGTCCGTGTCTGTCGTGTTATAATGTTAATAATCCGTCGGTAGATATTTTACGAGAACGATACTGGAGCAAACCAGACTTTGGCCCAGCCGAAGAAAACTCGTCAGTCTGCTTTCGCAGTTCACCACTAGCGTATAATACAGTTGTCCTCGTCGGAGCCAGTAATCAGCCAGACGTCCTCGAGCGATCTGTGTCCCATCGACACACACACACACACACACACAATCGCAGCTTTCTTTCTCGGCTGCTCCAACATTCGATCGTCTTTGTCTCTACAGCATCTCATTCATTTAGCATATAATTTCACTGTTTAAAATAATACTGTATTAAAAATACAATAATCAAGCTGGACTAACCGGTTGCGTCCAACAGCGCTCTGTATATATTCAATCAAACATGAGTAGTTAACGTTTGAAATGAATAAATGTAAATATGTTTGCTAAATATTTAAATTAGCTACTACCAGAATGCGGCAGCTTGCAACGTTTCTTCATTGATTTAGATAGTATAAAGTAGACGATTGAGATTCATGTTACACACTTCCTGCGAGGCAGTTCGCGCTGTCAGTAACCATAAAAAGAACTATGAAGACAAGGAAGAAGGCTCGTCGCATGAGTAAGAAAGTAATCTTCATGTGTTGATTAATTAAATGTTTTATAAGCAACACACATTTACTAGTATCTCATCGGTGATCTCCACAGTGCTGCACAGTACCGGAACTAATTCGGTGGTATAACGTTATCTTATCAGCGCGTTAATTCAAGAAACATTTGATGTATAATAATATTTATTTAATGATATATGATTACTATCGGCAATTACTGTCGACAATCTAGACACTACCAGCAACGATTGCGACGATGGTTCATTTGTGCGACGATAAAATCTGGAACGTATCGCGTTCCACTCGCACAGTGCTTTACATACTGAATTTTTATGAGGTACCCATAAATCTCAGTAGTAGCGAAGACAGCTGACCTGTGACAGCTTTGTGACATCTTTTCACTCGAATCTTTTCTATTTGAATCATTTCCCTAAAAATCGTATCTATCCATCCACTTGCATTGCAGATCCATTTGCATATCCAAGTGCGCGAGCACATCAGTGTGAAACACGTGAGTGTAGAAGCGGTGAAGAGAAAAAGAAAATAATTACAATTGCAACGGACATTAGCACGGGTTAAAGATCAAGAATAGACGTATTTAAACAGTGCCACGTAGGAATACGTTTGTAGTCCTCGCATTAATATTGCCGTTTCATCTCGCAGCACGGTGAGAACACGCCAGCACATGAGTACCAGGTTAATCGTTGCAGTCGCTCCTCCTCAGTTGGTTGTCCTCCTCTCTCGTTGTCCACAGCTCCGCTCCGATTGCGGCGAACACACCGTAGGATCTCAAAAGGTAATGTTTTCAATAAATATGAAGATTTCTGTAGAACCCTGTTACTTTGTTGGATAGAACAACGCATGCCCAATGCTTTTCGGATACTTTCTGCAGGAGAATCTCTTTGAGCTCTCTCTTTTGAACTGTACGCGTCTATTCATTTGAATCGAATTTTTCTCGAATTTTTCTCAAACCGCTGATTGAAACACGAAAACGGATGATCTTGTCGCGAACGTTCAGACAACGTGGGAATTTCGCACGATACGATAATTAACATTGAATCGAGATTGATGCATATTAACGAACGTAAATTAAATATTTATAGCGCGAGTAGTCGCGCGACACGCTTCTCCGAGGATTTTTGCTTGGATCACGTGTTCGATTAATTAAAACCGTCTCAGTGTCATCCATTTCGTAAAATTTTTTATCACTATCATTACCGTGTCGCTATTGTTTTGCTTACATGATAATACAGAGATCGAAAGCGAGACAATAAAATGATACGTCAGTCGTGATCGCGTGCGATGATGGAATGAATGGTCGTGCGCTCGTGGAAAATAACGGCTGCTGCTACCACCTTCCTGTGACCCCCGAAGACTACGGCACTACGCTATAAGAACGGATATCGGCGTGGTAACGGCGGCATATTCGGCCGTTTTTCAGTGCTGCTCGCGTCGTCTTTATAGTCAGGCGACAAGCCGTTCTCAATTAAGCCGCGTGTCACACGTACACACGTGTGTATTCTTGAAGTTTGACTTTCGAAGTGCGCGCGTCTAATCTGTGACACTGTGTGTGTGTGTGTGTGTGTGCGTGTGTATCATGGCACCGAGCAATAGTGAGTATTAAATTATTTTCTCAACACAGTTCACTCCATATGACATGACTTTGTGTGACTTGACAATTTTGCTGGGTGTCACACGTAGGATCGAACGAGTGAGAAAATTACACGTCTAAGCTATGTTTAGAGAGAAAGAAAAAAGGAAACTGATTGCTGCGGATTGTTTACACGAGACACGTCGTAGTGTTTTGCTTTCGCTGTGCAAGCGGTTTATTATTGTGACGTCGTGTCACGTGTAATGAGTGAGACAATGTCATAAATCGGTAAAGCGTGACCGCGCGTCGAAATCGACATCGACCGAGCCGAGGTTAGGATTAGCTGTTGCAAAAAATACCTGAACGGAGCTAAATGAGTCGCGTTACCGTTACACATCAACTTTCTACGTACGTTCGAGTCGGAGCGAGGGTGCGTAAGGTAGCTGAAATATCTTGTATATCTTTGCTTCTGTCGCTCGATGTCCAGCGAGTGCGTGGTGTGACCCAGTGTGTCCCTCCTTTTACACGTCTCAGAATCAATCCTCGTTGTACCACGATCGTATATTGGAATATACTCGCGACGATATAATCCGTTAAGTAGCACACAAACGTTGGGTTCCGTTGGGAGATCTTCAGAAAGATACCTTTCACGGTTGAAAAAGTCGACCGTGCTCCAAGCGATTATAACAGTATCAGACCTGTTCAAATTGAATAAGCGTCAAAATAGCTTAACGAACAATGGCTGAGAAATTAAAGGCGACTCCTCGGTATTACTTTACGATCGATATTGATTACACGTTTCCGTAATCTTGGATTGTAGCTGTTTCTCGCATTTGCAAGTCCGCAAGAACTTCCGCCGTAACATGTGTCACATAAGCGACCAAGCCATATATATATATATATATATATATTTATTTATGTATTGAATGAAACGATAAAATAGCTGCAATAAAAACTGCTATGTTTTCGCAACTTCAACACGCGCGATATCTTTACAAGGTCGTGTTATGCTTTTTTGCAGCTTGCGGGGCATGACGTGCTCGCGCAATAATCGCATACTGTTCGTATTATATCTTTCGCAATTAGAAGACTCACAAAAAAGAAATGACTTTCGTTTTTATGTCAGAGACGCCCGAAGAAATACAGATTGTGCATGTCATCATCAATAATATTTTTTTCAGGACGCTTTTTCATGATATACCATAACATAATGTTCTCTTGCATATTTTGGGACGTGTTATATTCTGATAAAAGAAAAGTATTTCACCGAGATCATTACGCAATTACGCATATGACTCAGAGACAATAAATATGCCCGTAAGCAGCTTTCGATGAGAAGACGCGACGTACAAACGGCGATTTTTCCGCGAAATCCTTCAGCCATGAAATATTGCTATCCGCGAGATCTATTTGACGCAGTGGAGCGTTCCGCAGCGAATGAGTTATTGGAGCGGTATAATTCCGCGTTGCGAACCGTTAACAAGACGTCTCTCTATCATAAACCCACAGCTTGCCGTTTTCTTCAGAGAGGACTTTCCGTCGAGAGGTCTCTCTAACGGACATACAAAATTCCTTATCTTGGCAAACCCGACAGGTTTTCGATTGCCTTCTTCTCCGGATTCCATCTACGGCGAATTAAAATTCAACAAATAGCTAAAATCTCTTTATCCAATCGCCATCTCAGGCGCGCACACACATGCGCGTCTGTACATGTATGTACGCAGATTTTGTTGAGAATCAGATTTGACTGTAGATTATAAGGTTATGGGTAGATTATGGGTGTATAAGAGAATGCGCTAATACAAAGAGTAATAAATCGGGCGTTGCGTTACATTTATACGTGTATTTATGAGTAACTAATCTCAATAGATCAAACTCTATCAAATAGGGAGAATCTGAGGTAAACTAGATCATAGTCTCATTTTGCAAAACTTTGTTTTGTGTGCTACTATTTTCTGGTTTTGTTTCGTCTCGTCTTAGGAGATACTTTGTGCGTTGTACAATGGTGATAGAAATCGACACATTCGATCAATGGGAGATTTCTGTCTTCTTGTCTTCCTCCTCTTCTGTGTTGAAATTTACGAGGTAGAACAAAACGAAACTTAACATCTATTCAATCGATATCTCTGAAATTCAATTTCTTCAAAATGACCCTTGAAAGTACCTTGAAGATAGCGTAATTTCAAGTAATTCATTGTGTTAATAATCAAATTTTTAATACTTACTCGCTCTACCGTGGTGAGTCGAAATCATTTCCGAGAGTTAGGATCACAAAAATATGCTCAGTTCCCTCCGTTCGCAGAAATGTACGGTAAAGTTATATTTAGTGCATTTGATACCTGCTTCAAAAGGCAAACTGCGCTCAAAACGGGTTTTGACTCCGCGAAGCAATTTCTTCGTGGCCGTGACACGGATGAAACATCGTAGGCGATGTGTCTTTGACGAACAGCCCCAAGGTTATATCTCGTCGAAATTAAGATTCGTAAAAAAATATGAATTTTTTCCTCGATAAACGTCGTAATGACGACGTTGACGTGTATACACGCAAGGTGTCCGCAAGATTTTCCGCATCCTCTGTGGACTCTTTTGCCGAGCAATTTAACATTTGTTTTGCCTCGTGAAGCTTAACAAGGACGCCAATCAAGTTTGCCAAGGGGGGGAAAACTAAGATAACCTGCGTCTTCTGGTGCATACGTAGATATATGTATTCCAAAGATTATACGACTACTACGTAAGAAGAGGAATAAAAAGGTAGGTAGGTTAAAGAAGTCTATACTGTACTGTGTTTTCGAAAACGAAGAAAAAGCAGTAATACACTTAATAATAACTTTTTTCTCAACTGTCAGAACCATTGTTTGCTCCTCTCGTCTCAATTTTCTTCGACGCGGTACGTGTCGGTTTCTAATCGAAATTGGATCGTATTTGACGTAGGATGTACAAGACATCGCGATTGTTTGCCCCCCCTCCCCTCCCCTCCCCTCCCCCCGTCCCCTCTTGACGTGAAAGTTGACGCAGAAGACAACGGGATATTATTGCGAGTATAATTATTCCCGAGTACAGTACTGACTCTGCTTACGATCTTGGAGTTTCGGAGAGCGTGACGTACAGAAGTTTTGTCAAGGTGAGTCCGTCGTATGCAAAATACGATATTGTGTCCAAGATGAGAACCGTCTGCCACTTGGTTCGCCACTAGTAGTTCCAGAAAGTGAGATTTTCACTTGTTCGCTGTAGCGCTGCTGCGGATGCGTTTGACATTAATAGATTTAATCAATTTCAATAGTCGGCTCTTGGGAATCGACAGAGATTGGTGCGCGAGGGGGGATGTGTCGCTTGTAAAAAATAAAATTTGTCAAAGTTTGTCACGCGCTTAAAGCGCTTCGAGCGAAATGATTAATATTTCATTTTTTGTAGACCGACGGCGACGCGTTTTGCGTCGAGTCGTGCGTCGCAAAAAAATATTTGACGCGCCGCTCACGGCACATCCTTATTTCACGAAGATAATCGCAGACATGCTCCATGCGATCACAATTCGTCGCAGACGCGAGTTGCGAACTTTCGACCGATCGTCGGGGAAGCTGTCTCGTCCGTAAAGTTATGAATGTCGAATGATAAATCTGGGATCCAGCTCGGAGTCTTCTTTCCTGCTCTCGTCCGATAGTGATATCGCGCCCACGTACGCCCAGAATTCCTCGTATTTATTTAGTCATACTGAGCAGCGGAATTTCATCACGTTCTCCTCCATTCTCCATCGTCCGCCGAGTGGGTGTGTTAAAATTAAAATGTCCATCAATCAGTCTAGGATCATTCTTTCAAGCTGCTGCGTTGAAGTTTTATCATGTATGAGAGCAAAGTGATTTTCTATAAGTAACATTAAACTTTCAAATTAATCCGTCGGAGCACCTTTGCAGAACTTCCTTCCTTGAGATCGTTTTCCCCTCATCCACACACTTTGAACGGACGTTGTAGTAGTCGTAGTTGTAGCAGTCTCGAGATCATGATGGAACGCGACGGCGCGCGTCAACGCGTCAACAGAAATCGCCAATTTACTCGCAAGCAGCACCGCTCGTAGCAAATGCACGCGCTTTTCACAAACGCGAGGAGGGAGTGTTTTGGTCGGCTGCCAGTTGTTCGCCGAAGTCAACAATCGACAGGCCGACTCGAAAGTAGAATAGAGAGCAGCCAAGTGCTTTCGCCGCCGCGAAAGAGCGCGAAACGGTGAAAGGAAGCATCCGGGTGGCGACGACAAACGTTTAACGTTATATGCGGTTGTTTTAAGATGCTACGATCTGTCACGAACCGTCTTACTTTTTTTGTATTACTTGTTGACTTGGCGAGCGATTGGCGTGGTGACGATCTATTCGACTGTGGATATTATGGACCGATCATACATACTATCCGTTGTATACACCAATATTTCATACATTAAAATAATTGTTAGTCCGAAATCAGTCAGACGCACGATGAAAAGGTTGTGTCCCATGTGGTCGCACAATTTGTATTAACATTCAAATGATTATCGAATCAGCATTCGATCGGAGGAGTGGCGAGCAGGGAAACATGATTACGTCAGATGAATCCACGGAACACGCTCCAGTGACTAGGAGAAGTCCCTTTCTTCCTTCCGTCTCCTCCCTTATTAATCATTTTTACGTAATTGATGTCGCATGTGTCGGAGAGGCGAGAGGCGAGCGAGGAGGGGCCGACAAGTACCATAATAACCATATTCTCGATATGCATGTAATCGCGACGTGCAACGCATCATCTTGTGCAACGCGCGACATCGGCGCTCGTGCGATCGGCAGTTTCCTAGCATCGATTCGTAGTGTAAAAGGACTTTCGTAATTTTGGCCGTCGAGTCACGATGCATGGTCAAGAAGATCCCCCGCAAGCCCACGTGCGAGCCGCGATACGCCGTCGCGCGTCACACGGGCGGCAAAAGATCGATCTCGCACCATCGACGGATTTATCCCGCCACGCTGATGATTATCCAGGTTCCAGAGAACGTAGACACTATATATTATCGCAGCATGCAACGAGTTCAAACATACGCGTTGCGCGTTTAAACGCGTTTGTCGCTTTATTCGCACTCTACTGTAACGCGTTATCGCACGCTGTTGCTGTATGCGAGCACGCGATGCATTGATTTTCTTCCAATTAGTCGAAGATTTAAATGTGAATGAATCCGTGTGCATGCGACAGTGCAAAAAGAAGTCAAGTTCACACGCGTGTACTTGTCATTTTCATCATAAATTCAAGGTCATCCATCCTTGAAAACGCGTTTAAAATAAAACATTTCTTATTACCCCACACGCCACACGCTTGTTCAGAATATGGTAACCGAGTCACATGCCGGCTGATAACCAAACGCCTGTAACCAACTGTAACCTCGTTCGAAGCAACGATATCAGTGTACCAAGCGTCGCACACCAAAGTGTGCAAACTGCTACGTGTCTTGCACTGCTGTATGTCGCTACGTGTTGCCACTGCTATTTGTGTATGTACACAAACATACATACATATATATATATATATATACACACACACACATCTCTTCTCATCCTTTGGCGCGCATATTGCTGGCTCTAAGGTTTTCGCGATCGCCAAGTTACAAACTTGCTGCTGACATATATTTGGTAAGTTTAAGCTCTTCCAAGAGCACGACATTTACGTTAAGATATCGGAATGAGCATTCGCGGTTGTCAATTTTTTGTTGTCAATTTTACGCGACCGCCTTCGAGAATGCTCCGGAGGAAGTGTAGAAAGCAGCGAGCTGCGTGAGCGAATCTGCCGAAAGATCGAAGATTCGTAGAAGATCGAGCGTAACGCTGATTCGCGCTGGACGATCGTTTCGATTCACACCGCGTGCACGGCATCATCGATCGAAAACGGCAACGTTATAATCGCGCGACGCTACTTGCGTCGAATGCCTGAGTGCCTGTCGTTGTCAGATAATAACAATAACTTCTTTAAACATGTCTCGCCTTATCTGTCGCAACTTGTTTCACGCGCGTCCAAACTCTCACCTCCTGTCTCACTGTCCTGTGGTAAGGAAGGATCGCGCTCTCGCGATCGAGAACGCGGGTCGAAGATACATGTTGCAGTCATTACAGTCATCGTTGGCATGTAGCCGCTACACTTGCATAAAACATCGGCGTTTACAAGTACGTTTAATTATTTCTTGTCGAACGATAAAACACGACCTTCTCGAGCGTTCTCCTACGATCGACGGATAAACGATAAAAATTTTTTCATCTTCCTTCACTTTTTTTTCTATAAACAACACACGTTCACGGCACATCTGCCGTATTGTATCGAATTCAGCTTTATCAACTAGGATGATCCCACACACCGTGTGTTTGAAATCTATCCCGATGATCCCACAAATATATCGACAAGCTTACGTTGAAGGAATAAGGAAGCTCGGAGCGATCGATGATCGATAGATGGTTAGTATAGAGTTCCGCCTACGGCGGAAGAATACGAAAGCGAATGATTAAACTCACCAGGGACTCGGTATAATTCTGCAGCTGTCGAGTGACTAATTCGTGATAATACAGCTGAATCACGTTTCCAACTAATTGCCTGTGAACGTGTGTGAACGTAACGCACAGTCGAAGATTCTCAAGACGCGGCCTTGTTGATTCAATTGCATCATTACTCACCAAATCTGCAATATATCACTTAGCGATAGCTCGCGTGACAAGTAAAGTCGCCTCTTTCGTCGGTTTACTCAATCGGTCGGTTTAACCGTCGCTCGATTCTTCTTGAAGCTTAAAGTCGTTTCTGAAGTTCTATATGTACGCTCGACGTTGAAATGTGTACTTTGTGCTCACGCGCTGTGTCGACTTTACAGCGGCGTGTGTTTCGAGTCAAATGAGAAACTAGATAATAAAATAAAATATCTATTATCTATTGTGCACTTGCGCGCCAAGGTTGAAGGAGTGCGTGGAAATTAAAATATACACACAGCGTTTTTTACTTAGAGATGGGTGAGTGATTAAACTTTTTTTATATTCTATTCGCTGTAAGTCTCTTTATCTGTTGATGAAAAAATCTCACTTGAACACGAGTCCACTTTCTTTTCATTCATTATGGATGTTTTCTGTTTACGACAGGCTTTAACAAGTATATGTGTCTGCCGTAGTATAGAATGCTACAATATGGTTACTCTTGTATCCGTTTACATTAAATCGATATATGTGAGGCAAAATTTGTTGCTTACATCATCATTAAGAGTTCACCTTGTGGTTTGGCAGAAACAAAGGCAAACATTCGCCGCAGAAAAGTCGAGAGTAGAAAGTCAGAGAAATCATAATATCATTTATTATTGATATATACGACAAAGAATTTGCAACGATTTGCACGATTGCGTTCCTTTCAGAGTCAATTATGCTGTCAGGCATCAAGGAAACAGGGAGCATACAAGTCGGGGATTATGTTCTACAGTTGGAGTTGGACGAACCTAGCGCTGAATTGCAAGAGGTAGCCAGGAAGGAGCTTCGAGAAACTCCGGAGGTGCAGAACGAGGCGATGGCACGCCTGAGAGAATTGTTGCAAGGTAACGTTTCCTTTAAGAGACAAGTTTTGCAATGTGTATCTCTCACAGAGATACACATTGCAAAAGGAGCAGTAAATAAAATCTGAAGCAAAACACTTGCAAACGGTATAAAATATGTGAAGATACAAAGTCTCAAGTAAACACATTCGCAAAGGATATCGTCTTTTTGACACCTGAGAGAGAGAGAGAGAGAGAGAGAGAGAGAGAGAGAGAGAGAGAGAGAGAGAGAGAGAGAAAGTCTTTGTACTTTCCGAGAGATGTCTTCTAAAGAGAGCCTTTCTTTCGGGAGACACTCTTTTTAGAAGCTCTTTCAGGAGATTTCGATCTCCCTTTTAATCTTCCTCTCTACTCAGGTGTTTAAGAACGTAGTTAAAAAAAAGAATCCTTCATTGTCACACAGCCGAGACAGATCTTAAATGTCCGTACGAGAACGAACCCTGGCTGATCAGGTTCCTGAGGCCGTGCAAGTACTATCCCGAGTCGGCGCGCGATCTCATCAAGCAGTACTACAGTTTCAAGTTGAAGCATGCAAATATCTACAGTGGCTTGAAGCCGAGCAAGGAGTGTAACATCTTCGAGCAAAATATTTTGACGGTGAAGCCGAATCGCGATCAGCACGGCCGGCGTATATTGATAATCGAGCTCGGCAAGAAATGGAAGCACAACAAGGTCAGCCTGGATGAAGTCTACAAAGGTTGCGTCTTGTTCTTGGAAGCCGCCATGCTCGAGCCGACCACACAGATTGCTGGCGCTATCGTCATCTTCGATATGGACGGTCTTAGTCTGCAGCAAACGTGGCAATTCACGCCGCCATTCGCCAAGAGGATAGTCGATCTGCTTCAGGATGCGATGCCTTTGAGAATAAAGAATATACACATTGTGAATCAGCCGTACGTGTTCAACATGGTGTTCGCTCTGTTCAAGCCTTTTCTGCGGGAGAAGCTGAAGAACAGGGTGAGTGTGCGTTTGTGTGGTTGTGGCGTGTGTAATCTTTCTTTCTCTTTTCTTGTAAAACGATTGAATGGTACCTTCGTCTTTTCCACTAGATTATTTTCCACGGCACCGACCGGAAATCGCTGCACCAATACATTTCGCCAAAATGTTTGGCCTCGTGTTACGGCGGTACTCAAGAACTCCCAAGGGTAGATGGAGTAATATGGTACAACCTATTGGTGCAATTCGACAAGGAATACGAGAGTAAGTAGAAAGCTAAACTACGTCACACATTAGATCGTGATAGAAATTCAGAAGTAGAATTTGGAAATTTCTTGCAATGCGATGCATCTCAACAAGACGTCTAACACTCACAGTCCGGTGTAATGAATATTCTGTTTCTGTTGCAGCTATCGATTCGTACGGCTACAAGAAAAAGTAGTTTTTCTCTCACGACGGGATTAGGGGATATAGTAGAGGTGGTTGGATTTGAGCAATATGGAAACAATCGGACAATACTATCCTATGCGACATGTCAATCTAGTGTCAATCTCTCTCTCTCTCTCTCTCTCTCTCTCTCTCTCTCTCTCTCTCTCTCTCTCTCTCTGTGACAATCTCTCAACGGCATCTTTGTCGTCAGATTTGTAAAATCACATGGAAAAAGTACTATTATGAAATACAATCGCGTCGTTTTCGAACTTTTCTTCTTCTAACTTTGGCATCACGGAAATCACTACTCGTCAAGTGTCGGTGATGTCATCCGGAATTCGGCACTCTCTTGCCTTTACGACTATGTGATGAAAGTATCGCGTATTCTATAAGTACCGAGTGCCAATGTTTTAGAATAATGTTGTAATAAGAAATTGTTGTCAATAAGAAATTATTTTCCTTCTTCGAAGTATCTCTTTGCGTATTGATGACACCGTAATGCGACGTTGCTGTCATTGTGGCTCAATGCGATATTTTTACTATTTATTTTAAATCGTATATATATATATACGGTTTATGTACTTAAATAATTGTATGACTGGTGATCACCTTGATATAGAAATAGACATGTGTCAAAATAAATAGTAATTAACGCTTTAATATACATGTATTTAATAACTAAAAACACTGATGTAGATAAAATTGATGTCTTGTTTAACGACCTATAGGTTAGGTAGGAGCAACACACATATATTTATTTATTGCATTTATCCTTATTTAAATCTGAATTTTACTTCTATTCTAGCGGATTATCTTTAACTTTGACTCGACAGAAACGACAATTCGCCATCTCTCGATGTGGACATTTCAAATATCCAAATAATGATGGTGATAATCGTGTGTCTTTTTAGACGGTTTGAACAATGTTTTCTCTTTTTGTTTTCCTATACGCACGGTGGCTGATGATAAACACAATCACCAACGATAATTACTTGACTTGAGCAGCGGTCATACTTTATTTATGTATCCTAAATGATTCAGAACTGAAACACACAGATTATTATGATTTAAATCGCCATGTTTTTGTTTACCAACAAAAACCAACAAATCATTTTAATACAAACTTATGAAAAAAGAATCAAATGTGCAAAAAAGCTGCCATAGATTCACGCCAAACGAATCATCTGTCGCGTCCAACTCGCCGCCATGTTTCTTAAGTAATGCGCTCTTATCTACATAAGCCATTAAAGATTGCCTATTCGTGCCATGGAAGTGGATTCGTTTGCGCAACTTCTCCTGCAACACACAATAATATAAATATGTATATATAATACATATAGTGAGATATTGAGTGGTTTCACAGAGAGGTATTCACTACACTGATAGAAAGATATAGTTGAATTAACTATAATCTCATTATATTTTATAGTTCATTCTGTCATCGACCATATTTTTATAGTTCCATAGTTCCATAGTTTATAGTTATAGGAACCTGCAAAATATAGTAGAATAAACACAAATTTATAGTCAGTGATTGTCTTAAATCATTGTTTAGTTACTTTTGCCACATATATGGTAATTTCTCATTCACAAATATAGTGAAATTTAATATTCATATAGTTACATCTGTCATCATTTGGCAAATATTCTGATAACATTGACTATTTAAAAGAGTTACTTTACCTACCATTTTATATTTGTAACCATACAATAATTTTAGTTTAACTTACTATAATTCTTAGTAAGAATATTATATGGTTGGTTATACTATGCCTATATCGTAATTATTACCGATATTATGGTAATACTTACTATAAACATGATATTTCGGACTAATAATTTAGTTACTATATCATTATAGTTCCGTATACTTTTCTCTCAGTGTAGAAATGATGCATCATCATAGAAAATTCATATCGTTAATTTATAGAAAATGGATAAGCCTAGTAAATAAATATATACTTTTGTAAAATCACACCTGTAAGAACGGTTTGAATAATGCGAATACCACATTGAAGAGAAACGATTGATTCACGATGTTGATAGATTTGAGACGGCAAGGTAAAGCCGTTTGTATAAAATCTGTCACCATTTTAGCGAAACTCGGACTAAAATACGACACTTGACTCAGAGAAAGACCTTCCAGATCTATGATGACATGCCCACCAGCGACCTGAAAATCAATCGAATCAAGTCAAATTGAAGCAAATCAAAAGTGAAATTAACGAATTTAAAATTGATCTCAAAAGAGCTTATTTATAAATGAGAAAAAAATATATATATGTATATATATATATATATATATATATATATATATAAATTAATACTAATGTATAATTTTTAATTTCAGACCTGTGTTTTTGGTTCCATCGTCGCTGCGGCTGTGCAAAGTAACAATCCTATAAATATCTGATCTAATGAAATCTGCTTTGGTTTCCACCGTTTTCCTATCTCTATTACGAAAATCCTAGATCCGTCTTGGTTGCGAAGTGGCATCGGATATATTAAGCCAGAGCAAAGCGCTTCTTTTTGTCTGCTCGGTTTTAGATTGGTACAAATATGGGGATAATTCTGACGGAAGAGGCAGATTGCCTTCATCTGTTGGAAAATATGTGAAAATATATCCGAGAGCATGGCTTGAGGCGCAGAAATCAGCTATAGAATTTATATTGAAACCGGGACATCTCGCTTCAAGACATTTTCCGATAACACGGCAAGAGAGATAACGGCAGTGGGATTAACAAGTACAGTCGATACAGTCTGAATATTCGTCAACCTGTGATGTCTACGGAATAGACTTGATTGTATTGGTTCCGAAAGAAGTTTCGACTTACGAGTGAGAAAGCTTTTTGCGCATGCCACTTGCAGCAACGTAAGAAAATGGTATAGAACTCGTCGGTATCGGTGATACGTACATTGATTTCTCCTGATGAAAAAGACAAAGAATACAGACTTAATTAAGCCTTCTTTTTCGTCGCATAGACTGGTGGGTGTTCCAAGGACACGTTTGGGTATTTATTATGTAATGTATAAGATATAGCGTTCTGATACTGTTGACAATTGCCAATTATATGTTATTGTCAATTGTCAAACATCTCGTTTTTCGACAGGATATCACTTTCATTCGAATTGCTCAAAGGCAAAAAACGTGACTCCGTTCGCGAGGTCATCGCGGCGCAACTTTCGTTTTCACTTGGCTCGCGTAAGCGTGACTGAATTCGCACGCTCCCCCCTCCCCCTCCCCTCCCCACCGCCTATCGCGTTTGGTACTTTTACCATCATTAAACCAACACTTCCCTAACGTCGCGAACCGTCTAAACGCAGCGGCGAAACTACATCCTGTGTGTGTGTGTGTGTGTGTGTGACGCCGTTCGCGATCCGTCATCCACCGATATTTCTGGATAAAATCGATAAAAGACAGAGAGATGGACAGTCTTATACCCTGCTACTTTTGTAATTCTTTACAACGACACTGTGTGATACACACGGATTCACCTTTGTAAGTAACACGTTACAGTAAGTGCACTATGCGTTTATTACATAAAAGGGGAAAGTCTTCCTCTCTACTTGACACACGACCTCTTGTCTTCTCACAAATCTTACATCTTATTTTCTTCTTTAGTTTTCAAATACGTAACCTGATAATATTCTGTTATTCGTTTAATAAAAAATCATAATAGTGTCGCATATTTCTTCAATTAGACCGAAGTAAGTTTTAACGAGAAACCTCCAGAATATTTTCTTCGTATTGTTTTCTTTTCTTCCTTTTTTTTTTGTTTTTACGTTTCCAAGGAAAAGAGAAAAATTTGTCCCTTTAGTTATTTTATTCTTCGTCTGTGTCACGTGAAAAATAGTCGCCATAAAATAAGAAAGGAATTATTGTCAAGGACATCCAGCGGATAAATTCCTAATATTTCGTCATGCCGAAGAACCGGTTTGCGGCAAATTCCGCTAACCGATTGAGACCTTTTTTTTCAACTTTTCGACGATAGAGAATTAAAATCCGTCCGAGTTGCCCTACGTCCGTACAATAAAATACAAATGTGAATTTTTCTAATACCTGCAATCAGTTCCTTCAACTCTTTGATACTCTGAGCAACTATCTCCGGCGTTTCTCGTAGTTCCTCCTTGGCTTTCTGTATATAAAACTCATCGAGCTCTTCTATCTCAATGGTGATTCTATGTCCACTTAACATAACCTGTGGTGCGTTTTTTAATCGTTGTGAGAGATGTTCTTTTATACTTCCTTTTTCTAATATTTGCAACACCTCCTCCTCCTCCGTCATGGTATCCATTGAAGATATCGTATCCATTTAATCGTAATGCAGCTTGTATCTGTAAAACAACGTTAAGCTAGAATTGTCCAGGTTGAATGAGTGTGCGAAAGGAAATAATTCGCAACTCTATTACGCGTCACGACACTTTTATACACTGATAAAATCCGACGTAAGTTTGAACGGTTTTAATTTTAAGAGCGGAATTTAAGCACGTTGATAATCTACGAAGTGATTACTAAGCAATCCCGTATCCAATTTTGTCTCCGTCGAGACTTCGCCACTTGGCCGCAGAAATGAATGTGTGCTCGGATGTAGGACTTCCGTGACTGACTGACTGTAAATGATATGCGTAAAATGTCCTATTGGATAAACAGTCTCAGCGCAATCAAGCATAATAACATTTGCGTTGTAAAATTCTTTATCCCTATATGTGTGTGTGTGTGTGTGTGTGTGTGTGTGTGAGTAAGCAAGGAACATATCTTATAAACATTACAAGTTATTACCATCATATTTTATAATTAAACACATATACGTACATATTACTTTGAAAGTAGTGAAAGAAATGAATAAGTGTATTAGTTAATAACGCTTGGTAATTTTCGATCATTAGAAAATCCATATTTATTATACCTTGCAATTTTCTTCGAACTCAGCTATAAATATCGATCATGAATAATTAAGAATAATGGTAAAAAAGAGCATCATAAATATTGAAACCGGATGGATGGATTATGATTACTGTCAGTGGCGTAGAAACAGAACAGCGTAATTTCATAACAACGGACACTTGGTTCGAATCATGCTTCGTTGAATCGAAACTTTATAAATTCAAACGAAGAATCGTAAACGGTTTATAAACACTCAGCCAATGATGATCAGTGAAGCTTCGCTGATCGAGTCGCACTTTCTTATACTTTTTCCCAGACGCGACAAGTCACAATTCAATTTCTAAAACGCAAAAATAGAAGAAAATAATAAGTAGAAAACATATTTGGACCAGAATAAAGGAAATTAACACATTTTCCACTACGTTTTATTCGGGAATTTCCTCCACGGATCATCCTATACCTTTCTTTCTTTTATATAATTATGTAAACCGAATTTAATTTATTCACGTGGGTATAAAGAAAGAATTGCCTTTGTCACGCGCATATACACACGCACGCACATACCCATGTGACGTTGGTCACTTTGATGAGAAGTCAGTGCGTTATACAAGTATGTGGTTTTCTGGTAGCGAGTGTGTTAAGTCGCACGTACACATAACAATGGCACGCGTCGATGCAAGAATATCTTCGGTCGGAGTATATATTGTTGATTTAAACGTGGGAGAGGATATATGTTCGCGTTTGCGGAAAGGAGAAATTACGGTATTTCGAGTCATTCGACTTACTTCATACGTACTTACTTCGTTTGTGTACATCTTACAACGCGTTGATAAATAAATTGCCGTAGCAAATCCTCTCAGGATGGTATTTTAGTCGGTGGCAAATGTCACGGTTCATCGTGAGTTAGTGTAAAATATATCAAATATATGCGGAGAAAATGCGACGTAAAAGTCTCGATTACCGTAATTCATCCCTTATTGCTGCTGATTAGAATCCTTATCTCACGGAATGTTCCATTCATCCAGATATTTATACGTCGATGGAGGCGGCCACATGATTAGAATATAACACGATTTTGTCAAGAAGCGCACGATATGCACGTTAATGCTCATCGGGATTGACGCCTAACGAGGTTACCGGAGGTACCTTTGAATCCCCAAAGTCGCGCGGACTCTCAGCTACTTCCCAAACAATTGTCACGACAATTAAATATCCGTATCACTGAACCGTGTATTTATCATGTTATTATTGACAATATCGTCGAATATATATTTTATCGCTTGAACAACATACCGACGATCGATTGAGATGGAACGCGGAACGTGAATTGCCGATTTATTTTCTTCTTTTTCTCTCTTGATTCGATCAGGTTTGAACTACGAATGACGCGATAATGACCATGTTGACTAGGCAAAAGTGGGAAGACTACTACCTGGAAAGGTTAATAAATGTGCGAGTCGTGCGCGCGAGACGGATGTTCTTATTGAAGCGGCGGCAAAGTGTGCCTTTGAAAGGGTATCGTTCGAACATCATTCGAATGCAGTGATTCTCCCCACTTGTACACGAGAATGATGTTGCGAAACTTGCGGTTTCCTGTGGAAGATGGCGGCATTCGATATACATATTGCGTAAGTAATATTGCGTAAGTAGTGCGACATTGATGATCACAAAAATACAACAAAATTGTAATTGTTTTGCAAGATGTGTCGACGCCGGCCAAACCCGGAAACGGGAACACGGAAACCCAACCAGCGAGAATAATTTAATTAGAAAGAATTGGAGCTTATTTGAGATAGTCTTGAAATATCCTGTCCATAAAGTGTAAAGGTATTTGGGGACAATGACAGGCCGCTTTTGTCGAAAGTAAAATTTGATGCAGCTATCAATGAAATTTTAACTCTGAAAACTAAATTTATCACAGCAAGATAAGCTGTTGAAGTAATGTGTCTGTCGTACAAAACATTTAATCTCTAGTTCGTTCGTAGCACTGGTATATGCGAACGGTTGCATATTGATAGAGGTCTGGGCCTTTATAACGTTTTCCAATTTAAATGCAGTTGTACTTTCGAACCGGAAGATGGTTACATTGTCTGTGTAATATACGATACGGGAGTTATCTTACTCTGAATTAATCGTCTATGTGTTACGCAGTGAAACTTTTATGCAAAAGTTCTACATTAATGTAGCAATTTGTCTCGTATTATTGAGCATATTATTTTTTGCCTCACGATTAAAATTACAATCGAACAGGAACGTAAGTCTCAATATTGTGACGCAGTCATCGTCAAGCAGAGTTCTATACGTTATAACGTATGAATAAAAATAGCTGTCTGCAAATCAACTCCAATAATATATGATATTTCTCGCAAATGTATTCACCTCGAATAATTCAATGGTGCTTCAAATAGCTGTCGAAGCATGCGTCAGTGCCTTTCGGTTGATATTCTCTGTACGAAACTCCCATCAAATGTGTAAAAATCGGACGAGCCAGTTTTCGTACAGTTTGTTGTTATAACCGCGCCCTAATTGTTCCTTCTTACGTAGCAGTTAGTCGGCGCGCGATACACAATTCAATATAAAAGTGCTAACGACATGAAGTATTTGTAATACTTAAATTAATACTTAATTAATACTTAATTAATACTTAATTAATACTTAAATTAATACTTAAAGTAATACTTAAATTTGGAACTCTGCTGATTAAGATCACGAAACTAGGTTATTGTATCAGTCATATACCGAAGGCACCAGGCCATGTAAGAATGAAGCCGAAAGGGAAAAGCAGAGAGAAGATTGAACCGAGAACTGAGCGTCTCGATAGTTAACGTATAAGTCCAGTGGTGCGACTCTTTAACTCGTTATTAGAGGTAACGAAACTGTCGTTAACTCCAATAACGAGTTAAAGAATCGCACCACAGGTCCGTTATTCCACGCTAGAACGTAAGCGCAAGTAAGTGTAAGAAGGAACGAATAAACGCCATCTTCTTTTAGTCTACGACCGACTACTTCTCTCTCGCCTGGATCCGACCTTCGCTCGGGATTCTAATCCCTGAGGCTACAAACGAACCCAAAATTACAGCCGGCCTCATTCGAGGCGCGGAGGCCACGACACAGTGAGCGTGATTTCAATTCCATTTTCTCACGATAACGTTCTCCCTCACGATAACGATCGTTGGAGTGTAGTCGTGTAGTCATGCGACGAGAATCAAAATTATTCAAATATGCACACATACAGTTTGGTTATGAAGAATATTATATATATATAACATGTATTATGTACATAAATACATTTTACTTTATATACTATTACATTATATAATACACAATGGATCCTTCCGACGTCCAAAGTTCAATGCCCGATAAATTGTGCAAATTAATCCTTAACTTCACCACGATTGTGTGACTCGACGACAACGACGACGACGACGATGTGCCCAATGGACAACATTTGACTTATTTCTTACGAAGTCCATACGTGTTCCATTCTAGAAAGAAAGAAATGTTTCATCATTATAATCACATTATAATCACAAAATTCTCATATCAGATGTCGTACAACTAGTTGAGCGATAAAAACGCACGATAACAACGCAAAGTTTCGAAATTATAGTCGACATACATGAGACTGTTCATCCGCTTGATAATTTCCAATCTTCGAGAATACGTCTGTATTAAAGATATAAAAAAATGCAGACAATGTAGACGCAAACATGCTAGCGAGTAACTCGTGCGTGCAAATATCTTTAAATCTTTGGAAAATATTAAGTTCTGCAATAGATAATTTCAGATCTTTCAGGTCAAAGGAAACAATCGTATTATTATTATTATTATTATCATCATCATCATGTTGTCGTATTTTTTATAAAACAGCGTTTTGGTCTACGTGATTTTCTACCATCTTCTGCTTCCTCTTCTTCTTCCTCCGCCATCTCTTGTCACGTTGTTTCATAAAATTACAACGACATAGAAACATAATCGTTTCTTTCTACCCAAAAAGTCTGTAATTATTTATTACACGTCTGCACACAATACGTCTGCAGCGAGCGTAGTTGTTTCTTGTTTCTTGTATCTCGTAAAAGTACATCGGGTCATGAGAAATGATGCAACCGGTACAGCACCAATTGCTTATCAGGATTCAATTTCTAGAGACATCGACCGATTTCGCTCGGGTCGGTTGAGAAACAATGGCGTGTGACTGACGAATCTACTGATAACACTTATCGACTTAGCTCACCCTGAATCGCATGCTCGTGTTGGATCATCGACGGGTACCAGTCAGCACTGCTGTAATTTATTTGCGGCAATTGACCGTCGTAATTTTTCGGCAGGTGACTCGGAGGGATGTGAGAGTGAAGGGAGGACATCTTGGTACCGTGGAAGAACATACGCTTCTTCAGCTTCTCCTTGACGAATGGCTTGAACATTTGCCACACCATGTTGAACAGGAACGGTTGCTTCACGATGTGAACCTAGCAGATAATCGCATGTACGACAATTAACAGGTGAAATGAGGGAGCGTGTGCACACATTCATGTATGATATATTCGATATTCCACGTTGTATCAACCATTTTGATTTGACTCGTGAAATACGATGTGCGGATGTAATTTTGCACGAACCTCTTTCAGGCGCAACGGCATCGCGTCCTGAATGAAACTGAGAAGCGTCATGCTAAAAGATGGAGATAGACCCATTACTTGCTTCATTGACAGCCCGTCAAAGTCCATTATCACTACAGAGCCGCATATCTGTTAGAGAAAACATACTTATATAAGCACATGATTTGACAGGCTACACTTGAAAAGTAGGAAATATATTTCTCAAGGATTCTGATGGTATCCGGAATCAGGGAGATAACGAAAGGTCGATAAGAGCTCCACCGTTGGAGTGATAGTGTAAATTTCAAAGAAGCAGGTAGGTAGGTAGGTATAAATATATCCGACAGAGAGTGTATGTACGATGCGATTTAACAATAAGATTGATTTCCATTAGCATCGGCCAAATATATATATATATATATATATTTGGCGTTTTTATTTTTCATCTATATCGGGCTCACCAAGAGGCTCATTAATCGATTATTCGCGTCAATATCGTTCGTATCTTCACATCGGTGTCAATCAATTTAAGATAAAACCGATGCTCGCTTAATTCTCTGCAGATAGACACGGATAATTACATAATCTCATCGCGCGTCCAACATTCATTTACTTATCCTTTCCGGTGACATTTAGTTTATGTAATCAAACTAATTGAATTGTGAGCTGATTGTAGGTTGGTTATTGTACATACGTAACACATCGTTGCTCTTACTAATTGGTAAGCGGTGTACGTAGCAAGCCTTGCGGTGTGTCGTGATTTGTGTGTGACACTCAAAGATTCGTGAAGAAAGAGAATTTGGAAGAGAACGCTTCAACGATCGAATAAAAGTGTATGTAGCAACGATGTTTATATAAATAAATACGATTTGTACTGTGCATGTATGAAGTCTCTTTCGAGGGATTAACAATTGTTGAATACGACATCAGCAAATGGACGCGTACGCGATGTAACGCTTAATTCGGTCGATAATCACCTGCGTTTCCGGTTCCAGCGCGGCCAGCTGATGGATGATGTAGAAGACCCGAAACATCTGATCAGCCGTGACTTTGGATGGGTCCCAAGGTTTGCCGCAATTTACCAGCAGTATTCTACGGTTCTTGTGATCTCTGTAGTTCAAGACGTTTACGATGTTGTGATTCAAGAAGGCTTCTTTTTCGTCATTCGGCATCAGATTGTACAACAGGGCATGGTGCTTCTCCTTGAAGTGTGCGACTCTTCGCATAAGTTCCAGTGCACTTTGCGGATAGAATTTGCATGGCCGTAGGAATTTTATGAGTAACTCTTCGTCGGTGCTGTAGTAGAGATCCTCCTCCGCTGAAAAGAGAGTTTTGCGACATTAATACAATCACATCGATGCTTATAAAGTCGTACCAAACGCGCATAAATTACTCGTACCAAAATTGTGGGCACAAGACGTAAACATTAGCTGAAGAACCAATCAGGACCATATTGTTTGGTTCAAGTTCTAGCTCTGCTCTTATATTTGGAAGAAGATGAAAGATGTAAACGTACAACTACAGAATTCAAACTAAGTGACCAGGATTTCAATCACACCAATCCTAGATACTTTTACTTGCAATCAGATTTACACATCGTTAGTTTTATATATTCTTCTAGAAAATACAAACCTAAAGTAACATTCTGATTGGTTCTTCAGCCAAAGTTCACGTCTTATACCTACGGTTACTCGGCAATCCGAGTGCGGAAACGTCGCTTTCAAAAAGACCCGTCTTCGTACCGCCTCACGTGTTCTATCAGTTTCATTTTGCAAAATGGCAATTTCCGTGAAAATCTGTTTGCACGTCGAATGATCAAGCGGTTGGTAAGCGGTTTGTGCAATTTTTCTCACACGTTACTGCGACATCTTCCATGTCGTCATGCACGCTTCATGTGTGCATGAGATGTACACTGTGGTATTTGTTTATCCAACAATGAGTTATACTGACTCATCGCCAGGTGGTTGTTGCTATTATTTGATACGATCATTGGACTTTGCATCGTTCGCTCATTATCTCGAAATGCGTCTCTCGATTAAGGTGCGTGGCTAATTATAATATATATAACATATATATATATGTGTGTGTGTGTGTGTGTGTGTGTGTGTGTGTGTGTGTGTGTGTTTATGTTCAAAAGCCTCGTCAAATCCAAAGACGCGTGGTTTCTTTATCGGTTCTGATGTTGCGCAAACGCAGCTGATGTAAGACAAGCGTGACCTTGTCTCGCGTGCAAGACAAGATTTCCGTTCTCCATGAAATCGCCTCGGTGCTTCTTATTAGGTAGATACAAGGAGATCACGACGGTTCCTCATTGCTCATATTCGGAGCAAAGTAGACACATGTCGTCTATGCGAGTCATTGTCGCAACTGCGCGTGAATGTTGGATCGCAAGGGATAAATGGAAGGTCAGAAGAGAAAACCAGAAGAGGATCCCCAGGATGTTCACGAAGTTAAATGAGCGACAGGCGAAAAATTTGCAGCACGTTTAATTATATTTATTATAGTGACAATTGTAAAATGGTATGAATGGTCGAATAAACTTGACAGCGTGCTTGGCTTATCGCCGGGATTTGCGTCAATTGGAATCTTTATAATTGTATCATCGCGCCAAGCACATTGAACGATAAAAATAACATGTTTGTCGCTCTTGTTTCCTTGACAATTTAACGTTCGCATCTCGATGATGCCATTTCGGGATGTATCTCTCAAGAAACCGCGAAGATATTTCGAAGAGAAGCGACTTATCGTTTAATTAACGGTATATTCGAACACAGTAAACAATAGGTGTATCTCACTTTCGATTTTTTTTTGCGTTCGCAGGCCAAGGTTTGCTTGAGGATATCGCTTGATTCATGCATCGATATGTTATCGATAATTTTATATTATCTTAATGTCACCTTGCAACATCTTCGTGAATTATTGACAAAAGATAAAAACTATTTCAATATCTTCTTACAAAAAGGTCTTATGGAAAAGTTTTACGTATAGCACACATATTGAATGTTACGTGGCAACTCGTATGTCATTATGTTATATAAAGATTATATCAGAGTGCCTTGAATGTTTTGCCGATTGAAAAATATCGTTATAAAACTAAAACGCGAAGTGCGTTGCGTTCGCGAAAGACGCGAAAATGTTTTCGTCTTTCGACTTTCTTTGTGTTTCTCCATATTACCTTTGTGATGTGATTCACCACATCTACACATACACATACACACAATCTTATAGATTTTAATCTTTGAAACACTTCAAGATGCTGTGAGTTTAAATAAAACGTGACGATGTTTTGAACTACGTCTCTGATCTAGTCAAGGCTTAAGGTTTAAGAATCGTCGATTTCAATATAAACGAGACTAAGAAAGAGAAGTGGGCCTTTTCTCTTTCATACATCAACGGCACCATTGAGGAGAGATAAGCGGATGGAGGAAAGCGAAAAGTATTATCAGGCTGTCACAAAGTGACCTCGACATTATCTACCAATGCATCACTAATTTCGTCACTACTGTGTCGCTCAAGCGGTTTCTACCAAATTAACTGTAGAGCGTGAATATTAGGGCACGCGTTTACATTTTTCATTTACCAGATTGGTCAAACAGATGGATCAAACGGATCATCGAGTTGGCCCATTTTTTCAAGAGAGATTATGTCTCGCACTGGCCAACATTTGTAAACGATAAATATTGTTGCATTAAAAAAATTTGCACACGCGATAGATATATATATATATATATATATATATATATATATTAAAAAAAGTGGATTGAAAATGAAAAAGTGTCTCATCATACAAGTATAAAAAACATGCAATTCCGTCTTTCCGCTTTAGAATGTGTGTCTGCGCAAATACTTACAATTGCACTTTTCATATCTGTGCGATAAAGTGTCATCTCTTTTCTTTTTGTTCGGTCAGTTAGTGCTTTAATCTATTATGATTATGATTTTTCTCTTATTATCGCTGAAATATATATAGTTGTTATACAAACACCCGCAAAGTCCAGTGATAACATTTTAAGGCCAGAAAGAAATCAACCTAGTATCAATAACTCACACATCAGTCGTTTCATATACAATACAAGTAGTCCAACTGTGGCTTATCGTGATAAATTTTGTACTTCACCGAATAATATGTTGCCTCGCTGTTTGTTATGCAGTCAAATTTATTCAGAGTTTTTCGAGATGCATAAGGAGCGCCTCTATTATATCATTTCAGACATACGAATTTTGGTGTAGTACGGGTCCAATATAAGCCGCATTATTTTATCGTTTTCAAAACGAACGATTCAGCGCTACGTCAATCAATGCTCCAGAGTTCAAAAGATTACATATCGCGATAACGAAATTTTATTTTCCGGAATGAAATTTGTCGCGAATTAAACGACGCACTGACGCTCAAGCTACATTTTAATCACACTCGAGAAATATGAGATGATTTCAGCATACGAGTTGAGAATCACGTTACGTATATTAAATTATAAATATAATAACGGAAAAATATCGCGATTATACGGCCGGATATTACCGGTAAAAAAAGTCAGTTAGCGTCGATACTGAATAAAGCTCGTGCGAGGGAATTTGTAATAATCTACAGCAATAGAACGCGTATTTGCGAAAGAGAGATCAAATTTGTCAATGTCATTAAACAAACATTAAAACTAACAAAATCTCTATCTCTTTTTTCTTTTTTTTCCGATAAAGCCTCACATCGGCCTCTGTCACTCTTTTAACAAGACTAATAAAGTTGACATATAGTGAGACGGTGGTGTGGCTTTACCTTCGAGTAACTTCTTCAGAGTCTCGATGCCTTCCTTCACGTTTTCCTCGGTCTCCCTGAGTTCTTTTACGGCCACAGCCATAAATTCAGGTCGCGGTGGATTTGTCTCAATTTCGAAAGACATCTTCGATCTGTCCCTCGCTGTTCTCAGACTAGTAGACGTTCTTCGTTCCTGCGCGATCTTCGCGGTCACTCTCGATCTCTCTTATTGTTAGCACGATCGTCGTTGAAACGTTCCTCGCAGCAGGACGACAGAGACTTGTCTGCACGATAACCGATTCTCGCATGTATGAAGAAGGAGGCTTCCTCCTGTGTGCCATACCGATTCAATCTTTGACCGTTCAAAGTCCGGTTGGTTTGTCGATTACTCTTCTACTGCGCCCCTGTGCAGTAAGCAGATTCCGGCCTGGTCATTTGTGTTTGTGCATGATACAAAGTTCTTGATGATACAAAGTATGACGTATCGTCCGATAACAGAAAGATTCTTCGCCCGACTTTCAAGGTGTCACGCTTGACCGATGAACCTTATTTCATCGGAGATTATGCGTTCTTGCTCGCAAAAACTCATTTAAAGTATCAGGAAGTCAAAGCCATTGAAATTAATGAATTAATTATGAATTTGAAAGGGAGAGACTGCAGCAAATCTCGCGCAAATGGACGACGGTACGTGCGAGTCGTAAAAGCACAGACGAACGGATTACTGATGAAAACGAAAAGAAAGAGTGATATAAATTGGCGATGTAAATCGTGAATACTATATACAAACTTAATTTAGCAAACTCCAAATTTTTCTGTCTACCCTTCTCTCTCTCTCTCTCTCTCTCTCTCTCTCTCTCTACCCTCATTTGAGACATCCTTGAGTTGAGATTCGACCATCTGATTTAATTTATCCTCGGCAACCTTCGGTTCACACCTTGATAATACACAACAAATCTTTATCAACTATTGCATCTTTAGAAAGTTTGTGAAACTTTCTGTTTCGATATCTCTGTATAGCATAAGTACATATAGCATGAGACAATCGATGATGAATTTTTAGTTCGCAACTCGTGGTGTTTTGTTTGAGAAGTAGGAAAGGATGATAAATGTTAGTATCTGACTTCCTCGCACGAGCTTGAACACAAGCGTAACTTTTTATGTTAAACAATTTTTTTAACATCAAAATACGGTAATACGGAGATTTGCGGCAGTCTCTTCCTTTCAACTTCATAATTAATTCATTAATTTCAACGTCTTTTGATTTCCTGATACTTTAAACGAGTTTTTGCGAGCAAGAACGCATAATCTCTGATGAAACAAGGTTCATCGGTCAAAATACATAATATTCTTTACGAATCATTCTTTGCTTATATATATATATATATATATATATATATATATGTATATATTATTCTCTTTCTTTTTTCAAAATTGATGTTTGCCTTGGTTTCAAGTTGCGTCTTTTCGAATTCAAGATAGCTACAGTAGCGGAGCACCTTCAGCTGCTACAATAGAAAAAGATGCTATAAATAATTAATGTTAATTCTATTAAATTTAACCAACTTGTGTGTACAGTCTCTGTAACAACATTTTTTCAGTAGTTACCACAATAGCTACATTGATGGCAATCGTCTTATACACATAATGCTTCCTCGACAGATCGGCAGATGACGCTGCAGTTTTCTTTTTAAATTCAAATTAAAAATTTTTAATTCATGATGTATAAAAACTTGAAATAGCCAATATGGCCATTTTCACTGCGTTAGTCAGTTTTGTCAGCATTGTGTTATTTCGCAATTTTAATATTCGCATACTTCAAACTAGTCGATATTGCCGAAGAAAGAATAGAGACAAAAATGTTGTGATACAATGATTTTGCAAACACGACCATCTGTAAGATATCACGGAACAACACAACGTTGATTTTTACATAGTTGTCGAGGAAGAGAATGATTAGCGCGATTTGAGCGCAACACGCGTGTGGCGCGAGTGTTCGTATTCGCCTTATCGCCAAACTCCAGCTGTCAAACTCCAAACAGACGACAGACGGTGCCTCCTCTATCGTCACCGTTCTTGTTACTTGCGACTTGGAAACGCGAGAGAGACAGAGAGACAGAGAGAGAGAGAGAGAGAGAGAGAGAGAGAGAGAAAGAAAGTCACGCTCTCTTTCCTTCTACTATCTATCTCTTCGTTCCCTTCTCCCTTCAAGGTCCGCGGACTCGTAGCTGTCGCATTTCGAATGCGGAAAGTGCAAGAGGTGCAGGTAAAACGAGCGGACGCACACAGGCCTATGAAGCTGCGCGTGCACGAGGTGACGGTGGGCGGCGGAGGGTGGCGATGCGTTGCGGTGTGCTGTGCGACGACGGTCCCGCGACAACACGGTGTAACAACGCGGTGTACGACATGTTTCACCGGCGATGCGGCCATCGCGTCACCCTCACCAACAACAACCGCACCGCCACGCGCAACTTCTCCGAGTACAATTATGGCTTGGTGTTTAGCGCCGAGCCGCTCAAGGATGACGTGCTGTTTGAAGTCACCATCGACAAGAAGGTATGCACCTCCCTCGAGAGACGCTCTCGCGCCCTCGGTACTTCCGCGTGTGCACCCTTTCCTCTAGATAATGGATGCACCATGTGTCTGTTTCCTCTCTTTCCCTCTCTCTCTCTTTCTCTCTCTCTCTCTTTCTTTCTCTCTCTCTCTCTCTCTCTCTCTTTTTCTCTCTCTCTCTTTCTCTCTCTCTCTCCCCCCCCCTGTCTCTATATCCGTCTTTATAAACCGATTCCTGTTCCTTTGAATAACATTCCCGAAGAAACTTCTCTCCGTCGAGTGAAACTATTTACAGTACGAGATATCGTGCACACGTGTGACGTTGGTTGTCACTAAATGAACACCCTGTATATTATTTATCTTTAATCTCACAGTGCACAAATTGAGTTTGTTACATTCAAGATTTGTTTAATGTTTGTTAAACACAGAATAACCCGTGGTAGGTACTAAATCTATGTGAGGAATGGGCGATATAAAATAGTATAGAAAATTTGTAAGATTTTTGTTCGATGCACAATATCTCATCATTGATAAGATTTTCACATCTTGCATAGTACAAGCTTAAAGGCTTGTATTTGTGACATTTGATTTAACTGTTTTGTGGAATGTAACAGAACAGTTGCAAGTATGTGTTATATGAAAGAATGAATACAACTGTGTATGTAACATGTAATATTTATGTGTTAAATACATGATTTGATATTATATTGGTATACGGAGAATATCTATTTCCTTTTAATGGCAGATTATATTTATCTATTTCTGTCTTGTGCAGATGATATCATGGAGCGGCAGCATAGAAATCGGAGTAGTAGAATGCGATCCGGAAACCATAGAACTGCCATCCTGTGCGATGAATCTCCGTCATGGATCTTGGATCATGACTGGATCTGGTATATTTTGTGATGGAGATCGAATTCTGGAGATGTATGGAATGGATCTTAACGATCTTGAGGAAGGAAATACTTTGGGAGTAATGCGAACATCCAACGTAATATATAATTATAATTTACTAGTTTGTCTTTGTTACCCAGATAGAAATTGGGAATAATTTTTATCTATAATTACAGCATGAGTTGGTATTCTACATCAATGGTGTTTCGCAAGGCATCGCAATCAGCAATGTTCCAGAACGTATCTTTGCTGTTATCGATATGTATGGTGATTGTGTGCAAGTCAGTGTCACACACCCCAGACTTCCCACTCTGCCTAATGAACCAAAAGAAGAAGTCGAGATTAACAATGACCATGCTATAGGGGAAACTTCCAGTTCCTCGACAACAAATCTAGTCGCTAATTTAAACGTTAATTTAAGTGTCAATGTGAATGTTAATTTACCGAAGAATCCAAGTCCTGCCGCTATAAGGGAAGACAGGTTGAAGTTTCATGAGAGAGTCGGATCGTTGGTTAAGCTGTCCAATAACGCTAGAACTGCCGAGAGGCGGAGGCCGCTCGATGAGTTCAACAATGGTGTTGTAATGACTCACAGGCCCTTGCGAGATAACGAACTGTTTGAGGTAAGCACTCGTTGCGTTGTGTATGGTTCAATATCGATTGCAAAATGCACTATCATTAGGTTGGTCTATGTATATTGCGAGAATTTAAAATTGCTATAGATACGAATAGACAGGCTAGTTTACAAATGGTCGGGAAGCATAGAAGTCGGTGTCACCACTCATAGTCCTACGGCGTTGGAGTTTCCAGCCACGATGACCAATATGCGCTCCGGCACGACGATGATGTCCGGTTGTGGTATTTTAACAAATGGCAAAGGCACGCAACGCGAATACGGAGAATTTAACTTGGACGAGTTGAGGGTACAATGCGAAAAACTATTTTAGCCCTTTTCTCCTTTTTTCTTTTTGCTCTTCTTCTTCCGTTATCTTTGTTATATCTTTGTTATTAGGAAGGAGACCGAGTAGGGATGATAAGACGGAGTAATGGGAATCTTCACTATTTAATAAACGGTCTGGATCAAGGAATCGCTGCTAAAGTACCCGCGGCAGTGTGGGGTGTGATTGATCTTTATGGAATGACTGTGAAAGTAACTATCGTCGATCGTGACGAAAGGGAAGAACAGAACCTAGTTACTAGGAGAAATACACTGCAGTTGCAGGGTCTAGATAGTGAAGGTAAAACATCGCGGAGTGTCGCACAAATTGGGCATTGCACTTCTACACAATTTTTCGACACTCGCGACAATAGAGAGTTGAAGTGTCCCGTTGAAATGATCATTTCAAGTTTTTCCTTCTCTTTTAAACACGCTTGTACATACATACACTTTCTCGTCTAACTTGAATGAAAATTTATTATCTAATTCCAACGAAGATTATAGAAATGTAAATGTAATATTGCTTGAAGAAATATTTACATTTTAATATCCGCCGTTTGTTCCGCAATTTTCGATGAATTTTCTCAGTTTCTTTTTTTTTTTTTTTTTTCTGTGAACATTTAATGCATCGTAATTTCTTCTTACAACGACAGATATTTTCTTGTTAAAAGATTTCAAGGTAAAACAATATATTCTTACATTATAATCTTCTTATTGAAGACATCAAAGAAATGTTCTAATCTGCTTGTTCGAATCACTTGATTGTCACAAATACGAACCGTCAAGTACATTCAATATCACGTATATTTTTTCACACATGTATATTTTTTCGCATACAGTCTTATATCGAGTCTTAGATCGAAACATGTCAGCAGCATTGATATTTAAACACTTCCACAGATGTTGGAGAAGAAGAACCACCCGATAGATTAATGTTTCATACCTGTTGTGGTACACATGCCGACGTGATCAACAATGGACGTACAGCGCACAGGCCTAAGTATGAGTCGAGATATGATGTTTCTTACATCTAAAACGAATCCCAAAGATTATATTCCGCGATCAAGTATACAACTCCTCTTACAGCGCTATAGACGATTTCAACAACGGCGTCGTATTAACTTCGAGACCGTTGAAGCCCAACGAGTTGTTTGAAGTCAGATTGGATAAAATCGTCACAAAGTGGGCCGGTTCCATCGAGATTGGTGTTACAACGCATTCGCCGACAGAACTGGAGTTCCCTTTCACCATGACCAATGTCAGGTAAATTAGAGAAGCGTGCGATTTTTTTTTAAAGTATCTGATTTCATACGCAGTCTTACACGAAGCTGTTAACACGAAGCATTAATCCGTGCCTTTTATCCGTCCGTTGTCGCTCATAGGTCCATATGTTTGCAGATCTGGCACGTGGATGATGACGGGAAACGGTGTGATGCACAACGGCACCACCATGATAGATCAATACGGACAAAATCTGGATCGCCTGCAGGTCGGCGATCGCGTAGGGGTAATGAGGAAGGACACCGCAATGTTGCATTTCTTTGTGAACGGCGCCGATCAGGGAGTGGCTGCGATGGGTGTGCCCGAGAAAGTGTACGGCGTGATCGACCTCTACGGGCAGGCTGCTCAAGCTACGATAGTCGACAATGTGGATTTTTACAGTCCAACCACCAATAATTCAAGCTTCAGCAACACGACGTTGTACAGGTGCAAATTCCAGACGATTCGACCGTTTATGATCTTGTCGTCGACTCGAGCGCAGACAACAATCGTGTTGACCTGTTGACAGTGATCTGCGGTTCCATCACGTCCACGGTAGAAATGCGAGAATCACGAACAACGGCCTGACGGCATCCAGACCACGAGCTCTGGGCGAATTTAACGAAGCCATCGTGATCGCCAACCGCGCGCTACGCGACGGTGAATTGTTCGAAGTGACGATAGATAAGATGGTCGCTAGATGGTCCGGAGCTATCGAAGCAGGTAACGATACGAAGCCGTTATCGCGATGTGTATCGAAAAGAATGGAGATCTTTAATAACCATGCGACAATCGTTGCGACCGTCTATTTCGGTTCACAGGTGTTACTGTGATAAGGCCAGATGAATTGGAGTTTCCGTCTACAATGACGGACATCGATCACGATACGTGGATGCTATCCGGATCGACGGTAATGCGTGACGGAGTGACGTTACGGCATAATTATACCTGCGATCTGGACAAATTGGTGGAGGGGAATCGTATCGGGATGATGCGGTGTTCAGACTCTAGTTTACATTATTACCTGGACGGGGTGGACCAGGGCGCCGCTTGCACGGGTCTACCGGCAAACGTTTACCCAGTGATCGATCTGTATGGTCAATGCGCTCAGGTATACCGTCGTCTGTCTGACGACGACGACGACGACGACGAGAGAGAGGAACCCGTCTCTGGTCTCAGCCTGCTCATTGATTCGAATTGTATTGTGTATTGCAGGTGACGATAGTGTTGCCGGAGCGCAGAGATCCGCTCACGCAACAATACTTGCCATCGGAGAACAGTACTAGTCAACAGCCGACTTCGGTCATTCAACCTCAGGCGCAAACGGAGACATTGCACAAGTTTCACGAGTCGGTTGGACTAAATATACAATTAAATAGCGATAGAACGGTGGCGACTAGATGTAGGGAGTACAACAACGCCGTGCTGCTGAGCGAGACTGCGCTCGAGAATAACGAAATGTTCGAGATCGCGATACAGGAGGTCGCGCGCGAGTGGAGCGGTTGTTTGAGGATAGGTGTCTTGAGCAACGAGACGGGGAACTGGCTGACGTCGATGAACCTCGTGCCCGGCATGACGTCCATTCCGAATGACGCCTGGTACTTGACCGGCAACGAGGTGAGGCACACCGGTTTCGTGTTAGCCTCCAACTACTGCCCGAGCCTGGACTGGTTGCGGGTCGGCGATAAGATCGGCATGAAGCGTACGCACGAGGGTAACCTCAAGTTCTACGTCAACAGCGAGGATATGGGCGTGGCGGCGTCCAACGTGCCGGAGATGGTGTACGCGGCGATCGAGCTCTTCGGTAGCACCGTGGCGGTGAACATCACCAGCAGCAAGCAGCAAAACACTGCGATATCACCGAACGCTAGTCTTCGACTGCAAGATTCGCTGGAACTACTACTGGACCCGATGCCACCTGTGCTGAGGAACGACGCGGGGATGGACACGTCGATGGACACGTCCGAGGGCAAATTGATCAACGAAGCGACGCTCACGCCCACACAGCCGTCCGCTGTCGTCCCGCTTGTCGACGGCGATTGGAGCTACGAGTTCCACGAGAATCACGGCAGAAACATCCAGCTGGAGACGAAGACGATCGCCAGAAGGGTAGCCAGTTACAATCAGGGCGTGGTGATGTCCAGCCGACCGCTGATAAAGGGCAAGCCGTTCCAGGTGAGGATAGAGAGGCTGAACGAACGTTGGGTATCGAGTATCCTTTGCGGCGTGTCCTGCATCTCGCCGGAGAAGGCTACGAGCTTCCCGTTGACCGCGCTCGGCTTCAAGAGACACTCGTGGATCATTTGCAGCGACTGGATATCCCATAACGGCATGCGAGTAAAGACCAAGTACGGTAGCGGCTTGGAGAACCTTCAGTGCAACTCTGTCGTGGGCTTACTAATCGACGAGGACAGCCGGCTTCACCTGTTCGTAAACGGCGCGGATCAAGGAGTGGCCGCGACCGACTTACCGGCGTACGTTTATGCGGTGTTCGATCTGTACGGTCAGTGCGAGCAGGTGTCCATCGCGGCAGTCGACGAGGAGTCTGCTTACGCAAACGTCGCCGTCGACAACGCGCTCGCGGCTCCCGCGGAGTGTGGAAGCGCCGCGGAGGCGGAGGACGTGGAGAATTCGCGGGAGAAGGCCGACCTGGAGTGCCACGAGAAAGAGAACGCGATGCCGACCACTTCGTCGGATCTCTCTCCGTCCTCTACGTCGCCGAGCGGGCCGAGCCAGTACGCCTCGGCCACCAAAGACGGCAATCTCGCCGAGTACTCGGCCTACAGCAACGCGAACCTCACGGACAACAGCACGGAGAACAAGCCGGCGTCGAGCGTCTGCGACAGCAACAACTCGGACTCGGGCTCGGAGCTGAGCAACGATACGCGCAGCGACAAGAACAAAACGACTCGGTATTCGGACAACGCCGGGAACAACTCGAGCGAGTCGCATCTCGACGCGGGCAATCGCGCGATCGCCGGCGTCTTAAGTATTAAGAACGAATGTACAAATGTAGAGATTAACAACGCGACTAACATTAACATTAAGAACGGCATGGTCGCCAGCGCCAGCAACATGAGCAGCCTGAACGCGGCGATCACCTCGACGAACGCCAACAACGCGATTAACGAAAGCATAGCGTCCAATAGTCAGGTCAGTAGCATTAGCACCGCGCAGCAGAACAATCCGCCTACGGGCAACCAAATGCAGAGCATGAGCACGTCGCACAGCGGCGCGTTCTCCTGCCAGAATGCCCCGCCGAACAACATGACCGTCGCGAGCAGTCCCCCCAACAACGACGGCGCCGGCGCCGGCGGCGGCTACCTGTGGTCGCGCACCGTCAGCCGCGACAACTCCTTCATCGGCAACATATTTCCGAGCCAGAACACAACAGCGCCCTCGATACCGCTGATGCCGTCGTTACCGTCCACTCCGCTCGGCTCGTCCGTCGCGTCGTCGAAGAAGTGCGACTACTTGAAGGCCTGCATGCAGCTGAAGAAGTCGCTCGTGCTGCCGGACGAGTTCTTCTCCGCCGACGAGGTCTTGTGCTACTGCAGCGCGTGTTACAAGGTGGACGGCGATAACGCGATCTGCAAGAAGGGCGAGCCACCGGCGGAGTTTGCGATACCGGTCGGCTGGGCCAGGTTCCCGTTGAAGCAGTGCATCAATGCCAATCAGATCCCGCAGAGCACCACCGACAAGTGGCATGTCGCGTTCTACGGCATACGCTTGGACGCGATCAGGTCGGACGAATCTCTCGAAACACGAGCGGGGGCTTTCGCGCGGCTTTAACTAAGGCTCCGCCTTAGGGGTCCGTTGATCGTCTTGAACGCAGTTGTTGTATATTTTCAGATTGATCTTGGACAGAGGAGAGCTTATGACCAAAGAGCAACTAGACATGAGTAATTTGGCGATGAGTATAAAGAGCGAGGATCAGAATCCGCAAGTGTCGTTCTCGCCCAGTATCAAGTACGCGGTATCCGACGAATTCACCAGAAAATATCCGTAAGTGGACCGAATCACTGTCTGTGATTTTTTACGCTCTTCTTTTTACGCAATTTTTTTTTCTGTGATCTTATCCACCAGGATCATCACGCTGATCTTTTTGCAGATATATCGATACGCAGTCGAATAAGAAGCTGAACGTATCGACCGCGTTCCAGTTGCTGGTAAGGCCAGGTTCGTATACGATCAGTCCCGGCGACAAGGACAGCATCGATCTGCACTGCGAGTCCTGCAAATGGGCCACCAAGGAAGCCGGGGCCACGGTGATCGTCGCTCTGCTCGTTCACCTTGACGGATTTTAATTCGCGTCCGTTGATGAAAGTGCTGCGAGTCCGTCTCCACGTCGCGTCTCTGTCTGCATGAAGAGAAGAGTACACCGCACGCGATGGTGACTGTGAGTGATTGTGTGTGTGTGTGTGTGTGTGTGTGTGTGTGTGTGTGTGTGTGGGTGGGTGGGTGTGTGTGTGTGTGTGTGTGTGTGCGTGCGTGCGTGCGTGTGTGTGTGCGGTGTGGTGTGTGTGTGTGTGTGTGCGTGCGTGCGTGCGTGTGCGTGCGTGCGTGCGTGCGCGCACGCGTGTGTGTGTGTGTGTGTGTATATAACGTGCATTGAACGTTGACACGACTGGCGGTAAAACTCTCTCGGGATCGATGTTCCAATTCCGTCGAAATGGCGCTGTACACTTGCCTTAGACTCGGCAAGTAAATCCTCTTGCATGCTTTTAGACGACTGATTCGCGATCATTTCACGATACCAATTTGTGTGGTAGACATTAAACGAGGTTTCAGTTACCTTAACGTTGTGTACAGTACAGATGATTGTGTGATAGCTATGTTGGTTCATCCAATTTGTGTAATGAGAGGATGTATACATTCAAGTTCTGCGTAGGAAAAGATTCGTTATATATATAGATCTGTCGGGCAGCAATGACACGCGTTTTTGTTTGTGACGTACTGTAAATTATTTAGCAAGTCTATGTGTTGAAAGTTTTAAAAACGTAACGTGCCACACATTTACCGCGACTGGCCTAGGTTGCAACGCTCACCAGCTATTTTATCGCGGCAGCAAATGGAAAAAGAAAATATATATACATACGCATATATATATATATTTATTTATTTATTTATATACATATATGAAATAAGTACTTTTGTATACGTATATAGATATATATAAATATATATATATATATGTGTGTGTGTGTGTGTGCGTGTGTGTGTGTGTATTTATATATGTATATGTATATGCATACACACCGCATATTTGCAGTATCTATTCGAAGAGAACACAGTATTTTTGACGCCCGCGCTTCATACCTAATCAATGTACCGAATCACCAAATACCGCATTAGTGCGTGCAAATGAATTTCTCGAAACACGAAACAATTTTTTTAACGCACTCTTCTTCGCAGCATCGATAGAAAGAGGATCGTGTAATATCTATGTTGTAGAAATAAACGATGCAAATGCAACTTGCATTGCCAACACCAGATTTGCGTTTAACGAATTGAGACATATATCTGCAGAAGATCTTGAAAAGAAAGAAAAAGAAATAGAGGAGTCTCTATGGCTCGCGCCGATAAGGGAAACTGTATCAGTAAGGATTTTTCTCTCTCCCCTTCCCCCCCCCTCTCTTTCTCTTTCTCTCTCTCTCTCTCTACTCTCTCTCTCTCTCTCCCTCTCTCTTTATGTGTGTGTGGGTACTATGCAAAAAGAATCAATTGACAATTTAACATCGATATATTTTCGGTAACACATTCTGTCCAATGTTCCTCATGGATTGTTCCAGGCGGCACTCGTACGTCATAAATCGTGTATCGTGTTTAAACCCAAATTCGAACATACTGATCCCAGGAGCAACTAGCCACTGCCATTCCATTACCAGCGACGCAGAGCGACGTTACTCTGTTGTCGTGGCCTGACAGAACACCTTAAAAAAAAAAGAAATAAAGTAAATGAGAACAAACATTTCATATAATTATATAATCATTTTATAGAATATCATCTCGCACACTAACTACAACTGCTGTTGTGTCCGTTGTGGGTTCCAACTCACCATTGTGTTGATTCTTCAACGTATCCCATATATGAATAGAATTGTCGTCACTGCCGCAAAAGATGAACCTGCCGCTCAGAGACAAACCGCACGATGTAAAACCGGGATTCGAGTTGGGCGGTTTAAAGGTGGCTAACTGCTGATCGGATCTGAAGTCCCACAGTCTCGCCGTTTTATCCTCGGACGCTGTTACGAAACCTTGCCCCGAGGGGTGGTACTAGAGGGGGAGGGACGGAGTGCGACGACGAAAACAGTGAAGAATAAGGAAGAACACATCAGCTAAGAGAGCAGCGTAATGAGAATCCGCAAGAAATCTACGGAATATCTGAATAGAATGATGTCGGTGGCTTACGCAGACGGAGTTTACATCAGCGTCGTGACCGAAGAACGTTTGTTTAGCTTTCTCTTCCCGCAAGTCCCACAATTTGCAAGTCTTGTCGACCGAGCCGGTGACGTAAGTTTGGCCATCGGGGGACAAGCTGATGCTCACCACGTCGCCCGCATGCGCTTCGAAGTCTGTAGTTTTCTTGTTGGCCTCGAGATCCCATATGCAGCTGGATAAGCAGCGTGTTGATCGATTATTTATGAATTATTTATGAAAAAGGAATACACCGTTTATTCTCCATTCTTTTATCATGCTGCAATTATTATGTAATATATACATTTTCATGTCTCCAGATCCGGTGATGATTCTTTTGTCTTCGAGGAATCTGCAAGACGACAGGAATCCTTCGTAACCCAACAGTTCCCTTACGATCTTGGCTGATCCCGTAGCGTCGCGGCTGTTGACATCGTAGACGGTGCACATGTTGTCCATACCGCCGCACGCGACGAAATTGCCGGACGGCGCGAAAGCCACCGACATCACCCATGCTGAACGCAACGGAATCACCTGCACCTTGTTGCCGGTCCACGAATCCCAGATAATTAACTTGCCGTCCAGCGATCCAGTTACGCAGTGTCTACAGGTAAAGCGCAATACGAATCAGACGCACGCATCTCGGCTGTCCCTTCAATATTTATTATTAATATTCTACAAAATGTGCTATCCGGACACAATCAATTTCGAGAACAATCGATTCGTTATAATCAAGATGGAAATGAAGGAGAAAGAGTGCTAGACAATTGAGAATTCTCGTTACCAACGTTACGTAAAACACTGACCTACTGTCACCGCTATAGTGCACCGAGTTGACCTTATTGATGTGCCCCTTTAGCAACTTTTTAGTTGACAACTTAACTTTCGAAGCATCCGACACTCCACTGCAGGCCTCCTCCAATGTTGTATCCTGCTGTTTCTTTTGCTCTTCCTAACGAAGCGAAGTGAGTGAGACGAGTGAAACGAGCAAAACAGGTCTGATAAAATTTTCAACCAAATATATTTACGTATATCGCACAATTTTACTACTATTCATTGCATACAGTATTACTACCATTCATTGATTATAATAATAACAAGGTGCGTTACTGAGAATTCTACTCGTCGCTTAATTGCGATAAACCGTCCAAACCTTGCACTTGCTGATGAGAGACTCCAGTTCCTTCTTCAAGGCTGTAGTCTCGGCGTCGTCTTTGCCCATTTTTGCACGTTCTAGGAGCTGCACTGGGTCTCACCGGAGACCAGAAACGACGTGGGAACCAAACGCCACCCGACGATCGACATGCGAAAACTGCCAACCGATTTCCGACAATACACAGAGGAAGCCTCAGGATCGTCTACCGCGTTGCTCCGGTAATTGTATTAAGTCGCTGGTTAACTCGATTTGTTGGGCATTAGTTCGGCTCGTTCACATAACTTAATTACCTACATACTCGATATTGTTGATATGTGGAGAATGTTGAGACATTTTTTTCTTTCATGAAAAGGAGAGAGAAGAGGAAAAGAGATTCGATTCGGTGCTAATATGGACGCTAATATGTGCGGACGTTTGCGGGACAGGCCACATTGGAACGTTCCATTACAAAAATTTTACCAGTCGATGACGAGGTTTTCGCACGGAACAGGGAATCGAAGAGAATAATAGAACCGCTATTGACACGGTATAACGACTAGCCGCTCTTTTCGACCACAAAAACCATCGGCCGTCTCGCTTTCGAGTTTCCCGCTTTCTCCTATAAATGCTCGAATCTCTGATACTTATCGATGTGATTCAGTGCAATCATTGAACGGCGATCAATTGGTGCAATGGACATTGTGTTGTTGCTGTCTTAGGAAGGAAGAAGTTAGAAAGGCGATGTATAATTTTATTTTATCTTTTTAATCGATCGAATATCGAAGGAGGCGTGAAAATATATAATTCAACCGACGGTGTTGATATATAATTTAAACAGATTTACAAATTATAGTGTGACAGTAGTAGAGTACAGGACAGAAAAGACTTCTTATTTCTATTGACCACGCTGTGCAGAAAATAAATTGGTGCTCTAAATGCGAGTTGGCTTTAACAAGCGACAATCCGATAAGCTTGTTAGACTTATAAGTTATCTGATAACGCTTAGTTGGAAGACGCAAGGATGCAAAGCGACTTGTCGAGAAGATTGGCGCTGTCTATAGTTTTGCTGTTGTACTGCAGAAATCATCTTACGACAGGCAACGAACAAGCTTGCAAGTCAAGGGTGAATCATGACGTTTATGTGCCTTTGAACAATCTTTCGTGCCAGGACGATGCATTGGATATTAAATTGGCGGTCATCAAGCGGTATAAACCAGCGGGGAAAGCAAACATATCTGACTTTGACATTGCAGGTATTTTGTCTCTTGTAATTACATCGCGATTATAGTATTAATCGCAGTTGAACCGCAGCATCGAAATCTCATGTCTGTATCTTTCTTTCTTTCTTTCTTTCTTTCTTTCTCTCTCTCTTTCTTTCTCTTCCTGAAATGCTTTTATATAACACCTACAAGGAAACCGGCATCGCATCCAAATCTAAATGATGTCCCATGTACCCAGTTTGTAAATGTTATCGACATGTTGATTTGCTCGGAAGACCTTCCTCCTGCCATAAAATATCGACGAACGATACTTCTCACTGCATCGACAGGGCAAGTGCGTATTACCCGTGACGACGTGGTCGCGGCAGAAGTGATCAATTTCTCGTGTTCCTCGGGATCCTCGAGTCGCGAAGGTACCGATTCTCATTCGCTCTTGTTGGAGATCCGTTCTCGCGACGGCAGAGCCGTGACTAGACTACGGCACAAGCGTCGCTTTATGTAGTCGGCATTTTTGTAAAACAATAAATTTAATGTACCAAGAAATTCATTGGAAAATAAATCTCTGTGGTATATAATTTTGACACAAGACATCTCCCTCGATGTCTCTCGTTGAGTCAAGTTTTTATTTACTCGATTTTCTTATTTTTGGTGTGCATAAGAAAAATAGTACACACATCAACATTTGATTATACAATCTATGGCCCGCTGGCACTATCGCCGATATTAGCAGCATCAGGTTAGAGATAAAGATTGAGATTCAACGATTTTGTTTAAACTACTAGATTTCATTTGCAAAATTTATTGTAAAAAGAAAAGTCGCTCTAACTATTACGTTTTCGTAGGACAGAAAATGATTGACCGTAGGGGCATCATAATTCCTAGTTACGGCTCTGCTCGGCGGTTTCCGCCAGTTTTCGCGGCTGCAACGCGCAGTCGGTGCTAAGCGACGCCAAGTGACGGACGCGGTTGTGCGTCTTCGAGGAGCGGCGGCGCGGATCACGACCTCGCGGTAGGTCTGTCAGTCATTGCGATTGAAACAGAGGGAGAAAGAGCGAGAGAGAGAGAGAGAGAGAGAGAGGGAGAGAAAGGGAGAAAGAAAGAAAGAGATAGAGACATGTACGGCAGCAAAGGAACAACTATCGGATGCTGGCTCGTGTGGTGCTACGTCTTCCTGACATACCATGTGGTCAGCGAGGCACCAGCCGACACTAATGGTATGATGCGTGATCGCCCTTTCGATCAAAATGCCGACGGATAAATCTGTGCCGGCATGTCGCAGTGAAGATCGATACAAGGACAGAGTCCTCAGTGAAACGTTCGATTTCTCTGAGCGCCTTTGCTTGAAAACTCGCGACAAGCCTCGAGGAGTGTCTGAAAGATCAAGAGAGAGAGAGAGAGAGAGAGAGAGAGAGAAATAGATATGAAGAATTTTCCCCGATTCTTTTTTTTTCTTTTTTACTTTTTTTTTGTAATCTTTGTACTACGTATGATCTTTGTACTGCGTACGTATGATATTTTAATGATTCGCGTATACTGTATTAGAGACCAGTTGAAAAAAAGAGATATCTTGGTTTTATGTCTTAGCTAATTGTTATGAAAAGTTATTCCTAATGTGCGAAATTTTTATTTCTTTCGACCCTGTTTATATTATGTGTCTCAGTAAAGAAAGAATAGTATACGCATAATTTAACAATGATTTATTATGATAGGGATTGATTAGAATAGAATTGTTTTATAATGATGTCAAATAAGTATCGGCTGTTAATCTTAAAAAATATTCTTGCCATATCGTGCATCTTGTTTTTTATTTTCGAATTCATAGATTTTGGACACTCACGCGTTGTCTCACGGTAAAAATGTTCAATTGGGGAATCCCATTTTCGCGCATAAGCGCGACTCTTTGATTTTCTCGAAAGATAAACTATAAATTACAAAACGCTACAAAGAGTTAATATAATAAATTATTATATTTATTTATTCATTTTATTGAAACGGGAAAGTGGCAGCGAAAATCATAGTTCGTCGACCCCGGTTTGGTTGGCGATGAGTCAGGAGGTTCTTTTCTTGTTGGATGTGTGTTACGTGCCTGAAATAATAAACTTTGCTCGCGAGGGCGTTATTTACACATTGTTATTTGCAACTTTTACTAACATTATTGTTCTTGCGATACGTCATTTAACGTTTACTTTTCCTTGTCCGCATAGCGATCTGTAACTCTGCGTTAAGAAAATTATAAAATTGGTGTTGCTTTATTTTGCTGAAACAATTAATCATGTGAAACAAGTTGTTACACTTTTAAAAATAACTAATTATTAATTATTAAGTTGCATCTTATATGGTCAACTGATAACAAAACTTTTTTGTCGCGAGTAAACGCGTCTTCGAAGAATCGCTATGCTTGCAATCGAGGAAATTATTTATTAGACGGCCATCTTACGGGGGCTATCTAACTAAAAAGCTAAGGTTTATCTTTTAAGGTTCACCAATGGTCAAGTGATATATAGCGTGACGTAACGATTTTGCTCGTTAAACTCGAACCAATTTACTTTGTCCTTGTTTCTTTCGTCGTGTAATCCGACGCACGATCCTTATCGTCATCATTTCCGGCGTTGTTCATCGGACGAGTGAATTGTGTGTCGTATTCTCGTGAATTCTCTTCAGGAGAGATAGTCGCCTTACAATGTAAATGTTCATACGAATCACTTGTGTTAACTAAAAAATTAAATATAATTATTAAATTGACATTTCCATCATCAATATTATACGTACATGTGTATGTGTGTATACACGTTTATTGTTTCGTAAGTGCGCGCCGCATCTTCTCGCAAGCCGTTCGACAAAGCCGAATATTTTAACGTCGCGCGAGTATCAGATTCAAGTACGAGCTTGTACCACAAGCTCTTTTCCGCTTCTTGGCTCTCCATGGGGATTCGGTATACCCGTTCTAAGAATATCTCGGATATTCTTGCTTGCGTAAGGATATCGACAGCTCAGTAATACAAGAGCAGCCTCTCTTCTCGCGCGTTTAACGTAGCCGGCGAACGTGCCGCGGCTCACGCGGGCGCTACTTTTTGACGTGACATCACAAGCTCGGCGTAATGCTGACGATTTCACCATCTGAGTAACTATGACTGTCGGATCAAAAGTTGGTCTCTCGCCGGTACGATCTCGACGGTAATTTAAAAAAAGGGCGCTTCATCTTCGCCAGAATCGCCCTGATTGCCGGAATATGCAATTTCTCTTTTGACATGAAAATTTTTTCGTACTTTTCTTGCGAATTTTTGTGCGCTGGAAATAATCTTGCAAAAATGAATGACGAACACGCGAAATTCTCGCGTCGCCTCCCCCGTAACAATTAACACACACACACACACACACTCTCTCTCTCTCTCTCTCTCTCTCTCTCTCTCTCTCTCTCTCTCTCTCTCTCTCTTTTATCCGTGTTTAATTGTACCGTATATTTTAGATGTCCTGGTCGCCACTGTTGCCTCCGACGAAACGGATGGCTTCCGAAGGTACTTGAGATCGGCTGAGATCTATGGATTCCGCGATAACTTGAAGATCCTCGGCCTGGGCGAGTCATGGAAGGGCGGTAACGTATCTTCCGGTCCCGGCGGTGGATACAAAGTTAATCTCCTGAGAAAGGCCTTGGAGGATTATCGAGACGATGAAAACAAGATCGTATTGTTCACCGATAGGTTGGCGCATATTCTAACGTTGCGGAATAAAAAAAAACTTACAGCGCAGGAACATAGAGTCGTATCATCTTATGCGTATGTGTCTCTTGCGTTTCCAGTTACGACGTAATATTCCTCGGCGGCCTGTCCGCCATAGTCGAGAGATTCCTGGATACCGGCGCTCGGATTTTATTTTCCGCTGAGGGATATTGCTGGCCGGACAAGTCTCTCGCGAGCCAATATCCAGCAGTATCGAGGGGCAAGCGATATTTAAATTCCGGATCCTTCATCGGATATGCCACCGACTTGCTCGCTATCCTGGACACTGTTTCCATCGAGGATGAGGACGACGATCAGCTGTTGTACACAAATGTATACCTGAACGACGAGCTTAGAGCGCGACACAGGATAAAGCTGGATCACAAGTCCGATATATTTCAGAATCTCTTCGGTGCGGTAGGTAGGTGAGAGAGCAGCAAGTGAGAATTGGACGGAGAAAAGGACACAACCGCGCGGCTCGCGGCGGTTGTGTTTTAACTACGGATACATCACTACGATTTTTGCAGCCGACGTGGAGCTCAGGTTCAAAGGCGAAGAGGCGTATCTTCAAAACATCGTCTACAATACGGTGCCCCTGGTGCTCCACGGCAACGGGCATAGCAAACTGGTTTTGAATTCCCTCGGCAATTACGTAGCTCGCGCCTGGACACCGGACGAGGGATGCTTAGCCTGCTGGGACCAGACTGTCGAGCTGGACAAGACCAAGCCGGAGATGTACCCGGCTATCATCTTGATAGCCCTTTTCATCGAGCGACCTACGCCGTTTTTGGAGGAGTTTTTCGAAGCTATCTATCGCCAGTCCTATCCGAAGTCGAAGTTGCATCTGTTCATTCATAACGCCGTGTCGCATCACGATGGCGTAGTGACGGATTTCTACGAAAGAGCTAAACGGGAATATGTGGACGTGAACTACATATCGGTGAAGCAAGGGGTCAACGAAGTTCACGCTAGAAAATTGGCGATGTGAGTAACAGCAACAAACTCGGCATTTCGGCAGAGCCGAATTTCTTCACCCGCGGCGATACATAATGTTACAGAGCGAAGAGCGAAGAGGTGTGAGCAAAGGGAGCAAAGATTTCAGTAAGATTAAGAAACCGTTTCCTGTTTCGCAGGAAACATTGTGCGTTCAACAAGTGCTCCGGATATTTCTCGGTCGACGCGGTCGCACACTTGGACAATGAGCATACGTTGAAGTTATTGGTGGAGCAACAGAGAAGAATCGTCGCGCCTTTGCTTATTCGGCCGTACAAGGCGTGGAGCAACTTTTGGGGCGCCATTACGGACGACGGATTTTACGCGCGAAGCTTCGACTACATGGAGATTATAAAAAACGAGCGCAGGTAATGCGAGCACGCAGACGTTTTGCTTCGCGAAAGAGCTCCGCGGCTGCATATATGTATATTCGACGCCGGCGACTGTTCACGCGGCTGTTCTGTACATCATGCAACATCATGCAATTTCTCCGTCACTTGATTGACACAGGGTCAAGGAGAATTTCGTAATGTCGGAGAGTAGATCAAACAATTTAGTTTCCCCCCTTTTTTTTTCTTTTTTTTTTCATATTACACAGTGAGATACATAGAGTAAGTTCTAAGTCGTTTCTTCGGAGCCTACTGTAGTAGTTTCATGATCAGTCTCGTCAGATCGTAGAAATTTAATCATCCTACCTCGGCTCAATTATCTGTACGTTACGCTCACGTTAATCGAAAGCGATGGAGAAGTCAGTCTTGAAAGACCTGCGATCGATACTGTACATATTGTCCGCCGTGCACTCGTAGACCCCCGCGTCCATCTGAGTAGCAGGATCGATCTCGAGTTTCGATTTCACCTTGTCAGGTCCCACTTGCCACTCGTGTATCTGTGTGAAAAGCGCAGAGTATTATTTTCACGCAGCTGCCGATATTACCGATCAAGCGAACGAGCGAATAACAGATATCTGTTCTTGTGGAGCAAGCACAAACGCGGCAGCAAGCAAAGACACATCATCTCTCTCTCTCTCTCTCTCTTTCTCTCTCTCTCTCTCTCTCTCTCTCTCTCTCTCTCTGTCTCTCTCTCTCTCTCTCTACGTCGCTCTATATGTTGAGAATGAGCACTGACGTGTAGATATAGATGGGTGTATATCTCGGTGCCATCTTTGAACCAGGTGATGTGCGGTCGCGGAGTGCCACGAGCGACGCAGAGGAAGGCTATTTTGTGTCCCAGGACATACTCCAGATCGAAATGCGACGCTAGCAATATCTTGGCACCCTAAAAGACCAAAAGGACCGGTGGTAACTGAATGACGATCGAGCCAACACCGAGATGGTGCATAGTTATCGAGAGGCACGGCAAAGTGTTATCCGCTTGCGCTAGGCACACACACACACACACACACACACACACTCCCCTTTCTCAACGTACATTGTGGTTGTTGTAATATTGATCGCTCTCTGGATCACGATATTTCCCGGTAATGGGCAATCCAATCTGCACGCGAGACTTGCTTCTGCCCCTTCCTCGTCCTCTCCGGCCGAACGTCTCTCGGCAACAGTTCAGCAACAGTATACTCAGCAGGATCAGCAGCAGCATGGAGCGTGACATGATTATCTGGTGGAGGCAAAATCCGACCTTAGCACACGCAATTTCGTCTCATTATACGTCGAGTCGTCGAGCCGTCTCTCGCGTTCGATCAGTGTCGCATCGATTTAAATTGCTTTCTAATTTCGGCTGCCCGACCCGAGGGTCGATCGGAATTGATATCGATACTTGGCAATTACGAATCATTACAAGGGTGTAACTAGCGGAGAGGTGAGGGGGGGAGGTGGGGGAGCACTGTCACAGATGCTGGAATTGCGCTTTATCGTAGCGAATGCACCGTGTGCATACTCACTGTGTGCAGGAACGTTCGTCGATCACACGGAACTCCGATGCAACTGACAGTCACCGACTCATTACTCCCCTAGTGTCCTCTCGTATCTATTACAGACTTATATGCAGATACACACCGTAGGGTATATGCATTGCACGTACGTGCACTGGTTATTTCTTTGATACGACGTGATCATTGTCATCATTTCTATCAAATCTACCGGACCGCTTATCCATTAATTCCATGTCCGTGTCTATTCGTTCCGGATTGATTTGATTCACTTCGACGCACTTTACGACGAGTTCTCGAGTTATTTCTGAATCCATCCCGTCCGTCATTAGAGCCAGCCCAAGTCAATGTTAATTAATCGATCCGATCGGTTAATCAGTTAATACATACACGGGTACACGCCCGCCCCCCCCTCCCCCCCGTACATTGATCTTCGCGCGTTTCAACGCGTGAGAAAGAAAAGAGAGGACGTGTGTCGAACGATGTATAGGACAGAGGTAAACGCGCTCGAAACGAAGCATCCGATTGCGAACGATTGATTTCGCTACAGACAATTTACCGCGCCCGCGACTCATTGTTAATATCCTTCCATGCCACTTTCGCGCGGCACGACGCAATTGACTCGTTAAATTCGCACTCATGATGAACCATTTTCGATATGTTCCTCGCGCGCTACAAACGTATTACCCTTATAACGGTCAATTATGCTTCAACGAATAAGAACGTGGAGGGAGGGGAGAACCAGCGGATTGTGTTATTGGTATGTGCGTGCGCGGCTCATCGGCGCTTCCGACGAGGAAGTGATTACAGTCAAGTTTGACGTGCGTTGGAAAAAGAAGCTATATTTTATTAAAAGAAGACTATCTTTTTGTAGCAAACTATTTGACGACGTTACAATGTAAATTTATCGAGTATCGGATAAACGCGCGAAGAGTAGTCGGACAGAGCGACAGACTTTGTCGCGATGCGAATGTTGGGGAAAAAAATTTCTGTTTCTCCGCGTTGAGAAAACGGGCGGAATATTTCAGCAAAATATAAACGTTGCATCTCGCTTGATCTTCAGTCTTGTCGATTATGCGTGCAGAATCCGTTTGGCCAATTTTCTCAAATCTCAGAATGCGTATCTCTTCTCTCTCTCTCTCTCTCTCTCTCTCTCTTCGCGATTGGGGTTGCAAGACGACGGAGAGTGATAATAACGTCACACGTTTGCTCTTCGGATAAAAATCTAGGTGCTCGTGCTGGGTACTGGCGCGTAGTCACAGAGCCTACAATTGGTGAACGCGTTTAATACGAGATCATGACGTAGTCCGTTCTGAAGCCTCGTCGATCAACGGCGTACTGATTGTCCGCCTGACACTCGTAGTATCCCGCGTCTTTCTGCGTCGCCGGATCGATCTCCATTTTTGACTTGATCGTGTCGTTGCCAACGGGCCATTCGTGCACCTGCGAATCGAATATCGAATTCTCCTCGGTTCTCGCGCTGTCTACTGTGTTCGTTCGCTCTACCCTTTTCGTAAGGTGTGAAAAAGGTCGCTCTCCTCTCCTCTTAAGATCGGTCGATTGACTCACCTGGAAGAACTTGTGATGGTACAGCTCGATCCCGTCTTTCAGCCAAGTGATCTCCGGTCTTGGAAAACCCGTAGCCATGCAGAAGAACGTAATCTTCCTGCCCAGCATGTAATCCAGCTCAAAATGAGACGCCTTCACGATCTTGGCACCCTGCGGAAAAGCTGCCGTCGTCAGAAGTCAGTTTCTGACTTTTAGTCTAGTCGCACACAACGCGCACAAACGCACAAACGACGGACTCACATCTTTGTTCTCGTAATAATGCGCACTGGCAGGATTTCGGTGAGGTATCAGGATAGGCATTCGCGAGCCGTAAACTGTTCCTCGGCCGCGACCTCTACCAGCCCCTCTACCGCCGCCCTTTGCTGCTTCTGTGCTCATCATTAGAGCCATTAGTAAGAACAAATACAACAGCCTCGGCATCTCGTCATTTGATCTATAAGCAGAGAGAAACTTGATGAAACACTGGTGTAACTGACGTGCGAGCCCCCAAGCACTCGGTCTCTCTCTCTCTCTCTCTCTCTCTCTCTCTCTCTCTCTCTCTCTCTCTCTCTCTCTCTCTCTCTCGGTGCTCTCGGCGAGCACCGTGCACGCACGATCTCCAGACTTATAAGCTCCAAATTCATCAGCGATGCCTTATATATATATGTGTGTATATTATATATATATGTGTGTATATTATATATATATGTGTGTATATATATATATATATGTAACACACACGCACACGCATACTCACTATCTAGCATGAAAGAATTCGATAACGATCCGATGATGAAGAGGGATTAATGAGTTCGACTCGTTCACCCGCTCGACCAACGCGCGCTCAATCAGCGGTGTAATGACACGCGCGTTCATGCGCGCGTGCCCGACGCAGTTCGTCGAGGTGACGCGCCTCTTGTCCTTACCGAGGATCCGAACAACTCCGCTGACCTCTGACACGCAAAGCGTATATTCCAGAGATTGAATCCGCTAGATCCTGCCACCTAAAATACGAATGGACCACGCGCGGTGGGTCCACGCAGCCGCTGGCTGTGTCACAGAGTTATGAATCTCAATTGGATAATTATGCATAACCCATTGCCAAGTATGCTCTCTCATTGGCCAATCGCGGCACCACACTGACTACCTTACAAAACACTTAAGCGATGACCTCTAGGAAACGACCACCACGTTACCGATCATGGACAAACAAACGCATCCGCGTCGGCTCACCGTTCACCGCACATTGCGCTCTCCAGTCGTCGTCGTCGTCGTCCCGTCGTCATTGCTGTTGCCGCGTCTCCTCGCGTTCTCCCTCGTCCGCTTTGCCGTGTCACTAACGCACTAACGTCTGTTTCTCCAGGGGTCTGTGGAACGTGCCGTTCGTGAGCAACTGCTATCTGATCAACGCCACCATTCTCAACGACGAGTCCACCCGTCCGTTCTACGGAAATCCGGATGGCAATTCGGACGCTGACATGGACTCGGAGATGGCATTCGCCCAACGTAACCGGCATGCGGGTGTGTTCATGTATGTCAGCAACAGGCTCGATTTCGGCCATCTCGTCAATCCCGATACCTACGACATCAAACTCACGTATCCGGAAATGTACCAGATTATGGACAACAAGCTGGACTGGGACAGAAGATACATTCATGCCAAGTATAGCGAGAGCTTTAATCCCGACAACAAGCCGATTCAGGTAACGTACAGCACAACAACAACAACAACAACAACAACAACAACAGCAAGTCGGTCGAGCACTCCTCATGCTCCGCTGCTTGTTGGCGTCTTGTTTAACCGTTGCGCCTTGTTCAACCTTGTTTAATATTTGCTGTTCGCAGCCGTGTCCTGATGTCTACTGGTTCCCCATCGTTACTCGTAGGTTCACCAACGAACTCATAGGGATCGTCGAGGCTTTCGGGCAATGGTCCGACGGATCCAATCATGTGAGTCGCCGCCGCATGCTTCACTCTCCTCGAGTTTTCGCAAGTTTATTACTTCTCGCGTCTGTACAATGTAACTAAATTGTTGTACCTTTGCAATCATACTTTCTCGATTCAAGGATCCACGTTTGTCGGGTGGTTACGAGAACGTACCGACCCGCGACATTCACATGAATCAAGTTCAGTACGAGCAACAGTGGTTATACTTCTTGAAAGAATACGTTAGGCCCTTGCAGGAGCTCGTCTTCACTGGCTACTATCACGATGTAAGACTCGCTCAATGTTAACTCACGCGTGTGCGCATGGTCTTTTTAGGATCCACGCTTGGAGACCGGATACGAGGCGGTACCAACTCGAGATATTCACATGAACCAAGTCGATCTCCAAGACGCCTGGTTAAAATTTCTCAAAGATTACGTCAGTCCTTTGCAACAGCTTGTCTTTACAGGATATGACGACTACGTAAGGGCTCTGAAATCTGAGATAAATCGGAGATGGTGATTTTAACGCGCACAGTGCACCCCCGCACGGTGATGCACTCACTCTCTCTCTCTCTCTCTCTCTCTCTCTCTCTCCTAAACGCACCTAAGGCTTCGGGTTCGATATGATCCGCTTGTAGTTGGGTTGTACCGCTTCGTAACGGACGATTGGTAGTTCGATATGCTTCAGTACGTCTCACGTAGATTTTTTAACTGCACCAAAGAGAAAGAATCACAAGTTGGAACTACGTTTCTCGCGCTACGAGATGTTCGCTACCGCGAAGCATCAAGGTTACATCAATTTCTTGTCAACAGCCGCCACGATCGCTCATGAACTTCGTCGTGAAGTATCGTCCGGACGAGCAGCCGTACTTGAGGCCGCACCACGACTCGTCGACCTACACCATCAACATCGCCCTGAATCAAGCGGGAGTCGATTACGAGGGTGGCGGATGCAGGTTCATTCGATACAATTGTTCAGTCACCGACACGAAGCCAGGCTGGATGTTGATGCACCCTGGAAGACTGACGCACTATCATGAGGGATTGCGAGTGACCGCGGGCACGCGTTACATTATGATCTCCTTCGTGGATCCGTGATAGGACACTCGTGCGAATCCGTCCTCCGTTGATGAAAGATCCACGTAATCTGCAAATTATCTCGGAAACCTGCCGCTATATCGAAGAAGCGAAAGAGAAATACTTACTAGGTACACTAACGCGCGAGCGGATAACGGAGCGGTTGATGAAGAAATGAGTAAGATGACGAGAGAGAGATATATATCAGCGAGAAATTATGGTTCTACTTACGAACGGAACTCGTTCGATCGTTGTTACCGACTAGAGAAACGTCAATTGTCACGACGGACTGAATATATAGTGCATTTAACAAACCGGGGATAAACCGCTCAATCGATATATTATTTTTCTACTCCAGCGTAAATTGCACGCCTAATCATCATGCTTCGTATTTAGTAAGATTGCGCGAATTTTTACTAAGATAAAACTGTAACTGTAATTGACAATTATATTCGTTGAGACATCTAAATTCACTGATTTTCAAATGTGTACATACGAATCGATGACAAAACTTAGTTAGTAACCAACACTATTAAACACATGGTGAGTATCGTTTCATTTAGTCGCGTTAATTTTATATCTTTGCGCGGATATACTACTTTTTATTATCAAGTATGGCCGGAAGGAAAGGGATTCAGCATATCGTTTTCAGCTTAACATGTCGTTTTCGTTTTCAATCTTTCATTGTGTCTATACAATTTTTGCAATATTTTACATTAGGAACATTAACAGGATAAATAATTAAAAGTAACGTCACCGAATAGCAAATTTTCAAAAATTGATTTAATTACAACGCTGCGCGTTTATTTACATAGTAAAAAACGTTACCTCCATCAGCAGTTGATCGCGGCGGCACACGAGAGACGCGCAAAACTAATATAATAATTAAAGCCTTGTCGTTTACACTATCGAGTAAGTACTCATCGAATCAACTCATTACACGGTTGTTCAACATAATTTAACTCTTCTGGCCTTCTTTCTTTTCTCTTGTTTACCTTTATTCGGAATACACTGCAACCGTTGTTCGCTATTAATCTTAAAGCTCTTGCTCCTTAACCACTTTGTTTAGCGCCGCTTGTTTATGTTGCTCCAATTCTGGAATGCCATGCGTTTTAAAGCAATTGAGAATGTAGCGTAAGTAACAAGCGAATGATACAACACGTTTACACATTGTAAAAAATGTTTCTCTCGGTCGAAAGATGCTCTAATCGCATCAGATATTTGGTCACGAATCACGAATGCTATTTTAAATTCACAATAACGTTTAATTTAACTAAGTCTTATTTACAGTTTTGTCCGATCCATAGAAAAAAAATTATATATATATATATATGTGTGTATTATATATGTGTATATATATATATATATATACACACACACATATATGCATGCATACATACACACACACACACACACACACACACACACACACATATATATATTCATGTATATATATATATATATTCTCTCTCTCTCTCTCTCTCTCTCTCTCTCTCTCTCTCTCTCTCTCTCTCTCTCTCTCTCTCTCTCTCTCTCTCTCCCCCCTTCTCTCTCTCTCTCTCTCCCTCTTTAATTTTTCAGTAACCAGCTCGTTTCAATTCGTTCAATTGATGCGCCAGTTTCTCTTCTTTAGTTCGTCTCGCTTGACCCAACTTTCGACATTCGATATATGTACTGAGAAAACGCTCAACGTCGATCTTCCTGTTGAGAAAATCCTCAGCGATCTTCTCGCTTCCTTCGTGACTCTCGTCTGCCGCCAGTCTCAGGCACTCCTTTATGTGGTCCGGCGTGAAAACCTCCGACAGTTTGTTGTATCGTTGTATAAGATTGTCGTATCTGGCTTTCAGCACGGCCACCGTTTTTACCTTGTTTGTCACATCAGCTTGTAGCTGTCTCAACTCAGGTTCTTTGGCTACGTTAGCTTCTACAGGGAAGTAATGCAAACTTGTACAAATAACTCGTTAAGTTGGAATATCGATAGATGCGTCTTTACGAACATGTGCCTCATAATTGAGAAATTTTTCAGTCTTTCAAGAGGTCTTTACTCACCAGCAGTTTTCTCAACCCAATCCATAGCGTCTTCGATCGCCGCGTTTATGTCTTTAATTTGGGAATGTTTCTCCAAAAAGTCATCCAGTCTATCCTCATCCTCGCTGAGCCTCTTCAATTCCTCGTTAGTCAAGTTGTTTAATTCGGGAAATATTATACTCTGCGGAACTTTTGCTTGCGATTGACTCGGCAACGGCTGCTGATAATTCGTGTTTGCTGCATAGTGCGAATTCAGGTAGGCCGTGCCGTGCTGATTCGAGGTATACCTCGTGGATGGAGCACTATGAAGGGTACACCTCGAACTTGGAATATATGACGTGTGATGCGACGCATTACCGAACGATTTTGAATTCGAGACGTACGTGTGACCGGAGTTTGTGTAATTACAATTATAAATGCTCGTGTTTGCACTGGAGGATGACAAGTGTGGGAATTGTGTATTGTAATATGAATTGAACGATGTAGACGGAATCTCAGGATACTGTTGAAGCGCGTAAGACGGCGAGTTTCTCTCCTGTAAGTCTGCAATCGTAAATAAAAAATCAAGAGAATCTATTAAGTACAGTAGATGAAAAAAATTGTCAACTGTGTCGACACAAAAACTACAGAGTAAGGCACATACCTCTATGAGATTTAGTAGAGCCAGGTGAAATATCCTCTAACAACTGAGGTGGATTCTTGCTGAATTCTCTGATAATAACTTGAACAACCCGACCAAGATCACTATGTACTGAAAACTAATGCACAAATAATACAATTATTACCTTTTATAAATACAAGACATAAAGATGAAAAAGATATCCAATGTGTGTGTGTGTGTGTGTGTGTGTGTGTGTGTGTGTAGAGGAATATCATTGTGCTATTTTTCTCAGAGCTTACATTGAGTAATCCCGGTGCACTAGTGATTTCGCTGTGCTCATTGCACCAAGGGTGGTTTATCGGTGGGGAAACTCTAAGTACCGGTTTCTCCAGTGGAAAATTTGGCGACAGGGAAACCATAATAGCCATTCGCCTTTCGCCAGCGTCGAATTCCACCTGATAGTCCGCATCTTCTCTGAGCTCTATTACACTGTAACACATCACTGTATATCACACCACTGCACGTAATGCTCATGACGAAATTCGAGATCAACGATGACCTTGAGTTAAAGTTGTGTGTGACTTAACATTCTACCGATTTCACTCTTTCTTTTCAACATCGTAAAGGATTCCATCATCGTATCGAGGAAGTATGACGTTTCCGCGATTAGAGTAAATGACGCAAATGATACAGGAAAGTTTCAAGCGGAAGTAATTTTATATTTTTACGCTCGACGGATTTTCGATCATTTTTGCAATATATAAGGGAATATGAACGGGACGATTAATGTAGCGAGTAATTCGATTATTGAGCCAATTTTGTGGTATGCGTGGCCGTTCGCGAACGATGATATTAGCAATAATATGATTCAAGTGAGGTTAACGAGAGGTTATAACGATTAACGAGAGGCTGGAGTATCACCCTTACTTGTCGTTAAAGATTTTCAGAGTGTCGATTTGCCGTTTGCGTTTGAGCGCGACATTCTCATTTTCTCCACGGAATATTCGCGATATCATTTAAGAGCCTGGATGTCTGATAAGTCATCCGCTTTATCCGTCGATCTCTCTGTCAAAGCAACCATCCAGCAGAACAGCTGTTTTAAACCCCGTCGCACTTCACATAGGAGGCCAGAATAGCTGCGATACGAGTAAAGCCAATACGCTACGCCTTCGGACTGCACTGCCCTCGGACAACGAACGCATGCGTACTACCAGAGAGGAACCTGAGAGGGCTGAGAGCGGCCAACACGACGTTTTCGGCGACACCGAGACTTTCCGCACTGCTGCTGGGGGAAAGGACACCATCTGCATCCATTTTCAGAGGGGAACTACGACATGTGTACATCCACCTTCATCGTCTCGGCGGTAAAACCTGCAAGTGGTGGCACTCTGTGCTACATCCACTTTCAGGCGGTTTATGTCCATGCTACAACCATAATAGCGTACTTGACAAGCATATTGTTACGCGTTTGTAACATGAATTAACATGTAACTACGCGCAAAAGGAAACATAAGAATTGACATTGTGTATGATTAATATCATCACCGACGAGATACTATAAAGACCTTAGTTGGCCTTACGGAATTTAGCGTACCAGAGAAATTTCTCGCTGTGCACTAGTGCCCTCTTAGGAATATCGTCACAGACTCCTATAGTATAACTAGACTGCTAACTCCGACTCAATACATGACCCCGAAAAGTATGTACCGTCCTGGTGTCCGACATTCACGTCTGATTGGTTGAATCAAAACACATTTCTTCTAATTGGATGGGCCATATTGCTTATGTGTGTAGCTCCGAATTAAATCAATCTATCGTCGACTACTTTTACCCGCACCTCGTACACTTTGTGCACATAAATAGTTCCACTATATCGCGATTCTGTAACTCGTTATTGGAGTTAACGACACTTTCGTTATCGTTGCGCAGCTTTTGTGTACCGTAGAAAAGCTGCGCAACAATAACGAAACTGTCGTTAACTCCAATAACGAGTTACAGAATCGCGGTACTACGGAAAGAAATGAATCACCGCGATTGGTCGACTCAGCTTACCGAATATCCCGCTTGTGGCGCTGTTCGCAGTTGCATTCCTATTTAGTTATGGCGCCGATTATGGGTTGTGTAGTGTGCGAGAAACTGTCGCCCGTGATTTTCCGTGATTATTTTGACTCGCTGTAACTGAGTCTCGTGCCTTAAATCGTTACCGGGTGCCGGAGTGCCGAAAGTAAGTTTCGCGCGTGTGTTATGTCGGAGTTCGCTTCGCCGCGCGAAGTGAAGTGAGATGAATCGTTGGAGTACCGAGGAAAGTTCAGCGCGCCAGCTGCGTAAAGCCCGTATCATACTATGGATTGGGATTGAGATTGGATTGAAATTTGACCAATTGGAAAAGAGAAAATAATCTCAAATATAGTAAACTTAGCCCTGATTGGTTAAATTTCACTCTAATACTCAATCCCAATCCGTAGTCTGATACGGGCTTTAGGACAGCTCGGTTTTCGCGTCGTAGGAGCTTCGTTTTCGACTCGTCGGCCGAGTCTCGGCCGTGAATTATCGTTAAACATCGAGATGTGGCACAACTTTCGTTAACTATCCCTCGAAAATGTGCCGGAATGTGCATTCCTCGGAAGGGTCGAATAAAGTTTCGGGAATTTTTTCTGTCATGGCCGACTTCTTGAAATATTTCAAACGGAACGGACGGTTTCAAACAGAATATTTTGATTGGCTAATACGCTAGTGATATGTATTCACCGACATACGCACATAAAAATGGAAAATCGCGACCATTGTATTGCAATGGTTATTATGCAATGGTCAATTCCAAAGGCCGACCGCGTGTGTATTTTCCGCGATTTTGAATTACCAAAGGCGAATATCGGCGTGTATTGTTTCGTGTCGAGAGTACCGGAGTGCCGAGTGAAATTAAATTACGCGTGTTTGTTGCATAAGATTTGTGTTGTGTTGATCAAGTGTTGTGAAAAAAATTGCCTGTTATTGCGCAGAGTTAAATTTAGTGTTTGTGTTGTGAAAAATATTATAAATGCCCGAGGGTATATATTTTGCAAGGAGAGACATCAGGAATCATCGAGGGGTAAGTATTTATTTTATGCACATCATGCTATAACAATTCGGAGTTGCTCGTCTCGTGATATCGCGTTTTTTATTTTGCGATGAAAAAGTTATCCAATGAAGAAATTGATGAGAGCTGATCATGGTTGTGAAACGAAATATAAAAATCTCATCTAAATATTTTGAAACAACACACTTAATGTTTATTGATACTTTTATTCTTAATAGTTCATCACATTTTATATTTTAATCGCATTTTATTAATTCATTCTGAATGAGCAAACGAAATATTACGTTCAACCCGAAAGCATCAGTTTTTCAACGAGTCCGCTCGCAGGTCTCTACGATTCTTAGAACTCACTGCCCGTGTACCAGGTTTGTAAATATGAAATCGGAATTTGCCCATAGACGGCCCTAGCTGTCAACGTAGTTACCGTCAAACCGCGTCATTGGTGCCATTTTCATTTGTTGACATCTGACAAAGATTTTCAACTCACAACAATACAAGTTTCATACAACAGCATAGCGTTTGTAATAGCGTTGAACATGTCGAATTTTGTGCCTGGAAGCTACGATTTGCGGACAGCATTGATTTTCTGTTACCATTTGAAGAAAACTGCTGCGGAATCGCATCGAATGCTTGTCGAAGCTTACGCTGAGCATGCTCTTGGTAAATCATAGTGCTTTGAGTGATTTAACAAATTCAAACGTGGTGATTTTTACGTGGTGAGAAACGAAGAACGTGGAAGTTCCACCGAAAAAGTTTGAAGACAGCGAGCATTGCGAGCATTGTTGGATGAGGATGACGCTCAAACGCAACAACAACTCGCGGATCAATTTGATGTGACACGAGAAGCCGTCTCCATATATTTGAAAGCCATGGGAAAGATCCAGAAGATGGAAAAATGAGTTTTCCACATGAACTGAATGAAAGACAGCAGGAAAACCGAAAAACCACTTGCGAAATGCTGCTCGTCAGGTACAAAAGAAAGTCATTTCTCCATCGAATTGTGACTGGCGATGAAAAGTGGACATATTTTGAGAATCCTAAGCATAAAAAGGATCATGGGTAACTCCAGGCGAACCATCGATATCGACTGCAAGGCCAAATCGCTATGGACGGAAGACAATAATGCTCTGTGTTTGGTGGGATCAGAAGGGTGTGATCTGATTATAAGCTGCTAAAACCTGGCGAAACCGTTAAACTGACAACAAATGATCGATTTGAATCAAGCTTTGCGTGAAAAACGATCAGAATATCAAAAAAGGCAACACAAAGTGATTTTGCTTCGTGATAATGCACCGTCACACACAGCAAAACTGGTCAAGGAAACGATTGAGGCGTTTGATTGGGAAATACTTTCGTATGCGGCTTACTCACCAGACTTGGCTCCGTCCGATTACTACTTATTTGCATCGATGGGACACGCACTTGCTGAGCAGCGCGCTTCACTTCTTACGAAAATGTACGAAAATGGCTCGATGACTGGTTTGCCTCAAAAGAACAACAGTTTTTTGGCGTGGCATCCACAAATTGTCAGACAGGTGGGAAAAATGTATAGCTAGCGATGGGCAATACTTCGAATAATATAATATATATAATAATTACCTTATAATCGGTGACCCTTCATTTTCGTATTGATTTTGGAAAAAAATGAAAAAGATTGAATAAAAAAATGAAAAAAATTGGATATAAAAATTATATAAATGGCCACCCCTATTAGCGTAATTTTGTGTCATTGGCTGCGTTCAGCAGAACAAAGTGATCAGTGAGCGCTTAGTGATTCTCGCTCCTGATTGGTAAATACTTCTGGGTCTATGAAGAATCTAAAAGAATGCTCCAATCACAGACAATAATCACTAAGCGCTCACTGATCGTTTTGTTCTACTGAACGCAGCCATTGCTAGTTTTCCGCGCAGTTTCGAAATATTCCTTCCCGAATTACGGGTAGTGTCTTGCGTGAAAGATGAGATGGTGAAGGGGCAAGACGGGAGAGATCTTAGTTTGGTGATAAGATCTGCCGCTGACTCGCCTCGTGCTTAAGCCGTAAACACAATGTCAGGCAATAGGCAATAAGAATAAAAATAGACCAATCACAATAGATTATTCTTGTAATAGTCGATTGTGATTGGTCTATTTTTATTCTTGTTGCCTGTTGCCTGGCATTGTGTTTAGGGCTTTACTCCTGCCGCGGCTACGGCGGTCATCGGTGGCGCGACAAAGACGGAGAGAGTGATTGATCGTCTATACTTTTCTATCTTATTATCTTCCTTATGGAAGTAGCGTGAACAAGAACCGTGCACGCTTTGCCGTTACCATCAGGATGGATGTAGCGTACATTCATTTTATCAGGGGCCGCGTCGGAATTTGGCAGAAAAAACGCCCTGGTGCCCGCTTTTAGATTTTTCTCTGATACTACCTCATCGGTGCCGTTGGATTTGGAGATAAGAGAAATCTCGCTGAGCGTTAGCGCCCTCTTAGGAATATCGTGGCTGAAATATGAAGCAGTTTTTCAAAATAAGCATGTAACAGTAACAGATATGGAGTAATGGGAGAAAGATATCGGAGACTATCAAGATGGTAACCAACACTACGTTCTATTTAAATTAAATCAGACAGAGGAAGGTATATACATATACATTCAGGCCTTCGGATTCTCCATGCCGCCGTGTGTTTTTCTCGTCGGTAGAGGTAATTAGAAAACGTATCTTTCGTTTCAGATTTAATGGGAGCTAAACTGTTTCTACGACGAATGTAGCGGCAGTTCGAGTATGTATGGCAGCGATTAGGGCCCAGTTCCACAACTTGCTTTAAACGGAGTTTAAAGCAAGTTGTGGAACTGGGCCTAAAGTTACTATTTATTTCGGGAGATTTCCCCTTACCTTATCGGAAAGCACAAATGTCAGATTTACGGCCGCTGAATGTGTCAGTGTAGTACTTAAGGGGGAGTAAATTGAGAGGAAACTTCCTAAAATTGAAAGTAATTCCGAGCATTGTTATAAACTATTGACTTTATTTCATCTTATGTAAATGAGAGAAGAAAAAGTCGAAAATTAAAGATTTATTTTTCAAAATCATGAAATATCTTTAAATTCTGTTTTACTAAATAGATTATAAAGATAAAACACTTCCGCACAGGGACATTCATATATATATATATTTTTTGGATTTTGACAGACGATACAAATCCATCTAAAATTGTTCTTATCACATTGCGACTCTTTTAACAAAAACATTATTTGTATTTATTAAAATGCGACGTTATATTACGTTCTTATACACAATACACACATTATCAAATATTAAAATTGTTTACAATTAATACCATCGCCTTGTTGTGAATGTATATGTGTGTGTGTGTGTGTGAATATATGTATATCTGGATATAATAGATATCTTTTTACTGTGGATGGATGGATGGGTTGAATAAAGGGATGACCTAGGGGAGAGAGAGAGAAAACTTGTGAGCTGAATGGTGAAATATTAAAATTGCCATGTAATCATTAAAAGGAATAAAGATTTTCATGGCTTATATATGTATGTAGTTTGTGTGTTTTGTTATTGACAAGATTTTATGAGATGTTATTCGATGGCACTAATAAATTTCTGTTCTATAGACTGGACTTCTAACTGAGAGCAGCCTCTAATATTTTTATTTCTTTAGAAATCTCTGTTTTCCGTGCCACTTTATCAAGTATTTCTTTTTCAGGATTTTTCAAAGCTCCAGTTTTGATCTTTTCTTCTAATGCTTCTATTTCCCTTACTTTCTTGCGCAGATTTTTCAATCTCTTTTGTGGATCAGCCGTTGATTTCTGCAAAGTATCTGCATTGTCCGTAATTATATTATTTGTTGTAGCTTTTTTCATAGTGCACATTGACTTATTATTGTGAGGTGGAACAGCTTTAGAAAGCTCAGGTTCTGTGGTTGTTATGCTAGACAGTCCTTCGGTTATTACTTTCCAAGTAACAGGTTCGGTAGTCTTAGATTTGTTTTTTTTCTTCTTCTTTTTCCCTTCTTCAGCTTTTCCTTGTGTACCGGGTGTTACTTTGTTTTTTGCTGCCAGAGCCTCCTGTTTTGCTTTATGCTCTGCTATAAATTCTGGACTGGCACCCACGGGATATAAAGGTTTCTTTATCAGCTGTTTTCCTTTACTTTCATACCTTTGAATAAAATAGTAGATAATATTAAGACATTATACATTATATAGATAATATTAAGAGATAGATAACATGACAAATAAAAATATGAAAGAACTAAAACATACAGTGGAACTTCTTCTTGAGGAATATATCCATCCTTCACACGTCTTGGCTTACGCCACGTACCATCAGGTCTTTGGCTTGCTGGGATAAAGGTGCCACCTAAGATAATAATATTTTGATTCTATACAATAAAAACATATCAAGGTTTGTAAATTGGAGCATTCAAGGCATATTAGATAAGACAATTTCTCTCTTTAATGATGATAAAACATTTTTTATAACATCTTTGGTTATGTCTGTTGAATGAAATTCAGTTGATACACATCCAACGTATGTAATCTGGCTTTTAGTTGAATCAGTGAGATTTGTCTTCTTCAATAATGGACATGTGCAAAGAACTTATTTTACAAATAAGGCCGATTTATTTAAATTATCGTTTGATAATCACAAAATATATCCTACAGAGTTTCAAATATCCTACAGAGAAGCGTCTCTCTTCGATACGTATGAGAACAATTTTGCGAGAAACATCGCGGTGTTTCGGGATACGAGGAAAATCTCTCGAGATTGACTATCTAATTATAGCGCATAAAAAGAAAATGATCTATTATTACACGAAATCGATCACACTTTACACTTGTTTACACGTCCGATTAGGTTAGGTTAAGGTTAGAACCGGTATACATTGGACCAAATATACTTGCTCGCGACACAACAGTGTTAATAATTGACCGTTACCTGACTCGTCCTTGATGTAAGCCGACGCCATCGCTATATCTCGTTATATAGCGTTCGCGAAAAATATATAAATAAACATGAAAAACTTTCAACTATCCGCGTGCCATTCCGTGCGATTCTGAGTTGCAGTTGATTGTAACGAGCAGTAGCGAATTCAACGGTATCTTCGAAAGATGGCGTTAGTTGGTTATTATTCCTACAGATGATTTCAATGAATCACGAATAGTGCACGACGTGCAGCACCAACAGATGTCACAAATGTCTCGTTTCGAATTTATCCGATGGACCTCGAGTAAAAGTTTATACATTCGCGATGGCTGTCTAAAATTGAAAAAAGTTTTATTCTGCAGTCAAAACAATAAACGATTCTTCTTTGGATGTTTTCATCGATTGATGTTCCTCTCGTGTGTGTGTGTGTGTGTGTGTTATAGAAGAGGTGAGAGTACTCTAAATAGTTTTATTGGTCACTGTAAGACGTGACAGCGAGATCTTTTTCCTCAATTTTCACGATTTTGTTTATATGATGTGTGGAACGACGAGATCTCAAACTTGCCTGTCAAATCATAGATTTGACAGGCAAAATTGATCCATCGGAGCAAAAGAAAAAGGAAAATAAAAATGGGCTTATAATTAAAATCGCGCAAGCGGCTCTATCGGAAACGAAAATATTCCAATGTCTCCAATGAAAAGATATCTCGCGTGGCATTGGTTTGAAAGATTGTCTCAACAAACGCTTGTTTCGGAGAGAAAGGGCATGAAAAAAAAAAAAATAGAATGAAAACTTCTCAGTCTATATCAGTGTATTTTGGTGAAATTTTGATGAATTTTGATGAAAATGCACAGTTTCTCAAGAGTTTCCTAATAAGTTCGATACTTTGTTGAGTGTGTGTACGTGGTAATGAGAAAGGAAAGGAGAGAGAGAGAGAGAGAGTGAGTATAGAGACACGACGCGCGACATTGACTCGAGGGACAGCGAATAAGTAGACGCAACGCCGAGGGTTAGCCGCTGGTTTAGCCGGGCTGCTACCGTATATTCCGGGGATGCTGCGCGCGCGCACCGGGGGTTGCGCTCTGGTTTCATCTCAGTTTCGCAGCCTCCCTTTCGCGGTCCGTGTCAAGTCCGCCGGCTCAGCCAGAGAGGTGTGTCGTTTCCCGTGTTTCGTTGTCTCTCAGCTTGCCCCAGGTTGCCCCAGCTAGCCGATCGGCAGCAGGCCGATCCGGACGCAGGCACTCCACGTCCGCCCGTGGTCGCCGCTCTCGAGCGGCCGCCGCCGAGAGCTCTCTCAGGACTCAGCTTCGAGCTGAGCGATCTCTCTCCGTTCTCTGGTTCGTCATGCTCGAGCCAGATGCGTCACTTTGCTCCGGAAGAAAATGGAAAGCGTAATCGTACGGTACGTATACCGGATACGACATTCCCCGACATTCGTGCTTCCGACCTCCGCTGGCCCTTATAATCGCGACGATCGAGGGACGTGGGGATGTGTGTGTGTGTGTGTGTGTGTGTGTGTGTCTGGTCTAGTCCAACAGCCGGTTTCCCGTGCCCCCCCGTGAGCTCTCGTCGTGTGAGCCGCCTCACACACGCCTTGCACGTTGCAAAGGTCACCTGGACGGTAACACGAAGAAATGGAAAACGCGCGGTGCGTACCATATACGATATATATATATATATATATATATATGTATATAAGTTCAAAGGCTCGATACTCTCTCTGTGTAAGGTCAGGAGCGACGTGTAGCGGCTAACTTGAAAAATCTACCGGTTACGACGCCAGGACGTGGCTGACGTGTCAGCTTATGTAATCGCCGTTCTTCTAAGCAGCACAATCGGTTTTCACCTAACGACAATAAGTCAAGGTTCACAGAGGTCATACGATGTAAATATATTTTGTCGAGTTCCTACATATTTACATATCACATCCCGTGATTGCACGTCCTGTGCGTGCGTTCCGACGTTCTCGATGCGTTTTCTGTATTTTCCGCGACATCAATTACACAACGGCAGCTTCCGCACGAATTCGTGCGGAAATTCGCAAAGCGAATCCCCCATGTCTGAATTTCGAAGTTTGTGTCGCGTTGAATTGAATTCTCGGTTGCGGGAAGCGCGCCTCGGTTGCAGAAAACGCGCGCGCTTAAAATTCTAAACGCGACGAGGTACGCGGCATTAAAATGTGATGATGACGATGAGTAAGTCTGTTGAGGGCCGACTGTTCAGAGAGAGAGAGAGAGAGAGAGAGAGAACGAGTTGTGTGTACGTTTCTCTCGTCGTCTCACGGCTTGAGGGGAATCAGGAAAAGAGTAATGTTTATCGCGACGAATCTGCGCGATCTGTGACGCAACTCGAACATTTTCCGCGTCAAGTTGCAAATGAGGCAAAGTGCATTAGCTAGGTGCTGATCCTAGGTGTAGATTATCGATTTTCGGCGATCAAAATTGTGCGCGTGTGAAATTGAAGGCTATCGATGGGGAGGGGGGGGGGGGAGCTATTGCGCGCCACCGCAATTGTACCGCGAATACCATAATGTAACGAGGCAAGAGCCTCCGCCCGTTGGGCGATCCAACGTGCAGTCGAATTTTATTCCACACGTCCCGCGAAAATTGATCCTCTATCATCGTGTTAACTCGCGCAAACTCAATTCCCGCGGCTGCGATACGCGGCTCGGCTCGGCGTTACACGAGAAAAGTAACTCTCTGGAGTCACGTACTCGGAATCCCGACAAACTTACTATTTTAAGCTGCATGTGGGATAAAAGTTGTACTTTGTGTTATCCGCGAATCCGTCGATCTCGCGAAACGAACGCGCGAAGGGACACTCGATTGGGAAATCGAGATCGAAATTGCAGCGTCTCCTCGAGATGCGGGACGAGACGAGAACGCTTCGATTCATCCCGGCATTGTCCGTTTGCACGTGAAATTGTCGTTACAAGCGTTACAAGTGATTATCCTTTGGTGTCCCTGAGTCAGGGAAGGAAAAATTCCATTCCAAATGGGACAAAGCCGCTGTGACAAAGTCACAGCGTTGTGCATCGCGTTGCAGCGCGATCAGCGAGGAGTGTGCGAGGCACGAGCCTCTCTGTGCCATGTCGTGGCGTGTCGAACGGCTTTACCCAAACTGCGGTCCTGGACCTTGCAACCTCCCCCTTCGCCCCTCACCGCCCCTTTCACCGGACATTGCACCGATGCAGGCGTAGCGTATGAGAAACGGCTGCCTCGCCGAAACCCCCCTCCCCCCTCCTCCCTCGCCGTCACCCGCGGAAGAAGAAGGCGACTTGCAATCGCGGCGATGCGCGCGATCTCTGTCGCGCAAAGCGCGCGCCGTTCCGACACAAAGACACGGAGTTACGTAACTCTCCTCCCGCCGCGCGCTGTCTAGGTGTCTAGGATCTCCAGGATGATTCTTACCTTTCCTTCTTGTTTCTCTTCCCTTATCTCAAGCGGGGGAGGGGGGGGGACAAGCACTTGATTTCAAGTGGATCTCGCGTGACATACGACAGCTCGAATCGGACGCCTCGTCGTCGGGGAAGACTGCGTTGTGCGGCTTTTTTATACAGTCGTAGTCCGCAGCTTTCGAATCCGCGCCGCGCCGAATAATGTTCCCTGTCTGCTCTCTGTCTGAAAGAGCGGCGCGCGCGACAAGTTCGATTTTCGCTTTATCGCCGTGCACATCGCCGTGCGCATCTTGAAAAGAACGAGCCGAGGCTTAACGCTAGATTGAATCTTGTCTCTTGTCCATACGTCCATACCTTGCCCTCGTTACACACAGAATGTTGCAGCGCGTTATGGCGCACTCGCTGCGGGACACGGGAGTTCGTCAAACAGGCCACGACGTGCAGGTATATATCGTACATGCAGCGGCATTATGCGCGCTACATGGCGTATCGAGTACACTGAATACCCATCGTAATAGCGACAGCGACTACGTGTGCGTAAGATTGTCGCCTGGGGTTTCGCGTTGTGTGTCGCTTGCGTATGTATCGACCGGCATAATCGGTCGCTTTACAGCCTGTGTGTAAGACGCTCTCTCGTGTGCACGTACGCGCGGCACATTATATATATATATATATATATATATATATACACATATATAAAGCGTGTCACAATTTTCCAATGCAGTTGAAAGCTACAAAAGCTGTATGTGAAATTGCATCATTCGAAATGGCCCATGTACGACTGGCTCTCCTCTTTCTGTCATCTGCCTCCGAGAGACAGTCGTCTCTCCGTCGTCAGCGTTAAAAAAACTGTTATTTGTTTCAGTTTTGAATCGATACTCGTCTACTTGTTGAATTGTTTAATCGCGAGAGAGAAGTCAAGGTGAGAGACAGAGAGAGAGAGAGAGAGAGAGAGAGAGAAAGGAAAAGAAACGCACTAATATCGTCGTATGTGGACAATGGACTAGAGAGCAATTTTCAATCTGCTTTTCTCGACAAGCGTGCAGGACACGCTTATACCGTGTACACGCGTAAATTGAGTGCTACGTTACTGCCGTCATATACATCCAATTGTGTCATCACGCCGCACGCACGCGCGCACGCGCGCGCGCGCATACATCAATTACCACTTTGATGAAACTGAAGATTGAGCTTTGATTAATCCCGATAATTTTAATTAAACGACAACAAAATATCTTGTTGCAGTGACGCATCAAGATGTGCCGCGGAAGGTTCGCCGAAGGAGAATGGATTTCGTGCACGCGAACGACGCTGATGATGGATCGCCGTGCGAATGTGGAAAAGGTGAACCGTAAAGAGGAGAGAAAGGGGCTCGAGTAAATTCCGGATGAAGGAGATTTCGACCGTAAATTTTTCCCAATCGGTTCATCTGCTTTCTCAGCGCTCAATATTGGCAGCTAGCCTGGAGGAAGATAAGAGAGCGCGAGCGGCGAACGCTTGCTAAAAGCGCTTGCATTTGAGACAACGCGAAGGGAAAGTCCGCGCGAGAGATTGATCTCGCTACGCTCGTCATGCTTTCGGCGCGCTGTTCGGGCGCATCGCGTTTCGGCCACGGGAAAAGTGAAACGCAACGGGAAGAGCCCTTCGCGTCGGACCTGCGCGTCTAGTCCTGTTCGACTCTGGAGCTCGTCGCTTCGAATGAAATGGCGTGTGTGGGCGACTGCATGTATATGTACATATATTTGCGTATGCATACATGAAAATGTGAGGTTTTTATATTTGCGATACGTTTAACCCGTCGACGAGAGAGAGAGAGAGAGAGAGAGAGAGAGAAAGAGAGCGACTTCCGCGTGTCCTTCCGCGCGATGCCTATTATCAGCCGGCGACGCGATAAATTCACTCGGACTCTTGCGGAATCGAGGACGCGCGATAAGTAATGCGCGGCAGAAAGACCTGACAATGTGAGAGAGAGAGAGAGAGAGAGAGAGAGAGAGAGAGAGAGAGAGAGAGAGAGAGAGAGAGAGAGAGAGAGAGAGGGAGCCTGGTAGGGAAAGAGAGCGGATGCGCGGCGTAGATCATCCGGTCGGTCTTGATTTCGCTTGATTCATCTTCCGTATCGATACCGAACCCGCCGTGTGTCTCGTCCCGCGGCCGAATCTCCCGGTGATGTGGTGATGCATCGGCGGGCACGAATGAAATGGCAGAAACGATGACACGCAACCGCAATCGGCGTTGCACGACTGGAAACGCTGGAACAACGCTGGCGAGGAAGCTGAATCTCACGTTGATGACACTGCTGCCTTCCACCGTGGTCGCGGCTGCGATTAACGCCGAGGCGACGATCCCGACTAATCCGTCCACAGTGGTGGTGACGGCCGATCCTGCAGCCGTCACTACCGTCAAACCGCACCATCACGTCTACAACGTGACGGGATATCTCGTCGAGCACGACGAGCTCGATCATAGTAAGTAGTGCGATAACGTACTCGCGATATATCGTGCGCAATATCGTGCGTGCACGTGCGGAACGCACGCACCGAGAGCAGCGAGAGAGAACGCTGCTCTTCCTCAGCAAGCGGAGGGCGAACGGAGCTTCGAGCGCAGCAACGCGACCTCGAACGCGACCTCGCTCTCTCGATCTAGCGTCCTTCGATAGAGGAGGAGGACCGCGAGAGGTGTCGCGGGTGCCCCGAGTTATCGGATCGGCGGGGACCGTTGCTGCGTATCGCCAGCTAGTAAAACGACTCGAGTTATTATCGCTCCGAGAGTTTCACGCTTTAACCCGAAACATCATAATTTTCAGGTATTCTCGCCAGCTTTTCAGACATACAGACCGTCTTACTCGCTTGCATATCGACGTTATTACCGCTGATCATCGCCCTGGGGATCGCCTTCGGCGTCAGGTATGCTAATTTCGCTCGTTGCGAGAAAGATACGCGGCAAACTCGTCCGCGGCGCGGCGGTTGTTCCTCTAACGCGTCGTTCGCGCAATCGCAACGATCAGAACGATCCCTTGTAATGTATATATATATATATATATATATCTATCACTCGCGCGTTCCAGGCATGTGTGGCGAAAATATCGAAACGACCGGGACAGCGGGGATGGTCTGCCTTGGTACAAGAGCGCCTGCACTCGCAATAACGCGGCGGTAGAATCGCAACGTCGTCACTCGCATTCCGGAAATGTTCCCGTTCAAGCTGCCACCACGAGGGTTCTCTCCGCGCAAGACGTAAGTCTTGCTAATCGCGTAGTCTCTTTCTCCAACAACAGGTTCTCGACGAGCGAAGGTGTGTGACATTTCTAATCTTCGATCGGACGACAGCGACATGTTTCTTCTCCTCTTTTCATCGTCTGTGACACACCGGATTGCGATTACGGCTGGCTCTGAAAGACACGTGAAAGAGAGAGAGAGAGAGAGAGAGAGAGAGAGAGTTTACCCACGCACGAGATTAAGCCTAGGCTCGATATGGAAAACCTGTGTGAACTTTAATGCGCCGAGTCGATGCGAGTTTGCTCGATTCACGTGTGTCATTCACGCTCGATTACTCCGGGCACACAACATCACGGGCGGTAACCACGCAAATACCTTTGGTCGGCCTTGGTCTAAATCTCGAGGCTGTGCTGTAATAGGCGATACGCGACGTGCATTTACAGAACTGTCCCAGATTGCGTGGAGAAATGAGGCGGAAAAAACGAGAGAATACATCATGCAACGTGTTGACGTCGCGTCTCGGCCGACGGTCATTGTCACGTAGTGTCAATTGTCGACTGTCGCGCTTTTCCGTCCCGAGACAGACAGACAGACAGAGAGAGAGAGAGAGAGAGAGAGAGAGAGAGAGAGAGAGAGAGAGAGAGAGAGAGAGAGGAGAGAGAGAGAGAGAGAGAGAGAGGGGAGAGAGAGAGAGAGAGAGAGAGAGAGGCAGAGGGAGAGAGAGAGAGGGAGAGAGGGAGAGAGAGAGAGAGAGAGAGAGAGGCAGAGGGAGAGAGAGAGAGAGAGGCAGAGAGAGAGAGAGAGAGAGAGAGAGAGAGAGAGAGAGAGAGAGAGAGACTTTTGCCGAAAACTATGGCTACAGACCGTTACAGTACCGTTACAGCACTTTGCATTTAATAGCGATGCATCGCCGGCCCGTTCGGCTCATTGGCCTCGTTTCACTTTTCCGTCCCGGCAGATTCCTTCCGGCCAAAATCTCTCACTCGCGCAAACTATATTACGCGAATTCCTTTCAATTTGCCTCTCGTCAATTTGACTCTCGCGGACATTGCGTGTGTGTGTGTGTCTGTCGTTCCTTTCCATTAAATAAATCCAATTGACGAACATTACGCTCGTGCAAAAGCAAACGCGATCGTTTAAAGAGCAAAGCGGAGCGGGCGTCACAAACGTGACGTGAAATGAGAAACGAGTTGCTTTGTTAACTTTATACGCCGAGAATTTGAGGAGGCAAAGGCTAAGACCTTGTATACCTATGTTGCAAAATCGGCGCAGTATATTTATAAATGCGGGAAGTCGCATTTGAATCAAAGAGAGAGAGAGAGAGAGAGAGGGAGAAAGGGGATGGGAGGGAGAGGGATACGATCGTCGCAGAAATTCACGACGCATTAATCCGGACGAGTATGCAGAGTAGATATTTCTCTTTGCGCCACGTGGCCGATCAATCCGCACTCATGCTCAGCTCGTGTAAAGCGAGCAGAATCCATCAACTTTGTCTACCAATTCATGGTTACGGCGCGTAATGCACACTCCGCCGCGAGCGAACGAGCGTGGTTCACGCTCTCGTTCCTGATGGGTGAACGCACATTGCGAGCGCATAGTGCACGCATTACACACGCCGACATGCGTTTACACGTGTATGCGTATGACTCAGCCAAAAATACCGTACGTCTGCTGCTTGGCTCGAGGACGGCGGGATTGACCTGATTTTAATTTCGCGCGTATGCAATCGCGATAACGGCATTTAGCTGAATATGCCGTGTGTTTTTGCCGATGCATATTTATCGCAAATTGTGTCTCGCTCTCTATTCTTTCGTTCCGTCGCCAGCTGTCGCCAGCGCGCGGATGCAAATCTCAGTGCGCCGGGGTCAAGAAGAGTGCAAAGAAGCACGCAATGGTCGCGCGGGAGAACGCGAAGCCGAAGTGAATTTCAGAGAATACGCCTGGCGAGATGCGACATGCGACGTATTGTTATTATCGTCGTCGGATAAATCTTCTCTTACGTTGCCTCCGACGTAACACACGCGCGGGGAAAACATCTCAAGCGCGATGAAAATTCGAATCAAACCAGTCCCTATAGAGGTATCACGGCGAAGCCGTGAAAATGTGAGCTTGTGGTGGAGTCGAACTGTGTGTGTGTGTGTGTGTGTGTGTGTGTGATTTTTCTCGAAACTGAAACATCGAAACAGCGAATCGAACAGAGAAATATTTCTCGTTGCGCAAACTCGCAACTCGATATCGCGATACTTGCGCCGTACGCGTCGAGCAATGACTATAAGAAAGCTTCGCCCACTAATGAAATATATTATACGGCTTTCTTTGTCACGCTCTCACAACGTGCACAACGTGCGCCCGCACGCACGCGCGCACACACACACACACACACACACACACGCACACACCATTCGCCTGCCCCAAAGCGAAGTCTGTGGGGCAAAAGGGCATATGATGCATAAACACCGACGTTGGTGAAAGTTGCATACGATGTTTGACTTCTGCAATTAAACCGGGCCAGCTTTCCATACGTGGCAATTCGTTTCTTTTCAAGCGACGGTTTCCTTAGCATCTCTCGCGGGCTGTCCTCTCTCTAATTTCGCCTCTCGTCGTTTATTGCGTGTACTTTTCAGAAAATTCGTATTCTCGATATCGATTCCACTCTGCCTCGTAGAAATATGCGTCTCTGGAGGAGTTATCGTGGTATTTCTTTCAAATATCGATACGACATTTGGGTCGTAATGAACTTTTAGTGTTTGTTGCCGACATAATTATGCAATTTTTTGTGCAATTTTTGTGTAAACGATTTCGGTGGGTAATAATTCTTTTCTAAACTTGGACACTGCTCGATGTCATAAAATATGGATCGTTCATTTTACTTTCGTCACCGTCAAACATAAAGTTTCTTTCATCGTTGCACGCGTCTTGCAAAAGCGATCGCTTATTGATCGAGAACTTGTGTCACATTTTAAACGAGCACTCTTTAAAAGAGCTATAGAATCTGAATAATTGCGTGTAAGAACCAACAAGTTGCACAATTTGCACGAAAACACAAACACGTCCTCGGTTTTATCAGGTTTTGCCATAGGAGAAAATTTATCGCGCGAATCAAGGCCGCGAAACATGGCACTCTGGGGCCGAGCGAAGCAGCGGTGCAACTTTCATTGATCATACGTGTCCCTGCGGGATTAAATGTACTCGAGAGCGGCACGAAGCGAAGCTGCGCGGTGGACGCGCAACGATTCGCGATCATTCAAACGCGTACAGTAGTTATTTAACGGAGGTAGAAAAGTGGATTTAGCCAACGATGTATTTGGGAAATTAGTATGATGTAGCGACACGCACTCTCTTGGGATACGTTCAATATTTGCACATTATTCTACATTCATTCCCTGTTTTGTTCTTTTTCCAAAATGGTTGGAAGACCTCTCGAGTCCTCTCGAGTCCCGCTGCCATTTTATCGATCAGGACCGATCGATTGATGAATTCGATGGCGCGCGCGCGCGCGCGCGCTCGCGCAGACACACACAACACGCACATGCACATACGTTTTATAAAAATATTTTCACTGACTTATTTTCATCGGCCGTGTAACGACGGTATATCCTTATAAATGGTTTTGTCACTATATTCGTCGCATTATTTAGCACCACTGAAGCGCACTGTCGTCAGGAAAACGAGTACTGCGCACGAATAAATTGCGCATCTATCGCGCTACTCGGACTCGCGTATTCAACCGTGTATCCGCAATCGTCAGTTGGGCGATGAGAAAATGTGACTAATTCTTTTAAACTTGAGGAAATTATGTATCGTACGGATAAAGATTCTGAAATTTTCGTCCGCGTGAAAAAAAGACCGACGGGTGCTTTAATGATGAGATATTTGCCTACAATCGCGCGCTCACGATGTATTTTTCAGGTGTCGGGAATTATTTCTAATCAGAATGGAATAATTAATTCCGCGTCAGATTCATACATCTCGCGAGGGCGAGAGAAGGAGAAAGTTTCAATTTTCTCTACAGATATTTATAAATGAATAATTTCTACCATCAGTAATTAGGCGGGTGCACCAACTACTATGACACCAACGTGTCACCAGCAGTTATCGTGACTTTCTTACTCGTATTATTATATTCAGCCCCGCAGGTTACGTCCACATGGTGGAAGAAAACGGTAGAAAAGAAACAAAAACACGCATTGATCTATCAGATTTCAGGCCCGACGATATACCCTCCCCCCCCCCCTCCCGTGAGTGAGAATTTCGGGCAGAAGCGCACTATATTTCCACTGTCTCTCGTCCGACTTCCGAGAGAATTTCCACAGCAGCGATCGGCGAGCCAGCAATGTCGCACCCGCACTATTTTCCAGTAGTAATAGTAAGCGCAGCGCTTGTCTATGTCGGCCGCTAGTTGCTCGCGTAGTACTCGGTGGTGGGGGGTACCGCGCGCCTTCTTAAAGCTTTGCGGTTTTTTCAAAAGCAGCGCGCTACCCCCACCGAGCCCATTCCTAGCCCCCACTCTCCATGTCCGGCTCTCGCGCGTTACAGCCTTACAGCATGTACCCGCGCGCCCCTCTAAATCGCACTTTCCCGTCCCGTCCCGTCCCGTCCCGTCCCGTCGCTGCATCGCCGCACCGATGCTGCTGCATTCGCTCTCTCCGCGCTCTTCCCGCACGCTCTTCTCGCCGTTGTTCGGCGCGCTCCTTGACCGTTGTTCTCGTATCGTATCGTCTACGCGACTCTCGCTCGCGGTATACTCCCTCCTTTTCCTCGGAGGATTCTCTCTCGGCAATGAGAATGGAATTTTCGCCAACAGCATTATCCGGTTATCACCGTCGAGAAACGTTTCACGCGCGATTTTTCCCCTCTATTCGTCCACGCCTATTTCCCTTTTTCTCTTTCTCTTGATCCAATAATCGTTACGTATTTTCCACTCGAAGCAAATTTGTACACGTCAGAGTGTTATATCGTATCTCGTATCGAATACGATACGCCGCTGCGTTTATCGCGCCGCGTATTTCAGCGCTATCTTCGATCGAACTTTTCTCATTTCCTCAGCCTTACTTTAAAGGCCCGAATACATACAGCGGGAATATAACGAAAGAGAGAAGAAGCCGGCCTTTTGTCAATACGCTCTGAATGAATACGGGCTTCTGGACTTGGTCTGGACGGGGTCGCGCTGTGGATCGAACGATCGCTTTGCACTACGGGTGCGACGCGACGAATGAATATAGCGAGAGATAGCGAGCCTCGAGAAAGTGTGTCATTGTTTACGCATAGTCGGGTTTACTCTACGACTCGTACCGACGCTCTTTTAGCTTCTCAGCTCCTCTCTCTCTCTCTCTCTCTCTCTCTCTCTCTCTCTCTCTCTCTCTCTCGTTGGTTTAGTGTTGTCTCTCGTGATATTTTGAGATACGCGCCAAAGAGACGATAAAATGTTAGATACTGGAAAATGATTCATCCTGCGACTTGACTTTAGTCGCAGTCTGCTTTGACTTTATTTTCCTTGTCTGTATTATAAACCGTCCAGCGAGATACGTTGTCCAGGGATTCCAAGCCTTCATCGTTTTCATCGCGAAATGTGAATCTCCAACGACTCAAAAGACGTGATTACGTGGAATTTCGGGTAGGGGCTTGCCTTGCCAGCCGGTGTGTGTGTCATCGAGAGTGATTCTTGGCTATTCAAAGCTATTCAAAGCTATTTGGAGGAGAGAAGAGGAAGTTTTTCTTCTCGTTGTTATATATACAATCGGACACATTTTTCAGATTGCACGTTGGCGCATTTTCTCGTGTTGGTGTCATCTTTGACAATCGCGCAGAAATAATTACTTACTAGTGCCCAAGTGCCGTCAAGTCGCGTCGCGAAAAGTGCGATAACTCGCACGACGAGAAGAAACGAAGAGAGAAACGACGGTATATGCGCTACATACTTTCTCCATGAGTCACACTATTTTTTCGTACTGGCTCAAACGGCGCAATCTGGCCAATCGCATCTTGCAATCTTGCGAGAGGATGAAACTTCATTCCGAACGCGGGTTGTGCATGCATGTTAAATGTCCTCGTCGAACGTGCATATACATGTACACACGACGCGGCTATCTCACGGCGGGAGAAAGCGATCTGTACTGTATTTAAGCCATCGCGGGGTGCGCGCGCGCGCGCGCGCGCGCATGCGCGTGCATCGATGTGTGTATCTGGGACCGAGACGAAAACTAGCCCGATCGCGCGCGCGCGCGCGCGGTGGCTCTGTTGGCTCGGGGTGGGGTTTCGGGTGGGGAAGAGCGCGCGGTGCGAAAATAAAATTTCAGACGAGGGAAATGCGCGCGGCGCAGCGAAGGAGGTAAGTTGGGTCACTGGGCGTTAATGCGCCTGGCTAACTTTACTTTCGCATTGCTAGACTCAATTCATGCCAAGGCTGACCGGGTGCGTTGCCCTCGATTGCCCCTATGCCGTGTGGCCACTGGTGGTCTCCCCTTCGCTCTTCGGCGACCGGCCGCGATGCGGCGCGGCCACAACCCGGCGCGCGTTCACAACGCCGCCGCCGCCGCCACCGCCGCCGCCGCCGCCGCCGCCGCCGCCGCCGCCGCCGATGCCGATGCCGATGCCGATGCCGATGCCGATGCCGCGCTGCTCTAGACACAGACTTGGCTCGCGCTGCTTCGCGTAGACTAACTCGCCAGAGTTTCGCGCGCGCGCGCGCGATCTCCCGTGCCATGCGAGAGAAATGCAAGAAAGACAAGAAAAGGAGAAGGTCGAAAACACACACAGTTATCGTCAGTCCGTCCACCATCGTTTTGACCGTTTGACATTTGACGGCTAGGATACCGTCCCTTGACAATCCGAGCCTTGCCATTGGAGACGAAGATCGATCGAGATTCACTCTTGAATATACAAAACCGCGCGACGATAATGTTACAGCGAGCACAGCGATTTTTCTATCAATGACAGAGACGCAACGTGAGCGAGTTTAATCGATTTCTAGATCATATTGCGCGCGCGCGGATTCTCCGATATTGCCGATCGCGTATCGCGTGTCACTTTCTCAATATAGCAGCCCATTCATTGCGTTTGTTGACCTACGTAGTCGTACTCGGGTGCGTTCCACGTATCACGTTTGTGAATCGAATCACGGATCTCTCATTAATGGCATAAAAGCTCTCAACGGTCCTCAGCGGTTCACTCACTTTTATCCTTAACGATTATTCGGAAGCTCGACAAATAAAATATTCGCATCGAGCAGCGAGCGTTAATTTGTGCGTCTGGACGAATCACATGTGCGTGTCACATCGAAATGTTTGTAACAACGCATCGTCACAAGCGTCACAAGGCGAGCGAAGGGGGGAAGAGCGAGAGAACGACCGTTAAGATGCGCGTTGGATGATGAAAAATGGATGGATGGATAGGAAGCGGCGCAAAATACCGCTGCTGTGACGAGTCCATCATCAGCCGAGGGTTTCGACACGTGGCGTCGTGACGCGGCGCGGCGCGGCGCGGCGCGGCGCGGCGCGACGGCGGCTCGATCCGCGCAGGCAGGCGATCCGCAGGCCGCCGCATTTTTGCGTCGCGGATCTGTGCCGCGGTTCCTCGAGTTTAGCCACGCTATCGCTTATTCGACACTGTACATTCTCGTTCTCATCGGTTGAGCGTTCGCTCAACCACCCGTTTATTCGGCTGTGCTGTACATCCATGCACCCGTCTCTCTGACCATGCGCGCGGGTCCGTCCGACCGACCGGACCCGCTCTCGTCGGCGTTGTATCGCGTCCGTGGGGTGGCTGACCTAACCGAAGGGGTCGTTGCACTCGTGCGCCTGGGTCCGCTTTTACCCCACCACGTCTCTCTCTTTCTCTCTCTCTCTCTCTCTCTCTCTCTCTCTCTCTCTCTCTCTCTCTCTCTCTCTCTCTCTATACTTCTTCTGGTCAGCCTCGCGCGCGCGCGCGCGCAACGGACCTATCCTCTCGTCACATCTCTCGCTTCCACCACCGCATTGTGGTGACCACTCTTCCTCCCTTTCTCCTTTCCTCTCCACCTTCGTCTTCGTTTTCTTATTATTATTCTCTTTCTTCAATTCCCCCCACCAAATCTCTACTCTTATCCTACGTATTGCCCATTCCGCTCAAACCCCGACTGTAGTCGGGTCTAAAAGAAATTATAGTTATTTACCACCGGCCCTTTCGGATAGTCGGTTATTTCGCGGCGGTCACCCTCCTCTTGCCTCCACCTCGACCACTCGTCCCATCTCGTCGTGGGACGGTCATCCTCTTCCTCTCTTTCTCTCCTTCTCTCTCTCTCTCTCTCTCTCTCTCTCTCTCTCTCTCCCTCTCCCTCTCTCTCTCTCTCTCTCTTGCGCTCGCTCGCTTTCTCTACCGAGCGTAACTCAACTTGGGAACTGAAAGACAACTTCTTTGGTCAATCTTTTAGAGCGACGAGATTCGAACTCTCGAGGAAGCTCCGAGGGACGAGGACGTACACGTGTGTGTACACGCACGCACGCACGCACGCACGCACGTATACGCCTTGCACTACGCGCAAAATGAAGGAAGGAAAGGGGGTCAACGAATTAGACGGGCAAGTGGAGGAAGATAAAGTTACTACTGTTTCCGTTACTACGCGAATATTGATACGAATGAATTCGTACAGTCCGGTAACGGAGAGGTGACAAGAGGGACATAAAATAGCGCTACGTTCTCAAGTCTACCGTCTTCTTCGCAGAAACCTTTACGACCGGTTATATGACTTCCTTTTTGTTTTCAAGTAACGTTAATGGAGCCAACGGATTTTGCGAGGTACATCATCACACACAGGCCAAAGCATAGATTGCACACCTTCAAATTTCTCGAATTATACACTCGAGGATATCGGGACTTACTACGCAGCATAGTTGCAAATCTAGGTTTTCAGCGCACGGAACAACGAAGCAAAGTTATCGAATGACGTACTCGCTATAAGACGATAAGACCCGTTGTTTGCTATACGTTTGCGAGGCGTACCAGACTATGATAGAGATTAGCTTATCTCGACTACGAGCCACAAGGAGGTCTCTGTTCGTTTGCCAGCACTATGTCAATATTATTTCTCTGACCGTCGCCGACTCAATCGAGTGCGAGCATGATTCCAAAAGTGCAGCTTTATTCGCGCGTTTCTGCTAGCGTATCGCATATCTGCTAGAAAGAAGAAAAGGAAAAGAAACTACCACTGCTAAGACTCGTTGATTCCTCCAGAAGTAACAATCGAAAGGAAGAAACGCAACGTTTCCCCAGCTTTGTCTCTTCTGTTAAATGCGCAAACGAATGATCATTTGGAAGGCAGTTAGTTGATCGCAACTTCAACTATAAAGAACAGTGATTGCAATTTTACTTTTGAGATTTCTCAAGCAACAAAGTTTCGTTACGACGCAACAGAAATATTCAGACAAATCTGACGGAGTGTTGCGTCTCTCGCGTCCAGAGTTTCTCTCTCGACCGCCGTGACGACCGCGTTTGGACGTTAAAATCGCGATCTGGCGTGTTTTCTGGCGCTATGAAAATAGATGGATGAGACCATCGCTTGTATGTACCGTTTGCCAAAGTTGCCACTACTTTTTATCTGGCGTGGTTTTTATCATAAAGGTCAAACAAATTCGAATAGCCCATTCGAATAGCCTTCCGTGACTGTCTTTTCTGGAACGACCGTCGGTCATAAATGTTGCATGAGCGGCCAAAGTGACTGACATTAATAATGTAAGCGCCATGAGGAAAAGAAACACGGATGTGGTCACTTCGAAATATAATAAACGCTCCTGCCGGCGCAGCCGGGATGCTAAGGCTGTTTTGTACTTGTAATATGTTTCTTCTCTTCGGGACATTTGCTGTCTTTCAACCGGTGACTCGACATGTGCGAAAGCATGAAAAGCTGAAAACTTGAAAGTTCCAGAAGTCAAAGTCTCGGCACGAGTATGTATGTTGTTTACTTTGATCGCTTACAATTGTGTTCCTCTTCCTCTTTTTCAGGAAATTTCAGATTTTAGAAAAGCTCTCGATACATCGCACGCGCCGTATTCGATCGATAAAATTTTACAGCTGCGGGTATGTGAGTTTCAAAGATTGGGTAAAAGCTACTTTGCATAAATAATAGCGGTGTTGACTGCACGCGGAAATAATTCCATATCTGCAAATCGTATCGGATAACCTTGACGAATCCTCCAAGAAGAGGACGTCATTCCTTTTTCTTTGATGCATCAAACATTCGCAATCAATTTCGAATGACGCATTAGAGCTTGACCTCGTCGACGATATCCGTGAAATGCTGCATACGTTCCTCGATTAACCTTTCACATTTAACTTTTACCGGTCATAAATGCAAGTGTAATTTTATGGTAGCAAAATTATGGTAGTGTTCTGGACTGTTGTAGAAAAAAGAAGAGAAGCAAACGAAAAAATCTGCTATATGCTAGGATAAAAGTATGCTATAATAAAACTAAATCTCGTGAGTTTGACTTTGTACGTACTTCGCTAATATCTCCATTTTGTTGTTGCATCAACCGGTTCGAAGATTCTTTTTTCTTTAATTAGATGCATATTTTTATTTCGATTGGACGATCGGACGAACCTTAAATTTGTCCGTCGATTTTGACGTGATGTAATCCAACAGCGGCATACTACGCGATGACGAAATAACTCAAGGCCGCCCCGCGTCTATCTCGTTTATGGATTACCTGCTTGTACAGCCAGAATCTATTGTGGTGTAGAAAGACCGGAATCATTTTGACCGTCTGGGACCTCTAACGGTATATCGTTAAAATATGCGTCACGAATCGAATATTCACGCCACTTTTGGTATCGCAACTAACGCAACGATTCCTCCTTGCTCTATTCTATTTGCCACCACATTTCTCCCTTCTTTTCCTATCGTTATTCCAGCAATCCAGCAAATAAAATGCAAAAGTCCTCCCCCCCCCACCCCGCCCCAAAGTCAAATATTGTACTGTCTGAAAAAATGTGAGCGCGAACGTTTGATCGTTTTTTTATCTTTGCTTCGAGTTAAAGTGCAGGACCTTTTAAAAATTTGTAAATTTCATAATTAAATTAATTCTTACTCCAATTATCTCCATAATGATTTTTAAACGTTTGCATTTGCATACACATTTACATTTGCATCGCATAAAATGCGCAAACGTGCACGTGTATGTTGTATTATTAATTTTACAAGTGGGAAAGTACGAAAGCAAGAATCGCTTCGGTGAAGATTGTATCCAATGTCGAGCGAGCAATGTCGATTGTTAGCTGAATTACAAGAGAAAGGGGATAATTAAAAGAACATTACTATCTCCTGACAATTGGCAAACGTACCCGTCGACCATGAACGCCTGGCGTATTTTCTCCGATTGCCATAATTACCACTAGACTGTTCGCCTATAAATGTCCTTCATTCGTCTTCCATGACCGTCTGCAACCTCTAACGGTGATAGCAAAAAACCAGACACAAAGCGGCGAATGTCCTTGAGTGTTTAGTACTTGGACGTCTGCTAGAAGCAGCGACGTGACTGCCAACGAACGAAGCATTAATCGTACAGCAAACTTATACATATGCTGCTAAGCGCGCGACAGATTCGCGCTACGCACACAATACCATCGACGTCTTCTAATTTTGATAACTAGTTTCAGATGAACTGAAAATTAATATTTTGGGATATTATTACAATATCAATTTGTATCGTGTAATCTTTATCTATCGGAATAATTTTATGTTTGCTCCATCAAGTAAGAAATTAATCACAATCAAGTGTTCATTTATCGATATTGTGGATCATGGTCGCAATGTTTATTAAAAAAATTGTTATAGTCTTGCGTCGTGTAAGTCTACATTAATCTTATCTCTGCGATGAGAACGCTTCTTTTCACGTGCCAATCGCAGCAACGTCTTTAGTACGATATCGGCTCACGTTTGTGAGAGAGACATTCACTCGTTTGTTCGTTCGTTCGTTCGTTCGTTCGTTCGTTAGAGAGAGAGAGAAAGAGAGAGAGAGAGGAGAGGAGGAGGGGGGGGGGGGGGGGGGGGGGGGGGGGGGGGGGGGGGGGGGGGGGGGGGGGGGGGGGGGGGGGGGGGGGGGGGGGGGGGGGGGGGGGAGAGAGAGAGAGAGAGAGAGAGAGAGAGAGAGAGAGAGAGAGAGAGAGAGAGAGAGAGAGAGAGAGAGAGAGAGAGCGAGAGAGCGACTCGATCTTTCACAATTTAATCTTTTCTTTCGTGGACCGTCAGAACCGATAAAAATAGCTAGAATAGAACAAATGCAAAGGCATTCTTTGTGCATCTTTGCATAAATGTTTAGAGAGACCACGAGAGACATCATCCAGTGTCCTAATAATAATCGGTCGACTGATTTTCATCGCTACGGAGGTGAAAGGCCGGATAACAGGATCAGATTTGTCTTTGTGAGATATTCCTTCTCTCTGTTCCTCGAGCAATGGACCCTGAAGAACAATCGCCAATGACGTTAAAATTCATTAATAAAAGCAATTTCAAAAGATGAAAACACACCGAGACTCTCAAAGCGTTAGGAACGAGTTTCCTCGAACTTGCCAGGTTGATCGCTCCGCATCGCAATTACATCGTTCAATTTCCTTGAAGAAGAAAAAGGAATTGTCTCTCACAAACTACACACGCGTGCTTCGTTGAACTGATACGCCACGCATTGTGCGCGTGGGCGACAATTTTGTAATATTGCAATTGAAAAATGTAACCTAATCGCGAAAATTGCAAACGCGATATCATCCAGCTCTTGACTGTGAGCGCTCATCGCTGATTAAATAATCTCGCGACGCGCGCGCGCGCGCGCGTGTGTGTTGCGACTCGTATTTCGGTTCGGTGTTTTCGACTGCTATTCGCGAGTACCGCGAGTCAAGCCCCGCAATGATACCTGCGCGCTTTGGCTAACGTGACGACCGGTGTGTGTAGCGATCTAACAGAAAAGGAACGGAGAGACGTGCAGAGCGCAAGAGCAATGCCCCTTGGGTCAGGTTCAGTACCCTTTGGCACAAGGCGCTCGGAGAACGACGTAACCGGCGTGCATCTGCGTGCGTATAGGTGAATGTACACGCAAACATCTACTTGCACGCGAGATGACTTTTCGCGACGTGATAGATAAAAAACTATACGGGACGTTGCTCTCTCTCTCTCTCTCTCTCTCCTCTCTCTCTGCCTCTCTCTCTCTCTCTCTCTCTCTCTCTCTCTCTCTCTCTCTCTCTCTGTCTGTCTCCGTCTTCTTCGTACATTCGTAAATTAGGGCAACCTCGCGCCCACCGAAGAGGCTGTAACCAAATCCTCCATATCCCGTGAAGCGTAACGAAAAATTGCACGAAAAATCGCTACTGCCGCATTTCTCGACTTTTATAGTACCAAGTCGAAAATAAGTATTAATCTTATATAGTTTGGAATCGCGAGCAACTAAAACTACTCGGCGCACAGGCGGCGATGTCGTTCGATGTAGATTGTCACATCGTGAAAAGATTATTTCTTCTTTGAGTATCAACAGTGTCGCGAGTGACGAATGAGATGTTTGGTTGAAAGGTACATTGTTACTTGGATTTTCCTTGTCGCGTGTGTATATTCCAGCTTTATTTCATTCCAGCTGGTGAATGGCCTAGATGTACCCCGATATATGTGCGAAACGGAGGTGATGGAGGATGTAAATGTTGCCCCGGCGGCCATGGTGGAGTACACCACTTCTGGCAATCACACCAGCAAAAATGCGAATGGAAACATTATCACCCTTACATTGAAAAATAATCATCTTATCGTAGAAACGGAGGAACGCGCGGTGAGTACACTGTCGTAAGGGAATCTTGATGCAACAATGTCGAGTGACGTAAAATGCAGAGTGTGCGTGCATATCCTCTTCAACAGAGATGACGACTCTGATTCTCTATTCTCTATTCTAAATTATCACGCTGGAAAACACGCCGTAGCAAAATTCTTTATGCGGCAACTTCTTTACGCGATAGATTGCAAAGACTGGTTAGTTAACGAGAAGAGGAGCAGATTCATATCGAACTTGACCGACCCTGTAAGGTCAGAGGTTACCGAGCAATTTCGTCCCCACCTATCGTTCTACTTACAGCCTCGTCTTATTCGTGTCTCGGAAGCCCGTTCGTCTCTCTCTCAAAATTCTCAAAATCCTTCGGGCCACTGCTTTCGCTTCTATACGCCTACGTTTCTTCTTTCTCTCCAATCAAGATATGTTTCCATTCTTTTCTCTCTCTCTCTCTCTCTCTCTCTCTCACATACACACACACACACACACACACACATGTACATGTACTTACTCTCTTCATGTTATGTGTGTCTCGCACCTCTTCGTTTCCCTACTCGATCTCTCTAAATGCTCTACTCGCGCCACCACATTCGGTCCACTCTCCTCACACGTACGTGTACAAAGTGGCCAACTATTGAACAAGGAAAAGGCGTGGAGAGCCGACTCGGGTCCGTAACTCAGGCCCACGCCGAAAAGAAACGAGACGACGCGACGCACGGGTAGACACGTCTCGCAAATTCCCGTGAGAGAATCGGAACGTTTGACTGCGTGCGATGAAGCTTGGATTAGCTGTCGATTAGAAAATGCGGATCTCACGAAATGCGTTTCACCCGCGATGGAGGGAGGGAGGGAGGGAGGGAGAGAGAGAGAGAGAGAGGGGGGGGGAGAGAGAGAGAGAGAGACAATCGCTCGAAATTCGAAGAAACGAATTTACGTTCTGCTAATTATCGTTCTGCTAATTTGCGCGATTCTTTCGTGGCTATTTTATCGGCCTTTTCAGGTAACGATGGAAGACAGCAAACCCATCGCGAGATACAAAGACGGCGGATGCTCATTTGTGGTGGAGGTGCAGCCAGATTACGACAGGGAGGAGGTGGAAGGTAACAAGGGATCCTCCGACGACATGACTGCCGGAATCACCGATCAACAGGCTCTGGTACACAGAGAGGAGATACCAGACGATAGATCGTCAGGTAAAGCGCCTCCATCAGCGCGGCACCACGATGCGCACCACGCTCAGACTCGCTTCCACTCTCCACGCTGTCATTTCAGGCTTTGAAAATACACGATTGTTTGGGAGCACCAACACCGGTTTGTCACAGTCGGATCTGTCGATATCCAGTCAAGGTTCGGCCAATCCAAGCTACCGCTATGGCAATCAGGTCGAATACGACTCTGGCCATCTCGGCTATCCTATGTACGGCGGTAGTAGTTACGAGTCCGATGTGCTGTCGAGAAAGCTGGAAGGACGATCCAAGTGGGTAGAATTTGACAAGTCCCCGGACATAGAAAAGACGCTGTTGGACGACTCCAGAAATTTGACCATTGACGAGGACGAAGATAAAAATGTAAGTGTGAGAGACAGAGAGAGAGAGAGAGAGAGAGAGAGAGCGATTGTTTGTCATCGATTTGTTTGTCAAAACGTCCCATCCTCTTCACAGCATATTGATATGCAAATGAAGAACAAATAAAAATTCATCGTTACATCCGTTTGCAATTAAAAGATTGTTTTCGCCATGTATCTATTTCTCGATCGTCATCTCGTCGCGATTGTGTCGTAATAATAATAATAATGCATAAACAAATGCATCATCGAGTTCACAAAGGCCTCGTACGTAATAAGACGTAATTGCTCGTCCACTTTCAGCCGCAGTACTTTGGAAAATCCAAAAACGTGTCATCCCTCCAAGATGTCGTGAGCGCGGTGATACGAGAGGACTCGCTGGAGATCAACAATTTCCCAGACGCCGTACGGTCGAACCCGAATCTCCAGGTGAACGGTACAACGCCCAACAAGTTGGAGATTATGGAGCAAAAGGCTCTGAGCAACGACTTTGCCGGCAAATCGGAGAGCAATAAGCCCGTGATAACCGGCGCGCTGCTGAAAGACGACGTTCAGGAGGATGCGTTTCAGGAGCAACAGCGGAAACTGGGCAACGGCACGCTGACGCCGGAACACAAGCAGGACAAAACGACGGATCACAAGCCGGAAGGTAGCGTCTTCGTGCCGAGTCACAAGCGAACCGGCAGCATTCCGCCACGATTGATCGAGGAGACGCTCGAAATGGATCGTAAAAAGTCCTTGGACATCTACAACAAGTATAGTCAAATCAAAACGAGCACCAGGAGTATACTCCCGAGTCTGAGTCCGAAATTCGAGCTGCTGCAGAACGAGGTGAGTCCTATCGAGGAGAAGGAAAGTTAATGCGTATGTCATCCGCCGGTGAAGGGATGCTCCTCGTTCGAGACGCTCGCAATCGGGACGTAACGTCCACGTTACAGACAGAAACTGCAACGAAAGACACCACACTAGTCAGGGATTGAAGAAACGCAGCGAATACGGTTGGTGCTTTGTACTTGTAGGAATTATGTTACTTGATATATAGCGAACACACACACGCACACACACACACACACGCACACACACGTGTACAATGAGCTCTCAGGAACGTGACGGCTATTTAATCGCTCAGAGAACGGCGACAAGAATCGCGAACATACATTTCGTAGAGTCGAGTAGAACACTTGGGACTTGGGATACCTAAATGAGTCTACGTCGTACGACGAGGTGGATTTCGTGTAACGAGTTAGCGTTTAAAATGGGATAACCAATTTCGTTGTCAAGCAGATGCAATAGTCACAGAGAGATATTACGTTTCGCGATATATTTTACTTAACCGCTATCTTCTTAGCGGTTCGCACGATGGTTCGCACGACAGTTTGACACGTTCTTCTTCTTGAACGAGAACGCAACGGAAGGTGTGATACAGTGTCCGATTGTCGCGTGACCGAAGTGCTTTCTTTTATTCTATAGTTTCAACAGACAGTTGTCCCGAGTTGTCCAGAGACGATAGTTTCAAATATACGTAAACTTGAACTTTTTCACACGGACCATGCCGTTTAGTTCGCATCGACGGACCGTATCTTTCGCGCACTGAGACGAATGAACGTTAACTGTCAGCGTCAACGTCACGCCGGAATACGCGCCAATGTCACAAACTAATCAAAAAACATTGCAGTTCTCTGAATCTTTTCGCACCATTTCATATAGTGGTACAGATATTTTACCGATATCGCTTCAGACTCACGATAGCGTTACGTAGTTATATACTTCAAAAAATAGATATTAAGGAAACATTTTTAAATATAAATATACAATATACCATGGATAGGGAAGATTTCGTCTAATTTTCTATTTCCCATTCGGAACGTATAATAATTGCGTAGTGTTTCACATTTCTTATATTTTCCCACGTATCCATCGAGTGTACGTTGACATTTTTCAATTATCAAACACTCGCTTCACAAATCATTCACAACGATCTTCAGAAGGTCACTAAATTAAGTCAAATAAAATAAAATCTGCTTCGAATTGGATAACACGTTTGTACGCGCCAAGTAGGGATTAAAACAAGCGGATAAAGCAATTGTCGGATCATACGTAGTATGCCGCGCACTATTTTGTAAATGGATTTATTCTATGTATTATATAAACATTTCATCCGTCAGTTTTCAGTTGGCAGTTGCTACGAGTCTATCGATACTTTTGAGTCAAGCTTAATCGATTAGGCGTGTCGTTATCGTAATGATATTACATATAGTAGTAATCGTAAGTTCCTTAGTACTATGTAAGACGTTATATTTCTAAACATTCATATATATATATATATATATCTAACAAACGAGTCGGTATGACAACCTTCACGTAAAAGTATGAAAGCACATACACGTACATATAGTATACACAAACACGCGTATACACGTACGCTCGCACGTAATGTAAATCATTTTTTATTATGCTTGATAGACGTTTCAGAATGTCGAATCGACGCTTAAAACCTAACGATTATGTGGATTCTAGTGCCAAAATACAATAGTTTCTTAAGACAGTCCTCCGTCGAGGCGACTCGCGCGAGCCGACGAGCACTTACCTATGAATATAACTACGTTTCTCTCTCTTTCTCTCTCTCTCTCTCTCTCTCTCTCTCTCTCTCTCTCTCTCTCTCTCTCTCTCTCTCTCTCTCGACAGAGAAACACTATGTTACTAATATTTCAGATTTTATACGCTTACGTTGAATATATTACAAACGTTATCTGATGTTGGCTTTATAATGCTCCGTCGTGATATCTTACTACGGCGAGGCATTGTAAAATTGAATGCTCTTTAACCCGTGTATATTTAGAGTTCTTTGTGCCATGTACTTTCCCAATTTTCACAAATACTGTCACCACACTACTCTCTATCGCTATGTTTATACCTTACTTCTCATGAGGAAATTAGACCAACTTGCTTCGGTCAGTGTGCGAATCATTCGAAGTCACATTGGCACGTAATTAATGCATATACAATTTTGCAACATGGAGTATATATATGTATATATATATGTATATATATATATATACACACACATATATACATATATATATATATATATAAATGGGGCAAAAACGTTGATTTGTGAAATTCTATCTATAAGCAGCGTTTGACTATTCTTCCGAGGTGACAGAACTTTGACGATTGAGATCACGTACGAAATACTTGACCATTGTATTTGTAGAAACGTTTTATAGTACTATCGATGCCTCACCCCTCGAAAGTTTTGAGCATTAATTGATTTCGGAGAAGAAACATCACCAAACTGTCCAAATGACAGACTTGTTTTTCTTTTTATTAGGAAACGTTCGCTCACGTATCGATGGTCATCTCAGATGGAAAATGAATCTGTTGCATCATATTTTGCGTCGTATTTTTAGAGCCCGTAGTAACTCATCTTAGAGCCAAATCTTCGAACGTGATCGATCAGCGTGCGATTGCCATGTAGCGTTGGAAAGGAATCTTTTGTTTCTTCTCCAAATACTTAAAAATCTCTATTGCGATATAACATAATTGTCGATAGGGTGATTTAGAAGATTATCATAGATTTAGACACGAGCCAGCTACTAGAAATGCGAACTATTAGAAGTCGCCCAAGTGGCCCATAATGCAATATTGAGCTGAAACGGAAGCTGAACCGAGTAATGTTACGGCAGTTATACTCAATTTTCATAATATAAGATTATTGCGTTATTATTGTTAAACGTTTAAGAACATTAAGAATTTGTCGTATTGTTTAAGGGAGTGGAACACGAGCTTTCACACACGGTCCGAACGGCGTCGTGAGATTGTTTGTTTGTATAAATTTTAAACAAGGAACGTTTAAACGTTTAACGTTTGCTCTTGATGTAGCATAGTTTTGAATTTCACACACCACAGTGAATGCTATATTCTATAATACCCCACATTTATCGCATCTTTAATGCGCCAACACGGATTATGGTCGTTTCTTGTCAATTGGCTAACTTGTACACGGGAGTTTTGTAATTCCATACTTACGCACAATCATGCTTTTCTCTCAAAATCAAAATTGTTTCGCTTGTATTAATTACAAGAGGATTCTATAAAGTTCTCACCTTTGTTAGCGACAATTTAATTTTACGCGCAATGCGTATACATATACGATATAGTTTCTTTTTTCTTTCGTTTGCAACGGAGGACAGAGTACAGTTCTGTTCATACGAAAGTACCAGACAATGTTCGATCATAGAGATCTCTATAATAAACTAATCAAGAATCAGAGAGTAACAAGCTGGTGGTGACGAAGTGACACGAACAAGCGCGAGAAACTTCTCTTATGTGATAAATATAAATTTGGACCCGCTAAGACACGCGTCCGTCCTTCTACGCTGTACGTCGTAAATGATTGCAAAAATTAATCCTCTCATGCGCTATTTAATCGACTGTTTATTCGCTGAATCGTACCGTCTTCTCGAATCTTCTCGAGCGTAATTTTGTTTGTTTGTTTGTTTGTTTGGTCCGTCGGAAAATTCCGCATGTAATTTCTTTTTACAAGGAGAGAAAACCTTCGAGATATTCTCGACATTGTCTCTGGCGACTGTGACAATTTACCCCGGGATAATTTACGCAATGCATTTTGTTTGACAACAGGTATGAAACGTTGCGTTTACGAGTGTCTGTGTCGCACGTGAGAGGGTTAGTACAAAGATTTTAACGTAATGCGTGTAAGAGAAATTAATGAAGATATAGCGATGAGAACGTTGAGCGCGTGTGCCTCAACTGCGCTGCGGAGGCTGTTTTAATATTTTATAAGGCGCAAGCTATCGTCGCAAGCGAAACCTGCTGATCTTATCCTTTTTTGTATTGTATTATTATCTCAAAATAATTGACGAATCGAAGGTAATGTCTAGTCGTGTTGTGTGCGTACTCATTGAATGTAACGTTGACACATGCGACACATGCGAGGAGATTTCTTACAGATGTTCATTTCTATTCAGCAACTAAGCCATCCCCCATTGTATGTGTCAATTTATTTTGCAAAATAAACTATTGGGCACGAATAAGGAGGCATTTGTTGTTGTCACAATTGCGAGCTTCTTTCGGCCGTATCGCCGGGTTGCGAGAGTTGCCGTTGTTAATCTAAATAAACTTAATCAACATTATCAACAGTATTTGCTGATTGCTAGCGATAGCAAAGTGTAGCACCTCTACTTTTTAATTTCCATTCGATCCCTTACTTTTTCGCAGAAACATATTAAATGTATATTACTTTTTAAATGTATATGAAGAGCTTGAATTTAATTATACGGGGAGCAAAAAGCCGCTCTGAAATTTCATGCGCGAGCGAATGAAAAAGCGAATAAAAATTTCTCTGTCGTTGAAAGAATCCAAAGGACTCAAGGGATCAACTGTGTTGCGTCGCCCTGACGCACAGCCCTTGAAAAGAATTGTCCTTGGAAAGAACGCAAGAGTATCGGGACCATAATCGGATACGTAAGTAAAGACGAGTCTCAAGAGTCTCTCTCCTTCGTACGTACTTTTCTCTCGCATAATTCAACATGTTACGCCGCAGCAAGCTTTTCATATCGAAGGTGAAATTGTACAAGCGATGTGTTGTACCTGTATCAAAAAGTGAACAATGTGTTTCGTTTGTGTAAAATTTTTGTGTAAAATTATTAAACGTTCAGAGACAAACGAGAGGATATTCTTTGCAAACCTTCGTCACGTTAGTCGTATAGAAGAGACAAAGCAGGGACGTTCCCTCTTCTTCGAAATTAAGCGTCGTTCGCCAAAATTCGAAATGCTTGCTGTGATACAAAGCAATTACAATGTATATCGTGAGATTAGTTGGTCGCTTACCTGCTTAGCGCGTAAACTACTTTATCGTCCTAACTCGCTCGGCAGTCCCGCGCTTATCGCGAGACTTTTCGATTCGATTTATACATAATTACGTACGTATGCGGGACAATGAATAAATTCACTCGTCAGGCGCGTGTCAGGTACGTCCCGTGGCCGTAATTCCACCATTTAACGAAGCAGTCGCTCAATTAACGAGACGAGGTATCTGACGCGTCGTTAACGCAGGCAACTGCACACATTTTGCTAGACACAGATTACATTCGTACTACATTCTCATCTTGCGGAATTCGTGCGTGTATAGTATTGGGTATTGGGTTGGCAACTAAGTGATTGCGGATTTTAAATAAGAATGAAAATTCAAAATTTTTAATTTGCTTTTTCAAATCTTTTTCAATGCATGTATGCGATACATTGAGCTTCTCTGCAATATCACGTGTTGTGCTATGACGATCTGAATCGATAATGGCCTTGATATGGGGCTCATCGACTTCAACTGGACGGCCACAGATCGTTGAGCATTTTTCAATGAAAAATCACCAGAACGAAATCTGGCGAACCAATTTTGACACTGCCTTTCTTTCAAGGCTTCAATTCCATATACGGCACATAACTTCTTGTGTGCTTGCGATGCGTTCTTGCCTTTTCGGAAATAATACAATAAAATATGTCTGAAGTGCACATCTGGCTCTTCCATTTTTAAATTGGGATAAAAACAAAACTAAAGAATTAATCGATATAATTTTTGTACTAAATGAAAGGTAGAAGTCCAAACAATAAGAAAAAAATATAGATTAGGTACTTTGAACACGTTAACGAAACAAAAGAAAGTGTAAAATCCATCTGTCGACAAAATTCGCAATCACTTAGTTGCCAACCCAATGTAACTCGCGCGCCGCGTGCACACGCTGCTTATTGTTAATTCGTCGTTGTCGTCGTCGTCGTCGTCGTCGTCGTCGTCGTGTTAAAAGCAAAAGTCGCAAGAGGGACATCGAATCGAGCTAAACTGTAGATTTGGTAAGCGTAATGCGTGCAATCGTCGCCATCTGGACATTTTCGTCCAAGGGTCGTACACGTGCGACGTTATTAATTGTTTGTTAAAGTATTGTTTACCGTCTTACAAACACGGACGGAACGTTCGTTCGTTCGTGTGGAGCAAATCTCATTCGGTATGATTGTTGCCAAGGCTGCGCGGTGTATTTTTCATTCAGTGATCGATAACAAGTACGCTTATACAATTCGTTTGTTTTTTCTTCTAGCTTCGCGCAAAATCAATAATATTTCGTTATTTAACGCGGATTTAACGCGGACGAGAGCAAGCTGAACGTGATGACGAGTGAGCGAGTATCGTTTTCTTGAATTATACAGCCAAACTTTGAGAGACAGAAGGGTCTTGCTTTCGTTTCTTTCATGATGCACTTTCTTCATGATGCGGTGTGTGATAAGATTATCGGCGAGTTTAGCGCTTTTCAGCGCACTTTTCAGCGATCAACCGAATAAATTACAGTCATTTTCTAATAATTTATTTCACAGTGATTGCGCAAACAAGCGCTCTCGCGGGGATTTGTTCACGATTGAAAAACAACAGCCATGAATTGTAAGATCATTGCGTCGCTCCGCTTATCCGTCATTTCTCATCGCCTATTTGTCGTCTGGCCTCTGACCGCAGACGTTCGAAATAAATTTTTCAGAAAACGTTCTCCCTTGCAACAGATGCACAAGTGATCAACGCACTCTGATATCCGTGGCTGATTACTTTTCACAATCCTATTTAGCCGTCTGCCGAATCGTTCGGCGGTGATTTAATTGCACCGATACAGGAAAGAAGAGCGAGAGAGAGAGCGAGAGCGAGAGCGAGAGCGAGAGCGAGAGCGAGAGAAAGAGAGAGAGAAAAAGAGAGAGAGAGAGCGAGAGAGAGAGAGAGAGAGAGAGAGAGCGAGAGAGAGAGAGAGAGAGAGAGAGAGAGAGAGAGAGAGAGAGAGAGAGAGCGGGGGTGACGATGGAATGGGGAGTGGTATGGTATAAGAGCGCGAGGGAACGGGCGGAGGGAAAAGGCGGAGGGCGAAAAGAGAAGTTACACGCGAGAACACGCGAGGCGAAAAGGGAACGCGAGCGGCTAGATGAACGGATAGATCAGGGCAAAAGGGGTGGGAATAGTCGGATGAAACGATTGGAAAGCGAGGGAGAGTCGGCAGTCGGAATCGGTCGTCGTGCCGATGGGAGCGTCGTTGCAGCTACGCCAGGGAGGGAGGGGAGGGGAGGGGGGGTTGCGCGCGCGGTCCCGCGTCCCGGGGGTTGCGGAGGCGGACGGCCGCCGGGACGAGCGGGGGCAAGTTTGAACGTCGGTACAGATACGGCATTATGAAAACACGAATGTACTTTTAAATCAATACCACCATCGCATTGTGGGCACCAGTGAGGGCGGTACGTTCGCATCCCGCGAATACGCCGCGAGGGAAGAGGGAGACCGCCGCCGAGGCCGCCGATGGCGCTGCCACGGCGTTGCCGAGGGGTCATAAGGGAATAGAGGGACAGGGATAGACATATATGTATATATATACACAGGCTGGGTGAAACCCGAGGGGGGAGGGGGGTTGGGGTTGGGAGAACCGAAGAATACGGGAGAAATGGCTCCGCGTGACAAGCATCGTCGCGGCCACGACTGCTTATGTTCAATTAAGAGCAGTAACTGTACGGAGACGGGGCGCGACGGCGCGAATGTCGTCGCTTCTTGCCTCTCCTGCGAGATGTCTTTCGTCGCAGACGCGGCCCTGCTACCCCGCCGACTCGGAGAGGCGGAGAGGCAGGCAGAGGGGGAGGGGGGCGGCTACGCAATACGCGACTCGACCTCGTTGCGTTTAGTTTGCACGATTACGCGATGTAATTTTTCTTTTTTCTCTTTCTTTCCTTTTTTCTTTATCGCTACGTGTGTCATGATGCGGGAAACTTTATCGGGGACTCGATCGTGTAGGGACAAATGAAAACGATAATTCTGAGCAACGTACCGAAAATCCAGTGTTACCAAGCTGAAGTTACGAAAGATCTTCTCCTCGCGTCCCAATTTCACCCGAGAGAGAAATAACGATCTCTCTTGGTACTATTTATATATTTTCGCTTTAATCGTGCCGGCTACAATCCCGGCAGCTCTTGTACGTAATAGTCGTGGCTAATTGCTTCACAGTGTGGGATGTTTCGGCAACAACATTTCCAAAGCGATAACACCGACTGTGCAATAGGCCAATCCGCGAGTTGATTAAAAACGCAACAAACAGAAAATGCAAAACGTCAGCCGCAACATCGACAATGAGCCTCGCTAACGCTGTCGCGCTCTCTCGTATTGAGATGAAGAAATTGCGCGCTACATACTTAATTATACTACCGTATCTGGCTTTTCCGAACGATCTTCGGAACCTCGGAGAGCGATCCTCGTGTTGCGCAAACCCCATAGCTTCTGCTTCTTTGGAACCATGGAGGATTTCGAATCTTTATTCTTCACTGTATTAACGATCAAGGTGAGAAAGCGGAAAAAGAGGAGCGTTTTACGTGGAATGAAACGTTGTTGGATTAGTTGGAAAAGCAACGAGTTAATAGCACTTAACGCCAACTGTGAACGTTATCGAATGCAACTTTTTATTCAGCAAGCGTCAGATTTTTATTCTGTTATTCGCGTACGTGTAAAAA